>NC_141699.1:33649647-34251285 GCF_964263255.1 Lissotriton vulgaris | reverse complement strand
AGATAGAGGCCCTCTCCCCCTTGTCCGGTGGCGGGCTCCAGATGGAACGACTTTGGAGCATGATACTTTGTGTAAGATAGGAGCGCTGAACTATTTTTTTCTGTATTTCACTGTTTAAGTGCACCTGCCTGGTGGAAAATTCCATTGTGGGCGTGTTTTCGTCTGGTTACAAAATGTACATAATGTCTCTTAATGCTTGTCGATTTCAGTCCTCTCTGCAGCACTCTCAGCGACTGGGCAGATAGGGCTCCACTCTGAGTGTATATGAATAAACCGTTATTAGTTTGAATTCTCTAGTGTCTGACCGACTCTTCATTTAGTACCGACAGCTGAGAGGTGGTCTTAGTAACCAGGGTGTCCCTAAGCTGGTCAATTCCTTTAGTTGGTGCCAGAACAGGGACTCCTTCGGTTGATTGATCAATCCCCTTTCCGCAGATGGGGGGAGGCCGAGGATATCGTTGGGTCGGACTGACAACTCAGGGATCCCGGCACAAAGAGTTTGTCACTCGCAGCTTCTCCTTCCAACCCTCCGACCGGTGCCTCGCCCGGTGGTCATCACAACTGTAGTCCTGAACGCGAAACCCTTGGATCTGACCGTTAGGTCTGAACAGTCGGCAGAGGAGAACCGGTTTGTTTGTACCACTGATATCAGGTAAGTTTGTTTTGGTTCTTTGTGGATACGGTGTCATTTGGGTTTGAGTTTAGTACAGTCTGAGTATTGTTTTGATAAAAAGTATTTGCAAATACTATGCCAGGTAATGCTAACAATTTTGTTTCCCTTTCAAAATGCCAGGCCTAAGCAAACTTCGGAATTTGTGTTGTCGTTGTTGTTCTGCAGATGCTCGATTGAAAGAAGTTTAGCTTATGCCTCCTGAAAGCAGCCGTGATTTTGATATTTATTTGAAACATGGTATTGGCCCTAATATCTTTAGTATATTATAGCACAAATATAGGAGGGACAATGCAGAGTTGCAGGGGCCTTTGACGGACACCTTTGATGAACAAAAGATTGGGTTTTTAAAGGAACAGTTATTTAAGTGACAAAATAGACAGTTGATGTTTGACTCGCTCAGGACTTGGCAGAAGGAGGCCAGACAGAGGCAGTTAAAGATGGAGAGGGACCCACATAAAGGGAACATGCAAACATTACCGGAGTACGAGGACGGAGCAACAGGTACAAGGCAGGCTCTGACCAGAAAAGCTGGTCAACCCCTTACCGCTTTACTCCTGGAAGCATTGGCTGCAAAAATTAAAGCGCATATATGAGAAGGGAATCCCCACTCACACTTAGAGAAACACCTTAGTTAGTGTAACACATAGCCTGTATTACACTCCTTTTTATGCTGCACTACACTCTATTTTAAAAAGGTCCTGAGGAAAGCCAGATTTAGTTTAAGGCACTGACTGAAACATGTCGACCAACTAATGGATGTAGGAGGTAGTAACTTGCCTCCTTTAAACATCCCCAAGCCTTATTTTAACTGCTGACGGGGGCCCAGTTATTAAAATTTAATTTACCCTCGGGTACTGGGACCCTCGCCAAGCAGTTTTAACTCACACTTCACTTTACACCTCACACTGCACTCTCAGTAAAATACCAGCTCTGCTGTAATCAGGCGTCGCAGCACACCCAGGACACATTAGGTGTCACTGGGTGGGCTCGATGATAAAGCATGCCACCAACCAGGTTGGTCGGTGAGGGCTTCATGAACTCACCAACGAGGTGCCCATGACAAATCTAATCAGAGTCCTAACAATATTGGTCATATTTAAGCTAGTCTCTTTTGATAACACAAAATGCAAACATTGACACAGAAAGCTGTGGCCTATAAAAGAGAAAAACAGAAGTCAGGAATTGAATGTGAGGATAGGAGATTTCAGCTGCATATTGACACATCTTATTTGGCCAAAGAAGAAAAATATACCTTTGTAGAGGAGTTTTTAGATACTTGACCCCCACCTCCTTATGCCCCGCAGCAGCGTGTTTCGTCTGCTGTGGCCGTTTATGTATCTGCGGATTTTACTTTGACAGCTTCGGCTACCGCACCCCCTGCTCCTTATTTGTCTTCGCCATCTTTGATGACTGTGACCTCTAGTACATCTACTGTTTCATCTCCTGTGTCCTCCGTTCTTTTTCTTCCAGTGCAAATGTTAACTATGATTGTACCTGCTATTTCTGTTGCTTCTCCTTCTCTGGTTTTTATCCTTCGATACTTTCGCCTGCTGAGACGCCTGAACGAGTGTTTGAGGACAGGGATGGGGCAAAATTCAGGGAACAGATGGGTCTGTTGGTGCACTCTGGAGTAGGAGAAGATGAGAAGGAGGTGTTAGCAAGACAGATTATGAAGTTGGCTAGTAATCCGGTTTGTGGAGCTGAGGACATTTGGCAAGCCATACGTGACCTTGAGCCTTTTCTACAGCAGCATGTTCTTCAGCATATGTTCGCTACATTGGTTGACGTTTGGCGCATACACAATAAAATAGAGGCTCGATAAGTGTTATTTGATATTAAGGACTGAGTTTATGTCGCTGATTTAGCCCCAGGACAGGCCCTGGCGAATATTCATACTATAGTTTCTCACTGAGTCCGGTTATATGAAAATAGTCCCACTAAAATGAATCAGTTCCCTATGCGTGAGGTCCATCCAATATGTCATCCATAGATACCCTAGTTAATAGACCATTACGGTAATGACACTAGACCCGCTGTAGCTCGCCGTTTCCATGAGCTATGGGTTTATACTCAGGGGAAAAGAAGTGAGGTTTTAGCCCTCAAGGCTAATCTGCCTGATCCCAGGAAAAATCCTACAGCTTACTATAAAGAATTAACAGAGGCTGCCTCTTCTACTGTAACAACTCTTGCTAATATTGAAATGTTTTTGGTCTTCTCGTTCTGGTTGATGTTTGAAGACAGGTTCATACTCAAGATCATGTAGCGGAATTGAACGGTACATGGGATGTAATTAAAAGTTAGGATCAGGAAAGGAAGCCAGGTGATAAAAACCATGCCGAGATACTTGCTTTGCCTGGTCGTATTATTACGTACATATATACACTTTTTCCACCTAAGAAAGTAAGCTGGGCCAGATTGACAGCTTGTCGATAGAAGGATGAAGCTGTGTCTGATTTCTTTACTCAGTTTGAAGATACGCTTTTTGAATATAGTTAGCAGAATAGGTCCATTGAAGGAGGAGTTTGATTGTTTGTTGACAGGTTTGTTGCTAACCTCCTTCCTGAAATCACGACTCATTTGCAGCCATCTGAGAGTACTTGGCTACGTCTTCTCCCTGTTATTTTGAATGCGGCCCAGTATTATGAACACCGAGATCAGGAGAAGAAGGATAGAACGGACAAGAAACATAAGGATTTAAATACGAAGATGTTGTTGCAACAAGCATTTAGGGGAAATAAAAGGGGACGAGGAGGTCCTTCTTGACAGCTGCCACATACTCGGCAGCCTTCTGTAACATCGTTGGGGCAGAATCAGTGTGCTTATTGTAGGGAAGAAGGACATTGGTGTAGCAGGGCCCTGTGCTTTTACAGAAGTTTGCATCCCCCAGAGAATGATGTGCAGGTGGTAGAGGAAATCAGAAATCAGAATGCTGCGGCTCCTGGGGGCCCTTCTGATAATAATTATTTTGATGACCCGAGAGATGGACAGTATTATCATGATGATTATGACATGGATGGTGTGACATGTATGTCTTACAGTTAGGACCACCAGGGGCAGAGTGAGGGACCAGTTCAGATACTTGTGGACCAGCTTGGTCCTCATATAACAGCGGATTTGCAGGGCTCGACTAAGGAATTTTTGGTGATACAAGTTGTTAGACGGACCGGGAGGGTCGGCCGAGAATAAGGGGAGAGGTCTCCGGGGAGAGCCGTCTCCAGCGATCGTACAGACAAGTAACTTCCCCCCCACAGATGTACACCACACAAGGATAAGGTTTAACGTTCTTTATAAGCAATTCTTTAAGTACGGTGGAAAGGTACAAGGAGGTCTGGACTCAGGGGTCCCCTCGGTTCTAGTCTCTTGGTTGGGGAAGGGGGTAGCGGGACAGTCTTGTTACCACTCCGGTAGATATGGTGATAGATGGATAGCTCACAATCCTCGAGCTCGGCGTTCTAGATGATCGGGCCGCGGCGGAGCCAGCAGGTCCCGAGATGATTGAAGGTAGCGACGGTCCACGGCGGAGCCAGCAGGTCCCGATGAAGGTGGTAGTTACAAACGGTCCGCAGCCACGCCAGCAGGTCCCGACGACGATGAAGGTTTCAGAAGGTTTGCGGCAGTGCCAGCAGACAGGACGATAGTTCACAAGGCAGGGCTACGGCAGCGCCAGTAGTCCGTCAAGGATGAGTTCTTCACTGCGTCTCTCGACTCCAGGATACAACTGCCTTCCTGCTCTGGAGCTGCCCCAGTTATAGGTCTGGCGCCCTTTGATGTCCGGACCCTCGCTCTTGGAGGTCGGAAGGTCCGGGATGAGGGAGTCCAGACACCCAGCAGGGGGGTGGAGCCAGCGCCTGGGGGAGCTGGGGCGATCGGCACCTGGCGGGGGAGAACCATCAACACCTCTTTCTCCCATTGACCTGCCAAGTAGTCCGCTCACCTCCTGGGTGGATGGTGGTGCTGGGATGTCGGGGCCTGGCCAGGCCCAGGGTTAGGGTCGATCGGAGGCCACGCGGCCTCGTGGTGCTGTGTCCAAGATGGCGCCCAGGCCGGGCGCGGGGGCCGGTAGTGATTCGGGCCCATGATGTGGAGATGCCAGGGGGTAGGGGACCCATAAGAGACGGGAAACGGGTGGTTGTTGCACGTAACACCTGGGGAGCCAGGCTCGGGCCTGGTCGTGCGGGGAGGGAGCAAGTCTGTCGTGTGGCCTGTCCAACATGCGTCCCCCCCAGCTGAAGGCGGGGAGAGTCACCCATCCTCTTGGGGACTCTCCTCGTCGAGGCGGAAGAAGCGGGACAGGCCATCTGCGTTGGCGTGGTCTTGCCCAGGTCGATGTTCCACAGTGAAGTCCATCCCCTGCAGGGAGATGGACCAACGCAATAGTTTCGGGTTTTCCCCCCGCATCTGCATTAGCCACTGCAGGGGCCGATGATCGGTCTGTACCCGGAAGTGGGTGCCGAAGAGATAAGGCCGGAGCTTTTTGAGGGCCCACACCACTGCGAAGGCCTCCCTCTCGATAGTACTCCAGCGTTGCTCTCGGGCCAGGAGACGTCTGCTGATAAAAGCCACTGGTTGGTCAAGTCCTTCGGGGTTCAGCTGGGAAAGGATTGCCCCAATGCCATGGTCGGAGGCATCCGTTTGGACGATAAATTCCTGACTGTAGTCGGGAGCCTGGAGCACCGGGGCGGAGCACATGGCGTCCTTCAGCTTCTCGAAGGCCACTTGACAGTCTGGGGTCCAGTTGACCTTCTTCGGTTGGTTTTTGGATGTTAATTCCGTGAGGGGCCCCACAATGCTGCCATAGTCCCTCACGAACCGCCGGTAGTAGCCTGTGAGTCCCAAGAAGGCGCGGACCTCGGTCTGGGTGATGGGGGGCTGCCAAGACTGGATAGCAGCGATCTTGGGTTGCAGCGGGGCCACCAGGCCGCTTCCCACCTGGTGCCCGAGATAGGTCACGGACCCCTGGCCAATTTGGCATTTGCTGGCCTTGATCGTGAGGCCGGCTCGTTGGAGGGCCTGCAGAACCTCTCGGAGGTGGTTGAGGTGGTCGGACCAGTGGTGGCTGTACACAGCGATATCGTCCAAGTAGGCGGCGCTGAATTCTTCGAGTCCCGCCAGGACCTGGTTTACTAGCCGTTGAAATGTTGCTGGAGCATTCTTCATGCCGAATGGCATGACCTTGAAGTGGTAGTGGCCATCAGGGGTGGAGAAGGCAGATCGTTCTTGGGCCCGGGGTGTGAGACCGATCTGCCAGTAGCCCGCTGTCAGGTCGAAGATGCTGAGGTAGCGGGCAGCTCCCATGCGGTCGATCAGTTCATCTGCTCGGGGGATGGGATGTGCGTCGGTTCTGGTGACCGCATTCAAGCCCCGGTAGTCGACGCAGAACCGGAGCTCAGGAGTGGTGCCGGGGGCGGCCGCTTTGGGGACCAGAACCACTGGGCTGGCCCAGGGGCTGTTTGAGGGCTCGATGACCCCGAGCGTGAGCATCTTGGACACCTCCTCTTGGATGCAGGCCCGTACCCGATCTGGTACGCGGTAGGGCCGATGTCGGATAGGAGGACTGTCTCCAGTGTCCACGTCGTGTAAGCACCAGGGGATGACCCCTGGGGTGAGGGAGAACAGGGTGGCGAACTGCAGTAGGAGGTCTCAGCAGCCTTGGCGCTGTTCCCGGGTGAGGGCCTCCGAGAGTCGGACCCCGTCCACGGAGCCGTCCTTCTCCCGAGTCCGTAGAAGGTCAGGTAGTGGTTCGGAGTCCTCCTCGGCTCCGTTGTCTGTTGCCATTAGGAGGCTGAGCTCCGAGCGCACGAAGTGGGGTTTTAGTCTATTGGCGTGGAGGACCCGGAGGGGGTTCCGTGAAGATTCCATATCGACGAGATAGGTGACAGGGCTCTTGCGCTCGACCACTTTGAAGGGCCCTGTCCACTTGTCTTGCAAGGCGCATGGTTCGGTGGGAGACATCACCCATACTTGTTGGCCGGGTTCAAATTCGATGGAGGAGGCATTCTGATCGTACCACCTTTTCATGTCTTCCTGACTGGCCTCCAAGTTTGCTTTTGCCAGTTCTCTGAACCGTCTGGTCTGGTTGCGTAGGGTCAGGAGGTACTTGAAAACATCTGGAGGGTTCTTCAGGGGGGGCATTTCCCAACCTTCTTTGACTAGGCTGAGCGGCCCTCGCACAGGGTGTCCATATAAGAGTTCGAACGGGCTGAAGCCAAGGGACTTCTGGGGGACTTCTCGATAAGCAAAGAGGAGGCACGGCAGTAGCACATCCCACTGGCGACGGAGGGGCTCTTCCAACCCCCCAATCATCCCTTTGAGCGTGCGGTTGAACCGCTCAACTAGTCCGTTTCCTTGAGGGTGATAGGGGGTCGTGAATCGGTAGGTGACCCCACACTGTTGCCAGAGGGACTTCATGTATTTTGAAATAAAGTTTGTGCCTCGGTCGCTGACGACTTCTCGGGGGAAGCCCACCCGGGAGAAGATCCCCATCAAGGCCCGGCCGACTACCGGGGCTGTCACAGTTCGCAAGGGAACAGCCTCGGGGTAGCGGGTGGCGTGGTCCACCAGTACCAGGATGAACCGATGTCCTTGGGCTGTACGGGGGTCCAGAGGCCCCACAATGTCTATCCCTACCCTCTCGAACGGGGTGGTGACCACTGGGAAAGGTTGCAGAGGAGCTTTAAGCTTGCGGCCGCTTTTCCCGCTGGCCTGGCACGTGGGGCAAGACCGGCAGTGCTGGAGTACGTCGTTCCTCATCTTGGGCCAGAAAAAGTGGGTCACTAGGCGACTGTAGGTTTTGTCCTGACCCAGGTGACCAGCCAGGGGGACATCGTGGGCCAGGTTTTGCAAGAAGTCTCTAAAGCGGAGGGGCACCACTAGCACTCGACTGGCCCCTAACTCTGCGATTCTCTGTTCGCTGTACAACAGGTCGTTGTCCCAATAGACCCAATGGGTTCCGGAGGTATCCCCTGCGCTCTGGGCGAGGGCTTGTTGGCGGAGTCCCTCGAGGGAGGGACAGGTCTTCTGTTCGTGGCGAAACTGTTCCTGGGTAGGCCCCCCCACCTGCCGCCACTGAGCCAGGTCGGAAAGATCCTGAGGATGAGCGAGCCCCTCGGGAGTTGGCTCTGGGGGGACGGCACGGTCGGTGTCTTCAACTGGAGCGACCGGGGGAGGAGGTGCCGGCCATTCCGGTTCTGTAGGTTGGGGGATAGCGCTGGCAGCCATGGACCGGGTGGTTACGCACGCCCAGTCCGGGAGGCCCAACATCCCCAGGTGCTCTCTTCTCTCTACGGTGGCCCACGGGGAACTCTCCAGATCATTTCCCAGGAGACAGTCTACGGGGGCATCATCTCGGACCGTCACCTTCAACATGCCGGAGACTCCTCCCCACTCGAAGGGGACGCAGGCCATCCGACATAGACTCTCCGAATTGTCGGCTGAACGTACAGGGCAGAGAACGTTCGGCAGGATCTGTTCTGGGGTCACCAGGTGACAGCGGACGGCTGTTACACTGGCCCCGGTGTCACGTAGGGCTTCGGCCCTGTGTCCATTAATGTTCACCCACTGACTGTACTTCCGGGTGTTGGCGGGTAGGGGGGCCCGCGGGACCATGTCTCTTCCCCCTAGGCACGCTAGAACCATGGCGGCTGGTTCCCATTCTTGGTGTTCTTGCTCACATTCCTCGTGTTCTTCGGAGATTTGTTCTTCCCCCAGGGCGGCGGCAGCCATCTGGCGGGGTCTCGGAGTCTGGCTCTGTGGACAATTCGGGTCACTTGCGTAGTGGCCGACTCGCTGGCATCGGTGACACGTGACGTTGGCTCTGTACCCCGGGCGCGCCGGGG
Source organism: Lissotriton vulgaris (assembly GCF_964263255.1). Classification (NCBI taxonomy): domain Eukaryota; kingdom Metazoa; phylum Chordata; class Amphibia; order Caudata; family Salamandridae; genus Lissotriton; species Lissotriton vulgaris. The sequence goes on along the minus strand of NC_141699.1, from coordinate 34,242,777 downwards.
TGTGGCCCCGGTTGGCCGGGGGTGGGGTGCTGGCAGCGGGAGCGGCCGGGGCGTTGTCTCTTCCTCATCCCTGGCCCCCTCCTCCTCCTCGGGGACGGTGCTGACCTTGGTTGTTCCGGTTCTGTTCATGTGACCCATTTCGGCCCACTCGGGTAATTTCCCACCGGTCAGCCTCGGCGGCGAGCTGCCGTGGATCCGTTAGTTTGCTGTCGAGGAGGTGCTGTCTGAGCTCGACGAAGCAGTTGTTAGATAGATGCTCCCATACCATGAGATTGAAGAGTTGCTCGTAGGTCGTTACATTGCTTCCCTTGATCCAACCCTCGAAGGCTCGGCTGAAATAGTTCACGTACTCCACCCAAGTTGTACCCGGGATCCGGGTGCAGTCTCGGAACCTCTGGCGGTACATCTCAGGTGTGAGCCCATAGCGGGTGAGGAGGGTAGCTTTCATGTGGTCATAGGAGGTCATCTGATGGTCTGGGAGCTGTAGCAGGGCATCGCGGCCCTCATTGACGAACCTCCCCCATAGGCCGGCTCCCCAATCGCTTCGATCGATCCGGTGGGAGGTCATAGCTATTTCGTAGGCTTTGAACCATTGCTGTATGTCGTCATCTCGGAAATATTCTCGAACGACATCCTTGGGGATGTGTATTTTCTTTTCTGTTGCTCCCGGGGTGCGTGGTTGCTCGGGCACCCCTAATTCTTTGCTCTGCTTACGTAAGTCTATCTCTGCTAGTTTGCGCTCGTGTTCATACGCCAGTCTCTTCTCTTCGAGCTCTCTTTGTCTCTGTTTCTCTTCCCGCTCTTCTCGGAGCCTCAGATGTTCTAGGTTCAGTTTTTGTTCGGCTAGTTTGAGTTCGCCATCCATTTTGAGCCGGGCCATTTCTAGTTCATGTAGTCTGCTTCTTTCTCGCTCTTGGATCTCGTCTTGCGAGAGACCCGTTCTTCGCTCCTCGGGAGCCGTGGTGTTTTTCTCTGCTGCTGTGACATTTTGGTCCGGGGGTCTGACGGCCCCGGTTTCCGCCCATGACTCAAGGGCGTGCTTGAAATCATCTTTAGTACTCAGACCGGTGGTAGCGATACCTAGTTCAATGCAGAATTGTTTCAACTCACGATGGCTGTATTCTTCCAATTTCTCCATCTGGAATTTCTCGGTGGATCCGCTCTCTTTGGTTGTCATTGTGGTTTCGTCGTGGGGTGAGCTACTCTCTGTACGATTACGCGTTGATTCGGATCCCACCGCTGCCACCAATGTTAGACGGACCGGGAGGGTCGGCCGAGAATAAGGGGAGAGGTCTCCGGCACAAGTGCAACAAAGAGTTCTGTCTCTCTACATATGGTCCCCGGGGCAGCTCTGTCTGGCCATAACAATGTTTCGGTAGGTTTTTTCAGGTGTACAGGTTATAAGCCCCATTTCACTCCCTCTTACATTGACTGTTGGTCCTTTAAACTGTGGAATCTCCGTACTTGTTAATATCTAAATGTGGTGAAAATTTGATGGGTTTGGATCTGTTGAAGAAATTACATGCTACCATTTATTGTTCCCCCTGGTGTCTATATTACTATTGGTCCGGATTCCGGATGTGAGCACTAAGCAGTGTTTGTCTCAGGATGCGTCCTTTCCAGCTGAGTTTGTTCTGGTACCACCCACACTGTGGGCCACAGGTGATACAGATGTGGGTCTGTTGCATATACCACCAGTTTCTATTCAAGTTAAAGATAATGCTATTCTACTCTGCATTCATCAGTATAATATACCGCAGGCAGGAGAACAGGCTCTTCTGCAGATTATTTCAGATTTTATACAAAAGGGAGCAGTTGAGGAAAAGTCTGCCAACATTTGGACACCCTCTGGTTCCTCTGATGCTATTGATGATGACTATTGCTTTGTGATTGATTTGCGAGAGGTTAATAAAATAGTGATTCTGCAATTCCCGGTGGTCCCTGATATCACTACACTCTTAACAATGATTCCATCTACTGCTAAGTTCTTTTCGGTCATTGATCTAAAAAATTGATTTCTTAGTATTCCTATTTACCCAGACAGTAGGTATTTATTTGGATTTACACTGGCCGGCAGAAGCTTTAGATTCTGTTGTGGTCCTCAAGGCTATATAAGGAGTCCTAGTATCTATAGTCAGGCATTAAAGAGTCAATTGGATTCACTGTCACTTCCTGCAGTTAATGCATTGGTGCAATATGTTGATGACCTATTTATTGCTTCTGATACGGAGCCGGGTTGCAAAGACAGTACTGTGGAACTGCTTTTGCATTTGGCACATCATGGTAACAAGGTTTCTCTTTCCAAATTTCAGTATTGTCAACAGGAAGTCACCTACTTAGGTCCCCTGCTGTCGAAGGAGGGTAGGAGATTGACCCCTGAGCGTATTAGTACCATTGTTAAAATACAAATTCCACAAACTCAAAAAGACATATGTGCTTTTATAGGTATTACTTCCTACTGTCGCCAGTTTATCCCAAACTACTTGCTACTAATCAAACCTTTGCTTGCATTAACAACAAAAGCAGTGCATGAGCCTTTGCTTTGGACACCCGAAAGCCAGCAGTCATTTGAGCAATTAAAAACTGCACTTTGTTCGGCTCCGGTACTTGGCACACCCAATTATAACAAACCATTTGTGCTCTATGTCCATGAGATGGCTGGCTGCACGCTTTCTGACCTAACATAGAAATTTGGAGAAAAGCAGAGGCCTTGTGCTTATTTTTCTGCTGTGCTTGACCTTGTATCTAGGGCGCTCCCGAGTTGCCTGAGAGCGGTTGGAGCTGTGGCCACTTCGTTCAGGCAATCAGCTGGCCTCATACTTGATATGGATCTCACAGTCATGGTACCCCACGCTGTGGATACACTTCTGAATAAGACAATGATACAGCACCTCACCAGTGCACGTCTTACTGGCTATGAATTGACATTGTTTTCTAAACATATTACGATTAAGAGATGTGCCACACTGAATTCAGCCACATTACTACCCCACCCTTCTGAGAATGATGCAGTCGACAAACATGTCCGTATTTTTCAGAAAGAGGAAGAGACAAAAAGACGGGTAGACCTGACTGATGTTCTCTTATCTGACACTGAAGGAAAACTATATGTCGACGGCTCTTGTTTTAAATTACCAGATGGCACCACCACTGCAGCTTATGCTATCACTACGCTGTGTACAGTGGTAGGGACCTCACAAGTCCCTTATCAGTCGGCTCTAGCTGCTGAGCTTGCTGTCCATATTCGAGCTTGTGAATTGAGTGAATTGTTGGTGTTAGACCTGACATCATTGGCTTGAGTCTCTCCTCCATTTTTTCTGTCTGCCTCCTATGTTTACGATGTTTTTGTAGGTATAACGCTCTGGTGGCACGCCACTGCTGATCAGTGCCGCGCCACAAGTACTCCCTATGTTAAATTACTGTATTGATTGAATTCCATGTTTGGCTTATTTGGTTTACTGTCAGAGCCTTCCTACTGGGTTTGGCTCCTGACGTTCCGTTAGCTGGACATCTGGGGCAGGACAAGACCTATGACAGGCTTGTCACCCATTTTTATTGGCCTCAGATGAGAAGGGATGTAGACATCCATTGTAAAACCTGTCACACTTGCCAGGCAAGTGGGAAAAACGGAAGGAAGCAGAAGGCTCCACTCCAACCTTTTCCAGTCGTCAGTACCCCCTTTGACCGGGTGGGGATTGACATAGTTGGGTCCCTGGACCCCAAGACAGCCCTGGGCAAAAGGTTCATGCTGGTCTTGGTGGACCATGCCACACGGTACCCGGAAGCTATCCCTCTCCGAACAGTGACGGCCCCCGTGGTGAGACGGGCACTGATGGGTGTTTTCTCCCGCATGGGGTTCCCCAGAGAGGTGGTGTCAGACCGGGGCCCCAACTTTATTTTCAATTATATGAAGTCTCTGTGGAAGGAGTGTGGGGTAACCTACAAGTTCACCACTCCTTACCACCCTCAAGGTAATGGTCTGGTTGAGAGATTCAACCGGACCCTTAAAGGCATGATCATGGGTCTTGAAAAACCAATGAGGCGTAAATGGGACGTCCTCTTGCAATGCCTGCTGTTTGCTTACCGAGAGGTGCAGCAGAAGTCTCTAGGGTACAGCCCCTTTGAGCTTTTGTACGGGCACCCGGTAAGAGGACCTTTCAGTCTGGTCAAAGAAGGCTGGGAGCAATCTCCCAGGAAACCTCCCCAGGATGTATACAGTTACATGCTGGCCTTTAGGAACCAGACTCGGCGCTTCAGAGATCTTGCTCAGGCAAATCTGGAGGCCAGCCAGGAAGAGATAAAGCTGTGGTACGACCGGAATTCCACTCTGGTCGAACTTCAGCCTGGTCAAGAGGTTTGGGTCATGTCCCCTGTGGAACCTTGTGCGCTCAAGGACAGGTGGACTGGACCGTTTAAGGTTGTGGAGAAGAAGAGCGATGTCACCTACTTGGTGGACTTGAAATCTCCCAGGAATCCCTTGAGGGTCCTGCATGTCAACCGGTTAAAGCCCCACTTAGAAAGGTCCGAAGTGGGCATGCTCCTCGCTACAGATGCCGGAATGGAAGAGGAGAGCGAGCCTCTTCCTGACCTCCTGTACGCAAAAGAGCAAGACGGGTCAGTGGATGGTGTTGTCCTCTCTGACACACTGACCCTTGAACAGCAGCAAGATTGTCGCCAATTGTTGGGACAATTCCCTGATCTGTTCTCCTTGATTCCTGGTGTCACTCACTGGTGTGTCCATGTCGTCGACACCGGGGACAGCCCTCCTGTGAAGCACAAGGCTGACAGGGTGACTGACAAGGTCCGAGCTTACATTAAGGATGAGGTCTCCAAAACGTTTGCCTTAGGGGTGGTTGAGTCCTCTAGCTGTCCTTGGGCCAGCCCAGTGGTCTTGGTCCCGAAGGCTGCATCGCCTGGTGCTTCACCCGAACTACGGTTCTGCGTGGATTACGGAGGACTCAATTCAGTCACGAAGACTGACGCGCACCCCATCCCCAGAGCTGATGAGCTCATAGATCGGTTGGGAGCTGCCCGGTACCTTAGTACGTTTGATCTGATGTCTGGGTACTGGCAGATCGCCTTGACTGATGGGGCAAAGGAGAGGTCCGCATTCTCCACACCAGATGGGCTCTACCAGTTCCGGGTTATGCCCTTTGGGATGAAGAATGCCCCTGCCACCTTCCAGAGGTTGGTCAACCAGGTCTTGGCTGGACTGGAGGATTTCAGTGCCGCCTACCTGGACGACATCGCAGTGTTCAGCGCCAGTTGGGAGGAACACTTGCGCCACCTCCGAGAAGTGATGTTGGCCCTGCACAAAGCAGGCCTCACAATCAAAGCCAGTAAGTGCCAGATTGGGCAGGGTTCCGTGGTGTACTTGGGGCACCAAGTAGGGAGTGGCAAGGTGGCCCCCCTGCAACCCAAGATTGATACCATCCTGGCTTGGGCACCGCCCAAAACCCAAACGCAGGTGAGAGCCTTCTTAGGACTCGCAGGTTACTACAGGAGGTTCGTCAAGGATTACAGTAACATTGCGCACCCGTTGACGTCGCTGACTACCAAGAAGCAGCCGCAAAATGTGATTTGGACTGACGCCTGTCAAACGGCCTTCGACACCCTGAAAACTGCAATGTGTACGGCACCCATACTCCAGGCACCCGACTTTTCTAAAGAATTAGTTGTCCAGACGGATGCTTCAGAGCATGGCGTGGGGGCTGTTCTAGTTCAGGTAAATGAAGAGAGCCGAGACTTACCCGTAGCCTTCATCAGTAGGAGGTTACTACCCAGGGAAAAGAGTTGGAGTGCGATAGAGCGAGAAGCATTCACTGTGGTCTGGGTGCTGAAGAAGCTAATACTCTACCTGTTTGGGACTCACTTCCGGGTTCAGACAGACCGCAGGCCCCTCAGATGGTTGATGCAGATGAGGGGTGAGAATCCGAAACTGTTGAGGTGGTCAATTTCCCTACAGGGGATGGACTTTACGGTGGAACACCGCCCTGGTACAGATCACGCCAATGCTGTTGGTCTGTCCAGATTTTTCCGCCTTAGTGATGAGGACTCCCTAGGTTAAGGGTAGTTCTCCCCACATTTCAGCTGGAGGGGACACGTGTTAGACCTGACATCATTGGCTTGAGTCTCTCCTCCATTTTTTCTGTCTGCCTCCTATGTTTATGATGTTTTTGCTGGTATATCGCTCTGGGCGCTGTGCCACTGCTGATCAGTGCCGCGGCGCAAGTGCTCCCTATGTTAAATTACTGTATTGATTGAATTCCATGTTTGGCTTATTTGGTTTACTGTCAGTCCCTAGTCTAGTGCATGCAGAGTGCCGGGGCTTGTAAATACAAATGCCGCTAGTGGGCTTGCAGCACGTGTTGTGCCACCCACACGAGCGGCCTAGTAAAAGTATGTCTACAGGGCTGTCATTGCAAGACCTACGTGCAGTCTCGTACTGTCACGCGGGCTGCGCAAGTACGCCTGCTTGCCAGTCCTCCAAACCTTCCCTTAACTTCATATTAGTCACCCCTATGGTAGGCCAGAGGGCAGGGTGCATTGTACGTATAAGGTAGGACAAGCCTGACGAAGTTGGCATGTCCTAATAGTGAACTACCGCCATCTTCGTACTTCACTATTGTAAGGTCGCCTGCTCTCCATTAGTTAGAATGGACTGCCGGGATTATTAATGGTATGATCCTCGCTGGCTCGGGGAGCATGGTGCATTGTCGAGTTTGGTATCCCTGAACTCGGAGTTTGATAACGCATCCGTTTGGGTGGATGGTTTTTGGACTCTGGGTTTGAAAATAGCACTTTTAGAAAGTGACTATTTTCTTGTCTAACTATTTCTGGTTTCTGCTGGTTTGGTGTGTGTGTGACAGGGGCTGGGTGGCTCCAGAGTTCTGAATGAGTCAGTGTGGGGTGAGTGGTGCATTTGCCTTGAGAGTAGGGGAAGAGTAGCTCTTGATAGCCTGCCCTGCCCGATACAATGCTGGCTCCACCTCCTGCCGAGCGACAGATAGCTCTGCTCCTGCCAGTGACAATACTGGCTCCACCTCCTGCTGGGCATCTGAGGACCTAGCCCTGCACCGTGAATCAGCCAGGTGTCACCACCTGGCTACACCCACCACAGACCCGGAATGAGGGGGAGTTCCCCTGCATGGACAAAGGGATCAAAGCTGAAAAGGGGTATAAGAGAAGGACCCCTGAACCAAGACTTTAGATCAATTCTGACAAGGAACCCTGAACCAAGGACAAGAAGCCTGCTGATCCAAGGACTTGCCTACCCCTTCTGCTAGAGTGCTGTTTGCTGGGGGGAATCCTGCAGTTGCTTCTTTATTTTTGCCAAGGAACCAGGAGAGAGGAACTGAGTGTGTACTCTCGAACTTTGCCAAGGAAATCTCCAAGGGCTGGAAGAGTGCCAGCCTCCTGTTGAAGTCACAGGGCTAAAGGACTTCACCGTTGCTGAAAGTGCTTGTCGCTGGAATCTGAGAATCCAGCACCTCTGAAAGAATCCAGCAATCTCGATGCCGACGGACGACGCCGAATCCAGCTCGACATCGTGAGTAATGGCTCCAGTGCCCCGCTTCCTCGAAGCCGGCCGCCGGGCCCGATCGACGCCAGTAGCGACGCCAGTGAGTAGTGAGTTTGGCTCCAGCTCCAAGTGACCTCGTGTCTGCACCGCCGCTGATCGCATCGACTTCGAGCCCTCTCGATGCCGTGAGCGCTGCTCACTCTTGCAACATCATCATCGACATCGATGATTACTGAGGCCTGATCGACACCAAAGACGCGACGTCGGATTGCTCGACGCCGCTGATCATCGTGTGCTTCATTTTCCTAAGGTACTGTGTTGTTGGGGTCCGTGTGACTCCGGGCTCGACGTAGCGCTCCTCGCGGTCGACGCCGAACCTTTGGATTAACTTTGCCTCGAAGTCGTGTGACTCCCGTGTGGGTTACATTGTTGCCAAGAACTGTGATCTAAAGAAGAAGAGTTGCTTTTGTTACTAAAGACTTTGTGCTAAGAAGAAACTACGTTTGAACTATTATTTTTCCTTCCAAGAGTATTTATTAAGATTGTGGTATATTTTTGTCGTTATTTGGTCTTGTGTTAAGCCTTATATAAACATCAGTTTTTTTATAATACTACTGTGTCGTGTCCATTTGTAGTGTCTTCACTTTATTACTGTATATGGTCATAAATGCTTAACGCACTGCCTCTGAGATAAGCCTATCTGCTTTGCCAAGCTACCGAGGGGGTGAGCAGGGGTTATCTAAGTGTGTGATCCCCTTGCCCTGACTAGAGGAGGTGAGTCCCTATTTGTCAGAAGTGTATGCCTCTGCCAACTAGAGACCGCCGAGTCTAACAGTTGGTTGTCAATATTTATACTAACAGCCAGCACGCATTCTGCGTTGCACATCATTTTGGGCGGCTTTAGGTTGAAAGAGGATTTCTTTCCTCCTGCAGTACCAAGATTCAGCATGAGCACCTTATTTTACTGCTTTTGTCTATTTTAACTTTCCCAAGAAATTGGCAATCATTAAGTGCAGTGCCCATAAAAAAGTTACAAATGATGTGGGTAGAGGGACTGCTTTTGCAGGCCAGGTAGCTAAGGAAACGACCCGTAGTAAAATGAAAAGCATGTTTGTTGCAGGTCCTGCTAGGTGAGTTCTAGAAGTTGTCATGTTTGAAAATACCCTTGAGAGTGTAAAGGAGATACAGAGTGAAGCCACAATAGAGAAAAAGGAGGAATGGCAGGAGAGTACAGCACAGCTGAATAAGGAGGGGTGTTGGATTGATAAATCAGGGCAACAGCAATGGATGTTGCCCGATGCATATGTACTTTCTGTTGTTACTATGGCACATAGTCCAGCTTATAATAGTGCGAAAGGAATTTGTAAATTGTTAGCCCCTGTGTGGCATAATGATAATATCTCTAAGGCAGCCGTACATTTAGTGGAATACTGTATGGTTTGCATGGTGCATAATCCAGGTGAGGGTACCCCTACACCACCTGGTAATTTTGCACCGCCAACTATTCCTTTTGAAATCCTTCAAATGGAGTATATGGAATTAGAGAGATGCAATAATCTTAATTATGTTTTGATGGTTGTATGTGCGTTCAGCAAATGGGTTGAGGCCTACTCCACTAAAGATAATGCGGCCATTACGACTGCGAAGGTACTCCTTAAAGAGTTCATTCCTCATTTCGGCTTGCTCCGAGTTTTTGTAGTGACAAGACCACAAACATACACCACATCAGACCAACTCAAGAACACTAACATACACCACACCAGACCTACACAAGACGACAAACATACACCACACCAGACCAACCCAAACATACACCACATAAGACCAAACCCAAGAATACTAACATTAAGCATGGGCGAATTTTGCGAATCTCGCGTTCGCGAATTTTGCGGATTTGCGAACTCGCAATCCGCAAAATCCGCGAATTCTCGCGAATTTGCGGATTTTTTTTTGTGTTTGCGCGGGTTTCTGCCAGTTCGCGAGGGTTTTGTACAATGTCGCAAATTGCGAACTTACCTGTCGGGTCGCAAGTTTCGCGAACTTGTTGTTTCTACGTTTCCAGCCTGTTTGGGACACTCTTCTTCATCACTGCCACTCTCTGTCACCACTGCCACTCTCTGACTACTCATGCCACCCTCTGGCCCACCCATGCCACCCTCTGTTTCATCACAGCACCCTCTGGTTGTCCAGGCAGTGTACATTATTGTGGCAACGCAAGCACACCTTCCCTGCCTCAAGTGACCTGAATTAATTTGGGGCTGATTAATGTGTCACAGAATATTTTTTTAGCTGGCACCTGCTTCCTTAGTGCTTCCTGATTAGTGATCTTTTGCTCTTGCTAAGTGCTTTCATTGTTGCAAAATTAGTTACAACACCTGCCCTGCCCCAACTGACAATAATGAATTAGGGGCTGATAAATGGATTTGAACTTCCAGCCTGGCTCCTGCTTGTCTCCCTTAGCTGTAATTCAGGACCTTTGTGGCATATGTGTAACTATTCTGAGGTTCAGAGCAGGGTCACATAATAGTTGCAACTGGCAACTGAACTCTGGAGGGGCCCCTCAGGAAGCACTACAGGAAATGGCTACTAATGATGAGCCTGAACTTTTGAACCTGGTAAGTAGTTTCAGTTTTGCTAAGATCGTATTTCTGCAATTTTGCACTTATTCGCGGGGCGCGAAGTTGTACTGGGAAGCCGCGAACTCACGCGAACAGTGCGAGCAGTGCGAGCAAAATCCACTGCTCGCGGATTTGCGGATTTTGCGGGAGATTCGCAAATCTCGCGGATTGCGAATTTACCGAAAATCTGCAAAATCCGCGAGCGAAACGGATTTTCCGCCCGTGCTTAACTAACATACACCACACCAGACCTACACAAGACCACAAACATACACCACACTAGACCAACACAAGAAAACACATACCATTCCAGACCAACCCAAGAACACAAACATATACCACACCAGCCCAATCCAAGAACACTGACTTATACCACACCAGACCAACCCAAGAACACAAACATGCACCACACCAGACCAACCCAAACATACACCACATCAGACCACCCCAAGAATACTAACATTCACCACACCAGACCTACACAAGACGACAAACATACTCTACACCAGGCCAACCCAAGAATACAAACATACACCACATCAGACCAACCCAAGATCACTAACATATACCACACCAGACCTACACAAGACTACAAACATACACCACACCAGACCAACGCAAGAACACAAACACACACCACACATGACCAACACAAGAATACATATACCATACCAGACAAACCAAAAAACAAAAAACATACACCACACCAGACCAACCCAAAAACACAAACATAAACCACACCAGATCAACCCAAGAACACAAATATACACCACAGTAGACCAACCCAAGAACACAAACATACACCACACAAGACCAACACAGGAACACAAACATATACCACACAAGACTACAAATACCATACCACACCAACTCAAGAACACAAACATATACAACACCACACCAACCCAAGAACACAAACATATACAACACCAGACCAACCCAAGAAAACAAACATACACCACAGTAGGCCAACCCAAGAACACAAACATACACCACACAAGACCAACACAAGACTACAAATACCATACCACACCAACCCAAGAACACAAACATATACAACACCAGACTAACCCAAGAACACAAACATACACCAGACCATACCAACACAGGACTTCATATACCATACCAGACCAACCCAAGAACACAAAGATACACCACAAAGAAATCAAAAAGCTTGCACAAAATACTATAGTAACTGATTCGCATAAAAACTGGTAGAAAGTGTCACCAGCTAAATCCAAAAAAAACCATAACAGTATAATTTTCTTTTAACAAGTATTGAATTTTACCTATTTAAGATGTAGTAGAATTTTGTCTGTCCGTACTTTTTGATCTTAATTGTGTGTGTTCTGTACTGTTTAAAAGACTATGGTCTAAATAAACAAGTTTCTCTCTCTCAGTATGCTGTGCATAAAAAAACACCACCAACACAATTTGTAAAGATCCTGTTGAAATGCAAGCAGGAACAATAAATTAATAGTTCCTTTTTATGATGAAATGTAACACAGGAAGCAAAAACATTGTAAAGACATGGACACCAGATCACACAGTGACGCCCATCTCAGGAAACACACCTGTGACAGCTAGAAAGGGGCAGCCCGACCCCTGAAACCAACACGCCTTGGACGGCATCAGTGCTGAGCACCTGCAGGAAGGTCTCGGCCTCATGGCTTTAAAGATGCGTGCAATGAACTCTCTGCATCTTTTGCTTCTCTTTGTGTCACGCGTGTGTCACGCAGGGGTTCGAGCACAGCTTTAGCAGACACGAGCCGCTATATTTAACACATGCCGGACTCATCCCTTGAGAGCAAGTGGACAGCAGAACCGTTGCGCTAAAAGGCAGCAGCAAAACGAGCCTGTCGGATGCCGTGCTGGGTTTCTGTGACATTTGTGAAGAAAGCGAGCCACTTATTAAATAAAGGCCTAGCTCCCACGGCAGACTTTAAAAGGTTTTTGTGCTTTTAGTGAAATGTCATTGTCCGCATTTTGCATTTCTCTGAGTGCATTTTGCTCCACTTGTGATAGTGTTTTCCGCCGTTGGTTTTCTATAGAGGGCTGTCTGAATCTTGTTGTCCTGTATGTACACTCTGAGATCGAGATAGAATACCTCTTCCTTGCTGATATGGCTGGTGAACCTAAGGTTCTGTTGGTTCTCATTAAGGATCCCAATATATTCCTCAGCCTCAGTCTGTGTTCCACGCCATACGATGAAGAGATCATCTATATAGCGGGTCCAGAGTACTATCTTTTCCACCCATTTCTCATTGGACTCCGCCCAGGCCACGTGCTCCTCCCACCAGCCCACGAATACATTCGCGGCAAGGAAGAGGTATTCTATCTCGATCTCAGAGTGTACATACAGGACAACAAGATTCAGACAGCCCTTTATAGAAAACCAAAGGCGGAAAACACTATCCTGCACACGGGTAGCTGCCATCCACGCAGTTTAACAGAGATGATGCAAGAAAGTCATATCCCCAACGAACAGGACCCCACTCTAGCGTCTTCTAATTACTTGACGTACCTAAACATAGCTTGCAACAAACTAGCCCCGATCAAAACCTACCACCGCAACAGGAAAATGCCTTCAGCTCAGTGGTTTACGGAGCCCCTACGAACTCAGAGACAGTATTGTCGGAACCTTGAAAGGCAGTGGCGCCGCCATTACAGCCCTGCGGACAAAATGACCTACAAAAACGCCCTTTCCAACTACAAAAGACTTATAATCTCAGAAAAAAGTCGCTATTATACTTCACAAATTAACCAGGCGAAAAACTCGGCAGGAGAACTATTTCAGGTGGTCACACATCTGTCCAATCCCCCCGCCCTGCGCCTAGAAGGCTCACAGTCTCTAACGGACGCTCTGGCCAGCTTCTTTGAGGATAAGGTTAGCTCCATTTTCCTGACCTTCTCTCATTCCTCCTCTCCCCCCACCCCGTGGCACCTCCCATCAGCAACCCTCCGATCTTTTCATCTTTCAATACGACCAACCGGGAACATATTCAACACCTGGTAGCCAGCACCAAATCTGGATCCCCCCTCGACCCATGTCCCCCAGCTATCTTGAATCTCATCCCAGAAGCTGTCTCTCCAGCATTATCCACTATCTGCAACGCTATGTTTTCAACAGGCATTTATCCATCGGTTTGGAAGAAGGCTATCATTAAGCCACTTCTAAAAAAGCCAACTTTGGACCCTCTTCTCCCCGCCAGCTATAGGCCTATTGCCTGTCTCCCCTTCCCAGCCAAGATTTTCGAAAAAATAATGAACACCCAACTTTCGAAATTCATTAATGACAATGACCTACTCGATGGCACCCAGTTTGGCTTCAGACAGGGGCACGGAACGGAGACAGCACTACTTAAAGCAGCAGATGAAATTAGAGCAACGATGGACAAGGGAGGAGCGGCGGTCCTAATACTTCTGGACCTCTCCGCTGCATTTGACACGGTCGATCATGTCACTCTGATCGACCGTGTCTCGGCTTTAGGAATAAGAGGCAAGGCCAAAGATCTTATTGCTTCATTCTTGGCCAACCGCCCCCAGACAGTCAAGATGGGTAACTACACCTCTCAGACCTTCTCCCTCCCCTGCGGAATTCCACAGGGCTCCTCGCTAAGTCCGACACTTTTTAATATCTATGTATCGGACTTAGCGAGGGTGATAAAATCATACGGAATTGCCCTCACAACGTACGCTGATGACACCCAATTAGTATTATCGGTGCACAATAATGGAACATCAGTCGCAGTCAACTTCCAAGAGGGAATGAAGGCGATAAGTTCCTGGATGTCATCAAACTGTCTCAAACTAAACTCCGATAAAACGGAGGTGATGACATTCGGGAACTTGCAGCCTGCCTGGTCCCCACAGTGGTGGCCATCTCAGTTGGGTGCACCCCCCCAACCGGTAGTCAAGGTGCGCAATTTGGGAGTCACATTCGACAACAAGTTGACTTTCCTCCATCACGCCAACGCTGTGGTATCCTCTGCCTTCTAATCCTAAAAAGGATAAAAAAACTACTCCCCTACTTACCGCAGTCTGCGGGCAAAACCTTGATCAGAACCTTAGTGTTCTCAAGAACTGATTATTGTAACTCCCTTCTTCTGAATGCTCAGGAAAAGGTACTCAACAAACTCCAGACGGTGCAAAACGCTGCGGCCAGAATTCTATTATCCATCCCTAAATTCACCTCGACTTCCCCCTACATTAGAGAGCTGCATTGGCTCCCTATCAGGAGCCGAATCAAATTCAAGGCTCTATGTATAGCCTACAAAGCTATAAACAATCCGGGACCACAGTTCCTAAAAAAAGCCCTCTGTCCAGTGGAACACCCTAGGACCTTACGATCGTCCTCAGCTCACCTGCTGAAAGTTCCACGGACAAGAAAGACCAACTGGGGAGACAGATGCTTCACCATCGCAACTGCTAAATTGTGGAACACACTACCACTCCACATCAAAACTGCCCCCACGCTATTAAAATTCAGAAAGAGCCTCAAAACATGGTTGTTTTCATCCTAATTCCCCTACATCGCAAGAAGTGAGTTCTGTAACGATAGCGCCGAGACAACCGTACGGGTATTTGCGCGCTCTAAAAATCGCATAAAATAAATAAATAAATAAATAACATTCCATTTGGAGAGTTTCTGCAGATCAAGCGGAACTGATCCACGGAAGGGGACTATATCAGAGCCAGGGCAGAGTCCAGAAAGAGGTTTGAAGAGAGGGGCTATTGCAAAGGTGTTCTGATTGAAGCTGAGCATAGGAGTGATGCCAGGTCTAGGAATGAACTGCTCATTGACAAAATCACAAACAAGGACACAAAAGTGAGAGTGATTACCAATTTCAATGACAAATCGCATCAGATGTTTCAAATTTTAAGAAAAATTGGAACATATTGAAATCAGATGGTGTAGTGGGCAGTCTGCTATCCGAGTAGCCATTAGTAACCTATCGGAAAAGCAACTCTCTGAGAGATCACCTAGTAAATAGCCACCATGAATCGAAGAAGAGGAAAAGGCCCCTGCTGTGGGATTTTACCCATGCATGAAATGCAAGGCATGTAAAAACTCGCAGAAAGTAAAAGAATATGAGGTACCAGGGAGATTTCAAAAGATGACAATTTCGAAATTGCTGAATTGTAATTCCGAATTTAATGTATATTGTTTGAGGTGTCCATGTGACAAAAAGTATGTGGGTAGCACCAGAAAGCAAACAAAACGGAGGATTCTGCAACACATGCGAGCCATAAATACGAAAGATCAAAGTTATCCGGTGGCTCGACATTATGAGAAAATGCACAAAAGCAATAGTAATTTGCTGAGCTTTTTCATTTTGGATCAGTTGGTGAGAACAGAGAGAGGAGGTGACTGGGTTAAGAAACTGAGAACCCTTGAATCCAAATATATCATAATGCTCCAGACAAAGAATCCTGTAGGGTTGAACAATGAAGAGGAAATGTGGGTGCACATTGGGTAAATGAGAAATTTCTCCCAAATTTGACCATTACAGCAGGGAAATATCGGTCATTCGGTATCCCGAACCTCTTCCCTTTCCCACTTCTTCTAAGGAAATTCTCTAAATTCGACCTGCAGAGAAACTCTTTCCCTAGTGTTGATAGGTAACATATGTAGCATGAAATAGCCCATCCAGGGCATTATCATTCAACCACACGTGACAGAATGGGCATAAATATATAGGCCAAACACCAGTACATCTATAACGTTATTAATAAGAAGCTGAAAGCCCATTCAGGGCTTGATTAAGGGCGAAATATTAATTTATGAGTATGATATAATACTTAGGAATAATGAGACATTGAGTCAAATAGCCACATATGTATGAAATGTAATGTGAATAATGCTTCTCATATACGTGAATGACGATGTACTTAGACATTGTAAGATGGCCGCTGCATTGCAATGAATGAAATTGAAATGCCTTCTTTTATGTTGTTTTTAATCATGTGACATGGTGTCATGGAGAAACTTTATTTAAACACAAAAAATGTCTCAGTCAGTCAACACCGACGAAGGCGGCAACGCCGAAACGCGTTTGTTGACTTGGTATATGTGAAAACGCTATGAATAAATATGGCAATGGGACTACAAAGAATGACTGGAGTGTCCTTAATTGAGGAGCGGTTCTGAAGGATCTGAACTGTGTGTTTGACGACATATATATAAATATATATATATACATATGTGTATACAAATGCATATACACAAGTAAAAACAACATAAAAATATAAACAATTCAATATTAAAATATAGTAATTAATTTCAGCAATATACAAAACAGTTAAACATTGGAACCCACACCCCCCAAAAAAAAATTTGCCTACTAAAAATATTATAAACATAAAAGATTTGGGGGGAAATCAAAACAAACAATATTACATAAAAATAAAGAAATAATACTATAAATTCTATTTCATCAATATTAGAAAAAGTGTTGGATTAGAAATATTAGATACAGTATTCTCACGTCTGTCTAGCAACAGTGGGGAAAGTATTGGACTTTTGGTGGGGTTAAATCCCATGCCATGCTTTGCAACAGTAGCAAAAGAGTTGGATTTTGAAGGGTTGAAATTTACTATTCCCACTCCAGTTTAAACAAAAGTAGGGAAGGTGATGGCCTTCGGATGGGTTAAATTTACTATTCCCTCTCTACTGTAAACAACAGCTGGGAAAATGTTCAACTTCAAAGTAGTTAAATGTAATATTCCCTCTCCAGTCCAAGCAACAGTAGGAAAAGAGTGTGACATCATAAGTATTACATATATGAATAGTCCTAATAATTTAGAAAAACATTATAAACACTTAGGGGGTGATTAGGATGGCGGGCGGATGGTGTTAGGACCGGCCGCCAGACATGCGGCAGTCCCGCACCACAAATTAGGATGAGATTGCCACTCTGGCGGTCGCATTCTTCAGTTTAACATTGCGGCGGGTGCTGCTTACAGCAGCACCCGCCGCACTGCCAAATTGCCATGTTGTGTATTTCAATGCACAACGTGGCAGGCACCACGTGGTGCCTGCCACCTTGTGCATGGAAACCCCCAAGTGCACACCCCATGCCCCTGGGGGCCCGCACCGGGCCCCGTGGTAAATCCCCGCCAGATTTTCCATGCATCCTTATATGGCTAACGGTGCCTGCTAGGCACCGCCACCATATTAGTGGCCCCAGTCTGCTCGTCCGTCAATCGGAATGATTGCCCATCGGAGGAAAATTGGCAGACGGACTTTATACATTAAATTGGGTTTTGAACTATGTATGGAGGTTCGACATTTGAAAGGGGCATGTTTTAGGCGCCCATTCCAAATACGAAACCTGCACTTTGTGAATCGATTTTTTGTGGCTGTATTTTTTATCACAAACCACTGAAAAGTTACTGATTCCCACGTTGGGGTGATAACCCATTCACCAAATGGAAAAGGCCCCCTTTGAGCCCCTTCCCCTTCTAGAAAAACATTTCTGTGAGAGTAGACATTAGTCCAGGGGGGCACTGCCAATCTCAAGGAAACTTAAACAAGCATTTACAATGCAACGGTTTCGCCTTTGGAAAAGTTGCAGTACAGGGAGGATGTCTGCACATGGCTAAACCTTTACACATTTACCCCAAGGTTTATGCCCTTGGTGCTGTAAATTTGTTCTGCTTTGATTGTAAATTTCAACAGCTGTAATCAGACAACAAATCGCTCAGCTTCAGGAGGTATGAGAATTGGTGATTTACCTTAGGAAAAATCACTCCAAAAGTAGATTTTTATCTCATATTTACTTCAATTAATCTTGTTTCGCATGAAGGACAACAGAGAATGGATGTTTGTACTCTAAAATATTGAATTCTCCATTCTCCGCCTTTTACCATTAAGTTGCGTTGAAAACACTCTAAACAGTTACAATCTTTAATAGTGCAGATATCTTATGGCTGTGTTGTATGTAGAATGCTTCTTGCAATTTCATTTTAGATTATGCTACATGTTTTACCTGTCAGTTGAAGATTGAGTACCAAGTGCAGGTAGCATTATATATTTTACGGTTATGTATTGTAGCTACTGTTTTCTAATAAACCCGAGTTCAAAATGTTATCTGGAGCCTCTCCAGTACAAAATAAGAAACAGGTCTGATCCTTATCTTGTCTACAGCCTCTTGAACCTGCAACAGAGAACTTTTGAGCTTCCATCATAGATTTCTTTAGGAAGTACACCCTAGACAACCGCAAGAATGGGAGCATGAACGGAAAAAAATTATGTTACAAATATTTGAAAATAACTGCTGGTGTCATAGGCCCAGAAGATAGCAACATATCAATTCTTCATTTTAAAAAAATCCACATGGTGCTCCAAAAACAAAAAGTACAGCTGAAAACGGACATGTGTTTTCCCTGGATGGCAAGTCTGGAACTAGGTGCCAACCATAAAGTGGCATCCCTTGCGAATAGAAGATTACTAATCTCCAGATCTATTCATTTTT
This sequence comes from Lissotriton vulgaris, assembly GCF_964263255.1. Lineage (NCBI taxonomy): Eukaryota > Metazoa > Chordata > Amphibia > Caudata > Salamandridae > Lissotriton > Lissotriton vulgaris. The sequence continues at coordinate 34,224,160 of NC_141699.1, read as the reverse complement.
GTGGTACTCCGGTTCAGATAGGGGAGGGTTTAGCTAGGGTAGAGTGGAGTCCCAGAGAGATCGAGTTAGCTACATTTTGGGAATCTGTGACTTTAGAAATAAAAGAGCAGTCTGTAAACATGATGAACGTGTGTACAGAATCCATAGATCTACCATGATATTTATGATGTGCCCCATATTTCTGTTTACCTTTTCGCAGACGAGCTGCTGACTAGGAACAATGTTTATTGTGGTGAAATTAAGGGGGCTCAGGCAGGTCTGTCAGTAGACACTTACCCTCATCTAGGTGGGATAGTACAAAGGTCTGGACTGAGGCTCAGACAGTTTTGGATAGGCGTTTTATGTTTTAAGGGAGTGGTGGTGGGGTGAAACCTGGCTGTCTTTTTTTAGGCACAGTAAACTTGGAAGAGGGGTATGCAGTCGCTTTGCCAAGTAATTTCCACGTTTACTTTGGTTAGGCAGCCCACAGTCAATTCAGACGGTTTGCCCACTCTGCACTATCCGCTCAGTCACTGAATTATCGAGGAGTAGAAAAGTATGTGTTAATAGCTCGATGCGATAATTATGTTACCGCAGGGTGGGGGTTTAATATTACCACCCCTCCCCCTTTATTAAGGATTTTAGGTCTTAAAGGGAGATAACTGGTAGTAATTTGACAACATATATGTGCGGATTCACCACCGGTTTTAAGCCAGTGGTAATGTGTCAGGCGTTTCTGCCTGATCACTAAGCGGTATCAACAAATCACTCCAAGTGCACGGTAACAGAAGATTGTGTAGAAGTACAGAATCTCCACATTTATACCATCACAGTGGCACCCTAGTCAAGAGGCTTCATCGTGAGCTGTGCCTTGTCCTTTCACCCTAAATAGAATAAGGGCCCAACTAACATCAAATGCCCTGGTACTCCCCTTCACTTCACATGATCACAGAGGACACCCTGCTTATCCAATCTACCTTGGAACCGGACATCCTTTATTGATTACAACACACCACAAGTAGGGTTGTCGCCTGCAAGATTTTCTACCGTCAACGCAGCTATTTTTGTCCCAGCGGAATACAAAAATTAAGATAAATCGCCTAAAGTCGGTATTTTTAGCCCTTATGTACACATGATTCAAACAGCAACTATGAATAGAAACCACTTTTAAATGTGTTCTAGAGCCGCGTCTAGATCCCTGGCTAATAATTTGAATAAACAAAAGCAGAAAATTCATATAAGAAAGGAATACATACGATTTTGTTTAAAGTCCTATTTAGAATGAAGTCCGGGCCTTTACAGACTCTTTAAACAACAGCTAATGCCCGGTATTTTTCTCTTAGAAAGGTGGCAACCCGAACCCCAATACATGATGGACACTGTTTGCAGCGCTGAAGTGTCATTCTATAAATCACCGGTAACACGTGTTTTAGATGAAGCAGAAAGTAAACAGAGTACAACACCTAGAATTCAAGAGGCTGCCACAAGAAAGCTCGAAGTTCAAAACAATGAACTTGATAACGAAGTGATAAGACCACCCTGGTCTTGATGGCCCATTCCAAGTTGGATGACCCTTTCCTATCGCATAAAAACACAATGTTATTATTACATGAGCACCTTTCACCCACTGCCATGACTTGAATCGTCCCACCACAAGGTGAGTACCGCCCATAACCCCCCCCCCCGGTCTGATCTCGCCCTCCTCAATGAAGGATGCTGCTTAACTGACTAATCGCATACACAAATAGTTAACGAAGGCTCCCCCCTGACCTCGGATGGGCTGATCTTCCTTTTCCTCCTCCTTGGTCTTGCGCTGGTCCTCTCCTAGGTAGTCGGGCATGGTGAGGCTCCGAAGACGTCGTTCGTGTCACAATACTCAGGAGTCTGACTCTGAACTCGGGCACCATAGGATTACACAGCAGCTTCCCACTTCCGGTACCAGCTACAATCCCAGTGCACCCCGCGCGCGCACTCGCCGGAAGCGTGCAACAGTAAAACCGGCCGACTAGAAACCAAATAGTTTTTCAGCGTGGCCGTTGACAGCCAGCATGACAGAGCGCTTTGTAAATTGCTGCCCGCAGTGGTGGCCATTGCAGAGTTGTGTCCAGCCACCGCCTCAGAAACGGCTCCAAAGTCTTAAAATACCAGCGAATGAAAACCAGTTATTAAATACGGCATCCTTATAGTCCAGTGGTCTAAGTGCAAAATAGCATTGGAACTAGGATGAAGGAAACACAAGTTGTGGGGTTACGCACAGTAGCAGCTGTATATTGCATTCGAATGCTACTTGGCCAAACACGTACACATACCTGGAACAAAAGGAGGTGCTAATAATACGAACTGCACAACGAGAGGGCTCGCTTGGGCTCAGGGATAAGAACCCCTTGTTGTTGGTCGCACCTGAAACAACTGCTGTAGCAGAAGACAACACACACAAACCTCGCCGCTTCTGTGGAAAGAAAACTAGGCATTTACCATAAGTCTAGCATGAGGTACATCATGAATGCTTCTGTCTGCCCGTGTCTGCGCCGGGAAATGGATAAAAAAAAAACAAGTCAGGTCCCGGGCCGGCAGCCAATCACAGCGCGGCCCGGGAATGACGTCACGGGGGTGTCCCGGGCCGGCAGCCAATCGCAGCGCGGCCCGGGACAAAGGGGCGGGGCTTAAAAAAAGCACCAGAAACGCCCCCCGAATCGCGTTTTCGTGAGAAAGCGCGATTGACAGCCTCTGCTTCCCAATGGCTAGCCTCCATTTATGGAGCTAGCCAATTGGAAACAGAGGCTGTCCTAACCTCACTACTAAAAACAATAGATTTCGACTGGGAGGGGCTTCGCCCCTCGCCAAAAGTCGAAACCTAAAAAGGATATAGGGCTGTATTAAAAAATGGTTTCTTAATGCAAACACAGACATGGTGAACTTTTGTCCTATGCAGGACACCATCCCTGTGATTGTATCCAGTTGAAGTGAGTCACAAATTGCAATCCACCTAAAGAATATTAATTAGGACGGCCAAATTGTGACCCACTCTGATTCACAAGTTTATGAATCCACCTATAATGCCTAGCTTGGCTCATGTAATTCAATACTAATTACAAAATTTCTGCTCATAAATTGTGACCATTTTTTTGGCAACCTGTAAAATTATACATTGGGCCATCTGTCTTGTATTCATGTCATTCAGAAACATATATAAAGTCATGCCTGACCTATCGATAAATATATTACCTAAAAAACGTACACCAAGCCCACATCCCATACCCAATTGCATTCAGCAACATGTTTTTAATTATTGCTATAAAAGGGAGTCGGGGGCTTTCAAAATGGCATTGCAGGACAGTGAGCTTTCCGTTTTTGGGAAAGGAGGGGCATATGTACAAGCCCCTATTGCCACCACAACGTCACTTTTACCAATGTTGTGGTGGCGATAGGGGCTGCATCTTATGTACACGGCTGCTTAACATGGCTTAAGGCTGCCTTGTACATAAGGCCCCCTTTCATGCTATGGTTAGTGTAAAAGGGGTGGGCAGTGGGTGTTGCGGTGGACGTTCCACTGCAACATCCATTCATTTTTATGCTGCCCCTATGTACAAGGGTGGCATACAGAGGAGGCAGCCCCAAAATTAAGACCAGGTAAATCCTGGTCTTAAGTTGGTGAAACGAGGAGAAATGCATTTTTTCTCCTCATTTTTGCTTTTTTCATGTGTGCTACCTTGTGCAGCACACATGGAAAAAGCAAAGTTCCATGGTTTGTTTATGTACAGGAAGGTGTCCCTTCCTGTACAGGTTGCAAGAGACTCAGGATCACAGGAGCACAACTGGTTCATCCATATCCAGGCCGGGCGGAGCAGATAAGTCAGCAGGGCGACACACAGACAGCTTGGAGAGGTGATATCAGGACAGCTGGGCCACTCATGAAGTGGATATCTGTGGGCTTAATGCTGCAGAGGGTCGGGTACCCTGGGTATTGGTGAAGCACGGCTTCGGTAGGTCCTGGTGTCTTCAAAGTTGTAAGGGAGAGAGAGATCTTACCCACCGAAGCTTGTGTACCACTATTGGTTCAGGTGCTGCATTGCAAATGCTGGGGTGCAGCAAGTAGGTAAAACCAGATTCTGCTGTTCAGTGTCTGTGGGCTGCAGGGGAGTGGTACCTCCAATCCAAGGGAGGTCTTTGGTGATTTATAGAAGGCTAGATGAGCTCCAGGGTTCTTGGAGGACTCACAGTTGCAGGAAGAGACAGCACACCACAAGTGCCGAGTCCTTACGGTAGCAGGCAGGGTTTGGCGCCAGTTTTCTGCAATAGGCTTTCAGTCAAGGGGTCAGCAGCTCTTCTTTGTTTTTGTATTCTCTGTGTCCATCGAATCTGAGTTCAAGGTCCAGGGATGCCACCTAAATACTAAATTTAGGGGTGTTAATGGGGGGTACAAGGAGCCAATGGGCTACCTTCCCTTAGGGTGTCTACACCCTGTAAGTAAACAATTCCTCTGGGAAGGGGCACTACTCTGACCCTAATTGGCTAATTACCCCTCAAAACAAGATGAAGAATGAAAAGGGGGGTCTGCGTCGGGTGGTGCTGGCTGATGGGGACCCACCTCGGAATTTCCCTAATTTTCCCACCTGTCCTCCCACCAAATGTGGAGCAGGAAAGGGAGTTGGCTGTCTTCACTAGCTGGAGCTGTATGGGTCGCATTTTTTAAGACGACATTACCTGTGAACCTTCCCACCTTGGAAGGCCATCCTGTCCTGGGGGAGGTGTTAAGTACGACTGCCAAGAGAAGGCTTTGTTTCTGGCCTCTGAGAGCACTGGCCCTCACTCCATGAGGTCAGGACATGTCTGATGGTGGCAGTCTGGCTAAGACTAGTCAGAAACCATAACAGTTCTAAGTAGGTTTTCAGGAGAACCTCTAAAGGGTCTCCTGTGTGCATTTATTAATAAATACAGCACTGGCATCAGTGAGGTTTTTTTAAGACAAGATGTTTGGTACCAAACATCTTAGGGTCCAATAAAGCCATCAGGGATCTGGGAAACTCGTAATTACAAGTATCCAGGCCATATACTCTCTATGGCTTCCATGGGCACTTACAATACCCAAGAATGGCTCAGATATTGCAGGGTCATCTCTGCTCATGCAGATATGTCCACACAGGGGATATAGTGCACCCTGCCATAGGGTTGTAAGGCCTGGTTAGGGGTAGCTTACCTATGCATCATGCAGTGTATAGAGCATGGCACACAGGGCTGTGTTCCATAGTGAATCTTCAGTTTTCTCTGCCCCATGACACACAGTCTGCAATGGCAGTTTGCATGGTCTTGATGAGGGGTCCCTAGGGCTGGCACAATTTGCGCTGCAACCCTAGGGGACCCTCTTCAGTGCCAATGCCCTAGGTGCCAGGGGTTCCATGAAATACGGACTTACAGGTGTGTCTGAAGTGGTGCCAATTGTGGTCAAGCTTTAGGGAAAGAACACTGGTATTGGGAAGCTGTTAGCTAAACCCAGTATTCCTCAATAAAAGCTGTATCAAAATCCAGGCAAAAGTGGTGGGGTACTGCAACAAGAACCCAGTTTCTCACATTCAGCTTCTTGCTGAATTCAAGAGGAGAAGAGGCGTATCTGCTACGAAGTGGGCAGTGATTCCCCACTTTAGGAGTCACACACCATGCCACCTCACTTTTGTACACAGCCATATGCAAACAAATCTTGACCCTGCTCCAGTGTTAACAGTCCAACCCGAATTGCTAGGCCAGGTCCTCCCTGAACCAGAACACAAGCAATCCAGTACCGGATTCGCTGGGGTCATCAAACAGGTGCGGACATTATAGAATGAGACATAGCATCTGCAGCAAGGAGTCCACCCAAGAGTAGCAGGAACATGTGACTGGGCATTATAGAACCCGATATGGTATGTGCAATGAGGTGTCCACCCAGGAGTAGCAGGGACCAGTCGTTATAGAACCAGACATTGTATGTACAACGAGGAGTACATCCAGGAGTAGCAGGGGCCAACAATTATAGAACTAGGCACAGAATGTGCAGCATGGTGTCCACCCAGGAGTAGCAGGGACCAGTCGTTTTAGAACCAGACATTGTATGTACAACGAGGAGTACATCCAGGAGTAGCAGGGGCCAACAATTATAGAACTAGGCACAGAATGCGCAGCGTAGAGTCCACCCAGGGGCAGCAGGGACCAGTCATTATAGAACCAGATATAGTATGTACAACAAGGAATCCAACCAGGAGCAGAAGGAACCAACCATTATAGAACCAGCTATTGTATGTGCAACGAGGGGTCCACCTAGGAGCAGCAGGGACCAACCATTATAGAACCTGATATAAAATGTACAACGAGGAGTCCACCCAGGAGCAGCAGGAACCAACCACTATAGAACCAGATATAGGGGGCCTATTAGGATGGCGTATGGACCTGCGTCCATCCGCCACCCCAGAGGAGGAGGGACTGTCCGCAGGTGCAGCGGCGGTCCCTCTGTGCAAATTAGGATGTGACCGCCACCCTGGCGGTCACACCCTGTATTTTTAACATTGCGGCGGGTGCTGCTTGAAGCAGCACACGCCGCAATGTAATGTAATGTAATGATGATACTTGTAAAGCGCACTGTTACCCCATCTCGGGGTGTCCTGGCGCTGAAGACGGCTGGAGAACCCGTCCTGGCTTTCCCTGTGAGATGGTCCCTTCTGGGTATCTCCAAGGTGAAACCAGGCATCCCCGGCATCTGTGGGGGGCCGTTGTAGAGATGAGGCAAGCTTAATGCCCAGAGTTGCCGAGTGTGATCCCTGGTTAGAGTAGGCACTGAGGCGAGAATTATCGAGTCCGTTGTCCCTGGTCCACGACCCTGCCACATCGGGAATTGAACCCTGGTCCTGGGCCGTTCTCTGCTTCCGGGTCTGCCGCCTCTAACCAGTGAGCCACACCACTCCACATGTTTACCTTTGCATGCACGAAGCTGCAGGCACCTCGTGGTGCCTGCCGCTTCGTGCACGCAAAAGCCATTTGCACCCCCACGCCCCCTTCAACCCTGGGGGCCCGCAACTGGCCCCCGAAGAAAACACCGTATGCCTTTCCACGGCGGAAATGCCGCTGTTGAAAGGCATAGGAGCACCGCCATCCTAATATGGCTGGAGGTGTCTGATAGACACTGCCAGCCATGTTAGAGCTGTTCCGCTGCGGTCGGAAGGCGACTGCAGTGGAAAAGCGGCGGACAGAAAAAAGATGCCCCAGCCATCCTAATCTGGCGGTCTTTTATCAGTCTGCAGCGGATAATCCGCATCCTCCGGGCCGGCGGTGCCTTCCGCCGGCCCGGAGGATGCGTATTAGCCGCTATCATAATCGGCCCCATAGTCTGTGCAACAAGGAGTCCAGCCAGGAGTAGCAGGGATCAACCATTATAGAACAAGACATAGAATGTGCAACAAGGAGTGTATCCAGGTGTAGCAGAAGCCAACGGTTAGATTTGGGGGTCTCCAGTTGGCACAGGTAGGTACTTGTGACAAGTATGGGTCCCTCTCCTCTAGTCAGGGAAAGAGGGATGACACTCCTAAAATAACCCCTGCTCACCATCAAGGTAGCGTGGCGAGAGCAGCCAAGGCTTTATTTCAGAGGCGTTGTAAGTTAAGCAGTTATGACCACATACAGTAACCCAGTGACAACACTACAAATGGACACCACACAGGTTTTATATAAAAAATAAGTAGACTTTATATAGAGTTACCTCAAGACCATATACAACAAAAATACACACTATGATTAATTTTAGATGGTAGTTTTAAGCTTAGTTCAGTTCAGTTCTTAGATGCGACACTCTGTGTCAATGTACCTTAAGTTGCATTGCGCTTCCTCAACAAGCACTGAAGCAGCGATGGGAAATGCGGCAAAGTTCAGATACAAAGAAATAAAGAAGTGAAGATCTTCCAGATGCGGCACGGTTCTCTGGGATGCAAGAAGCTTCTCGGTTCTATGCGTGGACTACAGCGGCGAAATCCAAGATGTGACAGCAGCAGCTCCAGCGGCGACGCTCGTCTCCCACGATGCGTGAAGCTTCCGCTCGATGCGACAACTACAGGGGCGACATTCAAGATGCGACGGCAGCAGCTCCGATGGCGGCGCGCTTCTTGGGGATATGAGGTGCTCTTGATCGATGCGTTGCAGTGCGACAGTTCCAGCGGCGACACCCTACTTCGGAGTTGCGACAGGAGGCACAGCGATGGCGACACACACCGACCTCGTTGCGAGATTCTTCTCCTGATGCAGTGCAGTGCGACAACTACAGAGGCGACACCCTCCTTCAAAATTGCGACGGCAGCAGCAACAACGGCGACATGCTTCCTCTTCATTGCGGCACACTTCTCTCCGATGTGGTGCAGTGTGACAGTTCCAGTGGGGACACCCTCCTTCAGAGTTGCGACGGCAGGCACATCGACGGCGACACGCTTCTTCTCGTTGAGTCACGCTCCCAGCTCATTGCGACATGCAGTTCCTCAGAAGGCCCAAAACAGCAGCAAGTGCTTCCACAAGAACTCTGGGGAGCTCGGGGGTAAAGTCGGATGTCCCTTGGAGATCCTTCACAAGTTGAAAGCAAAGTACACAAAGTTCCTTTCTCCGTCCTTTGGCAGTAAGGCAACCACTGCAGGCCAATCCCCCAAGCAGCACTTCAGCTTGGGAATAGTCTCTCCTCTGTTTCTTCAGATTCCTCTCCTCAGTAAAGGTTTCTTCTTGTAGTCCAAAAGTGATCTAATTTCATGGGATCAGGGTCCTAATATTTATACCCCAAAATCCCTTGTTCTCTGAGGGGAGAGGGGCCTTTGCCTAGTCCAACCCAGTTCTGGAGCACTCTGTTTACATGACTCCTTCTTTCCTTTCACAATGCAGGGCAGAGACATCAGACGCCCCACAGGAGGTGGAGCCAGCATTGTGGAGGAAAAGCACAGCCCTGGAGCACTTTGTTGACATGATTCCTTCTCTTCTTTCACAGTGCAGGGCAGAGACATCAGATGCACCACAGGGGGTGGAGCCAGCACTGTGAGGTGGGTGGGCACAGTCCTATTCAGGTCCCGGGTGCAACTCCTCCCTCCCATCTAGATGCAGATATCTCTATTCACCACTTGCCTGACTCATTCTGTCTCGTGGAATCCTCCAGCCCTGTCACTCACAAAACCAGACAAAGGAATACACAACCTTGCAGAGGCAGGCTTGAAAGGTTTAGGCAAGCAAATACCTACTTTCTAAAAGTGGTATTTGCAAACACAGAATATTAAAACCAACTTCACTAATAGATGTATTTTATTATTAGGGTTCAGGCATACTAAATTCGAATTTCTACCATGTTCTCTGAGTCTGTTAGGATTATAAAATGGAATAATTCTAACAGCCTATTCTGGCTTATGGAGAACAGGTAGCCTTGCAATAGTGAAAAACGAAAATGGCTGTAATTCACTATTAGGACATGCCACACACATCAGGGCTTGTCCTACCTTATACTTACAATGCACCCTGCCCTTGGGCCTACCATAGGGGTGACTAATATGAAGAAAAGGGAAGGTTTAGGGGCTGGCAAGTGTGTGCACTTGCCCAGCCAGCATGACAGTACCAGACTGCACGCACGCTCTGCAATGGCAGACCTTAGAGACATTTTACAAGGCTGCTTCTGTGAGTGGCACAACCAGTGCTGCAGGCCCACCAGCAGCATTTGGATTTACACGCCCTGGGCACACTTGCTGCACGGTACTAGGGTCTTACAAGCAAACCAAATAGCCAAACATGGAACCACTGATTAATACATCAATTTACAATAGGGAGAGCATATGCACTTTAGCACTGATCAGCAGTGGTAAAGTGCCCAGAGTCAAAAAATAGCCAACAACAGGTCAGAAAAAATACAGGAGGAAGGCAAAAAGTTCAGGGATGGCCCTACAAAAAGGGCCAGGTCCAACACCAACTGTTATAGAAACCAAGCATAGTATGTACAACAAGGAGTCCACCCATGGGTCGTAGGGACAAACCATTGTAGAACCAGAAATATTCATTTCAACAAGGAGTTGAGGCAGGAGTACCAGGAACAAACTTTCAAAAAGCTACTATTATACAAGCATTCATGGAGTATGCTGCGAGGCTTCCACTTGAATGCTACAGAGAACATCCCATAGGAGTGGGCATCATGCAAACTGACATGGTGTATGCTCTGAGAAGACCACCTGGGATCGGCAGGTGAGCTCCTAATATAGTGACATCAGTGGCCGGCAGATGAGTTACTATCACAATAATATCCATGGAGTTTGCTTTGTGGAGTCCACCCAAGGGCAGCGGAGACCACTCAAGAGGAACGGGTGTTGTACAAACCTCCAGTGTGTATGTTCTGCCGACTCCACCTAGATGCAACACAGACTACCCCATAGGAGTGGGTCATCATACAAACTGACATGGTGTATGCTCTGAGAGGACCACCACAAGATCAACAAATGAGCTACTACTATACAAACATCCACCGAGTATGCTCTGAGGAGTACACCCAAGAGCGGCGGAGACCACTCAAGAGGAACGGGTATTCTACAAACCTCCAGTGTGTATGTTCTGATGAGTCCACCTAAATGCAACACAGGCGACCCCTTTGGACTGGTTCATCATACAAACAGACATGGTGTATGCTCTGAGGGGACCACCACAGGAGCGGCAGATGAGCTACTATTATACAAACATCCACGGAGTATGCTCTGAGGGGTCCACCACGATGTAACAGAGAGCACCTCATGAGAGTGAGCATCATACAAACAGACATAGTGTTTGCTCTGAGTGGACCATCAAGGACCTGCAGGTCAGCCACTGTGAAACAAACATGCACATAGTATGCTCAACGGGGTCCACCCAAGAGCAGCGGAGACCACTCAAGAGGAACGGGTATTCTACAAACCACCAGTGTGTATGTTCTGATGAGTCCACCTAAATGCAACACAGGCGACCCCTTTGGACTGGTTCATCATACAAACAGACATGGTGTATGCTCTGAGGGGACCACCACAGGAGCGGCAGATGAGCTACTATTATACAAACATCCACGGAGTATGCTCTGAGGGGTCCACCACGATGTAACAGAGAGCACCTCATGAGAGTGAGCATCATACAAACAGACATAGTGTTTGCTCTGAGTGGACCATCAAGGAGCTGCAGGTCAGCCACTGTGAAACAAACATGCACATAGTATGCTCTACGGGGTCCACCCAAGAGCAGCGGAGACCACTCTAGAGGAACGGGTATTCTACAAACCACCAGTGTGTATGTTCTGCAGAGTCCACCTAGATACAACACAGATGACCCCATGGGAGTGGGTCATCATACAAACATCCAGTGTGTATGATTTGAGGGGTCCACCAAGATATAACAGAGCCCACCTCATCAGAGTGAGCATCACACAAACAGACATGGTGTTTGCCCTCAGAAGATCACCAAGGAGCCGCATTTGAGCTACTGTGATACAAATATCAATGGAGCATGTTCTAAGGGGTCCACCGAAGAGCAGCAGATCCCCACCCCAAAGAAATGTTGCTCCACAAACAGCCAGAGTGTAACCTCTGAGAAGTCCACCCAGGTGCAACACAGACCACTCATGGAAGCGTTCTACAAACATTCAGAGGGTTTGCTCTGAGGGGTCCACCCAGATGTAACAGAGGCCACCTCACGAGGGTGAACAGGTGAACATCATACAACCAGACATAGGGGCATATGTAGGAGGAATTAACGCCGTCTTAGCGCACTTTTCTGTTGGTTTTGCAGCAAGATTTTTATCGCCGTATGTACAAGCTGTCACTAACCTCTGTTAGCAGCAGTTTTCCGGCAAAAATGTCCATTCTAAATAGTGCCAACTCTATTAGTGATAATGACATGCAAGGCAAGTGTTCTAGTGCAAAAACGCCTGCTAACCCCACTTCAAGATATTTACAAGGGGATTCCTGAAGCTTGGAGGACCAAAAAACTGCAGCTAACTGCAGTCAGAGGCAGTGTTTTTAAGAAAAGAAAATAGTTAGTCTTACAAATGGAGATTACACTTGGGGCTTCTTTTCAGCAGATTTTGGTCATCTGCCCTGCGACAAAACTACAGGGCAGGACTGCCCACCATCAATAAGATAGTGCGCATTCCTCTGCCTCAGTCACTAAAAGTGTTGCAGCGCTGCAACAAGACAGCTTTGCAACATTTTTCACTATGCCCTTCTTGCAACACCATGGATGTGCTGTATTCACTGTACAGCACTCCATTACGCAAGTGATGACAGATAAGTCTGGAATCCTGACGTATCTGTCTGCGCCAAAGTCCCGCATTGCTGAAGTCCTGTCACAAGCATGACGCAACTCCAGCAATGCATGGGGCCAGCCTTTACCCGTGGCACTGCGTCAACCTTATGCCTGCCATCAGGCAGGCGTTAGGTACTGATGCAGTGTCGTCCTACAATTGTCGCCGTGAATTCTGAGGGATTTCACTGTGCCACTCCTATGAGACCTTGTCGCTTGGGAACGCACACCCTGCGAACATCATACCTGATGCAGGTATCATGTGGCACAGGTCTTCACATGGTCACGCTTATGCCTACATGGATCACTTTGCAAATACGGTGCAACGTGGTGCTAGTTTTGCCTGGTCCATTCTTGAGGGGTTCCAGGGTGTGGGCGCAGTTGGAGATCCATCGGTGGCGGTTGCGTGCTGCAATGTCATCGTCTGTAAGCGTTGGCGGAGTGGTGGTGCTGAGCAAGTTGATGAGGCGTTCTTCGGTGGCCTTGATCCAGCTGCGAGGAGGGCTATGATGGTGGTGGTGTATGGTGGGCATGGTGAAGACATAATGTATACAGTGATGGTCGGTCCAGGAGAGTCCTTTGGTGTGGGTGCAGTTGAAGTTCCCGCTGGCAGAGGAGACGTGATCGACTGTGTGTCCTGCTATGTGGCTTGGTGCGGTAACTAGCTGCTTGAGTCTGATGTTGGTGAGCTTCCCCAGGAGGGGGTGGTGTTCTGGTCACTGGGGTTGTCCAGGTGGAACTTGAGTTCACCGAGTAGGATGTCGTCGGTGGATGTGAGAATTTGGGGTGCAAAGAGGTCTACAATGGTATCAGAGAATGGGGGTCCATGGCCCAGGGAGCCTGCAGATGAGGGTGCCGCAGAGGATGTGGTTGGGGTTGGTCAGGATCTGGAGGTTGAGGTGTTCCATGGCCACCGTTGGGTCATTAGAGTGCGTGGTCAGTCGGCATGTTATGTTAAGTTTAATTTCTATAGCGCATGGCTACTCCAACGGAGTGTCCCGGCGCTTTATTTTGGCAGCTCATAAAAAGAAAACATAGCAGATGAAGACATGTGCTTCTGTAGGTGATGGCAATGCCTCCTCCTGGACTGTAGGGGTGGTCCTTGCAGGTCATTTAGTGGCAATGGCGATGTCCGGAGCAGAGGTTGAACATGGCATGCAATGTGGCACCCAGGGTTGATGGCGAGGAGGGTGCTGGCGCCGTAGTGGTGGAGTGTCTAAGAGGAAGGGTCCTTGGTGCTGAGCGCGGTCCAGGAGCAGACGGACGCAGACCGGTTTGCATATGGCTTGCCTTTGGCACGGGAGAGGTCCATTACAACGCAGGCATTACATCGTAATGCCTTTACAACGCAACTCCAACAACGCAGATGCCTATACATCGCATTCATTACAACACATTGTGAGGTCAGTAATGTGGTATTTTTAAGTTTTGGGTGGGTATGGGTTTCTGAGATGAAATTTGGGGTGTATTATGGGTCAAACGTGAAAATTGGGGTGTGCATTTGGGTTAAAATATGATTGTTAGGGTGTGTTTTGGGGCTCAAAGATTAATTTTAAGGCTTAGGGTGTGCTTTGGGGTGCAAGGGTTAGTTTTAGGGTTGCACTCACTGAAATGGGAATAGTAATTTTTACATCTCCGCTATCCAACACCTTCCCCACTGTTGCAATATGCCTAGTATTAGTATGCATTATAATGGAATGTGGTGTGTGGTATGCGTTGAAACTTCCTATATATCTTTGGCACACCAGTGCAACGCCTGCTGCGCATGGGCGCGCAGTGGCCGCTATTGAGAAGTGCTGCGGGGGGACTATACAGCTGGGAGGGGGGAAACGCCGGAAAGGACACTGGATGGGGCATGGACCTGGGGGTGGGTGTGTGAGCCGGTTTTGTGAATTTTTAAATGAGAGATATCTTACCTTGAGGCCGGGTTCTGTGTCTTCATTGCTCCTGCTCTCCTGAGTCTGCTTCCAAGAACAGGAAGTAGACAGCCAGGCTTCCTCCCCTATGCCAATCACAATGCAGCAATGCAGCATTTGGAATTGGTCATTGGTGCCGGGACAAGGCATCAGCCATGGGCTGGAGGGGTGGGCATGTTCTCCGTGCAGGCTGTAATGCAGCCTGCATTGTGAACAGGACAGTGCACATGACTGCTTTGGGTAGCCTGAGTGGGCAGACCAAACAGTCATTGCGCCCTTGAGTTGTCATGCCATTCCGTCCCTGCCCTGCTCCGTGAGTGGAGCAGCACTACACACCCTCCCACCCGCAAAAGAAACATAGCACGATTACATCAGGAAGTCATCACCATGTGAGGATTTTTCATCTTCATGCACTGCTTGAAAGCAGTGAGTGACACTCTTCCTCCATAGCGGATGAGACGCCACTGGCGGTGCGTCATCTACAGGTGCTAGGTCTGGGAAACTCAACACCCGGCCCTGCTCCGCCACGCGTCCCACCTTCTCCTTACCTGGACATTGAAACTGTGGCGCAATACGCTGAACTCTCCAAATCTGTGTCTCAGTCAGCAGGAGCCTCTGCCAGGTGGGATTTCATAGAAATGGGCACAGCAGTCACTGCCAAGTCCGCTGGGGAACCTCCAGATGCAGTTGATGCAGCAGGGCCCCCTTAGGTGTGAAGTTGCAGCGCTCACACCACACAAGTTAGGCGCAGCTCAGGGGCCTCACCCTCCACAGGATCTGGCCAGCACAACATCATCGGGCCTGTGATGCAGGGAGGCACCGCCCACCATTGGTAATCCACTCCGTGCACCCCAGTGTAGTGGGGGTGCGTGGTGTACGATCCAGACCTCCCTACATTGGTGCGCAGTAGTGCCTCTACCATTCAGAGCTCCACGGGGCTCGAGGCGGTCTTCTCACACAGGTCAGAAATGTGTCTTAATGAGACCTGTCAGACTTCACCACCAGGTACAGGTGATTGCAGCCCCTCAATTTTTACCGCCAGAGCTCCTCGACTCCACAGCTCCTCCGCATCCCACTCCAGGCTCCAGACGCAGGTCTAGCGAGGCAACCAGACTCCAGACGCATGTCCAGTGAGGCCTCCAGGCTCCAGACGCAGATCAAGCAAGGCATCCAGGTTCCAGACGCAGGTCCAGCGAGGCATCCAGGCTCCAAACGCAGGTCCAGCGAGGCATCCAGGCTCCAGACACAGGTCCAGCGAGGCATCCAGGCTCCAAACGCAGGTCCAGCGAGGCATCCAGGCTCCAGATCCGGGTGCAACAAGGCATCCAGGCTCCAGGCACAGGCTCTGCGAGGCATCCATGCTCCAGACGCAGGTCCAGTGACGCATCCATGCTCCAGACGCAGGTCCAGCGAGGCATGCAGGCTCTAGGCGCAGGTCTAGCGAGGCATCCAGTCTCCAGACACAGGTCCAGCGAGGCATCCAGGCTCCAGACACAGATCCAGCGAGGCATCCAGGCTCCAGACACAGGTCCATGTAGGCATCCTGGCTACAGACGCAGGTCCAGCGAGGCATCCAGGCTCCAGACACAGGTCCAGCGAGGCATCCGGGCTCCAGACGGAGGTCCAGTTGTAGTTCCGTAGTTTGAGGGTCTGAGGTTCGGTGATTCTGAACTCATTCAATAAAGGTCGTCGGAAATAGACGATTTTGGTGTTAGCGGACCGCAAATCACGAGTGCGGTATGTACGAGTGTTTTCGCATTAATCGATCAATGAGAACACTATGTATTTAGGGATTTCGTTTGAACCTTCGGGTTCCATTTTGTGAACGACAGCCATTTTGTGTGGTTGCCCTCACATAGGCCGATGACTACGGCCGAACGAGTCCTTGGGACACGTACACCTTAGCTGACTTCTGAATGACCTGGCCAAACTGACTCCCTTGCCCAAGGCTGACCTCGCTGAGCCAGTTCCTTGTTAAGTAGCTGGTCAGATAAAGATCAAAGAGCAGGACGTGCCAAAGTTTACAGCACACTGCACCCACCTTTCTATCTTGCTTCCAATCTGTTTCTGCTCCTTCCTTTACGACATAATCACTGATTTGGGTTGAGGTTTTATGATGGGTTTTTCCGGCCTGATCGAACAGGAAAATGGAATGTGCTTGGTCATTTCTGGTGGGCTGGACAACGGAAAGTGGGTTTGTCGTCATGCGATATGTTTGAAATGTCACAAGCTGATTGGTTAGTTTGTATGTAACTGATGCTATTTTGGAATGTGATTTTTGGCATAAAAGACCATGCTCCGCTCATTGAATTTGTGCAGTCTCTAGCGAACCACCCGTGTTGTGCTTCGTAGATCTCTGTTCCTGGTTGCAGCCAATAAACTTTGGTCTTTGACGTCATCAAGAAGCGTCCTGTGTCTCTGTTTGCCAAGGCAGGGGAACTCGAAGGCATCGGGCGTTTTCCCTGGCGCCACTGGGTTCTAAAAACCCGGTCCTTCACAGCGAGGCATCCGGGCTCCAGACGCAGGTCCAGCGAGGCATCCAGGTCCAGATGCAGGTCCTGCAAGGCATACAGGCTCTAGACGCAGGCCCAGCGAGTCGTGCAGGCACCAGTGTCAGGTCCGGCGAGGCATCCAGGCTCCAGGCGCAGGTCCGGCGAGGCATCCAGGCTTCCGACGCAGGTCCAGCGAGGCATCCAGGCTCCAGGCGCAAGTCCTGCCAGGCATTCAGGCTCCAGCCGTAGGTCCAGTGAGGCATCCAGGCTTCAGACGCAGGTCCTGCGAGGTATCCAGGCTCTCATCCTGGTCATCCTGGATGTTGGGTGGCTTGAGTGTGTTGTTGATGTGTGTTGCACTTGGCCCTGGCTGCTCCATTCTGCATTTCATAGTTTTTTTTTCCTATTTTCTATTGGATGTCAACTAAAAGGCTATTTTTTCCAATAGAGGCAAAAAGAACTCACGTTGGGCTGACTAACGTGCGGTTTTTTTTGGCTAATGGGCCTTTCGTTGGTTTTCGCCCGCTAACGCCGAAATTCCTATCGCCATCACGCTAATGTTAGCGGCAGTTTTTGCCCTGATCCCTGAAGCTAGCACCATGTAGCGACGTCGTGTACATACGTCGCTCACATGGCAATAGTTTTCAGCGGTACACAGCGGTGAAGAACACTGCTGCTAACTAGCGTTAGCGGTAGTTATCGCCAGTCCTTGTACATATGATCCATAGTGTTTGTCCTGAGATGACCACCAAGGAGCCGCATTTGAGCTACTGTGGTACAAACATTCATGTAGCATGCTCTAAGGGGTCCCCCCAAGAGCGGCACAGACCACATAACAGGAGTGTTGATTTACAAACAGCCAAAGTATATGCTCTGAGGAGTCCACCCAGGTGCCCGGGAGACCACCCCATAGAAGGGTTCTACAAACAGCCAGTGTGTATGCCCTTAGGAGTCTACCCAGGTGCCACACAGACCACCCCACAGATGTGTTCTTCGACAAACAGCCAGTCTGTTTGCTCTGAGAAGTCCTCCCAAATACAACACAGACCACCCCATAAAAGTGTTGTTCTACAAATAGGCAGTGTGCATGCTATGAGAAGTCCGCCCAGATGTACCAGGGAGCCACCGTAGGAGTGGGCACTATGTGCCCACCCCCAGAGCAGCTGGCGGGTTCACCCTGGAAGCTGCCAGGGTCCGCGCTGACACTTTTCTGGCGTCGGCGCTGCTGGGTGAATCCAGCCTGTCAGTGGTGCTGATGCGGACAGATGCGGCAGCATCACCCTTCACCCACAGGCGTGGACCACTTAATGCAACATCAGATGAGATCAAACGGGGGCAGCAGGCCTGCCAGGGTCTCGAACTATCGATTAATGCTGCGAGAGCCCCCCGGCCGCCCCCCTGGACCGCACGCCCCAGCACGTACCAGGTCAGAGCCCGGCGTGTAATGCTCATCAGATGTCACGTCCTGCGCGAGGAGGGTCACTCAGGGGGCGGACGGGGATTGATGGTCTCAGGTAATCAGGTTTGCTCGCACTGAAACTGTTCAATATTTTACAGCGCTTTCCCGGCCACTTCAATGCACATCATGTCTGAGCCTGGGCGGCTCCCTGCCGGGGTGTCTGTCTGTGACCTCCTCGTTGCAAACGGGACAGAAGGAACACGTCTTCAGAGGGATGCTGGTCCTATAACATGGCAGTGTCTGTGTCAGCACTTCCTAGCAGCGCTGCCATGCACTTAGAGCCCGGCCTGGATATCTCGGCAACTCTGCCCTGCTTTTAATGGGGCAGTATCAGCACTTCTTAGCAAGGGTACTATACCTATAATGGGACAGTGTCAGCACTTCTTAGCAAGGGTACTATACCTATAATGGGACAGGATCAGCACCGCCCAGCATGGATGGTAAACTTTTATTAGGACAGTATCGACACTTTTCAGCAAATCTGAAATGATTTTAGTAGGACAGTATCAGCACTTCTCAGCAAGGGTACTATACCTATAATAGGGCAGTATCAACACTTCTCAGCATGGATCGTATACTTTTAATGGGACAGTTTCAACACCTCTGAGCATGGATCATATACTTTTAATGGGACAGTTTCAACACTTCTCAGCATGGATGGTAAACTTTTATTCAACACTTTTCAGCAAGTCTGCCACGCTTTTAATAGGACAGTATCAGCAATTCTCAACAAGGGTACTATACCTAATATGGGACAGTATCAGCTCTTCCCAGCACGGATGGTAAACTTTTATTAGGAAAGTATCAACACTTCTCAGCATGGATTGTATACTTTTCTTAGGACAGTATTAACACTTCTCAGCAAGTCTTACGTGCTTTTAATTGGACAGTATCAGCACTCCTTAGCAAAGGTACTATACCTATAATGGGACAGTAGCAGCACCCCCCAGCATGGATGGTAAACTTTTATTAGGACAGTACCAACACTTTTCAGAAAGTCTGCCATGCTTTTAATAGGACAGTATCAGCACTTCTTAGCAAGGATACTATACCTATAATGGGACAGGATCAGCACTTCCCTACATGGATGGTATACTTGTATTAGGACAGTATCAACACTTCTCAGCATGGATGGTAAACTTTTATTAGGACAGTATAAACACTTTTCAGCAGGTCTAACGTGGTTTTAATAGGACAGTATCAGCAATTCTCAGCAAGAGTACTATCCCTAATATGGGACAGGATGAGTGAACACTTCTCAACGGGGATGGTATCCTTTTAATAGGACAGTGTCAGCACTTCTTAGCAAGGGTACTATACCTATAATTGGACAGGATCAGCACCTCCCAGCATGGATGGTATACTTTTATTAGGACAGTATCAACACTTCTCAACGTGGATGGTATACTTTTATTAGGACAGTATCAACACTTCTCAACGTGGATGGTATACTTTTATTAGGACAGTATCAACACTTCTCAGCAATAATGGTAAATTTTTATTAGGACAGTATCAACACTTTTCAGCAAGTCTGATGTGCTTTTAATAGGACAGTATCAATACTTTTCAGCAAGTGTGACGTGCTTTTATTAGGACAGTATCAACACTTCTCAGCATGGATGATATACTTTTAATAGGACAGTATCAGCACTTCTTAGCAAGGGTACTATACCTATAATGGGACAGGATCAGCACTTCCCTACATGGATGGTATACTTGTATTAGGACAGTATCAACACTTCTCAGCATGGGTGGTAAACGTTTATTAGGACAGTATCAACACTTCTCAGCATGAATGGCATACTTTTATTAGGACAGTATCAACACTTTTCAGCGTGGATGATATACTTATAATAGGACAGTATCAGCGATTCTACACATGGGTACGATACCTATAACATGACAATTTAGCGTTGGCACTTTTCAGTATGGGTGCTATACCTATAATGAGACAGGATGGGGTTAGCACTTCCCAGCAAGACTATGATAGTAATAATGACGAGCACAGGCACTTCTCAGCATGGATGCTGTACCTTTAATGGGACAGTGCTGGCACTTCTCAGCATGGATGCTGTACCTTTAATGGGACAGTGCTGGCTCTTATCAGCGAGAATGCTGTACTTTCAATGGGCAGCACAAGCACTTTTCACAAGGGATGCTGTCCTTTTGATGGGACAGTGCCAGCACTTCTCAGCATGGATGCTACATTTTTATCTGGACAGTGCCGGCACTTCTCAGCATGGATGTTGTGCCTGTAATGGGACACTACTGGCACTTCTCAGCATGGATGCTGTGCCTATAATGTGATACTGCTAACACTTTGCAGCATACATCCTAAATGTTTATTGGGACAGTGTTGGCACTTCTCATCATGGAAGCTGTGCCTGTAATGTGACACTGCTGGCACTTCTCAGAATAGGTGATAAATGTTTATGGGGACAGTGCTGGCACTTCTCAGCATGGATGCTAAATGTTTATTGGGACAGTGCCAGCACTTATCACCATGAATGCTGTGCCTATAATGGGACAGTGGTGGCACTTCTCAGCATGGATTCTGTATGTTTATCAGGACAGTGGTGGCGCTTCTCAGCATGGATGCTCTGTCTGTAATGTGACACTGCTGGCACTTCTCAGCATAGATCATTAATGTTAAGTGGGACAGTGCCAGCACTTCTCACCATGGATGCTGTGCCCTCAATCAATCAATCAATCAATCAATCATAGCATTTGTAAAGCGCACTACTTACCGTGAGGGTCTCAAGGCACTGGGGGGACGCTGCTACTGCTCGAAGAGCCAGGTCTTGAGGAGTCTTCTGAAGGACAGCAGGTCTTGGGTCTGCCATAGGCGGATGGGGAGGATGTTCCAGGTATTGGCGGCGAGGTGGGAGAACGATCTGCCGCCGGACGTCGCTCTTTGGATGCGGGGGACTGCGGCCAGGGTGAGGTTGGCAGAGCGGAGCTGGCGGGTGGGGGTATGAAAGCTGAGTCATCTGTTGAGTTACGTTGGTCCGGTGTTGTGGAGTGCCTTGTGCGCGTGGGTGAGGAGCTTGAAGGTTATCCTCTTGTTGATGGGGAGCCAGTGCAGGTCTCTCAGGTGGGGTGTGATGTGGCTGCGGCGGGGGATGTCGAGGATCAGGCATGCAGAGGCGTTCTGGATACGTTGCAGCCATCTCAGGTTTTTGTCCAAGGCTCCTGCGTAGAGTGTGATTCCATAGTCCAACCTTCTGCTGTCGTGGGCCTGGGTGTCCGTTCTTCTCGTTTCGGTGGAGATCCACTTGTAGATCCTGCGGAGCAGGAGGAGGAGACGGCGTTGATCTGCTTAGTCATGGAGAGGGTGGAGTCGAAGATGACCCCTAGGTAGTGTGCATGGTCGGTGGCTGTTGTAGCTGTTTCCAGTGTGGTCGGCCACCAGGAGTCGTCCCAGGCCGAGGGGGTGGATCCGAGAATGAGGACCTCCGTCTTGTCCGAGTTCAGCTTCAGTCGGCTGTTCCTCATCCATTTGGCGATGGCCTTCATTCATTTGTGGAGGTTGGTTTTGGCGGTGTGTGAGGGTCTTTGGTGAGGGAGAGTGTTATATCCTGATCATCTCTTCCCTGCTGCTCAGCCTGTGTGTGTGATGTCATTGGAATGTTCCTGTGTGCATGGTTTGAATGTGTGGTCAGTTTGATTGAGTGGGCTGAGCAGCTGGATGCTGCTCCCGGTGGGGCCTCCTTCCTTCCTCCTTTTTACCCATTTTAACCAATAAATACCAACTTAAGAATACCAACGTCTACTGGATCTACTTACCTAATTAAGTACTTTTATGAATGCAACAGAGAGGATCAGCTGGGTGTCATCGGCGTAGGAGATGATGTTGAGGTCGTGCTGTCGGGCGACAAGGGCGAGAGGTGCCATGTAGATGTTGAACAGCGTTGGGCTGTGGGAAGAGCCCTGCTGTACACCGCAGATGATCTCAGTGGCTTCGGAGCGGAAGGAGGGGAGGCGGACGCTCTGGGTTCTGCCGAAGAGGAAGGAGGTGGTCCAGTCTAGGGACTTCTCTTGGATCCCGGCGTCGTGGAGGCGTGTTCGTAGTGTGCTGGGGTAGACCGTGTCGAAGGCGGATGACAGGTCCAGGAGGATGAGGGCCGCTGTTTTTCAGTTGTCCAGCAGGGTCCTGATGTCATCGGTGGCGACGATGAGGGAGGTTTTGTTGCTGTGGTTGCTGCGGAACCCGGACTGGGACAGATCCAGGATGCTGTTCTACTCGAGGTAGCAGGTTAGTTGTTTGTTGACGGTTTTCTCAATGACCTTCGCCGGGTACAGGAGCAGGGAGATGGGCCGGAAGTTCTTGAGGTCCTTGGGGTCCGCCTTTGGTTTCTTGAGTAAGGCGTTGATCTCGGCGTGCTTCCAGCCTTCCGGGAAGGTTGCTGTCTCGTAGGAGATGTTGATTACTTTCCGAAGATGGGGTGCGATGATTGTGCTGGCTTTGTTGAAGATGTGGTGTGGGCAAAGGTCTGACGGTGATCCGGAGTGGATGGTGTTCATGATCTTGAAGGTGTCGTCGTCGTTGATGTTGATCCAGGAGAGCAGGCGGTTGGAGCGGATGGTGATCGTGGGGTCAGAGGTCTCAGTGGTTATTGGGGCGGTCGTGACATTGAAGCTGTCGTGGATGTCGGCGATCTTGTGATGAAAAAAAGGTGGCCAGCGAGTCGCACAGGTTTTGTGAGGGTGGGACGCGTTTGGTATTGGAGCTGGGGCTGGAGAGTTCCTTCTCGATGTTGAAGAGCTCTTTGCCGTTATGTGCGTTTTTGTCTAGGCGGTCTTTGAATGAGGCCCTTTTGGCGGATCTGATGAGGTGATGGTGTCTGTGGTTGGCGTTCTTGTAGGCTGCGTAGCTGTCCGGTATCAAGCAGTGCCCCACTTCTCGGCATGGATGATGTATGTTTATCTGGACAGTAGTAGTACCATTACTTCTAAGCATGGTTGCCATACTTTTAATGGGACAGTATCAGAAATTGTCAGCATGGATGCTGTACCTTTAATGGGACAGTGCAGCACAATCACTTCTCACGAGGGATGCTGTCCTTTTGATTGGACAGTACCAGCTCTTCTCAGCATGGATGCTGTATGTTTATCAGGACAATGCCAGCACTTCTCAGCATGGATGCTGTACCTATGATGGGACAGTATTGGCACTTCTCAGCATGAATGCTGTATATTTATCGGGACAGTGCAAGCACTTCTCAGCATGAATGCTGTACATTAATCGGGACAGTGCAAGCACTTCTCAGCATGAATGCTGTACATTAATCGGGACAGTGCAAGCACTTCTCAGCATGGATGCTGTACCTATGATGGGACAGTATTGGCACTTCTCAGCGTGAATGCTGTATATTTATCGGGACAGTGCAAGCACTTCTCAGCATGAATGCTGTACATTAATCGGGACAGTGCAAGCACTTCTCAGCATGGATGCTGTACCTATGATGGGACAGTATTGGCACTTCTCAGCGTGAATGCTGTACCTATGATGGGACAGTGCCGGCACTTCTCAGCATGGATGCTGCTTCTATAATGAAGGTTCGCGGTCCTCGCGGACAGTTTCGCGCAGGCTTCGCGGCCTGTGCACGTTTGCTGCTATGAGCTCCAAGCAGGCGGAGCAGCGCGAGGCTGCTGCTGCTGGTGATGGCTCCTGCTCAGGAGTGCGGAGGGTGCAGCTGTCACTGAAGCGCCTCTGTTGGGCAGGCGCGGCACCTGCTGGCGGATCGTGGAACTGCGGCACCTTTATTTATTGCGTCTGTTGTTATTGTGCACCAGGATAAGTTATGCCGCGTTAAATTCCCTTACGACTTATTACCCGATGTCGCGGGATGTGTATGCACTTATGCCAGCCCCCTGCTAGGTTATTTATCAGTTTTAACTGAATGCGGGATGAGTGAACTTTTACGAGTTCCTCGATTTGAGAAGAAACGCCTGAACCGATCCCTTCTCCGCGCTTCAACACTGACTGCTCGGAGTTCAAGGCGCTGTATGCACAGTGCGGAGGTCACACATGCAAAGGGACATCTGACAGAAACCTTTTAGTGGCGCCAAGAGGAACCGTGACGTCTAATCAGGAGGCGGTGAAAAGCGGCCACAATTACAGAAATAGATTGGAAACAGCCTCCCGAGGCGCCCCCTGCAGAGATGCCCTGGCACCTGCACCCCGTGCCCCCGCCTCTGCCCACCCCTCTTCATTGCCACCCCGGCCGCCCCTTCTACACTCGGCACCATGCCATGCTCACCTGCTAGGGTCGGCTGACTCATTGGGCACCCTGGCAGTGCCAGCAGGGCTGATCTGACAGCTCGGGGCGTGGCCGGTTGTTGCCAGGGTGTGGGCCTGGAGTATGGTCTGCCGGGCTCGCCCGGGTGACGTAGTTCATTCCCCTGATATTACCACACACCTTCTACCTCACAACGGCCGTATTTGCAAACAGAGGGCACTTTCGAATCGATCGGATTCGCTGATGAGGGCCGCTTTTACCTTGACCCGAGGGTCTATTTCCTGTGCCAGTCAGACCCTGGCACCAGCCCCCCCGCCCTGGCAGTGCCAGTGCAGGGCTCGATGGCGCTGTAGTGCTGTGGGCTCTAGGCTCAGATGCTACTCTCATGAGTGACACGGACACTGAGGGACAGTTAGTAAACTGGCCACAGGCATGTGCCCTCAGCAGTGGCAGCTCCTCCACGGAGGCACAGGAGCATTGCCCCACTGTGACTGCAGCAGTGAAAAGAAGATGATAACAAGACATTATTATCCTTTTCTTTTTCTTTGCGGGAGTCGGCGGGGCTGGGCTCCCTGACGCCAGAGCCGGGAGGAGTGGTGTGCACACCTCTGAGCGCACAAGACGCTTTGGCAGGGCCTCTAGGCTCGGCCAAACCGCCATGGGCACTTGGCATGTTCTCCATTGCGCTGTGTTGCACAGCCCTCTGGAGAACATGCCCAGGCTCCAAGGCACTGCCTGAGCGTCCAAACAGGACGCTCAGACCAATCACAACGCAGCTCCTGCAGCATCGTTATTGGCTGGGAGAGCCCTGAAGCCTGAGTGCTTCTGGTGCTTCCAGCAGAGGAGGGGAGGCGTGCGGCAGGGATGTATGTCGTTACAACGCATACTTTTACAACGCATACCTTTAAAACGCATTTTTTACACCGCAACATCCATTACAACGCACTCCATTACAACGCATGCCATTACAACAAATTCTTTGAAACTACCTTTACAACGCATTCCACTACACTGCATACTACATTTACAACGCATACCATTACAAGGCATGTATGGTAAGTATCGGATAGTGTTGGGGTAAAAATTACTATTCTAGCTCCAGGGGGGGTGCAACAGTAGGATAAGTGTTGGATAGTGTAGGGGTAAAAATTACTATTCTAACTCCAGGGAGTGCAACAGTAGGGTGAGTGTTGGATAGTGTAGGTATGCGCTGTAATGGTATGCGTTGTAATGACATGCATTGTAGTGGTATGAGTTGTAGTGACATGCGTTGTAATGGTTGCGTTGTAATGTCATGCGTTGTAATGGATGTTGCGTTGTAAAAGTGTAGTTGTAAAGGTAGTGCGTTGTAAAAGTTGCGTTGTAAGTGTTGTTTCCGGCAGCGGCAGAGGCGTGGGGCGCAGAAGGTGAGTTTTTTTATTTATTATTTTTGTTTAACTCCCTCTCGCCGCTCCTGCACCACCACACCCATTGCGAGTGAGCCGCTACTGGCTCTCGGGCCCTTTTATTTGCAGGGTCACCTCACTCTTGAGGCCTGTAGTGAATGGGTGTGGGGTGCAAGCAGTGGCGGTTCCTCGACTAAGGCGGAGGTGCGTCGCCCCCATGCTTTTCCAGAAAACTGAACGTTATTATCATTTTTTTTTCTTGTTGCGGGCGCGGCAGCTTTCCCAGGTAGGGCGGGCTGCTCTGCTGACAGAGCAGGGGAGGGAAGCAGTGGTTTTCACTCCATAAGTGCGCATGAATGTTTGGCCGGCCACCAGAGGAGGGTTGCAGCAGCAAGACGTGTAGCGTGTTGAGTTTAGTACAAGTAAGGAGAGTGTGTCTGCCCACTGCACATTCTTTGCAATGTAATGCGCAAATCGCCCTAAGTACACGCGTTATACTAATACTGGCCATATTTTAGCAAAAAAATGAAGCTGAAGTCCCTTTGCCACATAATATGTATTCATTACCACCTATCTCAATGCTATTCATTGTTCTACCTCAGAAGAATGAACATTTAACTTAGACGGGCAAAGACTCCAACTTCTGCGTTGCAGCTTCCATGCAGATGTTTGCAGCAGGTGCGGAACCCCACCCACTGAGCTACTGACCAGGGGGAGGGCTTGTAATCTGCCTGTTACACAAGGACATCCGCACCAGGAGCTGCAGGCTACTTTGCTCTCTTATTAAGATTCGACCACGTGACCAGCGGGTTACTCACAGTGCTTGAAGCAGGAAAAATTAAACTACGAAATATGTTCTGATTACTCAAACCTGTGACCAGCAGATCACACAAGGATCTCTGCAGCCGGCGTCATCTCCAAGGGAGCTGTTGTTCCAGTATTCTTCCCTGAGACTTGCTGGATACACACAGATCTATGAAGCAGGCGCATTACCCCACTCAGCCATCTTATTTGTCAAGTCACTGGCCAGTAGAGTAGATTTTGGAGAACTTGCTGGCGTCCCAAGTTCGAGTTTGGTTGAGACCACCTCAGCCTTTCATCTTCCAGTTTGAATGGAATGAGCCTCATTAAGTTGTGTGAAGATAGCGCCTACCACCACTGGCGCTAACCACAGGGTCGTGAGAACACTTGGCGGTAGATTTTCAAACATTTAGCGCTGGGTTATCGTCACAAAAGAGAATCTAACCCGCACAAAATGTTTTTGAGGAATTTACATTCCAGTGCAAAACTGGAAATTACCCTAAAATTTGCCCAAAGCAGCACAAAGCAATGCTTTGCATTACTTAGCACCAAGGTGGCGTTACCTGGGTGAGACCCGAGAGCAGAGGACGGCCCGGGACCAGGGTTCGAGTCCCAGCGCGGCAGGTTTCTGGACCAGGGTCAGCGGACTCGATAATTCTCTCGCCTCGGTGCCCACTCTGATCAGCGATCACACTCGGCAACTCTGGGCATTAGCTTGCCTCATCCTCACTAACGGCCCCACCAGACCGCCGGGATGCCTGGCCTCACCCTGGAGATACCCATTAAGGGACCATCTCTCAGGGAAGCCAGGAAGGGTTTCGCAGCGGTCAAAGCGCCTTAGGACCCTCCGGGTAAGTAGTGCGCTATATAAATGCCTATACATACAACCACCCACGCCTTTTGATGCAAAACCCTATCTACAAAGGATTGTAGACAGGGTTTAGAGCCAAAAGTTAATGCCACTTCAAAGGAGGCACTAACAGGAGAAATGTTTTTTTTCTTCTTTCTTTTCCCACTTTGCCTGCTGCACTGTGCAGCACACATACAACGTGAGAAACTTTCCTAGGCATGGTATTTTGTACAGAAAGGCTATCCTTCCCGTGCAAAACCTATGCTAGAGTCACGCACACACTTTAGCGCTATGGCGCTAGGGTGTGTGCGTGACGCTCAGCAACTGAAATCAGCGCCGGCTCTAGGGAGAGGGGTGGAGAGAGCCCTATCTCTGAAGATATGGCGCTCTCCCGCTCCCTCCCCGTCATGCAACGCAGCGAGCCTCTTTGAGGGCTGCACTGATTTGAGTGTATTTTTTTTAAATGGGCCCCTAAGTTGTGTTAAAAAAGCACATACTACCACTGGTGCTAAACCACAGGGTTGTGAGAACACGTGGTATGTAAATGTGTGTGACTGCACGCCCACTTTGCCCTGGATGAGTGTCCCTTCAGGACTGCCGACCCATAAGATGCCAGCGTGAGGCCGGCGTCCATCCCTCGTCACTGGGAGGCCCGGTGAAGGGGCACAGTCACTGGTGACTGGAACCCCTCGCTCCGAGGAGGTTTCCTGCTCAGGTGGTAATGCCCTGCACACTGGGGCTGTAGCCCATTTGAGGGGCACAGTATGAGGCAGTCCATGATTTCACTCTTGCTGTAGGGGTGGGTGGATTTGGCAGTGCAGGGCATTGAAAGCCCCCATCCGCCATGACCTGCCCCTTCTTCCTGCAGGATCATGGGGTGGAAACTGTGGGGCATATTTATCAAACTTTCACCCAACGCAGCAAGCCGCCCGCTGCACTGCACGGTGCAGAGAGAGGACAGGAAAGCACCATATCTAACGTCACACTGCGCATTCCTGTCTTTTCCTGGGCTGGTGGACTTTTGGCTGTTTAATGCCAATCCAAGAACCATTGCCCCGAGGTGCCAGGGTGCCTGTGCTATAAGCAGGGTTTGTTCTGTGCAGGAAATGCACAAAAACAATCCTCAGAGGTATTTTCCTCTTTCAATGTGTGCTGCGGAATGTAGCACACATGGAAACAAAAACCTCGGACTCCAGCAACTGGTGAACACCCCCACCCACTACGCTGGCCACACACTAGACCCCATCTACTCCTCAGCAAGCACATCTCCTTCAGCCACTTCACGGGACTACACTGTACAGATCACAGCTGCGTCCACTTCAACTTCAGGAGAACCACGACTCACCACCACCCGCAACAGGTTCCCCACAGAAGCTGGAGCAAGATCACCGCCGACCAGCTCACCACCTCCCTCAGCAAGAACCCTCCCACCAACACAACGGACCCCAACGAAGCAGCCCGCAACCTCACACTATGGCTCACCAACTGCGCCGATGACCTCGCCCCACTGAAGAACCCTCCCAGCAGACCTGGCAGCAAGAAAGCCTTGTGGTTCACCAACGACCTCAAAAACTCCAAGAAAACCTGCCGCACCCTCGAGATAATCTGGTGCCACGACCAGACAACAGAAAACATGACAGCCTTCAAGAACGCCACCCGCAAACACCACCAGCTGATCCGCACCACGAAAAAGGACAACATTCAAAGAACGACTGGACAACAACACCCACAACAGCAAGGAACTCTTCAACATCATTAAAGAGCTCTCCAACCCCAGCGCCTGCAACAATGACATCACATCCTCGCAAGACCTCTGCGACTCACTCGCCTCGTTCTTTCACCGCAAGATCGCCGACATAAACAATAGCTTCGGCGCACAAACCACGCACCCAACCACCGAACCAGCGCCCCCCACCACCACCCTCTGCACCTGGACCTCGGTCAGCACCGAAGACACCACCCCCATGATGAACACCATCCACTCTGGCTCTCCAACCGATCCCTGTCCACACCACATCTTCAACAAAGCCGACTCCATCATCGCACCCCAACTCCAGGACATCATTAACAGCTCCTTCGCATCCGCCACCTTCCCGGAGAGCTGGAAACATGCCGAGCTCAGCGCCCTCCTGAAGAAACCCACCGCGGACCTCGTGAACTTCCGCCCCATCTCGCTCCTCCCTTTTCCAGCCAAAGTCATCGAGAGGACCGTCAACAAACAACTCTCCACCTTCCTCGAGACAAACGGATCCCTTGACCCCTTGCAGTCCAGCTTCCAAGCAAACCACAGCACCGAGACCGCCCTCATCGCAGCTACCGACGACATCAGGCCCCTGCTCGACAACGGTGAAACAGCTGCCCTCATCCTCCTGGACCTCTCAGCAGCCTTCGACACCGAATGCCACCGCACCCTGATACAGCGCCTCAGCAACACCGGAATCCAAGGAACGGCCTTGGAGTGGATCATCTCGTTCCTCGCCGGAAGAACCCAGAGAGTCCGCCGGATATATGTCGTTACAACGCGCGTGTTACAACAACCTACCATTACAATGCGGTTGTAACAACGCAAGTCGTTACAACGACTTGCGTTGGGGGGGCGCAAATTTAAAACATTTAATTTACTATTCCAACACCAGTCCCCGTGGATAGTAGGGAAGGTGTTGGGATAGTAAATTAAATGATTTACTATCCTCGAGCGCCCCCCAGCGCAATGCGTTGTAACAACTTTCGTTGTTACAACCGCGTGGTAATAGTAGGTTGTGATAACGCACGCGTTGTAAACGTTGCGTACCAGTCCGCCTCCCCCGGTTCCAATCCGCGGCCACCGAAGTCATCTGCGGCGTTCTGCAAGGATCCTAGCTCAGCCCCACCCTCTTCAACGTCTACATGAGCCCCCTGGCAGCCATTGCACGCCAACACAACCTAAACATCATCTCCTACGCTGACGACACCCAGCTGATCCTCTCCCTCACCAACGACCCAGCCACTGCCAGAACCAGCCTCCAGGAAGGAATGAAAGAATTCGCGGAATGGATGAAGCTCAGCCGTCTGAAACTGAACTCAGACAAGACGGAAGTCCTCATCCTCGGACCATCTTCCTCCACCTGGGACGACTCATGGTGGCCCCCGGCCCTGGGCAGCGCACCCAAACCAACGGACCACGAACGCAACCTGGGCTTCATCCTGGACTCCTCCCTCACAATGACCAAGCAAGTCAACGCCGTCTCGTCATCCTGCTTCAACACCCTGCGCACGATCTTCTGGTGGATCCCCACCGAAACCAGGAAGACGGTCACTCAGGCCCTCTTCACCAGCCGCCTGGACTACGGGAACACCCTGTCGGATACGCTCCACAGGATCCGGATGATGAATATAAGGCCCACCTCCAAACGTCACAAACACTCTGATTAATGTCAACAGAGGATTTGAGTCATTAGGTGAGGGGTAAATGCAAAATAATAAACAGGGAAGGGAAGGAAGGGGTCAGCTGGGAAAGGGAAGTACCTGAAACGACAGAACATACAGAGATAAGAACACCGTTCATCCAGCACTGTTCATATCTAACTTACTACCCCAATAAACTAGATACCTGTGTAGAAATGCAGGACTTGGTAAAAGGTGTTCTCTGATCCCCCCCTCTGATCATATGTGCTTGAGCCCTATAAGGAATATACATAGATTAGGACCAATCTCATATCTAATACCGAAACAAATGAACCAGACAAGACACCTCCTTCATACCTGAGTAAGAGCTTAAGTTATTTGAAATAAGGAGTTCCTGATGTGGTTTTCCAACATAAAGATTAACTGAACGTAGGGGGAAAAGTATGGAAGCAGCGGTGTCGAATTACAGACTACGGTAATGCGTGGGAAGCAAAAACCCCAGCACTCCGCTCTGCTTGGTAATAGAACACAATGTCTCCCAATGATTCACAGGCACGATAAATAATAAAGTTCCACAAACAATAGCAGAAGGCTGTTAAACAGTA
Source organism: Lissotriton vulgaris (assembly GCF_964263255.1). Lineage (NCBI taxonomy): Eukaryota > Metazoa > Chordata > Amphibia > Caudata > Salamandridae > Lissotriton > Lissotriton vulgaris. The sequence continues at coordinate 34,192,759 of NC_141699.1, read as the reverse complement.
TTATGAATGGCTAATACCGTAAGAGCACAACCTCCTCAAGACTTGACAATACGCTTTCACGGCAACACGCAGTTGCGACCGCCACCGTGCTCCTCAAGCGTTTCCATACTCTTTTGATCCAACCTTAACAAGCGCTTGTACTGGATACACGGAGCTGCGACCGCCACCGTGCACCACCTACTCAAGGTAGTAAGGAATATAGTTTGTCGACAATAATACAGTTGAAGTGCAAGAAGACACGGCGGCGTGTGGTGCCCTTCACCACTACGCTCCGCTCTTCATTCCAAACAAAATAAACCCTTAGTTCAATCTTTGCCAACAGTTTACAAAACGGCAGCGAGTGGTGCGAAACCAACACGCTCCGCTAAATGGAAATCCAAACAAATGCAAGGCGCAGCAGTTCCTTCACTGCGCGCTCCGTGACACGGCAACGCGTGGGAGCCCCCACAGCGCTCCGCTCAATGGCGGTCAAAGAAGGGCGGGGGACCGATCCTACCTGATGCGGAAAGGTCACCACGGCAGCGTCCCTGACGATGAAACGATACAGCCGAGGAGAACCTCCTTCCTCCTACTCGAGTCCAGGACACAGAATAACACGCAACAGGAAGCGTGTCACAAAGTCTGAAATAGCCTCAGCCGAGGCTTCTGGGTATTGTAGTCTTTTCATGCCCGACTTCAGATGACAGTCGTATCTTCCACCAAACACAGTAATGCAGGCGCTTAGTCGGGCCCTGACAGTATGCCCTCCTCTCAGCGCCTACTAGGACCAGACCGCATAGGAAACCTTCGATGAAAGGAACGGATAGCCTCTGGGGCGTGGATGTTGGACACCGGTTCCCAGGAGTCGTCCTCAACCGAATACCCCTTCCACGACACCAGGTACCACAACACACCCCTCCTGAACTTTGAATCCTTGATGCTCCGCACCACGTATTCAAAGCCCCCATCACACAACACGGGAGGGGGGGCCCTGCATCTGTCCGAAAAGGCGGGTTTCAGCAGGCTGCAATGAAAGACAGGGTGAATGCGAAGTGAACCAGGCAGTTTCAACTTATAGGCCACAGGATTGAGTTTCTTCAACACCACATAAGGCCCAATGAACTTGGGGTGGAAGATGCTGCGGAGTTTAAATTTGATATTCCTAGTTGAAAGCCATACCTTATCCCCCACAGCATACGATGGTCCTTGTTTCCTGTGTCTATCTTCATATTTCTTGTACTCTCTCTTAGCCTTTGATAGGTGAAACCTGATTTTCTTGTGTATGGCTTGCACCTTACGCATCTGACCCAAAACCGTAGGCTGATTGGCTACTACTTCAGGGATGGAAATGGGAAGGATTTTAGCATCATACCCGTAAGTAGCACAAAATGGAGACACACCCAGGGAACAGTGCCAGGCGTTATTATAGGCCACCTCAGCCATCCATAATAACGAAACCCATGAGTCGTGAGCATCCGCAGCATAGGACCGGAGATATTTCTTCAGGGTTTGGTTCAACCTTTCCGTTTGTCCATCCGTCTGCGGATGGAAGCTGGTCGAAAGAGAGGAACGAATACCCAGGGCCTGACACCAAAACTTCCAAAACCTGGCGATGAACTGCGGACCCCTATCAGAAATGATGACTTCGGGTACCCCGTGTAGCCTGATGACGTTGGACAACAGTAATTGTGCTGTCTGTCCTACCGTAGGCAGATTCACGCAGGGAATAAAATGACCCAATTTGGAGAGACTATCAATCACCACTAGAATGGCGGTCATCCCCTGATCCGGGGGTAACCCGGTAACAAAATCTAGGCTAATAGTCTGCCAAGGTCTTTTAGGAGTAGGTAGTGGAATCAACAATCCTTTCCTTTTCCCGGTCTCATTCTTTGCCATAGCACATTCGCTGCAAGATTTCACCCAAGCGACAACGTCTTTCTTGACCGTGTCCCACCAAAAGTACCTTTGCATCAACTGCACAGTCTTACACACCCCTTGGTGTCCCGCCAACTGTGAATCGTGACACCAGTCAAAAGCAGTCTTTTTTGTAGCATCATCTGGGAGAAACAATTTGGTATTTTGAAAAGGAAGTCCTTTCTTCAACGTGCGACCTCTCCCCTGGGTGGCCCACACTACCCACTCCCCCGGAGTCTTCGCTCGACTGATGCGATCCAAGAAGGAATCAGCGTGTATCACACACAAAACCTTGTCTGGATCCACAATGGACTCAAGTCTGGTTATCCCTGTTGAGTCCTCCCCCTGATGTTGTCTGGATAGAGTATCAGCCTTTCTATTGTCAGCCCCAGGACGAAAGGTGATAATGAAGTCATATTCGGAGAAAAACAGCATCCACCTCATTTGTCTCTGAGTGAGATTGCGAGCTGTTTTCATATACTGTAAATTTCGGTGGTCGGAAAAAACAGTAACAGGAAATGCAGCCCCCCACAAATGTTGGCGCCATTCCTGAAATGCCTTTTTGATGGCCAACAGTTCTTTCTCCGCTATGGTGTAATTCTTTTCTGCCAGACTGAGTTTCTTCGAGAGGTACGCCACGGGATGTAATTGCCCAGTGAGGTGATTCCTTTGAGATAATATGGCCCCTACTGCATCATCCGAAGCATCAGCTTCGACAATGAAAGGATGTTCCGGCTTAGGGTGAGCCAGGATCGGAGCCGTAGTAAAAACGGCTTTTAGGGTCTGAAAAGCTCCCTCAGTAACGTCTGTCCATAGGAAAGGAACCCCTTTTCTTAACAATCGAGACAAAGGGGCAGCCACCTGAGAGAACTGTGCTATGAACCTACGGTAGTAATTAGAAAACCCTAGAAACCTTTGCACGTCCTTAACACTTGCCGGGACTGGCCACTCTTGCACTGCCTTCACCTTTCTTTCAGACATCTGCAAACCCGAATGACTCAATACCACTACCAGGAATTCCACTTCAAACACATCAAACTCGCACTTGGATAGTTTACAAAACAGTCTGTTCTCCCCTAGTTTCTGCAAAACTTGGGACACATGAGCATGGTGTTGTGAGGTGTTGTCAGAATAAATAAGGATGTCGTCTATATAAACAACCGCACAAACATCTACAAACTCCTTCAGGACATCATTCAAAAAATACTGAAATGCCGCAGGGGCGTTACACAACCCAAACGGCATGACGGTATATTCGAAAAGGCCATAACGGGTCTTGAAGGCAGTCTTCCATTCATCGCCTTCTCTCACCCGGACCAGGTGGTATGCTCCCCTCAAATCTAGCCGAGTGTAAATTCTAGCATCCTTCACCTGATCCAATAGAACTGATATTAGGGGCAAGGGGTATCGGTTTCTGACGGTATTCTTATTTAACACCCTGTAATCGACACACGCTCTTAACTCCCCATTGGCCTTTTTGATGAAAAATAAAGGAGAGGCAGCCGGGGATCTAGAGGGACGGATAAACCCAATGTCCACATAATGGTCAATATATTCCCTTAAGTGCGCTGTCTCAGGGACCGAGAGGGCATACACACGACAAGAAGGTAGTGTAGCCCCATCTACTAAGTCTATTCGACAATCATAAGGGCGATGAGGAGGCAGTTGTTCCGCCATACTTTCACTGAATACCTCCTCAAACCCCTTATATTGTGGGGGCAAGACCACCATCTTTTCAGCCGCAGTGGCTACTATCAATGGTAGATAAGACACAGCAGCTGTTGTCCCACAAGAGGAAACCACATGCTCTCTACATTCCTCGGACGCAAACCGGACCTCCTTCGACCTCCAGTCAATCGTAGGGTTATGGTGGCTCAACCAGGGCATTCCCAAAATAACCTGGTATTGAGGCGCCTCTATGATATTCAGTGTTAGTTCCTCTCTGTGATGACCTTCTGGTATTTCAACTGACAACACCAGTGTGTCTGTTTGTTCAGTGATTTTTCCTGATTTCAGCGGTTTCCCATCCACTGCTAGTACTTCCTCAGGAACGTCTCTTGGCACTCTTACTAAAGACAAAGCAGTTACCAACCCACTATCAATGAAATTCCCAGTGGCTCCTGAGTCAATCATAACTCTCACCTGATGGTTCTGAAACTGACTCTCCAGACACATGGGAAGGAGTATATGAGTTTCTGTTTCTAACAGAGTCAGTACCGTCAATGAAGGGATCTGATACTGGGGAGCCCTGATTTCTAATGCAGAGTCTACCTTTTCCCCTTCTTCCTTAGATCCCATTGAAGTAATGGCCAACCTTTTGTTGCGATTCCATACACCACTTGTCTTGGGTTTAGTAGGGCAGTCCCTAACATAGTGACCCTTTTTACCGCAATAAAGACAAAGGCCCAAGGCTCGACGATGTTCCTTTTCTTCTTTGGACAAAGGGGTTTTGACGGCCCCTAACTCCATAGGTTCAGAACTTGACTCAGTGGACGTTAACGCCCTACGTGGACTAGAGTCGGACCCAAAATACCCCCGGTCCCATCGTCTCCTGTCACCCCCTCTGTCACTCAACCTACCATCCAGACGTAAGGTCAGGTTAATCATGTCTTTACAGGTAACTGGCTGAGGGTCTATCTGAGCTATGACGTCCTTGAGTCCGTCCCTCAATCCTTGATAAAAAAGGGACATTCTCTTTTCCTCTGGCCAAGCAGTTTCAGCTATCAACCTGTTGAAGTCCTTCAGATAGGATATCAGGTCTCTTTTTCCCTGTCTAAGCGTAAGTAGCTCTCTGTCTGCACTGAAGGTAGTGGCTCGGCGATCAAACACTCGCTCAAATTCAGCCCTAAACGCTGTCCAGTTGTTCAACACAGGGTCATCATTGCGTACCAATGGAACTGCCCAATTAGCCGCATCACCAATTAAATAGGATATGGCAAAAGCCACTCTGGAGTGGTTGGTCGGAAAGGAGGCCGGCTTGCATGAAAAATGCATCAAGATTTGTGTCAGAAAAACTTGAGTTTTTGCTGGATCCCCTGAATATCTCTCTGGACTAGCAAGGGGTATAGGAGGTGGAACAGTAACCTGGATTTGTGAGGGGGAGGCATCAAAGGGGTTCCTACTTAACCTATCCACCTTTTCTTTTAGAGCAGTGGCCTCGGCCTTGGAAGCAACAAGTTCCTATTGCACCAACACCAAGGCCTGAAGCACATCCTCCAAGGTAGCCATATAGTCCCCACCCGGATCGGGTGTAGCTTAATTCATGGGCGTGTTATTCTGTCGGATACGCTCCACAGGATCCGGATGATGAATATAAGGCCCACCTCCAAACGTCACAAACACTCTGATTAATGTCAACAGAGGATTTGAGCCATTAGGTGAGGGGTAAATGCAAAATAATAAACAGGGAAGGGAAGGAAGGGGTCAGCTGGGAAAGGGAAGTACCTGAAACGACAGAACATACAGAGATAAGAACACCGTTCATCCAGCACTGTTCATATCTAACTTACTACCCCAATAAACTAGATACCTGTGTAGAAATGCAGGACTTGGTAAAAGGTGTTCTCTGATCCCCCCCTCTGATCATATGTGCTTGAGCCCTATAAGGAATATACATAGATTAGGACCAATCTCATATCTAATACCGAAACAAATGAACCAGACAAGACACCTCCTTCATACCTGAGTAAGAGCTTAAGTTATTTGAAATAAGGAGTTCCTGATGTGGTTTTCCAACATAAAGATTAACTGAACGTAGGGGGAAAAGTATGGAAGCAGCGGTGTCGAATTACAGACTACGGTAATGCGTGGGAAGCAAAAACCACAGCACTCCGCTCTGCTTGGTAATAGAACACAATGTCTCCCAATGATTCACAGGCACGATAAATAATAAAGTTCCACAAACAATAGCAGAAGGCTATTAAACAGTATTATGAATGGCTAATACCGTAAGAGCACAACCTCCTCAAGACTTGACAATACGCTTTCACGGCAACACGCAGTTGCGACCGCCACCGTGCTCCGCAAGCGTTTCCATACTCTTTTGATCCAACCTTAACAAGCGCTTGTACTGGATACACGGAGCTGCGACCGCCACCGTGCACCACCTACTCAAGGTAGTAAGGAATATAGTTTGTCGACAATAATACAGTTGAAGTGCAAGAAGACACGGCAGCGTGTGGTGCCCTTCACCACTACGCTCCGCTCTTCATTCCAAACAAAATAAACCCTTAGTTCAATCTTTGCCAACAGTTTACAAAACGGCAGCGAGTAGTGCGAAACCAACACGCTCCGCTAAATGGAAATCCAAACAAATGCAAGGCGCAGCAAATCCTTCACTGTGCGCTCCGTGACACGGCAACGCGTGGGAGCCCCCACAGCGCTCCGCTCAATGGCGGTCAAAGAAGGGCGGGGGACCGCTCCTACCTGATGCGGAAAGGTCACCACGGCAGCGTCCCTGACGATGAAACGATACAGCCGAGGAGAACCTCCTTCCTCCTACTCGAGTCCAGGACACAGAATAACATGCAACAGGAAGCGTGTCACAAAGTCTGAAATAGCCTCAGCCGAGGCTTCTGGGTATTGTAGTCTTTTCATGCCCGACTTCAGATGACAGTCGTATCTTCCACCAAACACAGTAATGCAGGCGCTTAGTCGGGCCCTGACACACCCTCTACGCTGGAACCACAGCCAAACTACAGAAAAGACTCCAGCGCATACAGAACGCTTCTGCACGACTCATCCTTGACATCCCCCGTCGCAGCCACATCTCTGCCCATCTGAAAGACCTGCACGGGCTCCCCGTCAGCAAGAGGATCACGTTCAGACTCCTCACCCACGCACACAAGGCTCTCCATGACACGGGCCCAAAGTACCTCAACAGCCGCCTCACATTCTACACACTCACCCGCCAGCTACGATCAGCCAGCCTCGCCCTCGCCGCCGTACCACGGAACCGCAGAGCCACCACTGGAGGAAGATCCTTCTCCTACCTGGCGGCCAAGACATGGAACTCTCTCCCCACTCACCTACGGCTGACCCAGGACCATCTCTCCTTCGGGAAACAACTCAAGACCTGGCTGTTCGAGCAGTAGCGACTCCCCTCCTCCCAGCGCCTTGAGACACTAGCGGGTGAGTAGCGTGCTATACAAATTTGTTTGATTGATTGATTTAAATAAAGATATTTCTCCTCCTCACGTCTCCCCTGGGTAGTCCTAGCATTTTAACGCATTGCCAAGTCTACCAGTAATGGTAAAACTGGGAATATACCAAAACACATGGGTGAATGTGTCGCAACACCCACCCGCCACCCATGGAACGCCTCCCTGGAGGAGGGGGGCACAAGGGTGACGCATCACAATGATAACTCTGCCCCTCGCTCACGTTGACGTGAGTGCAGCTCAAACTGCAGAAGGTAAGGGTGCCAACCCTGACAGATCAGGGGAGGAGGAGGAGGTGTCTGTCTCCAGAAGTCCAGCACCATCATGTATTACTTCTTTTTAAATACCACTTGTTCCGGCGCTGATTAACCCCTTGGGCATCAGGGACCTGACATTCTGCAGGGCAAGTGTGCTTTGTGCAGTTTTATATAGCGCTAACCTTGCCTGGGGGCATTTAAACGCTTTACAAGAGGACCAAAGTTACACATTTATTTTTAGCATGGGAGATTCGTCGATTTGCGCAGAATCACAGTAGTTTGCGCCAAGGCCGGGATTTGAACCTGACTCCCCAGTGCTAATGTCGACAGCTCTGGCTGTCTTCTCTCCTCCCCCACAAACGTGCCCCCGCGGACTGGGCCACGCGGACCCCTTTTATCCCATATCACTCCTTTCAAGAAACTCAAAAAATAAGAAAAGCAAATCTCGAGGGAATCCGGGAGCTCAGCTCGTGACGCACACACCAAGATAAGGGGGGATATATTTAATACGACCAATCCCCGAAGGCGCCAAAGGAAGTTTCACGCTTCCAAGGGACGTCGGGAGAAGTAGGAGAGGTTCGCATGAAATGTCAGCTGGAGAAGAAGTTATTCTGAGCAGAGGGGCGAGGGGTCCCCAGACAGAGATAAAAGATGGACTGACCATCTCACAGCTGTAACAGGCCCCCGGGGGCCCCGGCGACAGCTGACTTATCAAAGGAGCCACGCGAGGGGGGCTCAGAAGCTGTATCTGTGATCAAAGAATCTGTAGACACCAAGATAGCTCAGCGAGCTAAGCACCTGCTGCGCACATCAGTGACCTGACACAGTGCAGGAAAGTGGATCACGGCGGATCCCGGATCCGGCAGGTAACACTGAGCCTGATCGGTGTCCTGTCCGGAACCATGAAATATGCAGAACCTGTCCCGGTGTAGATACATTCAGAAGGGCCCCGCCCGCTCGTCGGCTTTCTGTTCAGAGCAGCAATGGGGGAAGGAATGGATTGGGGGGCGGGGGTGCGCTGGGCGGGGGGGTGGTGGGGGGATGTTGAGTAGGGGGCGGTTTGTGAAAGGGCTTTCTTATTTTCACTTCCAACTGGGCCCAACGCTAAAGTCTCACTTAGAGGGCCATCAGCCCTCCCTTTCTTTCAGCATCATTTTGGCTATGATTTGAGGGCATCGTTTTGCCCTAATTTGCCCATTTTAGCTCGTTTACTAATGGCTGTAATACATTTAAAAAAAAATTTTTTTTTAGTGAGAGTTCATGAAGACAAAATTAACAATTCAAAGCACAGTAATAAATAAAGATCATACAGTACTAGACACATAAATACAACAACATGTTCAAATGTAATCAGTTCAGATCATGATTTTAAAGTGCAATGTGCATAGGTAAAACCAAGCTAGCAGAGTAATATCAATAAAATATGATTCAGGTTGGATATTATCAGAGAGCAGACTAGGATTCGAATACACTCCAGAATTTTTCATATTTCTTTAGAGCCCCCGAACTCAGTGCATATTTCCCTGCCCTGGATTCGTAATCGTTTTGCCTTCCATGCCTGAAATGTTGGTACTAGTTCTGTTTTCCAGGACTGCAAAATAAGGGATTTAGCTATTAGGGAAGCTATGAAGAGGGGCTAGTCGTGTGGGGTGTGATTTGAAGAACAACCTAAGACAGGAATTAAGTCATCGAATATTATAAAGTCTTTGAGCTCAATAGAGAGGTATTTTTCAATTTCCTTCCCACTGGCTGGATTTTTAGGCACTCCCAGACAATATGCTTCCAGGTACCTTTTTCTTCGCACCAAAAGCATTTGTCGGCAATTTGGGGAAAGATGTTGTGAGGGAAAGAGGGGTTCTATAGATCAGCCATTTATTGTAGAATTGCATATGTTTAAAATTGGCACCGCGGAAAATGGTTTTATTAAATTTGTTTATCTAATCCCATAACTGCGGGTCAATTTCAATTTCTTCCCTCTTTTTCCACCTCTCAATGATCTTCCTGTCCATTGTTTTCTTTTTAAACTGTGATCCAGCTGCTCAACCTCTTCTGTATTTGAGTATTCAAAGCTGTGGAGACATTTTGTTTTTGAAATAGATTCCCTATATCAAGCTCTCTAAGTTTTGAAATAAGCATAAGAAAAGACCAGTTTAGAATTCTGTGGGAGTGTTGTATCTGTCTATAAATTTCATCCCAAGACTTCCACCTGTTTCCCATAAGGAAGTCTTCGATTTTCACGAAACCATTCTCCTTCCAGAGATGTATTGTATTATTATCCATACAGCCCTCTTCTCCTAAGCTAAAGTTGGTTAAATCTGTTGTATTCCCTATTATCGGGATACAGTAGAATTTCAGAAACTGAGATTTCTGTTTAAAAATCCACTGAAGGGATTTATATCGGACTTTCTTTGGATCTTTAGTGATTCTAACTGGGTTGATGATTTTTGATTCTGAGAACATCCTCTTCATAAAGAAAATAATGTAATAAATATATGGTAAAGTTTACAAAGCAAGCCCGTCTGTGCCCGTCCGCGCCAGGACGCTGCCAGGGAAGTCTGCCCCCTGCGCCATGGAGGTAACTCAAAACGCTCCCTATCACCGACTCGCGCTTGTGAGACTAACAGCACCTGGTGTAAGGGGAACGTATCATTGGAGGGCGCCCACACTTTGGGCAAATGTTCACAATGCAACCCGTTCATGGCCCACCCACCTCAGACAATAGTCTTAATTCATCAAAATTTAAATAATCAGGCGTCCAGTGAGGGAAAACAGAAGAAGGAAGGGAGGGTGCACAACTGACAGGGTCTGTATCTCAGCACAAGGTCTGTCCCTAAATACACAGCTGAAATCTGGGATATGTTGAATTGTCTGAAACCAGACATCTGTTTCTTTACAGAAACTTGGTTGCATAAGCAGGCCACTCCAGCCTTGGCTATCGCCTTCCACGAGGAATACACAGTATCTGGACGAGACAGAGCGGGCAAGAAGGGGGAGGTCTGGCCATTGCTATCTGCCTACCCACACATCAACATTCTGGATACTGTCTCCACCCCCCGCATGGAGCTGGTGGTATTTAAACTGGAGCGGGCTCCAGGTGGTTGGGAGCTGTGGTATACGATCCTCCAGGTGAAAACAAGAAAGCTTTTTGTACGTCACTATTGGAAACCCTAGTTCCTTACACCCCTCAGTCAGACAACTTCCTACTAACAGGAGACTTTACCATCATCTAGACGCCTCTCCAATTCAGACTCCGCATGCTTAACCCCTTCCATGCGGCCGCAATTCTGCACCTGTGCGTCAGAATCGCGAGTGGGCAGGCTTATGACGGCCCCCAGCCGCCATCAGCACACGAGTACCATAGTGCATGACGGCTGGGGGCCGTCATCAGCATGCAAGGCGTTAATAGCAGCTATGGAATCTCTCAGCCTTTCTCCTAAAGTATTCAGCCCCACGCACAGAGCGGGACATACGCTGGATTCCATCTTTTCAAATATTCAGGGTCTAGCATTGGAGCCCCCTATAGCCTTAACCTGGACAGACCACCTGGCTTTGCATTTCTCATTGGAAATCCCTAAACCGACGAACCAGCTTCAGTATCCCAGTGGCCTTCGGAGACCTTGGAGAAAGGTGACACTTACCTCATTCACCTCCGCCTTCACTGCCCCACTATTTCGGAGCTGTGTGGCCAGTGGGCGGCACTGGAAACGCTGGAGGCCTCGGTGACTCGGGATCTTGACATCATTGCCCCGTCCAGGGTGGGCAAGAGCTGGGAAAGGCAAGCCCCAGCCCCATGGTATACAGAGAGCCTCAAGAAAGGCAAAGCTGCATGTAGAAAAGAGGAGAGAAAATGGAGAAAACCAAAACAGGAGGTGGACAAACTAGCCTTCAGAATAGCCCACAGAGCATATGTAAATAACTATAACATAGCCAGGAGATCGCATCTAGGTACCAGAATTAGCAAAGCTAAAAGACTTCCAAAGAGCAATTCAAGATCCTTAAGGAGTTCACCAACCCGAGAGCAAATAATCCTTCCCTCCCGTCGACTCAAAAGTTATGCGATGATCTTGCGAATTACTTTAAGCTAAAGATCGATAAAATCTATAGCTCTTTTGGCACGGAGGAGGATTTTAGTGTGGGATCCTACAATACTGTGGATCCCATCAGGGGCGGCCTTAGGCATATGCAAGCTGTGCACCTGCACAGGGCCACCAAACCCCAGGGGCCACCACACCAATATATATCCTTAATATAATAATCCTCTGAGGATGGATACATATTTGCATGACGGCCCCTGGCAGGGATTTAGCGGCCTCCGGCTCTGTTCTACTTCCAAACACCCTGACCCACCCCCTCTTCACTGGCCTCCGTGCTCCGCCCCACCCGGACCCCCTCTTCCGGGGCCTTCTACCTACGCTCCCTGCCCAGGGCCGCCATGATCCTAGAGCCGCCCCTGAATCTGCCCGTGTTTGGAGACCTTTACAGCCATCACTTCCGAGCAAGTTTAGTCCCTACTAGCCCATACAAAATCGGTCTCCCCTCTAGACCTGGCTCCTCCTTTTATCATCTCATCCCTCGTCCTGTTTCTTGTGGACTTGATTACTGAAGTCTGCAATCTATCCTTAGCCACTGCTACCTTCACGCAGAAATAGAAAACGGTGCTAATAAAACCTTTACTAAAGAAGCCCTGGCTGACCCTTCGCATCTACAAAATTATAGACCTATCTTTCTTCTCCCATTTTTTTCTAAAGTCATGGAAGCTTTGATCAACAAACAACTAACGGGTTGCCTCGAGCAGAACAACTTACTTGATCCGTCTCAGTCAGGCTTCTGTACGCTGTACAGCACCGAATCCGCGCTGACTGAAGTAACAGACATGATTAGAGTTGGCTTTGGACAAAGGGACACCCACAATGCTGATTCTCCTTGATTTGTCAGCAGCGTTTGACACCATCTCTGATAGATTCCGGGGGCCTCATTTATGAGGCTGTGTGTCACTTTTACGACGCCGTCACTTTTTGTGACGCACCAGTGGCGTAAAAAATGCACCTTGTTGCGCCATATTTACAAAGTGACGCATCTAGGTAGATGCGTCACTTTGTAAACCCCTGCGCCACATTATACCTGCGCCAGGTATAATGTATGCAAGGGGGCGTAATGACGCAAGAAAGGGTCATGGAAGTGACGCAGTGAAATCTATGAGATTTTACTGCGCCACTTCTAGGACTCAAATGCGTTAAAAATCATACGCCTGCCTCACAGCAGGCGTAAGACTGACACAGGCCCTTTCACATGGGGCTTGCCCCATGTGAAAGGAGACATTGCTGGAGTTGCATCACTTTTGTGACACACTCCAGCAATGCATCATTTTTGCGCCTACAGATACGTCACAAATATTGACGTATCTGTGACTCCTTGCGCCATGATGCGCCATACTGTAAATATGATGCATCATTGGTGTCGCAAGGAAGGCACATGAAAAGTGACGCATCGCTGTTTTCACGCAGCTATGCGTCACTTTTCATAAATGAGGCCCCTAATGTATAAGGTACGAGGGATTGGTGTCAGAGGAATGGCTTTAAAATGGCTCGAAAGCTTCCTGGCCGATAGAACACAACGTGTGGAACTAGACCCATTTACATCGCAGACCATGACTGTAGATTAAGGGGTCCCTCAGGGTTCCATCTTAAGCCCCACTTTAGTCAACATGTATGGGTCCTCTCTGGCCACTATTATTAGATCTTGTGGGTTTGATCTCGTACACGAACGATACCCAATTGTTAGTCACTATTGATAGGATCCCGCATCAACTAGAGAAAAATTTAAAAAGTGCATGTTAATAATAGCTGCACGGATGCCTGTGAATTTTCTACAGCTTAACACCAATAAAACTGAGATTCTGCTGTTTGGAAAAGCAGGGGAGCTCTGGGCCTCAGATTGGTGGCCATCGGAGCTTGGTGAACCCCCTACCCAAAAAAGTGGGTGAAAAATCTGGGTGTTATAATTGATGATAGACTCTCCATGGAAAAACATGTGAAAACTATCTTGGGCCCTTGCTTCGGCCTGATACGAATGCTCAGAAAGATCTTTCCCTGGATCCCCCTCTCAGCTAGAAATGTCCTTATGCAGGCGCTTCTAGTGAGTAGACTAGATCTACTGGTAGGGATCAGGGAAGATCTACTATACAGGCTGCAGGTCGTAAAGAACACAGCCGCGCGTCTAGCCCTCAATCAGCCTGTTCGAACCCCCTGGGAACCCCTTCCACAACAGATGCACTGGCTGCCTGTCAGAAAAAGAGCAACATTCAAGCTGTTGTACCTGGTGTTTAAAACACTCCAGGAGAAGGGACCAGCTTACCTAAGGAAGAAGCTAAAGCCATATGTCCCCTCTCCCCAACTGAGACCGAGCGACCGACAGCCGCTTTGCCCCCTGAGAATTAACAGAGTCAGAATGGGCGGCCGCTCGTTCTCGTATCTCGCCCCCTTTCACTGGAATAGACTGCAAAACAACATCAGTGTATGTCCCAATCTGAGGCAGTTTAAGAAACTCCTCAAAACCTGGTTGTTCTGTCATTAACCAGCAATCTCGGTTCTGCTCTGTCTGTTATTGATTTAGAAAAGGGGGTGGTGATGAACAGAGTGTCTGAGTTAAACAGACCACTCTTACCCAGTCCAAAGATCAGGGCTTGATCCATCACCGTTATTTATCTCACTGCCCCATCCCAGCTCAGAACCTGGCTATATGCAAATCAGTCTGTCCCTGGCCCAGTGCATCATGGGAACAGGGCAGACTAAACTACCAAGCCAATTCTTCACCAGAAAGGAGACAAGCTACCGGGGATCGGTTTCTGGCATTTCAGCCTTCTTCGGCCCGGCTTGCTTGAATCCTGATGGAGCAGTGAGAAAGGGACTCATGTCTGAGTATACCCTGCCACACCTATAGTGGCCAAAAACGATTTAGAAAAGGGGGTGGTGATGAACAGAGTGTCTGAGTTAAACAGACCACTCTTACCCAGTCCAAAGATCAGGGCTTGATCCATCACCGTTATTTATCTCACTGCCCCATCCCAGCTCAGAACCTGGCTATATGCAAATCAGTCTGTCCCTGGCCCAGTGCATCATGGGAACAGGGCAGACTAAACTACCAAGCCAATTCTTCACCAGAAAGGAGACAAGCTACCGGGGACCGGTTTCTGGCATTTCAGCCTTCTTCGGCCCGGCTTGCTTGAATCCTGATGGAGCAGTGAGAAAGGGACTCATGTCTGAGTATACCCTGCCACACCTATAGTGGCCAAAAATGATTTAGAAAAGGGGGTGGTGATGAACAGAGTGTCTGAGTTAAACAGACCACTCTTACCCAGTCCAAAGATCAGGGCTTGATCCATCACCGTTATTTATCTCACTGCCCCATCCCAGCTCAGAACCTGGCTATATGCAAATCAGTCTGTCCCTGGCCCAGTGCATCATGGGAACAGGGCAGACTAAACTACCAAGCCAATTCTTCACCAGAAAGGAGACAAGCTACCGGGGACCGGTTTCTGGCATTTCAGCCTTCTTCGGCCCGGCTTGCTTGAATCCTGATGGAGCAGTGAGAAAGGGACTCATGTCTGAGTATACCCTGCCACACCTATAGTGGCCAAAAACGATTTAGAAAAGGGGGTGGTGATGAACAGAGTGTCTGAGTTAAACAGACCACTCTTACCCAGTCCAAAGATCAGGGCTTGATCCATCACCGTTATTTATCTCACTGCCCCATCCCAGCTCAGAACCTGGCTATATGCAAATCAGTCTGTCCCTGGCCCAGTGCATCATGGGAACAGGGCAGACTAAACTACCAAGCCAATTCTTCACCAGAAAGGAGACAAGCTACCGGGGACCGGTTTCTGGCATTTCAGCCTTCTTCGGCCCGGCTTGCTTGAATCCTGATGGAGCAGTGAGAAAGGGACTCATGTCTGAGTATACCCTGCCACACCTATAGTGGCCAAAAACGATTTAGAAAAGGGGGTGGTGATGAACAGAGTGTCTGAGTTAAACAGACCACTCTTACCCAGTCCAAAGATCAGGGCTTGATCCATCACCGTTATTTATCTCACTGCCCCATCCCAGCTCAGAACCTGGCTATATGCAAATCAGTCTGTCCCTGGCCCAGTGCATCATGGGAACAGGGCAGACTAAACTACCAAGCCAATTCTTCACCAGAAAGGAGACAAGCTACCGGGGACCGGTTTCTGGCATTTCAGCCTTCTTCGGCCCGGCTTGCTTGAATCCTGATGGAGCAGTGAGAAAGGGACTCATGTCTGAGTATACCCTGCCACAACTATAGTGGCCAAAAACGATTTAGAAAAGGGGGTGGTGATGAACAGAGTGTCTGAGTTAAACAGACCACTCTTACCCAGTCCAAAGATCAGGGCTTGATCCATCACCGTTATTTATCTCACTGCCCCATCCCAGCTCAGAACCTGGCTATATGCAAATCAGTCTGTCCCTGGCCCAGTGCATCATGGGAACAGGGCATACTAAACTACCAAGCCAATTCTTCACCAGAAAGGAGACAAGCTACCGGGGACCGGTTTCTGGCATTTCAGCCTTCTTCGGCCCGGCTTGCTTGAATCCTGATGGAGCAGTGAGAAAGGGACTCATGTCTGAGTATACCCTGCCACACCTATAGTGGCCAAAAACGATTTAGAAAAGGGGGTGGTGATGAACAGAGTGTCTGAGTTAAACAGACCACTCTTACCCAGTCCAAAGATCAGGGCTTGATCCATCACCGTTATTTATCTCACTGCCCCATCCCAGCTCAGAACCTGGCTATATGCAAATCAGTCTGTCCCTGGCCCAGTGCATCATGGGAACAGGGCAGACTAAACTACCAAGCCAATTCTTCACCAGAAAGGAGACAAGCTACCGGGGACCGGTTTCTGGCATTTCAGCCTTCTTCGGCCCGGCTTGCTTGAATCCTGATGGAGCAGTGAGAAAGGGACTCATGTCTGAGTATACCCTGCCACACCTATAGTGGCCAAAAACGATTTAGAAAAAGGGGTGGTGATGAACAGAGTGTCTGAGTTAAACAGACCACTCTTACCCAGTCCAAAGATCAGGGCTTGATCCATCACCGTTATTTATCTCACTGCCCCATCCGAGCTCAGAACCTGGCTATATGCAAATCAGTCTGTCCCTGGCCCAGTGCATCATGGGAACAGGGCAGACTAAACTACTAAGCCAATTCTTCACCAGAAAGGAGACAAGCTACCGGGGACCTGTTTCTGGCATTTCAGCCTTCTTCGGCCCGGCTTGCTTGAATCCTGATGGAGCAGTGAGAAAGGGACTCATGTCTGAGTATACCCTGCCACACCTATAGTGGCCAAAAACGATTTAGAAAAGGGGGTGGTGATGAACAGAGTGTCTGAGTTAAACAGACCACTCTTACCCAGTCCAAAGATCAGGGCTTGATCCATCACCGTTATTTATCTCACTGCCCCATCCCAGCTCAGAACCTGGCTATATGCAAATCAGTCTGTCCCTGGCCCAGTGCATCATGGGAACAGGGCAGACTAAACTACCAAGCCAATTCTTCACCAGAAAGGAGACAAGCTACCGGGGACCGGTTTCTGGCATTTCAGCCTTCTTCGGCCCGGCTTGCTTGAATCCTGATGGAGCAGTGAGAAAGGGACTCATGTCTGAGTATACCCTGCCACAACTATAGTGGCCAAAAACGATTTAGAAAAGGGGGTGGTGATGAACAGAGTGTCTGAGTTAAACAGACCACTCTTACCCAGTCCAAAGATCAGGGCTTGATCCATCACCGTTATTTATCTCACTGCCCCATCGCAGCTCAGAACCTGGCTATATGCAAATCAGTCTGTCCCTGGCCCAGTGCATCATGGGAACAGGGCAGACTAAACTACCAAGCCAATTCTTCACCAGAAAGGAGACAAGCTACCGGGGACCGGTTTCTGGCATTTCAGCCTTCTTCGGCCCGGCTTGCTTGAATCCTGATGGAGCAGTGAGAAAGGGACTCATGTCTGAGTATACCCTGCCACACCTATAGTGGCCAAAAACGATTTAGACTCTGTCCCTCACCACCCCTTGTTGTAAATATTTTTGTCCACCCTAAGCGTGGAAGGGTATACTCAGATGTGAGTCCCTTGCTCATTGCACCATCAGGATTCAAGCAAACCGGGCCGAAGACGGCTGTAATGCCAGAAACCGGTCCCCGGGAGCTTGTTTCCTTCCCAGTGTAAGAATTGGCTTTTGTAGTTTGGTTTGCCCTGTTCCCATCATGCACTGGGACAGGAACAGACTAATTTGCATACAGCCAGGTTCTGAAACTGGGATGGTGCAGTGAGCTAAAAAACGGTGTTGGATCTAGCCCTGATCTCTTGACTGGGTGAGAGTTTTCTGCTTAATTCAGAGACTCTGTCCCTCACCACCCCTTGTTGCAAATATTTTTGTCCACCCTAAGCATGGAAGGGTATACTCAGATGTGAGTCCCTTGCTCATTGCACCATCAGGATTCAAGCAAACCGGGCCGAAGACGGCTGTAATGCCAGAAACCGGTCCCCGGGAGCTTGTTTCCTTCCCAGTGTAAGAATTGGCTTTTGTAGTTTGGTTTGCCCTGTTCCCATCATGCACTGGGACAGGAACAGACTAATTTGCATACAGCCAGGTTCTGAAACTGGGATGGTGCAGTGAGCTAAAAAACGGTGTTGGATCTAGCCCTGATCTCTTGACTGGGTGAGAGTTTTCTGCTTAATTCAGAGACTCTGTCCCTCACCACCCCTTGTTGTAAATATTTTTGTCCACCCTAAGCGTGGAAGGGTATACTCAGATGTGAGTCCCTTGCTCATTGCACCATCAGGATTCAAGCAAACCGGGCCGAAGACGGCTGTAATGCCAGAAACCGGTCCCCGGGAGCTTGTTTCCTTCCCAGTGTAGAATTGGCTTTTGTAGTTTGGTTTGCCCTGTTCCCATCATGCACTGGGACAGGAACAGACTAATTTGCATACAGCCAGGTTCTGAAACTGGGATGGTGCAGTGAGCTAAAAAACGGTGTTGGATCTAGCCCTGATCTCTTGACTGGGTGAGAGTTTTCTGCTTAATTCAGAGACTCTGTCCCTCACCACCCCTTGTTGTAAATATTTTTGTCCACCCTAAGCGTGGAAGGGTATACTCAGATGTGAGTCCCTTGCTCATTGCACCATCAGGATTCAAGCAATCCGGGCCGAAGACGGCTGTAATGCCAGAAACCGGTCCCCGGGACCTTGTTTCCTTCCCAGTGTAAGAATTGGCTTTTGTAGTTTGGTTTGCCCTGTTCCCATCATGCACTGGGACAGGAACAGACTAATTTGCATACAGCCAGGTTCTGAAACTGGGATGGTGCAGTGAGCTAAAAAACGGTGTTGGATCTAGCCCTGATCTCTTGACTGGGTGAGAGTTTTCTGCTTAATTCAGAGACTCTGTCCCTCACCACCCCTTGTTGTAAATATTTTTGTCCACCCTAAGCGTGGAAGGGTATACTCAGATGTGAGTCCCTTGCTCATTGCACCATCAGGATTCAAGCAAACCGGGCCGAAGACGGCTGTAATGCCAGAAACCGGTCCCCGGGAGCTTGTTTCCTTCCCAGTGTAAGAATTGGCTTTTGTAGTTTGGTTTGCCCTGTTCCCATCATGCACTGGGACAGGAACAGACTAATTTGCATACAGCCAGGTTCTGAAACTGGGATGGTGCAGTGAGCTAAAAAACGGTGTTGGATCTAGCCCTGATCTCTTGACTGGGTGAGAGTTTTCTGCTTAATTCAGAGACTCTGTCCCTCACCACCCCTTGTTGTAAATATTTTTGTCCACCCTAAGCGTGGAAGGGTATACTCAGATGTGAGTCCCTTGCTCATTGCACCATCAGGATTCAAGCAAACCGGGCCGAAGACGGCTGTAATGCCAGAAACCGATCCCCGGGAGCTTGTTTCCTTCCCAGTGTAAGAATTGGCTTTTGTGGTTTGGTTTGCCCTGTTCCCATCATGCACTGGGACAGGAACAGACTAATTTGCATACAGCCAGGTTCTGAAACTGGGATGGTGCAGTGAGCTAAAAAACGGTGTTGGATCTAGCCCTGATCTCTTGACTGGGTGAGAGTTTTCTGCTTAATTCAGAGACTCTGTCACTCACCACCCCTTGTTGTAAATATTTTTGTCCACCCTAAGCGTGGAAGGGTATACTCAGATGTGAGTCCCTTGCTCATTGCACCATCAGGATTCAAGCAAACCGGGCCGAAGACGGCTGTAATGCCAGAAACCGGTCCCCGGGAGCTTGTTTCCTTCCCAGTGTAAGAATTGGCTTTTGTAGTTTGGTTTTCCCTGTTCCCATCATGCACTGGGACAGGAACAGACTAATTTGCATACAGCCAGGTTCTGAAACTGGGATGGTGCAGTGAGCTAAAAAACGGTGTTGGATCTAGCCCTGATCTCTTGACTGGGTGAGAGTTTTCTGCTTAATTCAGAGACTCTGTCACTCACCACCCCTTGTTGTAAATATTTTTGTCCACCCTAAGCGTGGAAGGGTATACTCAGATGTGAGTCCCTTGCTCATTGCACCATCAGGATTCAAGCAAACCGGGCCGAAGACGGCTGTAATGCCAGAAACCGGTCCCCGGGAGCTTGTTTCCTTCCCAGTGTAAGAATTGGCTTTTGTAGTTTGGTTTGCCCTGTTCCCATCATGCACTGGGACAGGAACAGACTAATTTGCATACAGCCAGGTTCTGAAACTGGGATGGTGCAGTGAGCTAAAAAACGGTGTTGGATCTAGCCCTGATCTCTTGACTGGGTGAGAGTTTTCTGCTTAATTCAGAGACTCTGTCCCTCACCACCCCTTGTTGTAAATATTTTTGTCCACCCTAAGCGTGGAAGGGCATACTCAGATGTGAGTCCCTTGCTCATTGCACCATCAGGATTCAAGCAAACCGGGCCGAAGACGGCTGTAATGCCAGAAACCGGTCCCCGGGAGCTTGTTTCCTTCCCAGTGTAAGAATTGGCTTTTGTAGTTTGGTTTGCCCTGTTCCCATCATGCACTGGGACAGGAACAGACTAATTTGCATACAGCCAGGTTCTGAAACTGGGATGGTGCAGTGAGCTAAAAAACGGTGTTGGATCTAGCCCTGATCTCTTGACTGGGTGAGAGTTTTCTGCTTAATTCAGAGACTCTGTCCCTCACCACCCCTTGTTGTAAATATTTTTGTCCACCCTAAGCGTGGAAGGGTATACTCAGATGTGAGTCCCTTGCTCATTGCACCATCAGGATTCAAGCAAACCGGGCCGAAGACGGCTGTAATGCCAGAAACCGATCCCCGGGAGCTTGTTTCCTTCCCAGTGTAAAAATTGGCTTTTGTAGTTTGGTTTGCCCTGTTCCCATCATGCACTGGGACAGGAACAGACTAATTTGCATACAGCCAGGTTCTGAAACTGGGATGGTGCAGTGAGCTAAAAAACGGTGTTGGATCTAGCCCTGATCTCTTGACTGGGTGAGAGTTTTCTGCTTAATTCAGAGACTCTGTCACTCACCACCCCTTGTTGTAAATATTTTTGTCCACCCTAAGCGTGGAAGGGTATACTCAGATGTGAGTCCCTTGCTCATTGCACCATCAGGATTCAAGCAAACCGGGCCGAAGACGGCTGTAATGCCAGAAACCGGTCCCCGGGAGCTTGTTTCCTTCCCAGTGTAAGAATTGGCTTTTGTAGTTTGGTTTGCCCTGTTCCCATCATGCACTGGGACAGGAACAGACTAATTTGCATACAGCCAGGTTCTGAAACTGGGATGGTGCAGTGAGCTAAAAAACGGTGTTGGATCTAGCCCTGATCTCTTGACTGGGTGAGAGTTTTCTGCTTAATTCAGAGACTCTGTCCCTCACCACCCCTTGTTGTAAATATTTTTGTCCACCCTAAGCGTGGAAGGGTATACTCAGATGTGAGTCCCTTGCTCATTGCACCATCAGGATTCAAGCAAACCGGGCCGAAGACGGCTGTAATGCCAGAAACCGGTCCCCGGGAGCTTGTTTCCTTCCCAGTGTAAGAATTGGCTTTTGTAGTTTGGTTTGCCCTGTTCCCATCATGCACTGGGACAGGAACAGACTAATTTGCATACAGCCAGGTTCTGAAACTGGGATGGTGCAGTGAGCTAAAAAACGGTGTTGGATCTAGCCCTGATCTCTTGACTGGGTGAGAGTTTTCTGCTTAATTCAGAGACTCTGTCCCTCACCACCCCTTGTTGTAAATATTTTTGTCCACCCTAAGCGTGGAAGGGTATACTCAGATGTGAGTCCCTTGCTCATTGCACCATCAGGATTCAAGCAAACCGGGCCGAAGACGGCTGTAATGCCAGAAACCGATCCCCGGGAGCTTGTTTCCTTCCCAGTGTAAGAATTGGCTTTTGTAGTTTGGTTTGCCCTGTTCCCATCATGCACTGGGACAGGAACAGACTAATTTGCATACAGCCAGGTTCTGAAACTGGGATGGTGCAGTGAGCTAAAAAACGGTGTTGGATCTAGCCCTGATCTCTTGACTGGGTGAGAGTTTTCTGCTTAATTCAGAGACTCTGTCACTCACCACCCCTTGTTGTAAATATTTTTGTCCACCCTAAGCGTGGAAGGGTATACTCAGATGTGAGTCCCTTGCTCATTGCACCATCAGGATTCAAGCAAACCGGGCCGAAGACGGCTGTAATGCCAGAAACCGGTCCCCGGGAGCTTGTTTCCTTCCCAGTGTAAGAATTGGCTTTTGTAGTTTGGTTTGCCCTGTTCCCATCATGCACTGGGACAGGAACAGACTAATTTGCATACAGCCAGGTTCTGAAACTGGGATGGTGCAGTGAGCTAAAAAACGGTGTTGGATCTAGCCCTGATCTCTTGACTGGGTGAGAGTTTTCTGCTTAATTCAGAGACTCTGTCACTCACCACCCCTTGTTGTAAATATTTTTGTCCACCCTAAGCGTGGAAGGGTATACTCAGATGTGAGTCCCTTGCTCATTGCACCATCAGGATTCAAGCAAACCGGGCCGAAGACGGCTGTAATGCCAGAAACCGGTCCCCGGGAGCTTGTTTCCTTCCCAGTGTAAGAATTGGCTTTTGTAGTTTGGTTTGCCCTGTTCCCATCATGCACTGGGACAGGAACAGACTAATTTGCATACAGCCAGGTTCTGAAACTGGGATGGTGCAGTGAGCTAAAAAACGGTGTTGGATCTAGCCCTGATCTCTTGACTGGGTGAGAGTTTTCTGCTTAATTCAGAGACTCTGTCCCTCACCACCCCTTGTTGTAAATATTTTTGTCCACCCTAAGCGTGGAAGGGTATACTCAGATGTGAGTCCCTTGCTCATTGCACCATCAGGATTCAAGCAAACCGGGCCGAAGACGGCTGTAATGCCAGAAACCGGTCCCCGGGAGCTTGTTTCCTTCCCAGTGTAAGAATTGGCTTTTGTAGTTTGGTTTGCCCTGTTCCCATCATGCACTGGGACAGGAACAGACTAATTTGCATACAGCCAGGTTCTGAAACTGGGATGGTGCAGTGAGCTAAAAAAGGTGTTGGATCTAGCCCTGATCTCTTGACTGGGTGAGAGTTTTCTGCTTAATTCAGAGACTCTGTCCCTCACCACCCCTTGTTGTAAATATTTTTGTCCACCCTAAGCGTGGAAGGGTATACTCAGATGTGAGTCCCTTGCTCATTGCACCATCAGGATTCAAGCAAACCGGGCCGAAGACGGCTGTAATGCCAGAAACCGGTCCCTGGGAGCTTGTTTCCTTCCCAGTGTAAGAATTGGCTTTTGTAGTTTGGTTTGCCCTGTTCCCATCATGCACTGGGACAGGAACAGACTAATTTGCATACAGCCAGGTTCTGAAACTGGGATGGTGCAGTGAGCTAAAAAACGGTGTTGGATCTAGCCCTGATCTCTTGACTGGGTGAGAGTTTTCTGCTTAATTCAGAGACTCTGTCCCTCACCACCCCTTGTTGTAAATATTTTTGTCCACCCTAAGCGTGGAAGGGTATACTCAGATGTGAGTCCCTTGCTCATTGCACCATCAGGATTCAAGCAAACCGGGCCGAAGACGGCTGTAATGCCAGAAACCGGTCCCCGGGAGCTTGTTTCCTTCCCAGTGTAAGAATTGGCTTTTGTAGTTTGGTTTGCCCTGTTCCCATCATGCACTGGGACAGGAACAGACTAATTTGCATACAGCCAGGTTCTGAAACTGGGATGGTGCAGTGAGCTAAAAAACGGTGTTGGATCTAGCCCTGATCTCTTGACTGGGTGAGAGTTTTCTGCTTAATTCAGAGACTCTGTCCCTCACCACCCCTTGTTGTAAATATTTTTGTGCACCCTAAGCGTGGAAGGGTATACTCAGATGTGAGTCCCTTGCTCATTGCACCATCAGGATTCAAGCAAACCGGGCCGAAGACGGCTGTAATGCCAGAAACCGGTCCCCGGGAGCTTGTTTCCTTCCCAGTGTAAGAATTGGCTTTTGTAGTTTGGTTTGCCCTGTTCCCATCATGCACTGGGACAGGAACAGACTAATTTGCATACAGCCAGGTTCTGAAACTGGGATGGTGCAGTGAGCTAAAAAACGGTGTTGGATCTAGCCCTGATCTCTTGACTGGGTGAGAGTTTTCTGCTTAATTCAGAGACTCTGTCCCTCACCACCCCTTGTTGTAAATATTTTTGTCCACCCTAAGCGTGGAAGGGTATACTCAGATGTGAGTCCCTTGCTCATTGCACCATCAGGATTCAAGCAAACCGGGCCGAAGACGGCTGTAATGCCAGAAACCGGTCCCCGGGAGCTTGTTTCCTTCCCAGTGTAAGAATTGGCTTTTGTAGTTTGGTTTGCCCTGTTCCCATCATGCACTGGGACAGGAACAGACTAATTTGCATACAGCCAGGTTCTGAAACTGGGATGGTGCAGTGAGCTAAAAAACGGTGTTGGATCTAGCCCTGATCTCTTGACTGGGTGAGAGTTTTCTGCTTAATTCAGAGACTCTGTCCCTCACCACCCCTTGTTGTAAATATTTTTGTCCACCCTAAGCGTGGAAGGGTATACTCAGATGTGAGTCCCTTGCTCATTGCACCATCAGGATTCAAGCAAACCGGGCCGAAGACAGCTGTAATGCCAGAAACCGGTCCCCGGGAGCTTGTTTCCTTCCCAGTGTAAGAATTGGCTTTTGTAGTTTGGTTTGCCCTGTTCCCATCATGCACTGGGACAGGAACAGACTAATTTGCATACAGCCAGGTTCTGAAACTGGGATGGTGCAGTGAGCTAAAAAACGGTGTTGGATCTAGCCCTGATCTCTTGACTGGGTGAGAGTTTTCTGCTTAATTCAGAGACTCTGTCCCTCACCACCCCTTGTTGTAAATATTTTTGTCCACCCTAAGCGTGGAAGGGTATACTCAGATGTGAGTCCCTTGCTCATTGCACCATCAGGATTCAAGCAAACCGGGCCGAAGACGGCTGTAATGCCAGAAACCGGTCCCCGGGAGCTTGTTTCCTTCCCAGTGTAAGAATTGGCTTTTGTAGTTTGGTTTGCCCTGTTCCCATCATGCACTGGGACAGGAACAGACTAATTTGCATACAGCCAGGTTCTGAAATTGGGATGGTGCAGTGAGCTAAAAAACGGTGTTGGATCTAGCCCTGATCTCTTGACTGGGTGAGAGTTTTCTGCTTAATTCAGAGACTCTGTCCCTCACCACCCCTTGTTGTAAATACTGTCTGTTATTGAGGCACAGAGAGATCCTCCCTGGGGAGGATTCGTTTGCACCCTATAAATACAAATATTAATAATGATTAAAAAAAATGACCCCCCTTCTCCTATTGCTACACACTATAACTTAGGGGTATTTAAAAAAAACTCCCACTTCTCCCCGCTCCCTCCTCGGAGGGATTTACGCATCTTTCACACATTGCCCTGCTCCCTTCTCTCCTGTATCTGCACCGCTCAAGTATTGAAATGTCTCCCACATCTACCTGCTGCCTCTTCTCCTGTATCTGTGCGACTGAGGCATTTAGGTGTCACTCTCACATCTCCCTTCTCTCACCTCTTGTCTATATGTACCACTGAAGTATTTAAATGTCTCCCTCACATGTGCCTCTTCTCCAGGATATGTACTATTAAAGTATTTGAATGTCTCTCTCACATCTCCTTCCTCTCTTCTCTTTATATCTGTACTCCTGAGGTAGTTATATGTCTCTCACATCTACCTGCTGCCGCCTCTCCTGTATTTGTATTCATGAAGTATTTAGATGTATCTTGCACATCTGCGTCCTCTCCTTTATCTGTACCCCCAAATTATTTAGATATCTCTCTCACTGTGTCCTCTCCTGTAGCTTTACCCCCGAAGTATTTATGTCTCTTTCATTGCTTCCTCTCGTGTATCTGTACCCTAAAGTATTTACATGTCTCTCTAAAATCTGCCTTCTCTCCTATAGCTGTACCCCGAAGTATATCCTCTCCTTTATCTATACCCAAAGTATTTAAATGTCTCTCTCCCATGTGCCTCCGCTCCTGTATCTGTACCCCTGGAACATTGAAATATCTCTCAATCTTCCCCCTCTCCTATAGTTGAACCCCCGAATTATTTCAATGTCTCTCTCACATCTGCCGCCTCTCCTATATCTGTACCCCAAAGTAATTAAATCTCTCTCTCTCTCTCTCTCTTTCTCTCTCTCTCTTTTTCTCTCTCTCTCTCTCTCGCTCTCTCTCTCTCTCTCTCTTTCTCTCTCTCTCTCCCTCTCTCTCTCTCTCTCTTTCTCTCTCTCTCCTCTACTATATCTGCACCCCTCATGGTAGTTAAATGTCTCTCTCACATCTGCTCCTCTCCTGTATCTGTACCCATGAAGTCGTTCATTGTCTCTCTCACATCTGCTCCCCTCCTGTATCTGTACCCCCAAAGTATTTAAATGTCTCTATCACATCTGCTCCCCTCCTGAATCTGTACCCATGAAATCTTTAAATGTCGCTCTCACATCTGCTCCCCTCCTGTATATGTACCCATGAAGTATTTAAATGTCTCTGACATCTGCTCCCCTCCTGTATCTGTGCCCAAAGTATTTAAATGTCTCTCTCACATTGAGGTTCCGTGATTCTGAACCCGTTCAATAAAGGTCGTCGTATCAAGACGATTTTGGTATCAGCGGACCACAAATGATGAGTGCGGTATGTACGAGTGTTTTCGTCACGATCGATCGATGGAAACACTACGTATTCAGGGATTTCGTTCGAACCTTCGGGTTCCATTTTGTGTACGGCAGCCATTTTGTGGTTGCCCTCACATAGGCCGGTGACTACAGCCGAGCGAGTCTTTGGGACACGTACACCTTTAGCTGACTTCTGTGTGACCTGAACGAACTGACGCCCTTGCCCGAAGCTGACCTCGTTGAGCCAGTTCCTTGTTAGGCAGCTGGTCAGATAGAGATCAAAGAGCAGGACATTGCTGAGTTTATGGTACATGCACACACCCTTCTATCTTGCTTCTCATCTGTTTCTGTTCCTTCTTTTATGGCCTATTTATTGTTTGGGTTGAGGTCCTTTTATTATGGGGTTGTCCGGCCTGTCCGAGCAGGAATGTTGGATTTTGCCTTGTCATTTCTGGTGGGCTGGACAACTGAAGTGGGTTTGTCGTTATGCGATATCTTTTGAAATGTCACTGTGTGATTGGTCCGTTTGTAAGTAATTGATGCTAGTCAGGAATGTGATTTTTGGCATAAAAGACGATGTCTCGCTATACTAAATTGTGCAGTCTCTGACGAACCACCCGTGTTGTGCTTCGTAGACCTCTGTTCCTGGTTGCAACCAAAAAACTTGGTCTTTGACGTCACCTAGAAGTATCCCGTGTCTCTGTTCGCCAAGACAGGAGAACTCGAAGACTTCGGGCGTTTCCCCTGGCACCGCTGGGTTCTAAAACCCGGTTCTTCAGTTGGCACCCAACATGGGGCGACTTCAGCGGTACCGGTCCAAGTCTGAAGATCGTGAGGAGCTTCATGTGAAAATTCTGGCGGAAGGCCTGCCACTTCATCGACCCCTGTATGTCGCCGTGGTCCGAAAGTCTTTGCTGCGAGGTTCCCCGCTTTCCGACGGCTACGAAGGACTGCTACCCTGACTGTCGCCCTGTCTTGGAGCCATTAGACGATTTGTAAAGCGAGACGATAGACGGGTCTTTAGGCGACGTCATCGATATTTCAGTTAAGTATGAGTGGAGCGTCTCCCAGTCCTTAGTTTTGTTTTGGGTATCCCCTTGGGATCTTTGATTTGGGACTTGCAAGCTCCAAAGCCGAGGGACTTGTGTATTCACGAGGCTATTGTATTCGATATTCCCTTGAAGTTTGAAGCTAGACTAGTGAGCGAAGATGCCTGGTCTTAGCAGACTTGGAAAGATATTTTGTTGTGGTTGTAATAGGGATTCCCGATTGGAGGACTCGTGTCCGGTGCCTCCGATTGGAACTCCGACCTATGAGCTCTATTTAAAACATGGCGTGGGCCCTATCACGTATAATGAAGTGTGGGTTCACTACACTAGGAAGGACGGTGTCCTAAAGTGGCCCCAATATTGTAGTTATGACACAGAGATTTTAGATAATCTGGAAGTCAAACTTTTCAAGAAGAAAGCCCGGCCAGCGATGTTTGACTCTTTCCGCCTTTGGCGAAAGGAAGCCAAACAGAAAGAAATTAAGTTAGCGAAGAGAAATAAAAGAGAAAGAGGTATTTCGGTAATGCAAGCTGCTATACAGTTTAGAGATAATGAAGAACAAGAGAGTGAGCAGTTGCACAGGCAACGTAAAATGGCGATTGATAAGTGATTATCCAGCTTTGTCACCTCAGCAGCAGGATGCAACGAAGGACCTTGAGAAAGATCCTTTGATGTCACATTTGTTGAGATCGACACCCCCTTATGTGCAGAGTGCTACAGCACCTCCGCAACCTTTAGTTGTGCAACCTCCGGTTGCTTTACCTCCTGTTGATTATCAGCAACCTCAGCAGTATCAGAGAAACTCGCAAAGGTTTGAGTCTTCTCAACAGCGTTTTCCTGTAGGCCCTAATCAGTGTGCGTATTGTAAAGAAGAGGGTCATTTCAAGAATAGTTGTCCGGTTCTGTTACAGCGTACGAATGGTGCTTCTGGTGTGAGAGGTCGAGGTGTTCAGCAAGCTCCTAGAGGTAGAGGACGTGGTGTGTTTCCTCAGAATGCTCGTTCCTTGCCTCCACAGAATTCGATGAATAGTTTTGATCAGCAGAATGGTGCGTCTGGTAGGAAACCCAGTACTATACGGACGACTACTATGTCAAAGGTGAGAATATGGATGGTAATGATTGCTATGACAGCCATAGGCAAAGAGAGGGAGTTGTTTCAGTTCCAGTAGATCAGAGTGGACCTTATGTTGAAGTGATTGCATCAGGTGTGTCAGAGCCTTTTCTGTTGGATACTGGTGCTGCGAAGAGTTCTATTATGCACTCTAAACTCCCTGGCGCACCTTTGTCTGGCTTAACGAATGTTTCAGTAGGTTTTTCTGGCCCCCCGGTTAGTAATCCGATTTCTATTTCTGTTGGACCTTGTGAATTCGAAGCACCCCTTATTCTGACGACAGGTTGTGGTGAGAACTTGTTGGGATTAGACTTGTTGAAAAGATTGTATGCAACACTACATTGTTCTCCTTCAGGAGTACAGCTTACATTGGGAAAGAGAGTGATCTCTCCGATGTATTTATCTAAAGATCGACTACCAGCTGAATTGTCTTCTCTTCCC
Organism: Lissotriton vulgaris; assembly: GCF_964263255.1. Lineage (NCBI taxonomy): Eukaryota > Metazoa > Chordata > Amphibia > Caudata > Salamandridae > Lissotriton > Lissotriton vulgaris. The sequence continues at coordinate 34,163,694 of NC_141699.1, read as the reverse complement.
GATTCTCTTTGCTTTACCTCCTGTTGTTCTACAACTGCCAGCTCCTCTTCAGTTGGCTCCTATTCCTCTGGTGCAGCCTTCTCAAGGGCCGCCGACTTTGCTCCCTGTTCCATCTCCAATTCCTACGACTTTGTCTCCTGTATTGTCTACGTCTTGTGATACTCCTTTTGATACTGCTCCTATGCATACTTTGTCTTATCCTGTTTTTCCTCCTGTTCTTTCGTCAACTTCTCCTTCTGCTCGACAGAGAATGACTGATACTGTTACTGGTCTTTTGTCCCCTTTCTTTGGGTCATTGGGTATGACCCCTGTTTCGGCACATACACAGTTGCGTAGCCAACTGCTTGGTCCCGATGAGCGGGAAGTATTGGATCACTTAGCGCGCAAATGGGTTACTTATTCTTTGAGATATGATTTAGAGTCTGTTATGGATGTCTTCCGTCAATGGGAAGCACCGAAGCAGAGATACGTTTTCGAGAAGATGTGTACTTTCCTTTGTGAAGAATGGGAAGATGGTGATTTGGGACAGACTCCGCCTGAGTTGTTCCGTGTACAGTCTGTGTTTGCGAAGGGAACTATAGTGGGTGTCGATGTTGAGAGAGCAATTGCAACACTGTTGTCGTTTAGGAGTGAGTCTCCTTCTCAGCCGTTGTTTGAGCCTGATTCTTCAGTTAGGAGAAAAATGCGACAATATCCAATGAGAGAGGTTCCCCCAGTTTGGAGAGCAGGAGATGTAGCTGCTAATCCACCTGTTCCGCCTCATTTTCAGCGTGTTTGGGTACATGTTCCGTGGAAGCGAGTTGAAGTTTTGGCCCTTAAGCAGTCTTTGCCTGATCCACGTAAAAATCCTGCAGGGTACTATAAGCAATTATCACAGACTGCAGATTCATGTATTATGAATTTAGCCGATATAGACATGTTGTTTGGGAATGTAGTTCCACAGCCTATATGGGGATTGATTCGTCATACGGATCATGTGCAGGAGTTAGGTGATACATGGGCTAATATTGGTGCTGCAGATGGCAGACAAGTTGGTGGTGCTAAACCTGAACAACTAGTTGCAGAACTCCCTGGTATGATTGTTAATTATATGAAGACCTTGATGCGTGCTAAGAGTGTTAATTAGGACAAGTTGTCTGCATGTAAGCAGAAGAAAGACGAAAGTGTGTCTGACTTTTTCACTAGGTTTGAAGAGACGTTTGTCGACCATAGTGGTCAGGACATGAGTACGGAAGGTGGTCAACGGTTGTGCGTTGACAAGTTTGTGCATAATTTGCTTCCTGATGTGTGCAATAAGTTGAAGGATTCTGAGAGTGCTTAGGCTGTTTCATCGTCAGCACAGATTTTGGCTACTGCAGTACTACGAGAATAGGGATAAGGACGAGAAAGATAGAGCCGACAAGAAGACTAAAGAGTTAAAGATGAAGGTTCTTTTGCAGCAAGCGTATCCGCCTCGTAATAATCAGCGCGATTATCAGCAACCTCAGCAGTATCAGAGAAACTCGCAAAGGTTTGAGTCTTCTCAACAGCGTTTTCCTGTAGGCCCTAATCAGTGTGCATATTGTAAAGAAGAGGGTCATTTCAAGAATAGTTGTCCGGTTCTGTTACAGCGTACGAATGGTGCTTCTGGTGTGAGAGGTCGAGGTGTTCAGCAAGCTCCTAGAGGTAGAGGACGTGGTGTGTTTCCTCAGAATGCACGTCCCTTGCCTCCACAGAATTCGATGAATAGTTTTGATCAGCAGAATGGTGTGTCTGGTAGGACGGCTCAGTACTATACGGACGACTACTATGTCGAAGGTGAGAATATGGATGGTAATGATTGCTATGACAGCCATAGACAAAGAGAGGGAGTTGTTTCAGTTCCAGTAGATCAGAGTGGACCTTATGTTGAAGTGATTGCATCAGGTGTGTCAGAGCCTTTTCTGTTGGATACTGGTGCTGCGAAGAGTTCTATTATGCACTCTAAACTCCCTGGCGCACCTTTGTCTGGCTTAACGAATGTTTCAGTAGGGTTTTCTGGCCCCCCGGTTAGTAATCCGATTTCTATTTCTGTTGGACCTTGTGAATTCGAAGCACCCCTTATTCTGACGACAGGTTGTGGTGAGAACTTGTTGGGATTAGACTTGTTGAAAAGATTGTATGCAACGCTACATTGTTCTCCTTCAGGAGTACAGCTTACATTGGGAAAGAGAGTGATCTCTCCGATGTATTTATCTAAAGATCGACTACCAGCTGAATTGTCTTCTCTTCCCGATTCTCTTTGGGCTACTGGTCCTAATGATGTGAATCTTTTGGAGATTCCGCCATACGTTGTGACGTTGAAAGCGAATGCTAGATTGCCACGTATTCCCCAATATTGGATTTCTAGTGATGGTGAAAGAGCGCTTTTGGCGATCATCTATGATTTGATTGAGAAAGGTGTGATTGAGGAAACGAGAGGTAATGTGTGCAATAGTCCGGTTTTGCCTGTTCTGAAACGTACTGATTCTTCGCAACCTCTTGTATATAGGTTCGGAATCGATCTTCGCGAGGTGAAGAAGATCGTAGTTCCGCAATTTCCTGTTGTACCAGATATCACTGCTTTATTGACTTTGATTCCAGCTTCTGCTACCTGATTTTCGGTGATTGACTTAAAGAATGCTTTCTTCAGCATCCCGATTGCCGAGGAGAGTAGGGATATTTTTGGATTGTCTTTAGGAGGCCGAAGGTTCCGGTTTAAGCGCGCTCCTCAAGGCTATTGTGAGAGTCCATCGATCTATAGTCAGGCTTTGAAAACACAGCTTGATTCGATTGTCTTACCTGATGGTGCTGCCCTTATTCAGTATGTTGACGATTTGTTAGTTGCTGCTGACAATGAAGAGATTTGTAAAGAGCCTACTTTGTCGTTGTTGCGTCATTTGTCTGATTTCCATCATAAGGTGTCTCTTTCGAAGTTGCAATATTGTCGACAAGAAGTAACCTACTTAGGTCACCTCTTATCGAAGGAGGGAAGAAGATTGACCCCAGAAAGAATTCAAGCTATTGCGAAAATGAGTGTGCCAACGACACAGAGAGAAGTGCGTGCTTTTCTGGGTATTACATCATACTGTAGACAGTGGATCCCTAATTTTTCGCTTCTTGCGAAAACTTTGATAGCTCTTACTGTTAAGGATACTCCAAATCCTATTCCTTGGACTGACGAATGTCAGAAGAGTTTTTCAGAATTACGCGATGCGTTGTGTTCGGCTCCTGTGTTGGGTACTCCCGACTACAGTAAGCCTTTTACACTCTATGTCCACGAGAGAGAGGGATGTGCATTGTCAGTTTTGACACAGCAGTTCGGCGGTAAGCAACGTCCATGTGCGTATTTCTCGTCGACTTTGGATCCGGTAGCTAGAGCGTTGCCGAGTTGCTTGAGAGCTACAGTGGCAGCGGCTGTCTCTATTTGACAGTCTGCTGGTTTGGTGATGGATAATACATTGATTGTGATGGTTCCACATGCAGTGGATACCTTGTTGAATAGGACCAAGACACAGCACTTAACTAGTGCTCGATTGTCAGGTTACGAATTGACACTCTTAGCGAGTCATGTGCATATAAAGAGATGCAATACGTTGAATCCAGCTTCGTTGTTGCCGATTTCAGTTGAGACAGGTGTTATTGAACAGCATGATTGCTTCATTAGGACAGAGGAAGAAACAAAAGAGAGTATAGACCTTAGGGACAGTCCTCTTGCAGAGTGCGATGGTTTCTTATGGGTTGATGGTTCGTGCTTTAAGCTTCCGAATGGTGATACGACTGCGGCATATGCTGTTCGACTTTGCATACGATTGTTGAAGATGCACGTATCCCACATAATTCAGCGCAAGCAGCAGAGTTGACTGCATTAACAAGAGCGTGTGTGTTGTCGAAAGGGAAACGAGTGACTGTTTACACTGATAGCCAGTATGCGTTTGGTGTGGCTCATAGCTTTTGACGTTTGTGGAAAGAGCGTGGGTTCCTGACTTCGCATGGAACTAAGTTTCAGCATGGTCTGTTGGTGAATGAACTTCTTGAGTCACTTACTTTGCCGTTACAAGTTGTGATCGTGAAATGCAGTGCGCATAAGAAAGTTACTGATGATGTTGGTCGTGGTAATGCGTTTGCAGACGAAGTTGCGAAAGAAACGGCGAGAGATGTGATGAGTGGAATGTATGTTGCGGGTCCGGCGAGATGGGTTCCGGATAGAAGTATGTGTGAAGATACGATAGAGAGCGTGAAGTCCATTCAAGCTGAAGCTACAGAAAAAGAGTTGAATGAATGGAGAGAAAGCAAGGGTAAATTGGATTTGAATGGTTGTTGGATTGAGTTGTCAGAGCATCAGCGATGGTTGTTACCTGATGCGTACGTGCTTCCAGTGGTTACGATGGCTCATGGAATGGCTCATGTCAGTGTGAAAGGGATTTGTTGTTGTTAGCTCCAGTATGGCAAAATGCAGGAATTCCTAAGTGTGCAGAGAATCTGGTTAAGAATTGTATGGCTTGTCTGATGTACAATCCTGGTAAGGGAACTCCAACTCCAGCTGGTCCTTTTGCACCTCCGACGTATCCGTTTGAGGCTTTGCAGCTAGATTTCATCCACATGGAGAGGTGCAACAACTTAAAGTATGTGCTTGTGGTTGTTTGTGCCTTTTCAAGATGGGTAGAAGCATACCCCCTGAAAGATAACACTGCCTTGTCCACAGCTAAAGCCCTGATTAAGGAATTTTTCCCTTGGTATGGATTGCTGAGAATGGTCTGGAGTGACAATGGGAGTGAATTTGTGGGTCAAGTGATGAAGAAAGTGTGTGATGGTTTAGGAATCTGCCAAAAATTCCATGCCGCAAATCACCCCCAATCAGCTGGTTTGGTTGAGTGCTATAATGGCACCCTTAAGCTGAAACTGGCCAAGATTCAGCGAGCTCCGGTCTACAATGGCCCGATGCCTTGCCATTAGCACTTCTGTCAACAAGGATGACTGTGCATTCACGAATGGGACTTAGTCCTTACGAAGTCGTTTTTGGTTGCCCGGCGAATATATGGGGAGTGCCGGGGCCGACCAAATTCAGTGAGATAGAGCACCCTGTGTTGCTTGATTACCTTTACGAATTGACTGCTAAATTGCGTGTTTTGCACCAACAGGTTCATGATACACTGCCACAAGCATCTGAAGATCCAGGACATGCTATTTAACCTGGCTCTTGGGTCTTTGTGAAAAACTTCCAGCGGACCAAGAACGATCAGCCCCGCTGGAACGGACCTTACTTGGTGCTATTATCCACACGATCAGCAGTGCGAGTGCGCTGTAAAAAGAACTGGATCCACGGCGTACATTGTAAGAGGGCCCCTTTGCCTCTGCCCTACGACCGGTGGGTCCAGGATGGTATTCCTGACTCTGAGACTGAAACCGTGCCTCGTTTTCTGCCTTTTAGCGATGCACGTTTGATTGGAATGAACACTGAACGAGAAAGCAACGATCTTCTGCAAGAAGCTGTGCCTCCGTCGAATCGTTTGGATACTTCTGAACCTGAGCTTTTGTTTTGAGAACAGACATTGCCTGGCAAAGGCCGTTATACAAAGTCGTTGGACAAATAAAATAAAATTCTTTCTTTTCTATTTTTGAATTTATGCTCTCTCCTCCGAGGAACTGTTTTGATCGATTTTTGTTTTTCGAACCGCCATCCTGGTTCAGCTGTAAGGTCGCGGTGCAAAGACTTTGACGTGCAAGCCGAAGACTCTAGGTCGATGGTTCTGGTTGGTCTTACGGCGTTCCCTGGACTGACAGACGCATTCCTTAGCACGGAACACCCAACCCCCGCGATCAGCACGGTTAGAGGATGGAGTTTTTGGAGATGGAGAAACCTGTTGAAAGAATGAGCTTTAAGAGCAAAATATGTACTGTAATGAGCAGAAAACGTTTTTTAATATTATGTTTGTTGATGTCGTTTAGTTTAATGATGTTTTTAATAGGATATGTGATATTTTCTTTTCAAGTGACGTTTGTGCCCACTACACAACCTATGCCTCCTCCTACTGTTTTTTCGCATTCTTTTCACCCTCTGCCTGAACATGAATCTGTTAGAAGATTAGAGTTTGCTAATAATTCCTTTGTTCAGCTTCTGCACCAACACCAACTAGTAGTAAACACGACTAATTGTTGGGTGTGTGGTCTTATGCCTCATACTACTGATAAAGGTATTCCTTACCTGGTTCTGCCTTTTACCTACAATGGTTCTGTATGAGCATACAGAATGATGTTCATCTATGCTGGTGAAGTTTACCCTCTACGTTCTGTGAAGGATAGTCCAAAGACTAGTGCTCTAGTCAAGGGTATAGTCGATATGATTAGAGGAATTAGTTCCTATGAGACTATCTCGAGAGATGAGACACAGGCATATATTGGATAGAACGTGACTGGATATGGAGTTAGTCTGAGTGTTAACCAGCGAGCGAAAAGATCCTCTCCAATTTGGATAGTGCCCCATCAGGGTCATTATTGTCTGCAAGGTAATGGCAAGAATCCGAGAGCTCAGTTAGGGAAGAGTGTTTGCATTGAGACGTATGTTTTTGCGTCCCAGTCTTCCCCATCGTTTTAGCAGCTAAGGGTACCTATTTCATCTGTTACGATAGAGCGTATACATGGTTGCCCCCTGATTTTTCGGGCACATGTTTTGTCTCGTTCCTGTTGCCTCCTACGTATACAGCTGCGGCAGATTACCACAAGACGAAAGTTGTTAGAGGTGTCTTCAGTGAGGAAGATACTGCAGGACAAGAATTAGGAGATTTTTTGAAGGGTTTTCTGCCGTTTTGGGGACCTATGGCTAACAGCAGGAACATTCGACAGTTGACGAGAGTGGTTGAGTCCACCATAGTCAAAACTGCCGGTTCCCTTAGTAACTTGACTGCTGAGCTTCAGTCAGATCGTCTTATGACTCCTCAGAACAGAGTTGTGTTAGATGTCATACTTGCAGATAGAGGATGGGTATGATAATCGATTCAATCGAGCTACTGCGTTTTCATTCCAGACAACGCTCCAACAGTTTTCCAAGCCATTTCCAAGCTACATAAAATCTCTGAGTCTGTACATGTGGACGAAGGAGATTGGTCGTTAATGGGATGGTTTTGGGGATTGTTATCCACCTGGGGATGGAAGATTCTGATGGTCATTGGGATGATCTTAGCTATCCTTTTCCTGTTCTGGCTTTGTGTTCAGTGTACTCCTGCTATTTGTGGCCTTTGTGCTACTTCGTGTGCGAGGAGACCTGTCCAGAGAGAGTTGCTAAGTAATAGGATGATGCTACAGCAACATCTTGATGATCTGATGAATATAGACCTGGATTCAGATTGACGTGAGTTTGGGTTTGTTGCCTATGTAAGGGCAAAAGGAGGGCCTGAGGTTCCGTGATTCTGAACCCGTTCAATAAAGGTCGTCGTATCAAGACGATTTTGGTATCAGCGGACTGCAAATGATGAGTGCGGTATGTACAAGTGTTTTCATCACGATCGATCGATGGAAACACTACGTATTCAGGGATTTCGTTCGAACCTTCAGGTTCCATTTTGTGTACGGCGGCCATTTTGTGGTTGCCCTCACATAGGCCGGTGACTACGGCCGAGAGAGTCTTTGGGACACGTACACCTTTAGCTGACGTCTGTGTGACCTGAACAAACTGACTCCCTTGCCCAAAGCTGACCTCGTTGAGCCAGTTCCTTGTTAGGCAGCTGGTCAGATAGAGATCAAAGAGCAGGACATTGCTGAGTTTATGGTACATGCACACACCCTTCTATCTTGCTTCTCATCTGTTTCTGTTCCTTCTTTTATGGCCTATTTATGGTTTGGGTTGAGGTCCTTTTATTATGGGTTTGTCTGGCCTGTCCGAGTAGGAATGTTGGATTTTGCCTTGTCATGTCTGGTGGGCTGGACAACTGAAGTGGGTTTGTCGTTATGCAATATCTTTTTAAATGTCACTGTGTGATTGGTCAGTTTGTAAGTAATTGATGCTAGTCAGGAATGTGATTTTTGGCATAAAAGACGATGTCTCCCTCTACTAAATTGTGCAGTCTCTGACGAACCACCCGTGTTGTGCTTCGTAGACCTGTGTTCCTGGTTGCAACCAATAAACTTGGTCTTTGACGTCACCTAGAAGTATCCCGTGTCTCTGTTCGCCAAGACAGGAGAACTCGAAGACTTCGGGCATTTCCCTTGGCGCCGCTGGGTTCTAAAACCCGGTTCTTCAGTATCTGCTCCCCTCCTGTATCCGGACCCCGAAGTATTTAAATCTCTCTCTCTCTTTCTCTTTCTCTCTCTCTCTTTCTCTCTCTCTCTTTCTCTCTCTCTCTTTCTCTCTCTCTCTCTCTCTCTCTCTCTCTCTCTCTCTGCCTCCTCTACTATATTTGCACCCCTAAAGGTAGTTAAATGTCTCTCTCACATCTGCTCCCCTCCTGTATCTGCACCCATGAAGTCTTTAAATGTCTCTGTCACATCTGCCTCCTCTCCTATATCTGTATACCGAGGTATTTAAATCTCTCTCCCCCCGCTTTCTCTCTCACGCTTTCTCTCTCTCTCTATCTCTCTCTCTATCTCTCTCTCTCTCTTCCTGCCTCCTGTCCTATATCTGTACACCGAGGTATTTAAATCTCTCTCTCTCTCTCTCTCTCTCTCTCTCTCTCGCTCTCTCTCCCTCTCTCTCTCTCTCTTCCAGCCTCCTCTCCTATATCTGTACCCCGAAGTAATTACATGTCTCTCTCTCACTGCTGTAGGAGAGTAGGATCTGCTTACTATGGTTACCCCCACTTTTTGCTGGTGTTTCACTGTTTCTCGACTTTAGTCTGGCTGGGGCCCTGCTGACCAGGACGCCAGCCTAGCTGCTTCCTCTCTAAAATGATTGCATGTACATTAGGTATACGCCAGTTTGGTTACTGGGTTACCCTTGTGAGTCCCTAGTACATTGAGGAAATAGAAATTTTTAGGTAACCAATGTGTCCCCCACTCGCACCCTACCCATGCACCCATGTTCCATGTATGTTGTGTAATTCCTTTTGTGTGCCTGCCATGAAGACGCATATGCATTTGCGTCCATCGTTAACATGTCAGTTATTCAGTCCTCCAAGAAAACCACGTTAATTTGGCTTTTAGGCCTATGGTGCCAACGTCTTTACATGGTGCACTTTTAAATATCGCCAAGCACACGTTCTTCACGTTTTTCTGGCTCAGCCGAGCCAGACCCTTAATTGAGGCTCCGAGTCTCTTCTGTCTCTGAAAGCTACAGTTTAGGTATGTATCCCTGACCTCTACCTTACATCCTGCTCAGGCGAACGGTGCCCGGCTCGGCCTGGCCTGCCTGCCAAGACGGTGTTTTGCCTACAAGTTATCTGCTCAGCCTCCGCAAAGACACATTCCAGTCTAGTGAAATAGGTAAACATATTCTAGCCTGCAGAGCAAAGGGCCCAGCTTTCCTGTCTCCTTGCACGTAATTTACTGCACCCGTTACCATGGTAGACCCATGGCCCCCGCGCACTACATGAAGAACCATAAGCACGCACTAGCATTCAGTATTGAACGGCCTCTGCCCGAGAGACCTTTTACTTCAGACAACACATCCTCCAAACACAAGATATCAGATATGCTATAGGTGCAGGTCGTTCTGAAATCTCAGACATCAGTCTCCTCTACTAGTGCTAAAGTCAAGCCCCCAGTTCTCCCCAGTTACACGTCTACACCACGTCATGCTCAGTTGCGCGCGCATCTGTATCAAAGGTTTCTGCTGATCCTGCAAACTTTCTTTAAGCATCCACCCACTTGTGACGTTTCTCTGACTTGTCAAGTACACGCCTATGTGTACGCCCTTTTACACGCCTCCTGTTACGCACATGTGTTCTTATCGCTCTTTTTCACCTGTTACGCCTACTGTATTCATTTCAATTATACAGTTTTACTATATATAATGTGTGATGTTAATAAAATGTTGAATATCCCTTCCTGAACCTTAGTGGTGATGGAACTCGATGTCCAGTATCTTGAGATACTTAATTAAAGCCCGTATGACTCAGATACCACGGACTCTGCCTCTCATTTTTTGAGCTATCTTTTATTGTCATGTAATGTATAGAAAAATAGTCCGGTAAATTTATTTACCACATAATCTGGCGGCCGAATAGGGACCCCTCCCCTTCCCCACGCGCCGGCGATGTAACGCAGGCCCCTGACCCCTTCTACAGCCGTGACGGACTCCTGTGCGCACCTGCGGGTTTTCCTGCTATCTCCCTCAGGCCCACGAAGGAGACGGAGACTGCGGTCCGGCATCCAGACGAGGCGGTGAGGAATGCGGAGAGTCCCGACCAGAGCCCAAGCCGAGAGAGCAAGGTCCGAGGTATCTGGAAGCCCACCTGTTCCGAAGCGCATGCGTAGTAGCAACCAGACGCCGTAGCAGTCCAGTCCAGTCCAGTGTCGAGTTTCCGAGGCCTTCAGTTCTGTTTCCCGGTGAGTACCGTTGCTGGGGAGCATCTAGACGGGTTCATTAATTTGTGCCCGGTCAAGACGAGTCTGGGTACACAGATCCGGTCAAGACGTGTTCACTTAGGTGGATACGGTATGACGTGTCTCTTTATGGGACCGGTATGTCTGTACTGTTTTAGCAGTGCATCTAGTGATCTAGCATTCTAGTGATCCAGTGCTCTAGTGATCCAGTGCTCTAGTATTGTTTCTCTATGTACCAGGTAGTATTCAGTCTGAAAATGTTTTAATGTGTTAAATGTCGTGGTGTGAGTGATTGTTTGCTTTTTCATTACTGTGTTCATTGTGTTCATGTTCAAGTAAGGTTCAATTATGCCATTGTTTTCGAAATTACGTCAGATAGGAACCAGGAAAGGGATACTCGAAGAAGCAGTTCCCGTCCCGCCTAGGGACACTCCCGGACATTTTATGTACCATAAGCATGGCTTAGATGCCATACTGTATTTAGACTTATGGGTTGATTATACGAAGGATCTAGAAGAGAAGGATAGATGGCCTGTCTCAGGGACATGGGATGCTGAATGCATCATGAGAGTAGAAGAAGCACTATGGAAAAGGAAAGCCAGACAATCCCAGAAAGATGCCATAGAATTATGGCGCAAAGAATCGCATAGAAGAACAGAGAAAGAACTTAGAAAAGCAGAGAAAAGTAGAGAGGAATCTGAAAAAGCCCAAGAAAAAGAATTACTAGAAGAAGGTGAACGAGTTAGAGCAGAACAATTAGACCGACAAAGAAATGCCCTTATTACAGGTCTGTATCCTGTTCTCGCCGAGGGCCTACCCAAGGCGACCCCGGAAGTACCCTGTAATTTGCCGCCACCATTGGTCCCGACTAAACTCCGCCATAGACAGACCGCAGCAGACATTTTCCTTTCTTCCTATTTAGATGACGTAGCTCCAGAGTATACTAATGCACGTGTACCACCTACCATTAATAATCCTCCCAACCCTGTTCATGACACGATTCTCCTTACTGTTCCCGCTGCCACTGGTCCTGGCAATCCCTTTACGCCAGCAACCCAGGGCCAACCTACCACTACTACACCTACTTTACCAGCTCCATTACCACCACCGACAGCACAACCAGTATCAGTTGACGATCACACCCCAGGAGGAGCAGTAGGAGGTCTCCCTATCACCCCGCCCCAAGTAAAACGAACTACACTCAGAGATGCAGCATTACAACGCACACCTAAAGTAACTACATACGCAGCCCTTAAACAGTATCTTACTGATTGTAGATATGATGCAGTACCTGGCGAAGACCAGATGATCCTATATTCAATACGTTTACGACGGGTTACAAACTACTTGAATATTTTTCCAGATATGAAAGAACATTTAGATAACATATACCATTTTATCAGGACGGAGGAGAGACCAGACAGTATTCAAGAGGCCATGGCACACAGGAAGGTGGAGACTCAAAATATGATCTTACAGTTTTTGATAAATTGTTTGATAAGGGAACGAGACCAGCCCGGTTATAATAAAGAAGAGATGAGAGTTCTGACAAAATGGAGTGACAAGATAGCCAATGGCAAACATAGTAGACAGGCTTGTATAGAAGCCATGTACAGAAAGATTTGTAAGGTAATTATAGACATACACGAAAGGGAAAGAGCAGAAAGAGAAGCCGATAAAGAGGATGATGAAGTTTCAGAAGACGATGATATACAAATCGAAAACCCTGATAACCCAGATAGAATAGCGTACGTAGGTAGGACAAGACCTTTTGACAAACCCATACGCCTAGAAAGCAAGAAACGTTTTCTTTCTCCCATACCAGAACAATGTTCTCTTGAGCATTTATTACAAGCCACTGATAAAGTACTAAAACAACGAATAGGTTATAGTGAGCTTAGCTCCATGCATGAACAGGAACTAGCCCGGTCAGCAGTACAATGGGCTGGCAATACTAACGTATATAAAGATGATTCAGTAGCGCAAGCATTTTTGAATCTTTCCCCAGACGAGCAGCGATTAGCCGGAATGTACATGATTCAACATCTCATTACATTGTATGAAAGTCAGCATTCTGATCCAGGTCCCCTATATATTATATTGGACGAGTTACTCCTAGGTAGATGGAGAGGCCTAGGTACTGATTTAATTAATGTTATATTAGAACAGCGACACAAGTACAGAACTTTCCTGACTCCACATTTTGTTCCCGTTCCACCCCCAGTAAGGAAAACATTTTACATGGACAGACAGAACCCCTTATGAGAAGTTCATCCAGTCCGGAGGGCAGATGATACGCTTGAACGAGTATTCGTATACACACCCTTGACGAAAATTGAATTATTGGAAATGAAAAAATTAGTACCCTGTCATGATAAAGATCCAGCAGGGTTCCACCGTGAATTAAAAGACATGCTCCTCATGGGGGAGTATACGTATCCCGATATCCTTAAAATTTTAAAGGTACTGTTGCCTGCTGGCATTTACGAAAAACTTAAAGAAAAAGAATGGGAGGTGGGAGAGAAAAAGATAGATTGGACAGTGTTAGAAAACGAGGAAAATACGCGAGTTCCTGGTACTGGTCTTGGGGACAAAGCCAAAGCATTACCAGGATTATTAGTACAGGTCTTGCCGAGGTTATTGGCAACTAAAAAGGAAGACTGGGATGCAATCTCAGCCTGCAAACAGAAACAAGACGAAGATACTAGTGATTTTTATTCCAGATTCGAGAAATGTTTCATTATTAATAGCGGCCTAAAGACGAGTAGTGAATCATACCCACATCTTTTTGTGACTAAATTACTGGAGAATTCCTTACCACAAGTTAAAAATAGACTACTGAATGTCGAAAGTACATGGCAAGCTAATACCCCTTCCCAAATGTTACAAATGTTACAGTACCATCAGAACCGAATTAGAGAGGAACACGATCATGAACAGAGACGTATTAAAGACACGAAAATGAAAGTACTAGTTGCTCAGTCTGTCCCAACTGACGGTCAGAAGAAGGGTACGGCACCGCCAGGTCATTCTGCAGTTCCTGTTAAAGGGAATTGCAATTACTGTAAGCAGCCAGGTCACTATATAAACAAATGTGCCGTTCTAAAATACAATATAGCTACTGGTAAAACGAAAGAAAGACCGCGTCCACCTAGACAAGAACATGTTCCACAAAATATTCCGCAGAACACGCAACCTCAACAGAATCCACAACAGACAGTAGCTGTACCACAGCCCCAACCTATTGCTGCCACACAACATGTCACGCAACAAATGTACCAGTATGCTCAGTCAGATTACCCAGATTATCAGCAGTACTCATGAAACAGCCTAGAGAGGGAGGTTGGCTTGCCCCTTATTGAGGTTCCTGTAGATCAGGAGGGTCCCTATGTACATAGTCAGGTATTAGGGAAAGACAAAAAAAATTTGATTGACACAGGGGCGAGCAGAACTACCATCAGTCATGACGAGGTTCCAGGGGCACCCCTCTCAGGCTCACAGAATGTTTCCCTGGGATTTTCAGGAAAGCCTATTGTTAATGAAGTGTCAAAACCAGTTCCCCTAGAAGTTGGTCCATTATCTCGAACTACAGACTTGTTGCTTACAAAATCATGTCCTGAAAATCTGCTTGGTATTAAAACATTGAAAGCACTAGGAGCTGTAATTTGTTGTTCTCCGGAAGGAGTGAGACTGTTTTTACGTGATTTTAAAGGACATTATGTGTTGAGAGATTTTGATCCAAGGTTGCAGAATGTACCACAGCATTTATGGGCCCAAGGTCCGACTGATGTAGGTTGTATGCACATTACACCTTACCGTGTTACTCTCAAACAAGGAGTTGTACTGCCTCGAATCCGACAATACAAGTTACCACCTAAGGCTGTAGCAGCCTTACTGAAAATTGTTGACGAGCTCATTGCACAGGGAGTGGTTGTAGAAACTGACTCTAATGTATGTAATTCCCCTATCATTCCGATTCTTAAACGAACTGATCTGAATGCACCTCCGGTCTACAGACTGGTGATCGACCTTCGAGAATTAAATAAATGCATCATACCGCAGTACCCTGTGGTCCCCGACATTTCATCTTTATTGACTGCTATTGACTCAGAAGCTGCGTTCTTCACTGTAATCGATCTCAAGAACGCCTTCTTTAGTGTCCCGATCCATCCGGAAAGCCAATATCTTTTCGGATTCTGTTTAAATGGCCGAAGCTTCAAATTTGCACGTGCTCCTCAAGGATTCACAGAAAGCCCTAGTATCTACAGCCAAGCTTTGAAACGACAACTAGACAGTATTCACATGCCTACTGACACTGCCCTACTCCAATATATTGATGATCTGTTAATTACAGCACGGACCGAACGTGACTGCGAACGCGCATCACTGACTGTCTTGTATTTCTTGGCCGACAAGGGGCATAAAGTGTCCCCTTCGAAGCTACAATTCTGTGCCCAGCAAGTGGTATACCTTGGACACTTGCTGTCCAAGAGGGGTAGACAGTTGACACCTGATCGTATCCAGTTAATTGCACATCTTCCACAGCCCAAGACACAAAAGGAAGTACGAGCCTTCATTGGCCTCACTTCTTACTGCAGACAATGGATTCCTCAGTATGCATATCTAGCAAAGCCACTCATACAGTTGACAACACAGAAGGCAGCGACTTCGACTGTCCTCCCTTGGACTCAGGAACATACACATGCTTTTGATGAACTAAAGAAAGCCTTATGTCAAGCACCTGTTTTAGCGACACCATGTTACAGCAAACCTTTTACACTTTTTGTTACTGAACGCGATGGCACAGCATTATCTGTTCTCACACAAGATCAAGCAGGCAAACACAAGCCTTGTGCTTATTTTTCTAGTACATTGGATCCAGTAGCCCAGGCTTTGCCTGCATGCCTAAAATCAGTTGCAGCAACAGCTCTAGCTATCAGACAAAGCGACTCAATAGTGTTAGGACATCCCCTGACAGTACAGGTTCCACACTCCGTGGAAGTTCTCCTAAACAGAACACAGACTCAGCACTTGACCATAGCACGACTGACAGGATATGAATTGACACTGTTTCAGCCACACATAGAGATCAGACGTTGCAACACTTTAAACCCTGCCACATTGTTACCTTCGAGCACAACAGACCCTACACCACACGACTGCGTGGAAGTCATTAATACTGTAACCAAGCCCAGACAAGATTTGACAGATATTGCCTTACCCGATCCGGACCTGACACTTTATGTGGATGGTTCATGTATGAGATCAAGTACAGGAGAGTTAGTGGCCGCATATGCAGTGACCACTGAAACTGAAGTCATAGAAACACATCGTATTGACACACTGTCTGCTCAAGCAGCAGAGCTCATTGCTCCGACCCAAGCCTGTATACGAGCCAAGAACCTGAAAGTGAACATATACACAGATTCACAGTATGCATTCGGAGTCGTTCACGACTTCGGTATCCTCTGGCAAGAAAGAGGTTTTTTAACTTCTCATGGCGCCAAGATACAGCATGGTCCCCTCATTCAAGCTCTGTTAGAAGCAATACATTTGCCTACAGCCATAGCCATCATGAAGTGCAAAGCACATACTAAAGTCACAGACACTATTTCCCAGGGTAACGACCTGGCAAATCGAACAGCCAAACTCACAGCTCAGACTCAAACAGACATACCGACTGACATGACAAAGACAGAAGTAACTCCACTGACACATTGCATGACAGTCAGGGATCCCACACAAGATGTACTCGACATACAGACACATGCCACTCCGGACGAAATCAAGAAATGGACTGAACAAGGAGGGGTCCAGACAGATCAGGGATGGTTGACGAAGGGAAAAGCCACATGGTTTCTCCCCGACTCTATGGTTCAAGTTATCATTAATACAGCACATAGTCCAGCACACTTAGGAGAAAAAGCTATGTTAGACAGCATCCAGAATCTCTGGTTCAACAAGCATTTACGTGCAGCAGCAAAACAGAAAGTGCGTACCTGCATGATCTGTTGTCAGTTCAATCCAGGCAAAGGTATTCCCATGGAACAAGGGGGATTCCATCCTCCTGACCATCCTTTTGAAGTCCTCCAGATGGATTATATCCAGATGGACAGATGCCGAGGATTCAAGTACGTCCTCGTAGTTGTATGTGCCCTTTCCCGATGGACAGAAGCTTACCCAGTCCCAGATTATACTGCTGTAACCACTGCCAAACAGTTGGTCCGTGAATTTTTCCCGCGATACGGTTTGCCCCGTGTCGTATACTCAGATAATGGTCAGCCATTCTCGTCCGAACTCATGAAACAGGTATCACTCCTGTTAGGTTACCAGTGGAAATTTCATTGTGTACGACACCCCGAAGCAGCAGGTCTCGTTGAGAGACATAATCAGACCCTGAAAACACGATTAGCGAAAGTCTGTGCAGAAAAAGGTGTAGATTGGATAGTAGCCCTGCCAGTTGCCCTCTTTTACATGCGTATGGTAGCTCATTCCAGAACCGGACTATCTCCCTATGAGGTAGTCTTCGGCCGACCTCCAAACATGTGGGGTACGCCTATGCCTCGTAAAATTACTGATGTTGATAGTAACATGCTGACAGATTACCTGGCTTCCTTGATGTCTGCACTACTATCTTGTCGTTCACAGGTCGCGGCTGCCTTCCCGGACAACACCCAAGTGAAACCGCATGAAATCGTCCCAGGAGAACTGGTTTACGTCCGCAATTTTGATCGCACAAGCCCTCTGGAGCCCAGGTGGAAGCAACCGAAATTGGTGCTGATGACCACGAGGACCGCGGTGAAGGTGGAAGGAAGAAAAGGGTGGCTCCATTCCAGCCACATAAAACGCTTTCATGGATTGTGTCCAGAGACTGTTCCCAAGGACTGCCCCGTTTCAGATACTGACTCTAAACTCCCCCTGTTAGAGAGAAAACTCCGCAACAGGAGTATAAATTAAAGTTGAGGTCTAGTAAGTCAGACAGCGTTTAATTGTTTAAGTCCCCCCCTGGGTGAAGCGGTTAGACAGGTTTCTGACATGTATAAGATAGACCCAAGTAGTCAGAGAGATAGACGAATCGAAAAGAGAGATAAATATTGCAAAAACCTGCACAGCAGATGCGTTATTACGTTAATTGTTATGTTTATTCTGAGTATCTCGATTATATGCATAAGCTTGATGCTACATGTTTTCTTTCCTCCTCTTGACTCACATGTACATACTTTTTCTAATGACACCGTAGAGCACACTTTCAGTGACCTGCTCCCTCACGAGCTGTCCTATCGATTAGCAATGCGCAACAACACTTTTATCCGTATGTTACACCATACTCATCAAACCAGCAATGCCACGAATTGCTGGGTATGTGGCCGACTCCCACCTTATCAGAAATACGAGGGAGCTCTGCCTCTCTTTCCCTACCCGTTTACACATAATGGTTCGTGCGGTGCATGGTTTACTTTAATGTCCTCTTTAGACAGTGAGTCCCAAGTTTCCCAAGGCGATTGGATATG
This sequence comes from Lissotriton vulgaris, assembly GCF_964263255.1. NCBI lineage: Eukaryota > Metazoa > Chordata > Amphibia > Caudata > Salamandridae > Lissotriton > Lissotriton vulgaris. The sequence goes on along the minus strand of NC_141699.1, from coordinate 34,145,710 downwards.
GGGAAATCTGAATACAGTTATGAATCAAGCATGTTTCCCAGACAAGGACGGTCTTTCCAAAAGGACAGGGACTGATCTAGAAAATGAAGTGTATGGATTAGGTAATTTTACCCTCAATCTCATGATTCTGAATGTTCAATCCGAGATTGATTCGGATTTGCCGTTTATAACAGTTTTACCAGTAACAGGCGAATTATGCGTTAGAAAGAATGGTTCAGTACATCTAGGACACAGTGATTGTAATACTGTGGTCGAATTCAGTGATAAAGGAAAGTCTACTTTCAAAGCTTCCCGCCATTCTTATTTTATTTGTGGTCAGATAGCTTATGTGCGTCTGCCCTTGGATTGGGATGGAACGTGTTATATCGCGTTCCTATTACCACCTGTTTTTCTAGCCCCACCTGATTATCATCGAAATACACATCTTGTGCATATAAGACATAGAAGGGAGATCAAGTCCCCAATTGTCGATCAGACTGAGACAACGTGGGAACAGTATACAGATTTCAATAAAGGATTCTTTTTCTTTGTGGGTCCTGTCCAAAACAGTAAACTGATACGCAAATTAACCAGAACTCTTGAAGCAGTAGTGAATGAGACTACTTCTGCCTTAGGTAACTTGACCGAAGAGCAATCTGCTATGAGACTTGTTGTTCTTCAAAACCGCCTTGTCCTTGACGTCATCCTGGCCGATAGGGGCGGGGCTTGTAGAGTGATCGGATCTAGTTGTTGTGTGTTTATTCCTAATAACGCACCGTCAGTGTATAAAGCAATAACAAGGCTTCACGAGATAGCTCATCAGATACACCAGAATCCAGGCACCTGGACATGGTCCGGTTGGTTCTGGAGTGTGATATCAGCCTGGGGATGGAAAGTACTGTCATTCTTGGGAATAATACTGCTCATAGTATTCAGTTGTTGTCTCTGTCTGCAATGTGGGCCAGCGATTTGCGGCTTGTGCGCCACAGCTTGTATTCCCCGTCCAAGTTCTCGTTCCCGTTCCCGAATGAAGAAAGATGAGCAAATGATGTTATATGAACAGATAGATGGTCTCATGAAAATAGATATATCCTAAAGGGTGAAGTAGGGGCCAAGGAGGGAATGAGGAAATAGAAATTTTTAGGTAACCAATGTGTCCCCCACTCGCACCCTACCCATGCACCCATGTTCCATGTATGTTGTGTAATTCCTTTTGTGTGCCTGCCATGAAGATGCATATGCATTTGCGTCCATCGTTAACATGTCAGTTATTCAGTCCTCCAAGAAAACCACGTTAATTTGGCTTTTAGGCCTATGGTGCCAAAGTCTTTACATGGTGCACTTTTAAATATCGCCAAGCACACGTTCTTCACGTTTTTCTGGCTCAGCCGAGCCAGACCCTTAATTGAGGCTCCGAGTCTCTTCTGTCTCTGAAAGCTACAGTTTAGGTATGTATCCCTGACCTCTACCTTACATCCTGCTCAGGCGAACAGTACCCGGCTCGGCTTGGCATGCCTGCCAAGACGGTGTTTTGCCTACAAGTTATCTGCTCAGCCTCCGCAAAGACACATTCCAGTCTAGTGAAATAGGTAAACATATTCTAGCCTGCAGAGCAAAGGGCCCAGCTTTCCTGTCTCCTTGCACGTAATTTACTGCACCCGTTACCATGGTAGACCCATGGCCCCCGCGCACTACATGAAGAACCATATGCACGCACTAGCATTCAGTATTGAACGGCCTCTGCCCGAGAGACCTTTTACTTCAGACAACACATCCTCCAAACACAAGATATCAGATATGCTATAGGTGCAGGTCGTTCTGACATCTCAGACATCAGTCTCCTCTACTAGTGCTAAAGTCAAGCCCCCAGTTCTCCCCAGTTACACGTCTACACCGCGTCATGCTCAGTTGCGCGCGCATCTGTATCAAAGGTTTCTGCTGATCCTGCAAACTTTCTTTAAGCATCCACCCACTTGTGACGTTTCTCTGACGTGTCAAGTACACGCCTATGTGTACGCCCTTTTACACGCCTCCTGTTACGCACATGTGTTCTTATCACTCTTTTTCACCTGTTACGCCTACTGTATTCATTTCAATTATACAGTTTTACTATATATAATGTGTGATGTTAATAAAATGTTGAATATCCCTTCCTGAACCTTAGTGGTGATGGAACCCGATGTCCAGTATCTTGAGATACTTAATTAAAGCCCGTATGACTCAGATACCTCGGACTCTGCCTCTCATTTTTTGAGCTATCTTTAATTGTCATGTAATGTATAGAAAAATAGTCTGGTAAATTTATTTACCACAATATGGTACCTTAGGTACTAAGGGCATAGGTACCCCAGAGGCCTACCAGGGGCTGAAGCATGTATTATGCCTCCCCTGGGAAGCCTTCCAAAATGGCACCACTGGTCTGCCACTGCAGCCTGGGTAAGGTTGTGCATGCACCCCTTACTTAGATATAGGTTACCTATATCTTCCTTTAATCACTGACACATATAAACCTATAAGTCATTCCATGGCAGGCCTTAACAATCCTGAAGGCAGAGTGCTTGGTTTTGTGTGATAGGGTGCCCATGCATGAGCAGGACCCCTCTGCAGCTTTCGGAATCTATTCTCTGAAGCTGTTCTGTGATGCAGCTAGACCATATACTCTTAAGTGCATTATAACCTCGCAGTAAATGCTAACTTTGGAATGACTGCATGGAAACATGCTGTGTTTGGTGTCAAACACTTTGGAATCCTACCCCCCCACCCCCGCCAGTTTTGGTGGCGGGGGTAGAATGCCTCCCTTCTAGAGGGAGTAGACATCCCAAGTTGTGCATTGGACTACTTGCAGTCCAATCTCCGAGCACCATCTGCACTGAAGATTGTGGGCCTACACTCCACGAGTGTTCAGTGAGCCCGCTTCTAGCATTTCTGCTTGAGGGCCCTTTGCGATCCCTGGTCCGTCGACTGGTGGGTCCCCACAGAGGAAACTCTTCTTTTCCTTGGGGTTCTCTGGTTGCTCCAAATGCACCCTGAGTCCCCTCCAAAGGGTGAGTCCCTCAGACCTTTCTGGTCTGCACCAAAGCCAATCTCTGCTTTCTGCCTGGGTTGCTGTTGCCAAGGCTTGCTGAGTCCATTCCGGAAACCGACACTGCAGCTCCAGCAAGTGACCCAGACTCTGTCTCCTCTGCTTTCAGGTTCTTCACATCTCCGATCCACCCTTGGATCCACCCGTACACTTCGCACTTGGTCACCTGCAGCAATTTTCAGCAGCTCGGCATTGAAATGAACAACGAAATCCGACATGAAAAGACACCTATGCACCCAGCTTCCCTGGGTGAGGTAACTCGAGTACTCCGGTGCTCCCGTGGGTGTTGACTCTAGAACCTCCTAGTTCTTAAGGGATTTGCTCTGTAGGAGAGTAGGGTCTGCAATCCTATGATCACCCAGATTTTTTGCTTTTGTTTCACTGGTTTACGACTTTCTCTGGCTGTGGGCCTGCTAATCAGACCCACAGCCTGGCTGTTCTCTTTCTAAATTACGATATGTACCCTAGGTGCATTTACCAATTGGTACTGGGCCACCTTATCAGACCCCGTAACGCAGGGCATAGGTGTACCCAGGGCCGCCAGGGGCTGCAGCATGTATTATGCCACCCCTGGCTGGCCTCCTAAATTTGACACAACTGGCTGCATGACAGCTGGGGCGAAGTCGTGTAATCACACTTTGCTTTAGATATAGTAGCCCTATATCTAACCATACAATGGACACTCGAGTTCCTATCAGTCACTCCTATGGCAGGCCTTGACAATCCTGAAGGCAGAGTGCATGGGCTCGTGTGAACTAGGCTCTGGCCCGAGCCGAGCCCGGTTGCAGCTTACGGAACCAAGACCCAATGGCTGTTCCATGATAACGCGTACCTCATCGGTAACTCCGGTGTCGCGTTATCAAGGCATGTCGAGTAAGGTGTCATACGAATCGGGATGCTGCCCCCTCACCAATTCTGGCGACGAGGTTAGCATTCCGCCCTTCTAGAGGGACACGACATGTACGTAACTGTGAACCCCGGTTAAAGTTAACTAAAGCCTCAGCTCCACAAAATGGATGCTGCCACCACAGACACGAGTCTGACCTCCTGCTGCTGGGAGTCCTTCCAGTGAGGGGAGCTTGGACAAAGGGTTTCCTGTCGAGGGCGGTGTTCGCACCGTCCCAGACAGGGTTTGTGTATTCTGGGTAGGTAGGGCTTTTGCGAGAAGGTGACTGCGGAGTGGCACCCCGGTGCTCACTACGCATCTGCCGGTCAGAACCAGTTCCAGGGGCGCCAGCCCTGGCCTGGGGAAAGTCCGGCAGGGGAGAGGGGTGTAACTACCCCCCTTCTTGGTCCCACCCTTAGGGCCGGACCTAGTCATGTACCCACCCCTTTCTTTAGAATAAAGGCCGGAGCGGGGACCCTTCCAAATTAGATCATCTTTGAATCAAGAACTACTTTCTACGAAAGGACACTCAAGACTCTTCTCAAGATTTCTCCCTTGTGACTAAGGAGTAGTCACCCTGCATCAGCGGGCACCATCTAAGAACTCTGCGGTTTGCTGCAAGTCCTTCCTCAAGGATCCGACGGCCCAGCTCGACGAGAACCGGCTTCCCTGGCACCTCTGACCTCTACCCACGTCATCAGCTCAGCTGTGATCTGTGGGTGCGACGAGACCTCGAGGGACCGGCCATCATCAGAACCTGCACGCTCTTAAACCAGCACGACCATCGAAGCGATTCCCTGGTGAGTGCTCTGGGGTCCGAGAAGCCCCGACCCTGAGCCGCTCTAGCACCGAAGTGCAGTCTCCCAGCATCTCCACGATCTGCGTGGGGCCCTTCTGCTCGCTGCTCAGCACGTTGTCTGGTCACTCGCCGCTGGCTTGTGCCCTTCTGTGACGACATCCGACAATCAACACTGCTGGTCTGGTTGCTCCAGACTGGCCCTTGCTTCCATCCTTGCAAGAAGCACCCCGGACCCTCCTGGTCCACTCAAGACGCCATCTTAGGCCCACCACGTGGCCCTGAGATCTGCCAAGGCTTGTTGCCCCATCCTGGGCCCAGCGACGCCGACAGCATCATCCTTCGTGGGACAGCTCGCACCTCCGCCGTGGTCGCCGACAACGCCTCCTGGTCAGTGAGACTGCAGAGCCTAGCGTCGCCCACTCACCTGGTCGAGGTGACGGCCAACCGGTGCCATCCTGGTACCCTCTGACTACTGGCTAGTAGTACGAACTTGGTCCCCTCTGCTTTCAGGTATCAACAATCTCTGATCCAGGCTTGGATCTCTACGAACTATTCATCACTGGTCGCCGGCCAGCAACTCCTTTTCTTCCGGCTCCTGGCTCGTCAGCGAAGACCCCGACGCCTGTAAGACTTGTGCAGCCGCAGCCCTCGTGGCTAGGTAACTCGGCATTTCGGTGCCTGCATAGCCTCTTTACTCTAGGGTCCCGAGTCCCTCGCTTCCGACTTGCCTTATCGGGTCCGCCCGAGACCTTAAACTTTCCGTGTCCTCGGACACTTGTTTTAATTGTGCACTTGAAGTATTTTCCTAAGAGATTTGGTTTGTGCTTAGTACCCTGTCCTCATAAAGAGTCCAGGGCTGTTGTGAATCTTAATAAATATCCTGTTTATTTTCATAACACTTGTGTGGTGTCCTTTCACTGGGTGTTCAAGGGGTACATGTGTGGTAAACAGCTGGCTTAACACGCCCTCTCGAGTCTTTAGCCTTAGACTGCTCGTATCCACGCTACTAGGATAGCTGGTCTATAGGTTGACTTACAACCAAACACCATAAGGGTCGTTGGAACGATACATAGCGGTCGCTAGGATAGCGAACGTTGCATATCGGGCCAACTTCTCACATTGGTGGCAGCGGTGGGATTTGAGCTTGCTGTTGTTTTACCACACGTATCCTAAGAATATCTTGTTGAAAGATCGCATAAGTACTGTTAGTACATATAACTAAAGCTTAGAATACTCTGAGTTCTACTGAACCAGCTGTTGCAGCTCCTCAAGGCCTAGCACACCTTGGCTGCAACTCTTAGCAAGGGAACAGTAGGTAAACACATAGTGTAGGTAGGTGCATCACTTACACCACACTAGAAGCAGTATGTCGGACAAAGGAGGAAACTCTGAGTCTCCCCTTGTGTCAGTTGACCCTCCACAGGTCATCCCTTCAAGATATACTGCGCTTAACTTCCATGAGTTACGACAAGTATGTACCTCTAGGAAGATTAAGCAAGGGGCTAACCCCACCACCTCCTTTCTGATTGGTCTCCTCGAGACTTATGATGCCAGAAAGGCTGAGAAGCTTCTTAGCCATTCTAATCCAGAAGGAGGCATGCCTCCCCTCGAGGGAACCAGAGGTGACCCTGACCTAATCCTCCTCTCAACCGAGAATGAGAATGTGGAGGAGGATGAGGATGAGGATCCCTCTGGGGATGAGGCAGATAAGGGACAGGTAGAAGTCGTCAGACTAAGCAGGTCCAACTTAAGCAAACATGATAGCGGTACTGGGGGACCCCTGGGGCCACTATCAGGTCAGCTTAACATTGGAAATGGACGAGCCCGATCTCTGTCAAGAGACTCTGGCAGATCCCTTCAAACCAATGGCTCTCGCAACTCTTCTCAGAGAGGGATGACGTCCCCTCAGCGGAGAGTGTACGAAGCTAAGGAAAGGGCAGCTAATCTGAGGATCGAAAGGGAAGAACTTGCCCTGGCCAAAGAAAGGCTTGCCTTTGCGAGAGAGCAACAGTTAAGTGGGGTAGTCCCCACTGGTGGCAGCAATGTACCTAGCAATAGGGAAAAGAGTTTCGATACGAAACACCTTGGTAAGATAGTGCCCCCCTTTAAACAAGGGGACGACATCCACAAATGGATTACTGCTTTGGAGAGGGCCTGCACTGTGCAAGGTGTTCCCCAGAGTCAGTGGGCAGCTATCTTGTGGCTCTCCTTTGAAGGTAAAGGAAGAGACAAGCTCCTCACCACAAGGGTGGAGGATGCGAACGATTACCAAGTCTTGAAAAATACACTCGTTGAAGGGTTCGACCTAACCACTGAGCAGTACAGGGTGCTGTTCAGGGATACCCAGAAAACGCAGTCTCAAGACTGGTCTGACTTTGTTGATTGTGCCACTAAGGCTTTTGAGGGCTGGTTGCTGGGCAGTAAGGTTACTGATTACAAAGGATTGTATAATTTGATGATGAGAGAACAAATTTTAAACAATTGTCAGAACCAGTTGTTGCATCAGCATCTTGTCGACTCGGATCTGACCTCTCCCCAAGAATTGGGAAAGAAGGCAGACAGATGGGTTCGCACGAGAGTCAAACAGAACCAGGGCCAGAATCAAGGTGGTCAGAAGAAAGCAGACCAAAAGGGTAAAGATTCTAAGGGGAAACAAAATGACCAGAAGTCTTCGACAGGTCCCCAACAACCCAAAGAGGGGGGGGTCAGGCTCCCCAAAAGAAGAAAGAAGGCCAATCCAAAAGATGGTGCCAGTACTGTAAAAGTAAATCTCACTGGTTTAGTGAGTGCACCAAGAAAGGAGGAGGGCAGACTCCTGCCACTGCAGCCCCTAAGGCACCTGTGCCCCCTAGTACAGTCAGCAGTGGTAGTGCGCCTCCCAAGGGTTTAGTAGGGTTAACCCTGGGTTCTGAGGGGCGTGACAAATTAGTTGGCACACTCACTCAGGCTGTCCTTGTCAGTACAGGGGACGCGGACGTGTCCCCTGACATAAGTCCCAATACCTTGGGCAAATACAGACAGACGCCTTTCATAAATGGAAAGATGGCTCAGGCCTATAGGGACACTTGTGCCAGCGTCACCATGGTGACGCCTAACTTTGTGGACCCTGGACAGATCATGCCAGGTACAGAATTCCTGGTGACCAATGCAAGCAATGTCACTACCAATCACAGTATGGCGATTGTAGCTTTCTCCTGGGGAGGGGTAACTGGCCAAAAGAAGGTTGTAGTTAGTCCAGACCTCCCAGTGGATTGTTTGTTGGGCAATGATTTGGAGTCATCACAATGGTCAGAAGTGGAGCACCGGACTCACATGGAAATATTAGGTTTGCCAGCACATGTGTTCGCTGTGACCAGGTCACAGGTCAGGAAATGCCCCACTGAACAGGTGCTGGTTCCTGGAACAATGGACCAGACACCTCCCAAGAAAAAGAGCAGTAGGGTTAAGGCTGCGCCTTCCCCCTTGCCCCAGGTCGTGGATCAAGTCTCAGAGGAGGCTGACCTACAAGAATTGAGGGAAACTGAACCTAGGGAGTTCGAACTTGATCAAGTTGAATTCTTGGGTTCAGGGGGACCCTCAAGGGAAGACCTGGGGAAGGACCAGTTAGACTGCCCTTCTCTTGAACCCCTCAGACAGCAGGCTGCTGCTGAGGCTGCTGGGAATGCCACAGGTACCCACAAGGTATACTGGGAAGACGGACTCCTGTACACTGAGTCAAGAGACCCCAAGCCTGGCATGACCAGGAGGCTGGTTGTACCCTTGTCTCAGCGTGGTTTCCTACTTACCTTGGCCCACGAGATTCCCTTAGCAGGTCACTTAGGCCAGACGAAAACGTGGGACAGGCTTGTCTCACAATTTCACTGGCCTCATATGAACGAAGATACCAAGGAGTTTTGCCGCTCCTGTGTCACTTGCCAAGCCAGTGGTAAGTCAGGTGGCACGACAAAGGCCCCCCTTATACCAATGCCTGTGGTGGGGGTGCCCTTTGAACGGGTGGGGATCGACATCGTCGGTCCCATGGAACCACCAACAGCCTCAGGGCACAAGTTTATACTGGTGGTAGTGGATCATGCCACCAGGTATCCTGAAGCTATTCCCCTTAGGACCACTACAGCACCTGTTGTGGCAAGAGCCCTAGTCGGAGAATTCTCCAGAGTGGGCTTCCCTAAGGAGGTCGTCTCCGACAGAGGTGCAAACTTTATGTCGAGCTACTTAACTGCTATGTGGAAGGAATGTGGTGTCAACTACAAGTTCACTACACCCTATCATCCACAATGCAATGGGCTTGTTGAGAGATTCAACAGGACCCTTAAAGGGATGATTCATGGACTACCTGAAAAGTTTCGGCGTAGATGGGACGTCCTGATCCCCTGCCTCTTGTTCGCCTACAGAGAAGTCCCACAGAAGGGGGTTGGCTACAGCCCTTTTGAACTTTTGTACGGGCATCCTGTAAGAGGACCCCTGTGTTTGGTGAAGGAAGGATGGGAGAGACCTCTCAAAAAGCCTGCAGCCAACATAGTGGACTATGTGCTTGGCCTCCGCTCGCGGATGGCTGAATACATGGAGAAGGCATCTGAAAACCTTAAGGCCAGCCAAGAACTCCAGAAAGCTTGGCATGACCAAAAGGCTGTCTTGACTGTTTACCAGCCCGGACAGAAGGTGTGGGTGTTGGAGCCAGTGGCCCCAGCAGCACTCAAGGACAAATGGTCCGGGCCCTACACCATCCTGGAGAAAAAGGGAGAGGTCACCTACCTGGTCGACCTGGGAACTCCCCGGAGCCCCCACAGGGTGCTTCATGTTAACAGGCTCAAGGCATATGTCGACAGGAAGGACATGAGTTTGCTCATGGCCCTAGATGAGGGACAGGAGGAGGAGAGTGACCCTCTCCCCGACCTGCTCACTCAGAATCCTGACGATGGATCGGTAGATGGTGTTGTCTTTTGTGGCAGCCTCTCCGAACATCAACAGAGAGACTGTAAACAGGTTCTTCAGTCTTTCAGACATATGTTTTCTCTAACACCCAGCCAGACCGATTGGTGCACCCATGAGGTTGACACTGGTGACAGCTTGCCCGTTAAGAGTAAAATCTACCGGCAGCCTGATCACGTTAGAGACTGCATCAAGAGTGAAGTGCAGAAAATGTTGGAGCTGGGAGTCATTGAACCCTCGGATAGCCCTTGGGCTAGTCCCGTAGTTCTAGTGCCGAAACCTCACACCCAGGGTGGTAAGAGAGAGATGAGGTTCTGCGTAGACTACAGGGGTCTCAATGCAGTCACTAAGACTGACGCCCACCCAATACCAAGGGCAGACGAGCTTATCGATAGATTGGCTTCGGCCAACTACTTAAGTACGTTTGACCTGACAGCTGGGTATTGGCAAATCAGGTTAGCTGAGGACGCCAAGCCTAAAACCGCATTTTCAACCCCTGGTGGGCATTATCAGTTTGTGGTAATGCCCTTTGGTCTGAAAAATGCACCTGCCACCTTCCAAAGGTTGGTGAATCAAGTCCTTACTGGGCTGGATGACTTCTGTGCGGCGTATCTTGACGATATCGCTGTCTTTAGCTCCACCTGGGAGGATCACCTGGTCCACCTGCGGAAAGCGTTAGAGGCCCTGCAAGCAGCAGGCCTCACTATCAAGGCCACCAAGTGCCAGATAGGGCAGACACAGGTTGTATACCTGGGCCACCTTGTAGGTGGAGGCCAGGTTCAGCCACTGGAGAGCAAGATACAGTCAATCAGGGACTGGGCTCCTCCAACCACCCAGACTCAGGTTCGAGCTTTCTTGGGCCTGACTGGATACTACCGGAAGTTTGTCAGGAACTATGGTTCCATCGTGACACCATTAAACGAACTGACAAGCAAGAAAATGCCAAAAAAGGTTCAGTGGACAGCGAGCTGTCAAAAAGCATTCGATGACCTAAAGCAGGCCATGTGCACGGCGCCTATCCTCAAGAGTCCGGACTACTCCAAGCCATTCATTGTCCAAACAGATGCTTCTGAGTTGGGTGTGGGAGCTGTTCTTTCTCAACTGAATTTTGATGGTCAAGACCAGCCCATTGCTTTTATAAGCAGAAGGCTGACCCCTAGAGAGAAGAATTGGTCAGCTATTGAGAGGGAGGCCTTTGCTGTGGTTTGGGCCCTGAAGAAGCTGAGGCCATACTTGTTTGGCACCCACTTCAAGATTCAGACCGACCATAAGCCCCTCTTGTGGCTAAATCAGATGAAGGGTGAAAACCCCAAACTGCTTAGGTGGTCCATTTCCCTACAGGGGATGGACTTTACAGTGGAACATAGACCTGGTACTGATCATGGCAATGCCGATGGGCTCTCCAGATATTTCCACTTAGAACAAGAAGACTCACCTGGTCAAGGTTAGCTTATTGTTCCGACGTTTGGGGGGGGGGTCATGTAGGAGAGTAGGGTCTGCAATCCTATGATCACCCAGATTTTTTGCTTTTGTTTCACTGGTTTACGACTTTCTCTGGCTGTGGGCCTGCTAATCAGACCCACAGCCTGGCTGTTCTCTTTCTAAATTACAATATGTACCCTAGGTGCATTTACCAATTGGTACTGGGCCACCTTATCAGACCCCGTAACGCAGGGCATAGGTGTACCCAGGGCCGCCAGGGGCTGCAGCATGTATTATGCCACCCCTGGCTGGCCTCCTAAATTTGACACAACTGGCTGCATGACAGCTGGGGCGAAGTCGTGTAATCACACTTTGCTTTAGATATAGTAGCCCTATATCTAACCATACAATGGACACTCGAGTTCCTATCAGTCACTCCTATGGCAGGCCTTGACAATCCTGAAGGCAGAGTGCATGGGCTCGTGTGAACTAGGCTCTGGCCCGAGCCGAGCCCGATTGCAGCTTGCGGAACCAAGACCCAATGGCTGTTCCATGATAACGCGTACCTCATCGGTAACTCCGGTGTCGCGTTATCAAGGCATGTCGAGTAAGGTGTCATACGAATCGGGATGCTGCCCCCTCACCAATTCTGGCGACGAGGTTAGCATTCCGCCCTTCTAGAGGGACACGACATGTACGTAACTGTGAACCCCGGTTAAAGTTAACTAAAGCCTCAGCTCCACAAAATGGATGCTGCCACCACAGACACGAGTCTGACCTCCTGCTGCTGGGAGTCCTTCCAGTGAGGGGAGCTTGGACAAAGGGTTTCCTGTCGAGGGCGGTGTTCGCACCGTCCCAGACAGGGTTTGTGTATTCTGGGTAGGTAGGGCTTTTGCGAGAAGGTGACTGCGGAGTGGCACCCCGGTGCTCACTACGCATCTGCCGGTCAGAACCAGTTCCAGGGGCGCCAGCCCTGGCCTGGGGAAAGTCCGGCAGGGGAGAGGGGTGTAACTACCCCCCTTCCTGGTCCCACCCTTAGGGCCGGACCTAGTCATGTACCCACCCCTTTCTTTAGAATAAAGGCCGGAGCGGGGACCCTTCCAAATTAGATCATCTTTGAATCAAGAACTACTTTCTACGAAAGGACACTCAAGACTCTTCTCAAGATTTCTCCCTTGTGACTAAGGAGTAGTCACCCTGCATCAGCGGGCACCATCTAAGAACTCTGCGGTTTGCTGCAAGTCCTTCCTCAAGGATCCGACGGCCCAGCTCGACGAGAACCGGCTTCCCTGGCACCTCTGACCTCTACCCACGTCATCAGCTCAGCTGTGATCTGTGGGTGCGACGAGACCTCGAGGGACCGGCCATCATCAGAACCTGCACGCTCTTAAACCAGCACGACCATCGAAGCGATTCCCTGGTGAGTGCTCTGGGGTCCGAGAAGCCCCGACCCTGAGCCGCTCTAGCACCGAAGTGCAGTCTCCCAGCATCTCCACGATCTGCGTGGGGCCCTTCTGCTCGCTGCTCAGCACGTTGTCTGGTCACTCGCCGCTGGCTTGTGCCCTTCTGTGACGACATCCGACAATCAACACTGCTGGTCTGGTTGCTCCAGACTGGCCCTTGCTTCCATCCTTGCAAGAAGCACCCCGGACCCTCCTGGTCCACTCAAGACGCCATCTTAGGCCCACCACGTGGCCCTGAGATCTGCCAAGGCTTGTTGCCCCATCCTGGGCCCAGCGACGCCGACAGCATCATCCTTCGTGGGACAGCTCGCACCTCCGCCGTGGTCGCCGACAACGCCTCCTGGTCCGTGAGACTGCAGAGCCTAGCGTCGCCCACTCACCTGGTCGAGGTGACGGCCAACCGGTGCCATCCTGGTACCCTCTGACTACTGGCTAGTAGTACGAACTTGGTCCCCTCTGCTTTCAGGTATCAACAATCTCTGATCCAGGCTTGGATCTCTACGAACTATTCATCACTGGTCGCCGGCCAGCAACTCCTTTTCTTCCGGCTCCTGGCTCGTCAGCGAAGACCCCGACGCCTGTAAGACTTGTGCAGCCGCAGCCCTCGTGGCTAGGTAACTCGGCATTTCGGTGCCTGCATAGCCTCTTTACTCTAGGGTCCCGAGTCCCTCGCTTCCGACTTGCCTTATCGGGTCCGCCCGAGACCTTAAACTTTCCGTGTCCTCGGACACTTGTTTTAATTGTGCACTTGAAGTATTTTCCTAAGAGATTTGGTTTGTGCTTAGTACCCTGTCCTCATAAAGAGTCCAGGGCTGTTGTGAATCTTAATAAATATCCTGTTTATTTTCATAACACTTGTGTGGTGTCCTTTCACTGGGTGTTCAAGGGGTACATGTGTGGTAAACAGCTGGCTTAACACGCCCTCTCGAGTCTTTAGCCTTAGACTGCTCGTATCCACGCTACTAGGATAGCTGGTCTATAGGTTGACTTACAACCAAACACCATAAGGGTCGTTGGAACGATACATAGCGGTCGCTAGGATAGCGAACGTTGCATATCGGGCCAACTTCTCACATGCTCCAAGTCCTCTTCTAAGTGTCCTTAATCTTTAAATTTCCAACCGCGACTTTCCCCATAGAAGTTAATAGTGATTCGCAGATGTGTTTAGACACTGCATGCGTCCCCGTGGGTCCCCTGTGTCACTACCTTGAGTGGTTCCTGGTGGCCCCAGCGGTTCTAAAGGCTCTAGGCCTTATATCTGTGTCAGTCGTGGTTCTTATACCACTTTCTTAATATATGGTTTAGTTCGCCCCTAGGGCTCAATGTATATTGTGCTAATTTACTGTGTGCTAAATAAGTTTACTGAATGTACTTTTGCCTCTAGCCTCATAAAGAGACTAGAGGGAAGTGTTTAGAAAAAATACATATATGTTATATATATTCCTGGTGTGGTTCTCCTTTCATTCGGTCATTCATGAGATTATAGACTGGTAAAACAAACTGCTTTACATTCCTTCAAGACTTAGCCTGAAGGCTGCTCTCCAATGCTGCCACTAGGAAAGCTTTCAATATAGGTTGTCTTTACACCTACCATCAATAAGGGTCATTTGGACTGGTGCAAGGTGCCCGCTAGAATAGTGGACAGCATAAGCCAGGCCAACTTCTCACTCCATGGCCCTGAGGTAAGGACTGTCATAGCCCTTAATTTACTGGAGTTAAGGCATCCCATCTCCTTGAATTTAGGAGGTCTCATGACACTGGAAGTAAGGGTTCCATTAGCCCAAGAGTAAAGGGGTGTGAGAAGTTGGCCTGGGATATGCTGTCCACTAATTAAAGTAGCCACCTTGCACCAGTCCAAACCACCATTATGGTGATTTAAGAGGTCAACGATAACCTTAGAAAGTTATCCAAGTTGTAGCCGTGGAGAGCAGCCTTCAGGCTTAGCCTTGAAGGAATCTTAAGCAGCTTGTATATCCAGAATGCAATCTTAAAGCATTGGTTAAATGATAGGAAAAACCACACAGAAGTTATAAAAATATGTATTTATTAATATAACACTATCTAGTACGACGGCACAGTATCTCCTACACAGAAATTATCACAAAGCACACAATACTTAAGCACAGAAATGACAGTAATAGCACAAATACGGAGTGGGCCCCAGGGGGGACCGAACCATATACTGAAATATTGGTATAAGAACCACGACTCAAATCAAGACAGTGTCAAGAGGACGTAGAATCGCTGGGACTCCAATGGACCACCCAAGGTGAGTAAGTAGGGGCCCCACAAAGGATGGGTGCAGTGTGGGAACACATCTGCATGCTCCATACAATTCTATGGGAAAGTCGTGGTTGAAGTTATTGGGCCCGATTCACAGAACTAACTTAAGACAAAATCCTAAACTTACTACTTTTGGTATTCACAGAAGTTAGGATTTTGTCTTAAGTTTGTCTTAAGACAGACTTAAGACAGAATCCTAACTTAAGTCTGTCTTAAGTCTGTCTTAAGACTGTTACTGTTACTGTTAACACATAAGTTTATTTAGACCATAGTCTATAAACCATACATAGAACAATGGATCGCGTATCGTGATAAGACATTTAAAACCACAATTCATTTTACATATTACAGCACTTGTAAAACCATACGCATACAATATTTAAAACCACAGTTCATTTCATACAATTACAACACTTATGAGGGCCATATACATAAAATTGGGATACTCTATAATTTCAAACTCTCCCATTCTCCTTTGTTGTCTCCATTACATATTCTCGTATTGCTTTCAGAAATTTCCCCAACGCAATTGTAGTATCCAAAGAAGACTTTTCTGTAAGGAGGCCAATAGCCTCAGCCCGTGAGGACACCTCATTTTTTTAAAAAATTGGACGTAAATTTTTTTTCCGAATTGCTAAAATACATGTACAATCACACAATATATGTAAAATATTATTCCTTACACCTAGACCACATTTGCAAATTCCATCCGGATGGATCAAGGCCACACTTATTTTTCTTTCAATCTTCCATGGATTTAGTCCCACCTGAATCTTCAAAATTTCATATCTTAGCCATCTACTAGGCAATAAATCCAGGTATGGGTACCGAACCTTCTTTTCCCACTCATTTTTTACCCAATTCACTGATTTTTTTAGCCTTAGATAGTCCATATCTTTTGATCTAGAGTAATCAAGCCCTTGGTCTCTAAGCATCTTTTTCGTACACGCTATATTTAACAGTGGTTGGGAAAGGCTCAATTTCAAGTTCGCAGCTACCGTCTGGAGGGTTTTCTTCACATCTCGCGCCCAGCGTAAGCTGCTTACTCGAATTTCCTCTCTACACCAGATTGAAACCTTCTCATCGCCACCAGACTCCAGTCGGTTCCAAAATCTTATTAGAGACAATTGGGACTTTACCTCCCATGATGTTAAACCCACCTCCATTCTAATTGCTTGAATCATGGAGCTATTTGGTAAGGACAACAACATCTTCACAATTTTTCCTTCTTCCCAATCCCACCCATTTTTACCACTCAGAAAAAGCACCTCAGCTCCATAAAGCACTTGTGGGGGGATCATAGCTTCAAAAGCCTTCAAAAGCGGTCTGTGTGACATATCGCCATAATCTTTGTTAAATTTTTTCAGCCCACAGACAGACGAATAGGCCTTTGCCTTCTGTGCCTCCAAGTGGGTATTCCACTTTAATGCGCCATTAAACCAGAGGCCTAAATATTTATATTCATTTACTATGTCTAATTTATCCTGTCCTAAAAACCAATTAAAATTGTTTACCCTCTTTCCAAAACATAGGATCTTAGTTTTTTCCATATTCACTGTTAAGAGCTTTTTATCACAGTGCTTATTGAACACATTTAGCTTCCTTTGTAGACCCATTTCTGTTTGATCCAAAATCACAAGATCATCAGCGTACAAGAGACATGACACTTTATTATTATTCATACGAGGGCTCGCACTCTTTTCAATTTCCAAAGTCACTGGGAGGTCTGCCAAAAAGATTGAGAAAAGCAAGGGTGCCAAAACGCACCCTTGTCTCAAGCCATTTTTTATTGGAATTTTTTGGGTTAGGGAACCCTTTATATCTCTAATGACCTGTGCCCAGTTACCACTATGAAGTTCTTTCAAGATGTTCAATAATCCCTGTGGCATTCCATAATTTTCCAGTACCTCCCAAAGGCTATTTCGGTCTACTGTGTCAAACGCCGCTCGGAAATCGACGAAACAGCAAAATAATTTGCCATTTTGTTCCATCGATTTCCTAGCCAGGGCCCACAATGCAAAACAATGATCTATCGTAGAGTGGCCTTCTTTGAAGCCCCCTTGCTCAACCGGGATGATAGATCTATGTTCTACCCAGACTTTTAACTTACTAAGGACTATTTTAGAGAAAAAATGTTCTCCTATATCTAATAGGTTGATTAGCCTATAATTCTTTGGGGCATATGCATCCCCTTTCTTGTGTAGCGGTCTTATTATAGCTCCCTTCCAATTTGGGGGCATAATCCCTTGTTCTAAAATTAAAGTAAACATTTTTGCATAGAATTCCGCCCACCAAGTCTGATTTGAATTTAGTATCAGGGCTGGTAGGTTATCTGGGCCCGCTGCCCTAGTTAGGTTCAGTGTCTTTATTGTTCTAAGAACATTTGCTGTTAAACATTCTTGTTTTAGATCCTCTACTTGGCCACGCCAGTCCCCAGCTACCTCATTTCCAGTCCCTCTCCTTGGGGCATATAATTGCTGTATATACTGTATCCACGCCCCCTCTTCCACTACGCAACTCATCGGGGCAACCGCAGGTACCATTGCTGTCTGGATTAACTCCCAGAACTGCCGTATATTTTTGGCTTCGATTGCTTCTAATAGTTTGCCCCAACACTTTTCTTTATAGGTCCTTTTAGCATTACGGATTAGAGTAGTATATTCCTTCTTTATTTTTATTAGATTTTCTGCCCTGGTTTGCACGAATTTTTTCCGTAGGGTACGTTCTTCTCGCCTAACTTCTCTTTTCTTTAGTAAACATTCCTGATTGAACCAAGTTTCTCGCTTTGCTTGTGACCTTCCATTATTCTTATTGGCGCTTACATCATACTTTAATTCTACGCTTATGCTTTCCACTACTTGAGTTATTTTCTCAACATACCAAGGTAAATTTTGGCCACATAAGTGCCCTAATTGCACCTTTTGTTGCAGCTTAGTCAACCTGGCGATATATTTTTCAGTTAAACGAGTGGTTATCCGTTTTGGATAATCCATCTCTTGGGGGATAACTATATCACATGCTAAATGTTGGGCGATTACAAGCTCTAGTTTTAACATTTTATGATCACTACATTCCGCAGGGGCAATCCTGAAATCTTTTATCAATTCAAAATTCCAAGCCAACATAAAAATATAATCTATCGGGCATATTTGCGTCCCATAATTAAAAGTTTTCTTTGCGGGACAATCCTGCGTTGTCCTCCCATTTAGACAGAATAAACTTTTTGTCGCCAAGAAGTTGCCCAAGTTGGCCGCATCAGTTGTTATTTTAGTTTCCAGGAATTCTGCTTTTTTCACATCACATGCATCTAGAATTTCAATATACAACTGATCAGTCAGTTTTGGGTTTAATTTATGATTAAAATCTCCCATTAACAGCATTAAATCATTTCCATACTTATCACACAGCATATCCATGTCATTTTTAAAATGTAACAGTTCATCCCCATATTCCTTCCTTGAGCTCCACTGCATATACACATTTAGGATCAACATACATTCATATTTTTTATCAGCAAATGATGTTTGTATTCTGCAAGCCAACAGCCACTTAGATGTCACAGGTATCTGTAAAGTCGTTATTAGTATACATGTTAAGATCAGAGTCAGCAAGCCCCCGGCCGGGCGGCCAGATGTAGATTTTTCTGCTGGGCGGTAAATTTGTTTAAACCCTTCTACTATTGGGGGTTCCCCACTGAGCCAGGTCTCTTGAATACAAATGATTTCACACTTTTTTGCGAGTTCCTTCAGAGTTTCCTGTTTTACTTGGGTACCCATCCCATTTATATTCCAAGAGACCATATTTGTGCTCCGTGGTTGCCCCCTTTCCTATTCTACATCGCTTAGGGGGTCATTTATTTCTGATTCTTCCCTATAGCTTTGTGAGGGGCCTGCCGGGCTTTCAATATTACTCCAATTTTTCCAGGACTCTACTAGGTCCGAGTTATTTATCACTATATTGATATTTTCCCGCCCTTGTTTCATTTCTCTTCCAGGTAATTTCACTTGTCTCTTTCCTAGCCCTGCATGGTACTTTAGGAAGGTTCTCTGTTGGGACACCATCTGGCCTAGTCCTAGCTCTTCTTTGGGCACTAGTCTAACCCCCTCTTTTTGAATCTCCTGTTCTGCGTTTATTATTGCTGTAACAGCCAGAGCGGAATAGAACTGTACCTTAGTAACCTCCTTGCCATCGCCATTTGCTTGAAAGCCCACCTGTTTCAAGTCTTCTGTACCTATACTTTTTAGGTTTGGGCAAAGTGCGAACATATTAAGAAGATAGGACCTATTTAAAGGAGCGCACTTTTTTGCTTTTTTTCCGCCCCTTCCCAATTTCACTCGTTCGAAATAGAGTTGCTTATTCCCTTTATTCATCTCCTCTCCAAATTTACCCTCACCCTGGTGAAGTTTTGTATTAATTCTACAACCTTCCTCTAGGCTAGTTTCCCAGTATACCTTCTTTTTCGCTGTGGCCTTCTGGGCGGGTGTAGTCACTTGCTCTGAAGCCACCTGTCTCTTATGTTTTATCACCTTTTCCTGGAGGGTTTGCTTTCTACAGCTGCTTTCCTCGTCCACTAGGCCCCTGTCCCGATTCTCAGATCTTAATCTCATTGATCTAGATACACTCGCCATCTTGTGCGGCTGGGGCTTAGGGTCATGCACTACTGCTTCTATTGACTCACGCCTTTCTTTGTGGGTTTTTATCGCTCTTTTACTTAGCTTCGCTTTCACCCTCCTTCTTGCCACTCTGTCTCTCTTTAGTATACCGTGACTCATAAATTTACTTCTTCTTTTTACCAGCATTGGCCATCTTGACACATAAACTTGGTTTCCCCCGGAAGGGGCTATGTCAGTCTGGCTTGCTGATCGGGGTTTAGTTGTTCCACCTTCCTCTTCCCCTTCTTGACTCATCATCACTGAGTCTGCTACGGGTCTTAACATTGAGGGCATTTGAACCCTAATCCCGTGTAATTCTCCCTCAATTTTAGACAGGTGCATTTTTTGACTTTTCAAAATGTCATGATTTAACATTGTTACTTCTAGCAGACCTTGTAACAATTTTTGCACCATTAACATCAGTTCCAAGATTGAGGATGCTGGGGATTCCAACGACTCCAAGTTTATCTCAGGATGCTGGTTTTCCCCATTTGTGTCACCATTTTTAACCAAGCCCACAAGGTCATTGCTACTTGAAAATGCCATTTTTCCTGAGCCATTAGAACTTCCATCTATGTTTGGGGTTTTTTCATCACTGTGCCTCGAGCTCAGGCTAACTACATCCTCCAACGTCTGTCGTACGAATAGCGGAGAGGAAGAAAGTCGCGGTGAGGAAGAAAGTCGCGGTGACATTATTGTCCCTTTTTGGCCTGGCAGGGACTGTACTGATCGGTCAACTAGATTTATTGAGTCTGCCAATCGGTCATCAAAGATTAGTGACGTGCCCCCTTTCCATGGTTCCTCCTCCTCTTCAGTAGCATTAGTCTTAGCCGGTGAAAAAACCCTTTTGAAGTGTTTTCCCACAAATTCTTTAATTGTATGGGGTGCTACATTCCCCTTACTTCCTCCCTGTTGGACATTATTGGGAGTTTTCTCTTTGTTCTTTTGGGGACGTTTTGTTTTTTCCTTGACCACAGGTGATGTCGGACTCTCTTGGTCGTCTTGTCTATTTTCGCTGCTAGGCTTTGCTTTCCTTGATGTTCCTAGTGTGCTCTTATTTCTTCGTGGGGCCATTTTAATCCTTAATCACTTCCCTTTCGTGCTTCGATTTAAAAAACAATTTAATTGAATAAATGAAAATTCTTTCCACTTACCTCTGTTGTGCCTTGCCCTTGCGCTCGTGACCCGTGGCTTTCTCCACTTTTTCTTTAAAATAATATATATCTGGGCTAAGCAGATTATTCTGCCAAGTAGTCCAAGTTTTTTATCACGTCCTCACCTACGGAGGAGGTAGCAAGATCGGGTTTGTGGGGCTTAATTTTCCACTACTGGCCACCCGGTTTTGGCCCAAGGCTCTGGGATCGATCCTGCGAGGTTGGGGGCGAGGGCTGGAGCACAGCCTGGACACACAGGTCCCACAGGCACTGGATGCCTCGCTCCCCCACTCCACTTACTCCTCGCACCTCTTTGGGCCGGGGCTCTGGGATCGATCCTCCGAGGGTGGGGGCGAGGGCTGGAGCACAGCCTGGACACACGGGTCCCACAGGCACTGGATGCCTCGCTCCCCCGCTCCACTTACTCCTCGCACCTCTTTGGGCCGGGGCTCTGGGATCAATCCTCCGAGGGTGGGGGCGAGGGCTGGAGCACAGCCTGGACACACGGGTCTCACAGGCACTGGATGCCTCGCTCCTCCACTCCACTTACTCCTCGCACCTCTTTGGGGAGTAATATTGTGTTCGTGAAGTTCGTGTAGTTAAAGGTTTTTATATTTCTCGCGCTGCGATTTGCGAGTTCTTTATGACCTTCGCTCGGCTCCAGCAACTTCAAAATCGGCTGGTTCCCTTCGCGCTCCTCGCGCTCTGAAGCGCACGTCACGTCACGCGTCGGGTCACGGGGTCACGGGGTCACGGCTCACGGCTCACAGCGGCAATACGGCACAACAGTCTTAAGACAAAATCCTAACTTCTGTGAATACCAAAAGTAATAAGTTCGGATTTTGTCTTAAGTTAGTTCTGTGAATTGGGCCCTTAGAGTTTAGGGACCCTTCCCAGTGCACTGCGAAGAAACCCCATGGAAGACAGAAGGTTGATGTGATACTGAGGTACCCAAGTTTCCTATCCCAGGGAAACCGGGTGCATAGGTCTGAGGTGGCATTGGATACCGCTGTCGAACCCAATGGAGGACTTTGAAAAAAGCCGCTGCTGGAAGGAAGAAGAGTGTCTGTTTGAATCCAAAGGGCGATTCTTGTCAAAGAGTGCCTGAAAGCAGAGGGGACAGAGTCTGGGTCACTTAAGAGTGACCAGGGCCTCGGTAGACAAATGCCCACCGATGTCGGGTGCTTCAGGTGCGTTGACGGAGTTCTTGACTCTACAGCTATGGGGATGACTAGAAGCAGGATACGAGCTGACCCACGAAGGATGTCGAATGCTGAGGCGTTGGTGTCTGGGGGTTGCACTAGCAAGCCTTACAAATGACAACCCACACAGGTCAAGAATGTGTACGGTTTGGACCAGCAAGGTCCAGGAGATTCACCACAGCAAGGGGAGTCAGGGCAGGCCTGGAGCAACCAGGGGTGCCCAAGAAAAGCAAAGTTGACCCTCAAATGGACCCACAGGCCGGAGGCACAGGAGTCGCAAGAGGACCTCGAACAATTTCACCAAACAATAGCCCATGGAGCACTTGGTGTGAGGAGGTCGAAGATCTTGGTCGGAAATGGTGCAAAAGGCTGGGCCTACATGGAGCCCAATGACCTTGTTAAAGGAATGCCAACAAGCACATGTACTTACAAATGAACGCGGTTCACAGAGGTTCAGTTATTGAAGCCCCCAGGGTGGGATACTGGTGAAGGACTGGGTTCTGTAAGACCCAGCGGTGCCAGGGCACAACACCTGAAACCTTCGTGGGTAACCTGCTCCGGCGTACGAATCACAGAGACACGGGACACTTCCTTCGACGTCAAAGATTCAAGGTTTATTTACTGCAGGGAATACAGAAGTCACGACAAGCAACACACGTGCAACTTGGGGAGACTGCTTCAAATTGGTTCTGTAGATCGCTCCTTTTATACAGTTTTTACCCATAGGACAACATGGTACACAAAAGTTTACAACTCAGTTCCCACCATCATCCCCAGAGGGGTCGCTTTGGTCACTTTGAAAACACATGAGGTCCGGATCATAAGTGCGGAAACATTTGGCGGTTCCCAACTGTAAAAACCCATCTTCCCAACATTAGTGCATTCCAATCGGTGATAAAACAGATCGAAATAGGAACAAAGACAGGTGCAGAGGAAGACGGAGACAGTGGGGAGATCGGAAAGGGTGTAAAAGGGGAGGTATCGGGAAACACGAGATACAGGCATCAAAGGGACGTGCCTAATGAGATGCACGGCTGAGACAATAAGTCCGTGCAGCAAGATGAGCTTTGAGCGGCGCCATCTGCCTTACAGTAACATCCCCCTCGTCATAAAGACACTTACAAAGAACATGTGTCTTCCGCAAATATCTTGGGAGTCCCAGGGTCGCGAGGCGGACATCGTCCGTTCGCTGGCTACTTGAGGGCAAGAGACAAAATGGATGCCGTATCTAAGATGGAACCCGTGGGTACAGATGAAAAACCCACGTAACAAACGAACGGTTTAAGTTAGCACAGCGAAACTGCGCACACTTACCAAACTCGTCATTTGCGGTTCATAGATACCAGACTCAACCATATTCGTATGAGTCGAAAACACCACTTACAATTGTCACGGAACCTCAGACGCTCCTTTTGCCCTCATGTAGGCAAGCACTAGTCGGAATCATATTCGATATTCATCAGACCATCGAGATGTTGCTGTAGCATAGCTCTGTCCAATCGAGTCCCCTTGGTAACAGGTGGTTGTCTTATACACGTTGTAGCACAGAGGCCACATAAGGCAGGACCACACTGCACACAAAGGCAACACGTGAACAGGAACACTACGACGACTCCGATGATCATCAGAATCTTCCAACCCCAAGTCGTCATCAGGCCCCAAAACCATCCAAGTAACGTCCAATCCCCTACATCCACGTGTATGGATTCGGAGATCTTATGTAACCTCGAGATGGCTTGATAGACAGTCGGAGCATTATCCGGAATGAAAATGCAGCAGCTCGAATGGATCACCTTACATACCCCACCTCGATCTGCTAAGATGACATCTAAAACCATACGGTTTTGCAACGTCATAAGCCTCTCCGCCTGAAGTTCAGTGGTGATATTACCAAGGGCACTGGCAGTAATATTAGCTGTCGATTCTACCACTCGAGTCAACTGTCTCAGGTTCCTACTATTGACCATAGGTCCCCAAAACGGGAGGAAACCCTTGAAAAAGTCTCCTGCCTCTTGACCGGCAGTATCCTCTTCGCTAATTACGCCTCTCACAATTCTAGTCTTGTGATAATCGGCATCTACAGTGAACGTTGGAGGCAACAGATTTGCAATGAAACATGAGCCCATGAAGTCAGCGGGCAACCATGCATATGCACGATCATAGCAGATAAAATATGTACCCTTGGCAGCCAGGAACACAGGGGACGAGAACATTGGCAGAATGTAATTTTCAGTGCAAGCACTTGCTCCAAGTCGGGCTTGCGATCTTCGGCCACGACCCATGAGACAAAAATTACCAGTGTGAGGTACGACCCATATCGGAGGCGAGCTTTTAAGCTGCTTTTCGCTAGTGAACACACTATATTCACCTCTACTTAGGACCCTATAGGCTTGTATCTCTTCTTCAGGAATAAGTGAGGGATCATAGATATCGCTATCTAAATCCTCTATTGCTATCGACAAAGGTTTTTGATACGAGGTAGGACCAGAGTAGGGGGAACGTGGTTCTCGAATGGGGTGGAAACCCAGTGCGCTTCGAAACATTGTCTGAAATGCTCGAGCGGACCCTTGGGAGCTATACGGTAACACCAGATATGGAATTCCCTTATCCGTAGTATGTGGCATCAACCCACACACCCAACAATTAGTAGTGTTAACCACTAACTGATGCTGATGAAGGAGCTGAATAAAGGAATTGTTGCGGAATTCTACACGTCTAGCCTGTTCGTGTTCCGGTAACATATGAAAGGAATGGGGAGAAACAGTAGAGGTAAGGTTAGGGTCAGAAGTAGGAGTAGGTGTAGCAGAAGGTAAGAAGTAAAACATCGTGTAATACACCCCACCCGCCAAAAGTGCAGAAGCAGTCAAAAACAATACAAACATTTGGAATATAAAACATTTGGTACGACTGAGTTGCTGCAGCTTGAATCGATGAACCTGAGCTCCCTCCAAATCATTCAGCTTCGAGAATGCCATTCCCTACGACCGTCCGCAACGTTTCTTGACGCACTTCGTTCTGTGTAGCAATAGTCAATCCCTAGGGGTTCCCAGGAACCGACGGCCTTTAACCTAGTGTCGAGACCTACTATCCAGAAGGAAGTACGCGCGCGGCCCTACGGCCTTCAATGCACAATACGTATATATGCAAAAACAAAGTCTCTCAGCTGTAAACGCAAAAAAAATATATGGAATGAAGCTCAATATATATACATACAAAAATAATTACAATAATACAAATGCTCAAAACTGATCACGAAAAACGGGATAATGCAGTCGTCAATACAACAAAGCAGGATCTTTTATTAGTTCTTAGTGCGAGATCGCAGAAAATATCGAGTTTTCCCAGGACGTGTCTGCTCGTCAAACAAAGGATCCGTTGAGGAGACAGCGTCCTGCTGATCAGTCGAGTGTTCTGGCCTTGAGTCTTTTGATGACAATTGTTCAACAAAGTCTTTCTGCTGCGCTGAGGATTCTCCAACAAGCTGTGCGTCGCTAAAAGGTACAAACACCGGCAATGTTTCAGTTTCAGTTGACGCAATGCCTTTCCTTACCCACGGGTCTGCCGGCAAAGGGATGGGGACTCGTTTGGTGTGGGTGGCATGCACCCAATTCTTACGCCCCTCGAGACGAACGGCAGTCCTCGTGGCCAGGAGCACTTGATAGGGTCCGGTGAACCTCGGGTCTAGGTTGTTTTTGCGTGAAAAATTTCTCGTCACCACCCAGTCTCCGGGCTGGAGCTGGTGACCTGGGCCCTCCGTCTGCGTCGGCAATGCGTCGTAAACCTGTTGGTGAATTAACCTCAGTTTAGCAGTCAAGTCATGTAGATAATCGATCAACATTGGGTACTCAAGATCAGAAAACATTCCTGGCCTAGGAACCCCCCACACATTCGCAGGACGGCCGAACACTATTTCATAGGGACTAAGCCCTACTCGGGAGTGTACAGTCGCCCTAGTTGACAGTAATGCTAAAGGTAAAGCATCAGGCCACGAAAGACCAGTCGTAGCCTGAATCTTCGCTAGCTTTAGTTTAAGGGTGCCGTTGTACCCTTCAACCAAACCAGCTGACTGGGGATGATTGGCGCTGTGGAATTTCTGATTAATTCCAAGGCCCTTACACACACTCTTCATTACACTACCCACAAACTCACTTCCGTTATCTGACCACACGACTCTAGGCATTCCGTACCGAGGAAAATATTCCTTCAGTAGGATTTTCGCAGTAGACAAAGCAGTATTGTCTTTGAGGGGATAAGCCTCAATCCATCGGGAGAATGCACAAACCACAACTAAAACGTATTTCAGGTTGTTGCATCTCTCCATATGGATGAAGTCCAATTGAATCACCTCAAAGGGACATGAAGGGGGAGCAAAACTGCCAGGGGGAGTTGGGGTTCCTTTGCCAGGATTGTACATCATACACACCATACAATTCTTCACCAGACGTTCAGCACACTTCGTGATACCATCATTCTTCCATACAGGAGACAACAACTTACAAATACCTTTCGCGCTAATATGTGCTAACCCATGTGCCATTGTCACAACGGCCAGCACATACGCATCGGGCAACAACCATCTTTTCTGATCCGACAAATCAATCCAACAACCATTCGCATCCGCCTTTCCCGTACCTTCTTTCCACTTCGCCTTTTCAGTCTCGGTGGCCTCATTCTGAATTTCTTTCACGCTTTCAATAGTGTCTTCACACATGCTCAATTCTGCAGGCCACCTAACCGAACTCGTCACATACATTCGAGTGCTAAGGTTCCGGGCAGTCTCCTTAGCAATCTCGTCTGCAAACGCATTACCACGACCAACATCATCCGTTACTTTACGATGCGCACTACATTTAACAATCGCTACTTGCTTAGGCAACGTCAATGCATCTAAAAGATCATTCACGAGCTGGCCATGCTGAATCTTCGTACCATGCGACGTCAAGAAACCTCTCTCTCTCCACAATCGTCCAAAACTGTGAGCAACTCCAAACGCGTACTGGCTGTCAGTAAACACATTCACACGTTTCCCTTTCGCTAAAACACATGCTCTAGTAAGAGCAATCAATTCTGCAGCTTGGGCAGAATTCTGATTCAACCTTGCAGTCTCAACAACAGTATTCAACGTTACAACAGCATAAGCAGTAGTCACATCACCATTCGGCAATTTAAAACATGACCCATCCACATACAGAGTACCATCCGGGTCTTCCAATGGGGTGTTTTTAAGGTCCACTCGACCTTTCGTTTCCTCTTCAGTCCTCAAGTAGCAATCATGTTCTGCTACTTCATCTGACTCTGTGCTAATTGGTAACAAAGTTGCCGGGTTCAGAACATTACAACGTTTTATCTGAATATGACTTGCCAGCAACGTCAACTCGTACCCCGACAACCTCGCACTCGTCAAGTGCTGAGTTTTCGTACGATTCAAAAGAGTATCGACTGCATGCGGAACCATCACCGTAAGCATATTATCCATGACCAATCCTGCTGATTGTCGGATGGAGACCGCAGCTGCCGCTGTTGCTCTCAAGCAACTCGGCAAGGCTCTAGCTACTGGGTCCAAGGTCGAGGAAAAATATGCACATGGACGTTGCTTACCACCAAAAGGTTGCGTTAAGACACTCAAAGCACAACCTTCTCTCTCGTGAACATATAATGTAAACGGCTTACTGTAGTCAGGGGTACCCAACACAGGAGCCGAACACAATGAATCACGCAGTTCAGAAAAACTTCTCTGACATTCTTCCGTCCATGGTAAAGGAGTTGAAACATCCTTGCACGTAAGAGCCACCAATGGTTTCGCTAGCAATGAAAAATTAGGAATCCATTGCCTACAGTACGACGTGATACCTAGAAAGGCACGCACATCTCTTTGGGTTTTTGGCACAGCCATTCGTGCAATCGCTGCAATTCTCTCTGGGGTCAACCTCCTTCCCTCCTTTGACAATAAGTGACCTAGATAGGTTACTTCTTGACAACAATATTGGAGTTTAGTAGGTGACACCTTGTGATTCAGCTCACAGAGATGTTGCAGCAACGACACCGTAGCAATTTTGCAAATGTCCTGAGTATCGGCAGCCACCAATAAGTCATCGACATATTGGATTAAGGCCGCACCGACCGGCAACCGAAACGCATCCAGTTGACCCTTCAAGGCTTGACTGTAAATCGATGGACTCTCACAGTAGCCCTGAGGAGCGCGTTTGAACCGGAAGCTACGTCCACCGAGAGAGAAACCGAAAAGGTCTCTGCTCTCTTCGGCAATCGGGATGCTGAAAAACGCATTTTTCAAGTCAATCACCGAAAACCACGATGCAGAAGCCGGAATCAGAGTCAGTAACGCCGTGATGTCAGGCACAACAGGGAATTGAGGAACCACAATTTTATTCACTTCCCGTAAATCGATAACAAAACGATAAACAGGTGGTTTGGAAGGATCAGTACGTTTAAGAATAGGCAGCACAGGGCTGTTGCACACGTTTCCCCGAGTCTCTTCAATAACATCTTTCTCAATCAGATCATAAATGATCGCTAACAACGCTCGTTCACCATCAAGGGAGATACGATACTGGGGAATACGTGGCAAACGCACATTCAATTTCAACTGGACAACATAGGGGGAGATATCAAGTAGGCCCACGTCATTCGGACCCGTTGCCCACAAAGACGCAGGAAGAGAACTCAATTCCGGTGGGAGCTTGTCGAGGGACAAGTACATGGGAGAGGCAACCCTTTCTCCTAACGTAAGCCTCACACCCGCAGGAGAACAATACAGAGTTGCATACAAACGTTTAAGCAAATCCAGGCCCAAAAGATTTTCGCCACAACCGGTAGTCAAAATTAACGGAGCTTGGAGCTCTTGTGGCCCAATTGTAAGGGGCAAAGGGCGCGAAACTGGATTGCTAACGGGGGCGCCAGAGAATCCAACGGAAACATTTGTTAAGCCAGACAAAGGTGCGCCAGGGAGTTTCGAATGCTGAATAGAACTTTTCGCTGCACCAGTGTCCAACAGAAAAGGCTCAACGACGCCCGATGTAGCAACTGCGACGTAAGGCCCTCTCTGATCAACCGGAACTGATACCACTCCCTCTCCTTGTCTTTGGCTGTCCTAGTAATTACTGTCGTCAGTTCCCTGATCGACGTAATAGTCGTCTACATTATACTGCGCAGATCGTCCTTGCGACGATCCACGTTGATCAAAACAATTATTATTATTAGAGGAGTTATCAGAACGGTCGTTCTGAGCACCACGACCTCTACCACGTGATGCCTGCTGCGAACCACCACGACCTCCTCTAGATGAGTTACCATTGTTACGTTCATTCAAAACAGGACAATTGAATTTAATATGTCCCTCCTGTCTACAATAAGCACATTGATTGTACCCCAACGAGGATCTTTGGGAGGAGGAGTCATTACGCGGCGGCGATCGATTCGATTGCGGCTGCGATCTATTCTGCTGGGGTGTATTCTGATTCGAACGCGGAGGATATGCTTGTTGAAGCAACACTTTAGTTTTTAGCTCTTTCGTCTTTTTATCAGCACGGTCGTTCTCCTCTTTCTCTCTATTCTCATAATATTGTGCTGTAGCCAATATCTGAGCTGAGGTAGAAACGGCCCATGCACTTTCCGAATTCTTTAATTTATTGCTCAAATCGGGCAATAAGTTCGAAACAAATTTATCCACAAACAATCTCTGTCCACCCTCGGTACCCATATCCTGTCCACTATGGTCAATGAATGCTTCCTCGAACCTCGTAAAGAAGTCGGAAACACTCTCATCTTTCTTTTGCTTGCAAGCTGACAACTTGTCCCAATTTACCCTCATAGCTGGCATAAGCGTTTTCATTAATGTAATTATTCTTTGGGGAAGAGCAGCAATCAACTGTTCAGGCTTAGCACCACCGACTTGCAACCCATCTGCCGCTATGATGGCCGCCCAATCACCACCTAGCTCGGTCGCGTGATTTTCCTGACGAATCTTAGCCCATACCGGTTGCGGTACAACATTGCCAAACAACATATCGATATCGGCAAGATTCATTACCGTAGCATCTACGAGCTGCGATAATTCCTTGTAATACCCTGCAGGATTTTTGCGAGGGTCAGGCAAAGATTGCTTCACCTGTAACACTTCCGATCTTTTCCATGGGAGATGTATCCATACTCTCTGAAAATATGGCGGGACCGGAGGGGCAGCTGCGGGGTTACCTGGCATCCAAACCGGTGGAACTTCGCGCATGGGATATTGGCCAGACTCGTCTGGTTGTCTTTCAATATCTTCGATAAACAATGCATGAGGGATCGGAGCGGGGCGAAAAGATAGCAACCGCTCAATAGCACGTCGAACGTTAGTATCTACTATCAGTCCATTTGCGAACTGAAGCTGAAGCTCAGACAGGGCGGTCAGCACCTCGTCAGGCGCATCGGCCACTATCTGATCATGAAGGAACTTGCACATTTCATTAAACACATATCTTTGGGTAGGTATATTAAATTGACAAAATGTTTCGAGTACAACACGGGGTGGATTTCTAAGAGGGTTTACCATCCAACCCATCGCCATATTATATAGTGCAACACGTTCTCTGTTTCCAGGAAGCTGACTACGTCTCTGAGGACCATCGGAGTTAGCGGACCCATGAACAGGCCCAAGCGAATGAAAGAAACTAGCAGCAAGAGGAGAATTACGAGAACGAGTAGAGGGAGAAGTATAGGACACAGGACTAACAAGTGAAGGAGTAGAAACAGTAGCAACAGCAGGAGTCAACAAAACAGGAGTAGCAGCGGGAGCAGGAGTATGTGGAAGCGGAGGAGCAGTAGGGATAGAAACAGGCAAAGGGGCAGGAACAGTCGGAAGAGCAGGTACAGGTTGAGGAACAGGCACAGGAAAAATAGGTGGAAGAATAGGTACGGCAGGAACCACAGGAGCTGCAGCTGCGGTACCCTGTACGTACGGGGGTGGCGACTTCATGAGATAAGACATTAAAGGATCCTCAACTGGCTCTTCCTTCTTTTCCGACTCCGTAGGCAGAGCGGGATAACATTTATCTACAGTCATACGCTGTAATCTATCAAACACTTCCTTATCCTTAACCTCCTTATCATGCTGAAATTGCTCTGCTTTCTTTACTATGGTAGCAACATTATCTCGCTGATTACGTTTATTCTGTCTGATTTCTTTCTGTCGGGCTTCTTTGCGCCACAACCGAAAGGCATCAAACATGGCCGGCCTTGATTTCCTTTTGAACAATTTAATCTCTAAATTATCTAAGATCGGGGCCTCGAAGCTACCATGAGGTGGCCAACGAAGGTCGCCGTCCTTCTTCGTATATTTAACCCAATAATCATTAAAGGTAATCGGGCCTAGCCCATGTTTACTATATAGTTCATACGTGGGAGTTCCAACCGGAGGTATCGGACACGAGTCCTCCAGTCGGGAATCCGTACCACAAAGTCTGAAACAACTAAGCAAAGTACTACGACCAGGCATCTTGCACACTAGCCGAGTTTCACAAACTTCAAGGGTTACGGGATTTACCAAGTCCCAGCAAAGAACAAAACCCTCGGTTTTTGGCGGCTGCAGTCGTCAAATAACACAACAACAAAACGCTAGCGAAGTGTCACCGACAAAAACACTCACACAGCGTTAACAACAAAAACACTCACTAAAGTGTCAACAACCAAGAACTCTGGGAGCGACCCACAAATACTTAACTCAAAGATCAATGGCGTCTCCAGGAAGGCCCGTCTATCGTCTCGCTATACCAAGGTCTACGCCAGGCGCCAAAACAGGTCTACAGTCAGGGCAGCAGTCCGTCGCAGCCGTCAGGAGGCGGGAATCTTCGCGGGAAAAGTCTTCGGGCCACTTATTTCGACAACTGGATCGATGAAGCGGAGTGCACCTTCCCTCGGAGATTTCACACGAAGTTCCTCACGATCGTCGGGCTTGGACCGGTACCACTGATGCAGCCCCACGTTGGGCGCCAACTGAAGGACTGGGTTCTGTAAGACCCAGCGGTGCCAGGGCACAACACCTGAAACCTTCGTGGGTAACCTGCTCCGGCGTACGAATCACAGAGACACGGGACACTTCCTTCGACGTCAAAGATTCAAGGTTTATTTACTGCAGGGAATACAGAAGTCACGACAAGCAACACACGTGCAACTTGGGGAGACTGCTTCAAATTGGTTCTGTAGATCGCTCCTTTTATACAGTTTTTACCCATAGGACAACATGGTACACAAAAGTTTACAACTCAGTTCCCACCATCATCCCCAGAGGGGTCGCTTTGGTCACTTTGAAAACACATGAGGTCCGGATCATAAGTGCGGAAACATTTGGCGGTTCCCAACTGTAAAAACCCATCTTCCCAACATTAGTGCATTCCAATCGGTGATAAAACAGATCGAAATAGGAACAAAGACAGGTGCAGAGGAAGACGGAGACAGTGGGGAGATCGGAAAGGGTGTAAAAGGGGAGGTATCGGGAAACACGAGATACAGGCATCAAAGGGACGTGCCTAATGAGATGCACGGCTGAGACAATAAGTCCGTGCAGCAAGATGAGCTTTGAGCGGCGCCATCTGCCTTACAGTAACATCCCCCTCGTCATAAAGACACTTACAAAGAACATGTGTCTTCCGCAAATATCTTGGGAGTCCCAGGGTCGCGAGGCGGACATCGTCCGTTCGCTGGCTACTTGAGGGCAAGAGACAAAATGGATGCCGTATCTAAGATGGAACCCGTGGGTACAGATGAAAAACCCACGTAACAAACGAACGGTTTAAGTTAGCACAGCGAAACTGCGCACACTTACCAAACTCGTCATTTGCGGTTCATAGATACCAGACTCGACCATATTCGTATGAGTCGAAAACACCACTTACAATTGTCACGGAACCTCACTGGCCTCAAACCCAGTAAGAAGGCAGCTTGGGCCTCAAGTGACGTAGAAACCCACCTCTTGTGTTACTGGACCCTTCGGAGTCCGGAGGAGCTGGGATCAGCAGACTGGTCAGCTGTGTTGCGGTGCCTGTGAATGCAGGGAAGTGACTCCTTCACTCCAAGGAAGATATCTTCAGTTGTCCTTGATGCTCCACAGGTCCTGCACGGATCCTGTATGGTGCACAGGCACAGACGATGCTTCAGACTGAGAAAGAGACGAAGTCGAGCCCAAACGAAGCCCAGGGAAGTCCAGAGTGTCCAGATGGTCGAAGCGCAGTGGTTTCTGGTTCAGAATCTTGTCCATATCAAATCTAAGGTCCTACAGCCAGATAAGCCCTTATGAACCCGCGGGAGGGGGTTGGCAAAATTCAGGGGACCCTTCCAGGGGAGGGTCTGGACAGTGAAAACGTTATGCCCATTTACTTTGTCTAGTTTTGTGTCAGAGCGAGAGCCAAGAGCTCCCAGGACTGGTTTGAACCGGACTATACACAGGACCACCACATGTGCCCCTCGTGCAGACCTTCAGTCGCTGGAAAGCGCCCCGCCCAGCCCTGATACACCTAATCCTGTCTGGGAGGTGGTCACACCTGGAGTGTGACACCATGTGGCCCTAGAGTCAAAGTATCACTAGGGGTCTTCGAGTTAAGGGCCCTCCGATACCGGAATGGCAGAGAGCCCCTCCGTGTTACCGTGGCTGGTGGATCCGCGGTTCTTCAGGTGATGACTTCCTGGCACCTATATTCTCGCTCCCCTTGGACACGGATTTAGCAATTACTGGGTTTTCACAGCTGAGCGCCCTCTTTCCTCTTTCAATTATTTTGGCTTCGAAAAATGCAAAGAAAACAGATGTTTGGGAGCGAGTTAAGAACTTGTGTTGGGAAGCGCGGCCGGACCATCAATTCCCAGCACACAGCGGCGAAGGCGCGGCGCGCTGGTGCGTAAAACTCATTGGCCTGCTCTCTGTAGCGCACAGAAGCCCCGGCCCCGAACAAGGAGCTCCGCTTTTAAGAACTGCACTCTATCTGCTCGGGAGTGTGCGGCGCCTCTCGGCAGTCCGTGACCCTGGAAATGATCCGTGACCCTGGAAATGAGATTAAACACCCCCGCCGGCGCCGCGGAGTCCAAGCCGGGCTTCGAGGCACTAACACTCAGCTCCTGTCCTCCGCGGAGGCTCTGACGTATGTGTCAGACGAGCAGGAGCTGGCTGTATCCAACGGCAACAAACACGAGACGGTGCTTCTGGCCTCTAGGCGCCTGAAGAACAAAGAAGAACGTTAATTCAGACCGACAAATAACCACAGAGAGCCGACGCCGCCTGGCACTTTACGTTCAGAAAAATAGCACCGAGGGTTAATGTGCCTGCAGCAACGCGCAGCATGCAACACGCAGGTCACAGATTGTATATTTGTTTCTGCCTTTGCTCGAGAGATCAGTGCGTTTCTTGCACATCCCCAGTGACATTCTTTGTCATGTAGCTCAGTGAGTTATGAGCAGGCATCACGGCGCTTCATGCAAACTGAAAGGCATAGGTTTAGAATTATAATGACCTTTCGTTGTCGTAAGGTTCCTACACATGGTTCCTTTTGGTAGGTTCGTGATTGATAAATAAATGATTATTAGAGTCATTATTGGTGTAGAAAGATACATTTGACGTTTTTACAGCAGATAAACATGTTACACAGAGAATCAAAAACTCAACGAGCATTGGCACAGCCAATTTGGTGTCTATTTAAAAGGAACGCAGTCGACTCTTTTAATACTTTTTTGCTGCTGTACTATGTGATAGTCTTCAGCAACAGCAAAAAATAAAATAAACAATGCTTTTTGCCAGTGATGAACAGCAAAGGCAAACAACTGTTTTTTTAACATGCACAGTGATGTGAATGTGTGCAGGCATCATGACGTAACGGTGGACATTACACACAGGCAGCACGATGCAACTATTGTTCTGTTTTTTTAGGTTTTTCAATTTACCACTTGAAGATGGCGGCTGCCTATTTTGGAGCAGTGAATTGACAACGATTAATAAAATGACGTGAAAGTATGCGTTAAGAAAGGAGCGTCACAGCAGCGAATTGCAACTACAAGGCCTTGCTAAAATGATAAACAAATATTATAAATAAACAAGGCCCTGCTAAAATAATAAACAAATAATATATTTAAAAATCGAACACGACAGGGAGTGCCGAAGGGGCAATACCGGGAGTGGGTTGGGGGTAGAGGCAAAATGGAGGAAATAGGGTGGGGAGGTGTTAAATTTTTTGAAACAAAAAACTGGTGGGAGGTGGCTGGAGACAACACAAGGCCAATCACAAGAAAGAAGAAACAGAAGCGCGCACTCAGTGGGCCAATGGCAGGAGGCCACAGGATTGAGTGGCAGGAACCTGGATCTCCTCTTGGGGTAAAATGTCTGCTCCCCAGGAATGGCGCCCGCCCTAAATGCGCCACTACTCAGAGACCCGTTGAGAGTTCCAGAAAAGAATATAGGGGCATATCAACAACGAGTGGCGATAATTATCACCCAGCGCACCTAGCACTGATTTCCTGAACGCCGGCTATCGCTAAATTAAATCGCCGAGTTAGTGCATTATTATAAACGCATAACTCAAGGGCGATATATAATCCAGCGATAGTGGCGGAAAAGCCCCTTATCGCCACATAAACGGAGATAAGTGAGCAGCGTAAACTGTTCAGCTCGCTCATATGGGAGTGTGGATGTAAACATAGAATCCACCTCCCATGGGGAATACTGCTAAGTCCGGATTTCAGCAGACATTAGATTTGACGATAATGAAAGTTCAGCACGATTCCCATTATCGCAATGCGGGTCTGTGGCTTCCTTGTAAATAGGGAGAAGCTGATTATGGGAGGTATTCACATGTATTTAGTTAAGGAACGCCTACTTTGCGTCTCATTAGAGATGCGATGCGAGGCGTATTCAGAACGGCGTCTGTCACACGGAAACACGCATTAGCCTGTGTTTGATGATAGGGCGATGTTTAATTTGCCGCTTTTTTACAGCCAAAAACGTCAGATAAAGCTGCGAAATCTGGTTTGATAATATGCCCCATAGTTTTTGTGGCGGATCATGAAGATTAAAGTGGGCACAACGCTTCATTTCATCAACGGTCATCGTATCCCCAAAATGCCAGGGATATCATACACCCTTTGACCCAAGATGACCTCACAGGGTTGACCTCTAATTCCCCTCAACATGTTCCTGTTTGCTGCTGATGGGCTCGGTGAAGGAGAAAGCTACAGGAAGTATAGACCAGTTTACTTCCGGTTCCTTCAGCTGCCTCCACGACTCATGAGGGCAGGGGTAACGGGGTAGTGCTGGTGTCACCAGAGGGCAGGCTAGGGGTGCTACCTACAAGCCGCTCCTACCCCTAATTGGCATCCAAAAAGTTATCAGCAACAGGAAATGGTCATGCCACAGAAAGGCACCCACTGGGGGATGAGCTGCATGTGGCCATAGAAGCCATTTTGTGACTGATGACATGTGACCTGTGACCTGTACCATCTCCAACCTCAAGGCTTTGTTCTGGACTTCAATGAGACGCGTCATAAGACTGTGAGGGAGGGGACCACAGCAGCATTGCACCATATTTCAAGGTCACTTCTTCAAGGGCTTTTGTTTACTAAAGAAGATCAAAATAAATAAACAAGGGGACAATGTGAACATTTATTGCCTGTAGGACCGATGTGAAATTAGGAGGCCTTGGCTCGGTCTACCTCTACTACAGGCCTTGTTTATTTCCAGTGTGGTGTGTGTGTGTGGAGGGGCAGGGGACTACTTGTGCTGGGCACTGCCCCAATTATCTAAAGTGTTGTTTCCTGCCCCTTCTGGGTGCAGCGGGGATTTATCTGGGGCCACCTCACTGCTCGGGTTGTGCCCAGCAAACCGAAGGAGGAAAAAACCCTGTGAAGAAAGCAGTGTCATACATGGTGTGGTTGTGGGACCTTACCCGGCAATAAAATCACTTTTTGTTTGAAAAACCTTAGCACAACCATGTGGCTCTGAGCAGTCAGGCTTTTTCAAAGCAACAAGTGTAAAGGCTTAAGAAGTACCAAAACAGTTTAATAAGAAAAAAACGGAATACAAATTCAACACCAATTTATAAAAATAGGTTGTATTTTTATCTTAAATAAACACTTCAATGTGAGAAGTTGGCCTGGCATATGCTGTCCACTATTCTAGTGGGCACCTTGCACCAGTCCAAAGGACCCTTATTAATGATAGGTTAAAGACAACCTTTATAGAAAGCTATCCTAGTGGTAGCTGTGGAGAGCAGCCTTAAGGCTAAGTCTCGAAGGAATGTAAAGCAGCTTGTTTTACCAGTCTATAATCTTGTGAATGACCAAATGAAAGGAGAACCACACCAGGTATATATATAAAATATTTGTATTTATTCAAAACACATTCCACCAGTCTCTTTATGAGGCTAGAGGCAAAAGTACATTCAGTAAACCTATTAACACACAATAAATTAGCACAATTTACGTTGAGCCCTAGGGGCGTACCAAACCATATATCAATAAAGTGGTATAAGAACCACGACTTGCATAGATACAAGGCCTAGAGCCTGTAGAACTATTGCGGCCAACAGGAACCACCCAAGGTAGTGACACAGGGGACCCACGGGGGACGCGGGCAGTGTGTGAACACAGCCGCGAATCACCTTTAACTTCTACAAGGAAAGTCGCGGTTGGAATTTTAAAGATAAAGGACACTTAGAAGAGGACTTTGAGCAAATCCCTTTAGAACTAGAGAGTTCTAAATCCAACACCCACGGGAGCACCAGAGTACTCGAGTTATCTCACCCAGGGAAGCCGGGTGCATAAGTGACTTTTGGTGTCGGGTTTCGTTGTTGTTTTCAACGGCGATCTGCTGCAAAGTGCTGCTGGCGTCCAAGTGGAAGGTTTCCGGGATGACCCAAGCCTAGATCGAAGATGAGAAGAACCTGAAAGCAGAAGGGACAGAGTCTGGGTAACTAGCCAGTGATCAGGGGCACAGTAGACAAATGCCCACCGATGTCAGGTGATTTCAGGTGAAGAACATGAAGCTTGACTCTTCAGCCACGAGGACCAGGAGGCATCAACCACAACCAGGAGCTGGATTTGAGCTGTCCATGAAGGATGTTGAGTGCTGCAGTGTCGGTGACAGGATTGGACCCAACAAGCCCTGGTAACAGCAACCCACGCAGGAATCAAAGAAATGCTTTGGTGCAGACTAGCAAGGTATGAGGGACTCACCCCTTGGGGAGGAGTCAGGGCACATCTGGAGCAACCAGGGAAGCCCTAGTAAAAGTGGAGTAACCTTCAAGGGGACCCACCAGTTGACGGACCAGGGATCGTGAAGGAGCCGCAAGCGGAAATGCAAGAAGCAGGCCCACGGAACACTTGTGGAGTGTAGGCCCACAATCTTCAGTGCAGATGGTGCTTGGGCTATAAGTAACCCAAAACACAATTTCAGGAAGTCAATGCACTTAGCAAACGTGCACAGTGTCCAGGGATTCTGGTTCCACATCACTTGTGAGGGCTGCGGGTCTCAGCTTTGCTAGGGATTTGGGTTGACCTCCGAGAAGTCTGGAAATCTTCTTTTTCGGCTGCATATACTTCGGATTCCGGCAGGAGCTTTAAAGATGCAGACCGGCAAATGCTTTGTTGGTACCTGCTTGAGCCGGGGAGTCACTCCTTGACCCCAAGGGAGATTCTTCTGTCCTCTAGTCTTTAGTAGAGCGTCAAAATTCTAGGATTCAGTTTCAGAGTTTCGTCCAGGTGTAATCCAAAGTCCTGTTCCTAGGGGTCCCTTACTTATACTAAGAAAAGGGGTTGGACATACTCTGGGGACCCACCTATGGGAGGGTCTGGAAAGAGGGGTGGCTACACTCATTTCCTTTGTTCAGTTTTGCATCAGAGCAGGGGCTGGTAGCCCCTGCAACCGGTTTGAACTGGGCTAGGCACAGGGACACCAAATGCACCCCCAGTGCAGACTTCAAAGCACTCTCAGAGTGCACCCACCCAGCCCCAATACACTAAAGCCTGTCTGGGAGGCGGTTACACCTCCCTGTGACAGGAAACCTATTGTCCAGGCCTCCCCTAACGGAGTTTCGGTCAGCAGCAGGAGGCCAGACTCGTGTCTGTGGCAGCAGCCTCAATTTTGTGATGCCAGGGCTCTTTGAAACTATTACAGGTTAGGCCAGTGTGTGCATGTCTCTCCCTCTAGAAGGGTGGAATTCTACCCCTAACGCCAGGACTAGCAGGGGGTAGGATTCCAAAGTGTTTGACACCAAACACTTTATTTAACAACAAGGGGTGGTGATGGACAGAGTTTCTGAATTAAGCAGAATACTCTCACCCAGTCAAGAGATCAGGGCTAGATCCAACACCGTTTTTTAGCTCACTGCACTATCCCAGCTCAGAACCTGGCTATATGCAAATTAGTCTATTCCTGTCCCAGTGCATGATGGGAACAGGGCAAACCAAACTACCAAGTCAATTCTTACACTGGGAAGGAAACAAGCTTCCGGGGAGCGGTTTCTGGCATTTCAGCCGTCGTCGGCCCGGCTTGCTTGAATCCTGATGGTGCAATGAGCAAGGGAGTCACATCTGAGTATACCCTTCCACGCTTAGGGTGGACACAATATTTAACAACAAGGGGTGGTGATGGACAGAGTTTCTGAATTAAGCAGAATACTCTCACCCAGTCAAGAGATCAGGGCTAGATCCAACACTGTTTTTTAGCTCACTGCACCATCCCAGCTCAGAACCTGGCTATGTGCAAATTAGTCTATTCCTGTCCCAGTGCATGATGGGAACAGGGAAAACCAAACTACTGAGCCAATTCTTACACTGGAAAGGAAACAAGCTGCCGGGGACCGGTTTCTGGCCTTTCAGCCGTCGTCGGCCCGGCTTGCTTGAATCCTGATGGTGCAATGAGCAAGGGACTCACATCTGAGTATACCCTTCCACGCTTAGGGTGGACAAAATATTTAACAACAAGGGGTGGTGATGGACAGAGTTTCTGAATTAAGCAGAATACTCTCACCCAGTCAAGAGATCAGGGCTAGATCCAACAGCGTTTTTTAGCTCACTGCACCATCCCAGCTCAGAACCTGGCTATATGCAAATTAGTCTGTTCCTGTCCCAGTGCATGATGGGAACAGGGCAAACCAAACTACCAAGCCAATTCTTACACTGGGAAGGAAACAAGCTTCCGGGGACCGGTTTCTGGCATTTCTGCCGTCGTCGGCCCGGCTTGCTTGAATCCTGATGGCGCAATGAGCAAGGGACTCACATCTGAGTATACCCTTCCACGCTTAGGGTGGACAACATATTTAACAACAAGGGGTGGTGATGGACAGAGTTTCTGAATTAAGCAGAATACTCTCACCCAGTCAAGAGATCAGGGCTAGATCCAACACTGTTTTTTAGCTCACTGCACCATCCCAGCTCAGAACCTGGTTATATGCAAATTAGTCTGTTCCTGTCCCAGTGCATGATGGGAACAGGGAAAACCAAACTACCGAGCCAATTCTTACACTGGGAAGGAAACAAGCTGCCGGGGACCGGTTTCTGGCCTTTCAGCCGTCGTCGGCCCGGCTTGCTTGAATCCTGATGGTGCAATGAGCAAGGGACTCACATCTGAGTATACCCTTCCACGCTTAGGGTGGACAAAATATTTAACAACAAGGGGTGGTGATGGACAGAGTTTCTGAATTAAGCAGAATACTCTCACCCAGTCAATAGATCAGGGCTAGATCCAACACTGTTTTTTAGCTCACTGCACCATCCCAGCTCAGAACCTGGTTATATGCAAATTAGTCTGTTCCTGTCCCAGTGCATGATGGGAACAGGGCAGAC
This sequence comes from Lissotriton vulgaris, assembly GCF_964263255.1. Classification (NCBI taxonomy): domain Eukaryota; kingdom Metazoa; phylum Chordata; class Amphibia; order Caudata; family Salamandridae; genus Lissotriton; species Lissotriton vulgaris. The sequence continues at coordinate 34,105,046 of NC_141699.1, read as the reverse complement.
CAAACTGCCAAGCCAATTCTTACACTGGGAAGGAAACAAGCTTCCGGGGACCGGTTTCTGGCATTTCAGCCATCGTCGGCCCGGCTTGCTTGAATCCTGATGGTGCAATGAGCAAGGGACTCACATCTGAGTATACCCTTCCACGCTTAGGGTGGACAAAATATTTAACAACAAGGGGTGGTGATGGACAGAGTTTCTGAATTAAGCAGAATACTCTCGCCCAGTCAAGAGATCAGGGCTAGATCCAACACAGTTTTTTAGCTCACTGCACCATCCCAGCTCAGAACCTGGCTATATGCAAATTAGTCTGTTCCTGTCCCAGTGCATGATGGGAACAGGGCAAACCAAACTACCAAGCCAATTCTTACACTGGGAAGGAAACAAGCTTCCGGGGACCGGTTTTTGGCATTTCAGCCGCCCCCTTTTCTGAATCGTTTTTGGCCACTATAGGTGTGGCATGGTATACTCAGACATGAGTCCCTTGCTCACTGCACCATCAGGATTCAAGCAAGCCGGGCCGACGACGGCTGAAATGCCAGAAACCGGTCCCCGGAAGCTTGTCTCCTTTCTGGTGAAGAATTGGCTTGGAAGTTTAGTCTGCCCTGTTCCCATGATGCACTGGGCCAGGGACAAAGTGATTTGCATATAGCCAGGTTCTGAGCTGGGATGGTGCAGTGAGCTAAATAACGGTGATGGATCAAGCCCTGATCTTTGGACTTGGTAAGAGTGGTCTGCTTAATTCAGACACTCTGTTCATCACCACCCTCTTTTCTGAATCGTTTATGGTCACTATAGGTGTGGCAGGGTACACTCAGACATGAGTCCCTTGCTCACTGCACCATCAGGATTCAAGCAAGCCGGGCCGACGACGGCTGAAATGCCAGAAACCGGTCCCCGGAAGCTTGTCTCCTTTCTGGTGAAGAATTGGCTTGGTAGTTTAGTCTGCCCTGTTCCCATGATGCACTGGGCCAGGGACAGACTGATTTGCATATAGCCAGGTTCTGAGCTGGGGTGGTGCAGTGAGCTAAATAACGGTGATGGATCAAGCCCTGATCTTTGGACTGGGTAAGAGTGTTCTGCTTAATTCAGGCACTCTGTTCATCACCACCCCCTTTTCCGAATCGTTTTTGGCCACTATAGGTGTGGCAGGGTATACTCAGACATGAGTCCCTTGCTCACTGCACCATCAGGATTCAAGCAAGCCGGGCCGACGACGGCTGAAATGCCCGAAACCGGTCCCCGGAAGCTTGTCTCCTTTCTGGTGAAGAATTGGCTTGGTAGTTTAGTCTGCCCTGTTCCCATGATGCACTGGGCCAGGGACAGACTGATTTGCATATAGCCAGGTTCTGAGCTGGGATGGTGCAGTGAGCTAAATAACGGTGATGGATCAAGCCCTGATCTTTGGACTGGGTAAGAGTGGTCTGCTTAATTCAGACACTCTGTTCATCACCACCCCCTTTTCTGAATCGTTTTTGGCCACTATAGGTGTGGCAGGGTATACTCAGACATGAGTCCCTTGCTCACTGCACCATCAGGATTCAAGCAAGCCGGGCCGACGATGGCTGAAATGCCAGAAACCGGTCCCCGGAAGCTTGTCTCCTTTCTGGTGAAGAATTGGCTTGGTAGTTTAGTCTGCCCTGTTCCCATGATGCACTGGGCCAGGGACAGACTGACTTGCATATAGCCAGGTTCTGAGCTGGGAAGGTGCAGTGAGCTAAATAACGGTGATGGATCAAGCCCTGATCTTTGGACTGGGTAAGAGGGGTCTGCTTAATTCAGACACTCTGTTCATCACCACCCCCTTTTCTGAATCGTTTTTGGCCACCATAGGTGTGGCAGGGTATACTCAGACATGAGTCCCTTGCTCACTGCACCATCAGGATTCAAGCAAGCCGGGCCGACGACGGCTGAAATGCCAGAAACCGGTCCCCGGAAGCTTGTCTCCTTTCTGGTGAAGAATTGGCTCGGTAGTTTAGTATGCCCTGTTCCCATGATGCACTGGGCCAGGGACAGACTGATTTGCATATAGCCAGGTTCTGAGCTGGGATGGTGCAGTGAGCTAAATAACGGTGATGGATCAAGCCCTGATCTTTGGAATGGGTAAGAGTGGTCTGCTTAATTCAGACACTCTGTTCATCACCACCCCCTTTTCTGAATCGTTTTTGGCCACTATAGGTGTGGCAGGGTATACTCAGACATGAGTCCCTTGCTCACTGCACCATCAGGATTCAAGCAAGCCGGGCCGACGGCGGCTGAAATGCCAGAAACCGGTCCCCGGAAGCTTGTCTCCTTTCTGGTGAAGAATTGGCTTGGTAGTTTAGTCTGCCCTGTTCCCATGATGCACTGGGCCTGGGACAGACTGATTTGCATATAGCCAGGTTCTGAGCTGGGATGGTGCAGTGAGCTAAATAACGGTGATGGATCAAGCCCTGATCTTTGGACTGGGTAAGAGTGGTCTGCTTAATTCAGACACTCTGTTCATCACGACCCCCTTTTCTGAATTGACACCAAACACAGCATGTTTCCATGCAATCATTCCAAAGTTAGCATTTACTGCAAGGTTATAATGCACTTAAGAGTATATGGTCTGGCTGCATCACAGAACAGCCTCAGAGAATAGGTTCCGAAAGCTGCAGAGGGGCTCCTCTCATGCATGGGCACCCTCTCACACAAAACCAAGCACCCTGCCCTCAGGATTGATAAGGCCTGCCGTAGGAGTGACTGATAGGGTTATATGTGTCAGTGATTAATGGGAGATATAGGTAACCTATTAGTAAGGGGTGCCTGCACCACCTTACCCAGGCTGCAGTAGCAGACCAGTGGTGCCATTTTGGAAGGCTTCCCAGGGGTGGTATAATACGTACTTCGGCCCCTGGTAGGCCTCTGGGGTACCTATGCCCTTAGTACCTAGTGTACCATATACTAGGGACTCATAAAGGTACCTCAGTAACCAAACTGGAGTGTACCTATTGTACATGGAATCAATTTAGAGAGGAAGCAGCTAGGCTGGGTCCTGGATAGCAGGGCCCCAGGGAGGATAAAGTAAAAAAAACAATGAAATACCAGCAAAAAGTGGGGGTAACCATAGTAAGCAGATCCTACTCTCCTACACTCAATGACAAAAATCCACCAAAGGGTTCGAGAGATATGAATTTTTAAAGGAACAGTAGATTGCTGCTTTTTCACTCAGAGTAATAAATCGCTGTAATTGACTGTGCTCGCGGTCAGCTTTGGAAAACATTTATAAAGTTGGAAACTACTACTTCAGCCAGCTTTGACCGACCAACTCTGACATGGAGCAAGTCACAGGGGACAAAGGGGCCACAGGTGCCACAGGGGCCACAGGGGCCAAAAGGGCCACAGGGACCACAGGGGCTTGGGTGAACAGTTAACTCACAGTCAGAGCAGTCTGCAGTCCAGTAGAAATCAATGTAGTGATCCTGGTGCAAGGGATGTAGGACGTTGAAGGATACTGAAGGCTGATGAGTCGGTGACAGGGGACTTCTTGCAGCTACTCTTGAGTCCACAAACATGGTGGGCTGGTAGAAGTCAATATTCTTCAAAGTGCGGTTGAAGGCCAGCCACAAATCAAGTGTCTGAGGCGCAGGATAATATTTTCTCAGCCAGGGTACAACCGGCACAGTCCTCTCTTTGCTAGCCCAAAGAGTAACGGGTGCAGAGGACACCAGTCTTGGTGCAGCTTCTCTTTGCTGGGTCCAGGGACCAGCACGGTAGTCCGTCTTAAGTCGAATCTTCAGTAGAGATGTGACCTGAGGCCTGGGTGCCAGGGGTGTCATTTTTATGCCCAGTTTGTACCCTCAGGAGATGTGGCAACTAGTAGCCAATGGGCTACCAGGTACCCTCCCACCTAGTGGTGACTTCTGTAAAATGTTAAAATAAAGGTGGGTGACCCAATAAACCCTTGCGAGCTTGGGCTGAAATATGTTTTAGAAAAAGGTCCTTGCAAGCACCTTCTTCTGTAAAATGTGGCATCCAGCCAGCCCGAAATGCGCCATTCTTTCTACTTCCATCATGGTACAACCCTTCTCTTGTGCGTGGAGCTCCCTAACCCACACTAGAAGTGTGGCTACCTTGGGGCTACATGCCCACAGAAAAAAACTGTTTGGCAATGACTTCCCCTTCTCTGTCCTCAACACAAAACTCCCTGCCCGAGCAAAAGAGCCGCAACTCTTGTGTGTCCACAATTTTCCGTTCAAAGGCAGCTTTCCATTTGAAGCTCGCCTTTTGGGCTTAGACCCTCTTTGGCCTACCTGCCAAGGGGAGGTCACTCCTCTTCCAAGAGCAGGTCCTGTGTGTTCCTTCCTAAGAGGCATTCTCATCTTCTTGCAAGAGGGCAGAAGGCTGTGTGGTGGCCAGCAACCATAAGCAGTAATTGTAAAACTTTGGCCAACAAGGTGGCCACTTATTATTTTCCACTTGTGCAAAAGTGGCCTTGAATTCAATTCAATTCAATTCAATTCAAATTCAATTAAAAATTATCTTTATTCGGTTTTCAAAGAAAGCCATAAAAGAACATTTAAAAGACATTGTCAGTTAAAATACAATAAAATATATTTTTTTTTAAATTAATGTACACAAATGAATATATTCCTCAGGATACAATAATTACACACTATTAAGATTAGAACGATGATCAATTCAACTTGACTATCAAGGCAGTTTTAATACCGCGATTCTTTTGAAGTATCATATTAAGTAGCCCCATTCAGAAGTTAGCACTGCTGAGTTGTCAGTGTGTAGCCCTGTGTTTGTCAACGGGCGTACTCGCCCTTTCACAGTAAAAATGACAACGATGGGATTTTACTGTGATGATGACATGTAAAGTTAAGAAACCCATATCTTACTTCTTAATGTAATGCACCCTGCCTTCAAGGCTCACTAGGCCTGTCTTAGGGGGGACTTATAAATATTAGAAAGGGGAGTTTGACTTTTTTCATCACTTTAAAGGGCACACTCAAGCTAGAAGTCAAACACTACTCTCTTAGCCGGTACTGGTGTGCTGGGAGTCATACTTTGCTTTGTCTCACACGTGGTGTCACAATGAGTGTTGCAGTCCACGAGAGACACTTTAACTTACAGGCCCTGGGTACACCTGTTACCATATATTAGGGACTTATAAGTAAGTTATCTTATGCCAATTGTGGCTGAACCAATCAGATATATATCTTTTGGGGGTCAGAGCAATGGCACGGAGGTCTATTTTGTAGGACTAAGTGCACCTTTGGTGTCGATAAACCAGCAGCATCAGGTCGAAACTTTAGGGGCGATCATACAAAAAGAGGTATCTCCTTACAGACCCCAGGCACACTACTCCGAGTGCTTCAGTGTCTGTGATTGGAAATTAATAGCTGAAAGGGTACTTGTACAATCCCGTGTGGAGAAGATGTGTTCATCAATGCCTCTTGGGTTAGAGTGAAGAGCTCGTTGAATGAACACCAGTGCTGTGCGCAGGGGCACCTCACCTCGCAGTACCCTCACAGCAGTTCTCTGCTCCCATAGGGTAAGGCAGTCTGAAAGCAGTGATTACTGGAGACCCCGATGTGGGCCTGAAGTAAAATATTATTATTTTAATACCTCAGGCTTGATCAGCAACACGTCTGCTACACAACCTAAAGCCCACGCTTAGCTCAAAGTCTCATGGATGTGCCATCCACCTAGAAGCAATCCTGCAACCAAAGGCAAGCCTTGTGCAATTAGCTTGAGGTGGACCTTGGGTAGGACTTCAGTAGAACTTCCAATTCCACAGTGTAGAAGACCACAATCAAAGTTCTAGAACAAGCTCAAAACATGACCACATCTCCGCATGTCACCCTAGCCCGGCTTCTTGCCAGTCATCGGGTCACTCCACCCATGGATGCTTGCGGCAGAATAAACTCTTGGGTGTATCGGGAGAGGTCCGGTTTCTTTGTTATGTTCTTGAGACCGATATTTTCCGGTACCAGCTGCTTCCTCCTTTGCTGGAATGTATGACATTACAACGCACACTTTTACAACGCATACCTTTAGAACTGATTTTTCACAACGCAACATCCATTACAACGCATTCCATTATAACGCATGCCGTTACAATGAATTTTTAAAAACTATCTTTACAACGCATTCCATTACAACGCATACTACCTTTACCACACATACCATTACAACGCATACCATTACATTGCATGTTATGGTAAGTATTGGATAGCGTAGGTGTAAAAATTACTATTCTAACTCCAGGAGGTGCAACAGTAGGGTAAGTGTTGGATAGTGTAGGGGTAAAAATTACTATTCTAACTCCATGGGGTGCAACAGTAGGCTAAGTGTAGGATAGTGTAAGGGTACTATGCGTTGTGATGGTATGCGTTGTAATGGTATGCGTTGTACTGACTGCGTTGTAATGACATGCGTTGTAGTGGTATGCGTTATAGTGTCATGCATTGTAATGGTTGCTTGTAATGGCATGCGTTGTAATGGATGTTGCGTTGTAAAAGTTTTGTTGTAATGGTAGTGCGTTGTAAAGGTTGTTTCCCCCTTTGCTGTATTCTTAGTACTAAGCCCAGTAAACCGAACGAGCGCCACAACCAACTTCTGCAGTGATCTTAGTATGCCCGCCTCGCTTCCATGCTCAGCCGCAGTCTGTCTCCCTCTTCGCTGTATCCGAGACCCTGGCACACTGCTCCACATATTGTGCCTGGAAGAGCTCTTACCCACCCTCTCAGTTCACCCAGATCACCCTTACTGTCTATGTGAAGACCCCGAGGGCGTCCACTCTCCTGGTAGATTCTGTCCCTCATCAGGCACAACCCTGGGACCATCTGGTGGTCAGGGACAAACTCTATCTAGCGGGTGTTTCCCCACCCATTCCCCTGGCATGCCTGACTGTCGGCTGTGTACAGCTACAAACAATTTAACAGTATTAAGGATTGGTGCAAAATTGTGTTTTGCGTTACTCTGCCCTGGGAAGGTGTTCCATGGGTGGAGAATGATTGTTCCCACTCACCCCCCATGGCTTATGGCGCATTCCCAGAATATGTAAAAGTTCTACACCTTCCCCCTGGAGGTGCAACAAGGAGCAACATCCGCATTTCTCCTCGCTGTTTCCTCTTTTCACGTGTGCTGCATTTTGCAGCACACTTAGAAAGAGGACATAGCCTTTAAGGATTGTTTTTGTGCACAGAAGGTGTAACCTCCTGCACAAAAACAACGCTGCCTACAACACAGGCATCCTTGCACCATGGCACAAGTGTGCCTGCGTTAGCACTAGGCAGCAGATTGTGCGCTGGCACAGGCATAGTGCAAGAATGCGCCAGATATTGGTAAATATGACAATTACCTGCCCTTTCCGTTTCATGCAGCACAGAAAGTTGTCTTGTTGCATTGTGTTGCGTTGCGCGCATTGTTGCTAAACCTGGCCTAATGTTTCCTACTCCATAAGGAAGGTCCTTCCTTATGGTTGGCCAAGGTTCGGGAAAGATCTCGGGGAGTCATTTGGCATCGGAGGATGTGCAGCAGGACCCAGGTCTGGACACCTTACTACTTGACATCTACTTTTGCAAACTTGGGTACATTATTGATTTTGCTGCTCTGACAGACAAACACACACAGACTGGTGGACAGACAGACGAGCATGGGTACATTGGCAGAAGAGATGCTCGTATGAACTGTAAATTATATGTAAATTGTAAATTGAATTGTAAATTGATTCTTGTATAGCGCACTACTCACCCGCAAGGGTCTCAAGGCGCTTGTACGAATACCGCTGTGAAACCCATCCTGGCTTTCCCTGTGAGGCGTCCACTCCTGGGCACCCCCAAGGTGGAGGCCAGGCATCCTTAGCGTTGTGGGGGTCGTTGTGGAGATTAAGCAAGCTATTGCCCAGAGTTGCAGAGTGGGACTCCATGATTGGAATAGACACAGAGGCGAGAATTATCAGGTCAGTGGAATTTTTTGAGCCCAAGACCCGCCGAGGCGGGGAATTGAACCCTGGTCCCGGGCTAGACCTCTGCATCAGGGTCTGCCGCTCTAATCATTGAGTCACACTTCTCCACATGTGGAGTATGTGGGATTCCAGTTCCTAGCTCCTCAGACCAGAACTGAAAATTGAACTCAATCATTCCCTTTAATTATCTGGAGTTGAAATGAGTGAAAATATAGGGCTCTGCTCCATCTCAGCGCTTCTCTCTGGTGAAGGCCCACTCCATGTCGCTATTAAAAGACTGCGCCACATGCACGCGGCGCAGCAACGTGCTACAGCCCTCGGGGTCAGGGGAGTTCACTGTGTCTCTGAAAACTCAAACCGCAATGGACAGAGTGTTGAGACAGGTACTGAAGGGACAGGTGTGAGGTCTTCCAGGGCCTGGGCCGCCCTCGTTCTGTCTCCACTAATATCTTGCATCAGACGCTGCGCCCCAGATATCGCATCCCGCTGCTGTCAAGGGATGCTCCGGGTCTTATAACAACACTTCCAAAGGCCCTGAGCTCATGTTTATTCAGCTCTAATATATTCTCTTCTCACCCAGCCCGTCCTGCTGTTAGGGTTTGCAAACACCAGATATTGACTTTAGCGACGTTAAAGTCAGTGCTCCAAGTGCAGGAAAGATACCCAGTCAAAATATTTACATTGTAGCAAGAGAGCAGGATGAGCCCGGAGGGACAGCTGAGGAGGCGCGCGCTGATCCAGCAGGGGCTGTGTCAATGTTTGCAGGAAGGCGGGGAGCAGGCCGCACAGCACTTCCGGCAGCAGCAGTTGGAAGCCATCTTGACAGGCAACGGGCCCAGTGCGACGCGTCTTCGCTCACCTTGTTCAGAGTCATTATGGATATGAAGAGCTGCCGCTAAATCCCAGCTCAGGGAAACTTTCACTCCCTGGAAGATGATTAAAAAAACTAATCAGGGTAACAAACGGAGACCTCGCGCCTGTATAATCAGAATCCACTTCAAGCTTTCACAAGCCGTCCCCCAATGAGACTTCAATCTGCGCTAATTGGTTTCTTATCCCAATGAGGGCATTTAACGTACCCTCTGCATGATGTCTACAGAAGCAGCGCACCATTGTCTACGCTACGAGTGCACATCTGCCATACGCTGAGGTATCATGCAACGAGTGTGCACTGATACACTGCAGGAAGACTTACCATCTTATACAGTCCATAGGAGAAAGTATCATCCTGTAATGCATACAATGATGGACCCCAGGCAGACCTATTATCTTATACAGTCCATAGGAGAAAGTATCATCCTGTGATGCATACAATGATGGACCCCAGGCAGACCTATCATCTCATATAGACCACAGGACAACGTTTCACCCTGTAATGTATACAATGATAGACCCCAGGCAGACATATTATCTTATAGAGTCCACAGGAGAAAGTATCAATCTGTAATGCATACAATGATGGACCCCAGGCAGACCTATCATCTTATACAGTCCATAGGAGAAAGTATCATCCTGTGATGCATACAATGATGGACCCCAGGCAGACCTATCATCTTATATAGACCACAGGACAAAGTTTCTCCCTGTAATGTATACAATGATAGACCCCAGGCAGACCTGTCATCTTATGGAGCCCATAGGAGAAAGTTTCATCCTGTAATGCATAAAACGATGGACAACAGGCAGACCTATCATCTTATAGAGTCCACAGGAGAAAGTTTCACCCTGTAATGTATACAATGATAGACCCCAGGCAGACCTATTATCTTATAGAGTCCACAGGATAAAGTATCAATCTGTAATGCATACAATGATGGACCCTAGGCAGACCTATCATCTTATACAGTCCATAGGAGAAAGTATCATCCTGTAATGCATATAATGATGGACCCCTGGCCGACCGGTCATCTTATATAGACCACAGGACAAAGTTTCACCCTGTAATGTATATAATGATAGACCCCAGGCAGACCTATCATCTTATACAGTCCATAGGAGAAAGTATCATCCTGTAATGCATATAATGATGGACCCCAGGCAGACCTATCATCTTATAGAGTCCACAGGAGAAAGTTTCATCCTATACTGCGGACACCGATAGACCGCAGGAAGACCTTTCATCTTATATAGGCGATATAACATGCGATACATTTCATACTTTTATAGAAGTATGACTCATGATTGAAAGCGAGGAGCCCTCTTTGGATCCATAGATTCGGGATTCTATCCTGAACGGGCTAACTGGTGTGATCTTGGGCACAGTTTGTACCTCTTTATGTCTCCAGCTCACGTATTAAAGGGCAGCGAACAGCAGTGCAAGTAAGATAGACGAGGTGACATTGATAAGCAGATTCCACATCACCCGCTAGGCACATTCACGAATTAAAGTGACTTTTGGCCAGTGCTTATTTGTGGGCAGCAGGTGTGGTATACCTTGAGGTCCAGGAGGAAGAAGGGAGGTCTCAAATAAGTTGCTGACCCTGAAGAAAGGGAACTGTAGTTCGATCTCAGCCTTTTCCAATTGAACAGTGTGATCCTCGGCATGTCCTTTGATGCTCTTTTCAAGCTGCAGAGTGAGACGTGTGGCACCGACGCGGTGTTAAGGTCCCACCTCCCTCCACACTACCTCCTGGCTTGTGTCATCAGCTCTCGGCTGCACCTCACCCATCCCAGTATCCCCAGCACACCACCACGTGTTTGAGACACTCCTGCTGCAATGCAGATGGTGTCTGTGAAGTGTCTCACTGCTTCTAGCAGCTAGATCCGTGCGTGTCAAGTACCTGGAATAAAGATGCTGTGATCATGCGAGAAACATGGGCATCTTCGCTTTCACGTTCACTGGCCAAGGTGGGAGGTGGCCCTGACATGGGGAATAACTGCTCAGAACCAGAGATGCAGGGTTGTTCACCTGCCAGGAAAAAAGCTGCCATATTTCTCCTGCCCTGAGCTGATGGAGGTGGGTGTGGGAGTGCCAAGGCTAAAGGGGCGGCATGAGGGTTTGGGGGGGAGGGGGGGGGGGGGAGGTAGTAGTGCAGCAGAGCAAGCTTGTGCCCATCTGTGGGAAGCATTGTATGTGTCAACCAGATTACTGCAGAGGTACGTGGGGCCGCTCAATGCTGTTGCCTGTAACCCTCACTCTGCAGCAGCTTTGACAGACGGGGGCATATTTCAGAGCCCCTTGCACCCCCGTGGCGTCACTTTTTGTGACGCCCCGGCAGCGCAAACTAAAAAATCATATTTATGAGGTCACACAAAGCCACTCTGCCTGGCTTTGAACAGCCTCATAGATACAGAGAAAGGTAAAACAGCGCAAATCGCTGTGTTGCCATTACTCTGCAATAGGGCGGCGTTGCCGTTACTCTGCACCAGGGCGGCGTTCCATGGGCGTTGCCGTTACTCTGCACCAGGGCGGTGTTCCATGGGCGTTGCCGTTACTCTGCACCAGGGCGGCGTTCCATGGGCGTTGCTGTTACTCTGCACCAGGGCGGCATTCCATGGGCGTTGCTGTTACTCTGCACCAGGGCGGCGTTCCATGGGCGTTGCCGTTACTCTGCACGAGGGCGACGTTCCATGGGCGTTGCCGTTACTCTGCACCAGGGCGGCGTTCCATGGGCGTTGCCGTTACTCTGCGCCAGGCCGGCGTTCCATGGGCGTTGCTCTTTGGCATAGGGCGGCGTTCCATGGGCGTTGCTCTTTGGCATAGGGCGGCGTTCCATGGGCGTTGCTCTTCGGCGTAGGGCGGCGCAGCAAGGTGGCTGGTGTGCTGCCCTGCGCCAAATCCCCATAAATGAGGCCCCTGGTGTCTCCGGGCCGGAAGCCTTGGGTAAGGAGGGACTTCTTTACAAGCCTCTTGCGCCACTTTTGCTTCATTTTTAACATGGGAAAAGTAACGTACGGGGGGCGCAAGGAGTTTGTAAATCTGCCCCGGAGTTTTTAGCCTCAATAATTCTATCCCGGACATGTTTGGAAGTGCGACTTGGGGTATTTCACAGAGTTACCACTGCCGGTGAAATACCACAATGAGTTCGGAGGGAGTACGACCTTCATTTTAGGAGTATTTGTGTAGGCAACAAGAAAATTACACACACACACACACAGCCACTCACACACACCCTCTTACTTGAGGTTGGTGGAAATGTAATAAAACAAACCGATAATTTTTCTGGAAGAGCCCAACATAAAAGCAGAGACAGGGCTGGTGCTTTCATAAAACAAAGGGCCATATTATAAAGATAGGGCGATACATTATCGCCGCTTTTATCGACAGGAAACTGCCACTAAAGCGGCGATAATGGGCTTGATAATATGTCCTTGTAAATTCCCATAGAAGCCCAGGTTCTGGTGTGAACCTGGACTTCTATGGGAATTCACAAGGGCATATTATCAAGCCCATTATCGCCGCTTTAGCAGCAGTTTCCTGCCGCTAAAGCGGCGATCATTTTAGCGCTGTTCGTGATAATATGCCTCAAAGTAGGGTGCCACTAAATTAGTGAACAGGCATTAGCAAGTGCAATAGGTCTGACTTTAATGTACCAAAAATTCTAAAGGCAGGTATTCTCAAATACACTTGCATGCATTTTATGCAGAAACGCTGCTCATCACATTAAAATCTGTCCTGCTGCCTTTGCCAATACTGTGAAACAGTAGCCAAATATTGTGTTCTGTGTTAAATGCAGAGAAGACAAAGAACTGACTGTGACAAACAGCATAGATATGTTTATTGTTCAGATTTGGAATAATCTCTCGTGCATTCTAATTCTTGCTGGAAGGTTGAAGGAGGCATCGGCAGCTGACAGCATGAGTTGGGAGACCAGCACTCCCCTGAGTGTAGCCAAACCAAAGCCCACTCTATGCCTCTTTTAAAGAATTGACAAAACTGAGTGACCCGGGCAGCTGTGGTCTCAAGCCAGACCTAAAAAAGGAAGGTTACTGTACACAGATAGGCCATTATTACGAAGCATTTCAAATTGTTACGTACTAATATTGGGGTCAATTGTCATTCATGGACACAAGCCTTTGGGGGTCTTTAAATTGTGTACTTATTAGTACAAGAGCTGAAGCAAAAAAATGGTGCCAATTCTAAACCAATAATTGCAGTCACACGTTAAGCGGTTTTCACTCATAGACTTACTTGATATCAGCAGGCCGAGTCACTGAGTGAGCGTTAAGAGGTTTTCACTCATAGACTTCCTTGATATCAGCAGGCCGAGTCACTGAGTGAGCGTTAAGAGGTTTTCACTCATAGACTTCCTTGATATCAGCAGGCCGAGTCACTGAGTGAGCTCTAAGGGGTTTTCACTCATAGACTTCCTTGATATCAGCAGGCCGAGTCACTGAGTGAGCGTTAAGAGGATTTCACTCATAGACTTCCTTGATATCAGCAGGCCGACTCACTGAGTGAGCGTTAAGAGGTTTTCACTAATAGACTTCCTTGATATCAGCAGGCTGAGTCACTGAGTGAGCGTTAAGAGGTTTTCACTCATAGACTTCCTTGATATCAGCAGGCCGAGTCACTGAGTGAGCGTTAAGAGGTTTTCACCCATAGACTTCCTTGATATCAGCAGGACGAGTCACTGAGTGAGCTTTAAGAGGTTTTCACTCCTAGACTTCCTTGATATCAGCAGGCCGAGTCACTGAGTGAGTGTTAAGAGGTTTTCACTCATAGACTTCCTTGATATCAGCAGGCCGACTCACTGAGTGAGCGTTAAGAGGTTTTCACCCATAGACTTCTTTGATATCAGCAGGCCGAGTCACTGAGTGAGCGTTAAGAGGATTTCACCCATAGACTTCCTTGATATCAGCAGGCCGAGTCACTGAGTGAGCGTTAAGAGGATTTCACTCATAGACTTCCTTGATATCAGCAGGCTTAGTCACTGAGGGAACGTTAAGAGGTTTTCACTAATAGACTTCCTTGATATCAGCAGCCGAGTCACTGAGTGAGCGTTAAGAGGATTTCACTCATAGACTTCCTTGATATCAGCAGGCTTAGTCACTGAGTGAACGTTAAGAGGTTTTCACTAATAGACTTCCTTGATATCAGTAGGCCGAGTCACTGAGTGAGCGTTAAGCCCGATTTAGCGGGCTTAACACCGAAGTATGCTACCCTGACACAATTTGATTCAATAGACCTAAATACGGTCAAGCAGGAACTAAGTCGTTGCAAATCGGGCTCGCCAGACGACCCTTGCCCTCCTAAACTCTGGAGCCGCATAGCTGATTTCGTGGCCCCCGCTATTCAACGCATTTGGAATTTGTCCATCTCATCGGGGGTGTTCCCGGATATTTGGAAACATGCCACTCTTCTCCCCTTAAAGAAAAAATCTAATGGGGACCCTAAGGATCTCAATAATCTCCGTCCAATCTCCCTCCTTGCAGCACCAGGCAAAATGCTTGAAAAAGTTATCCAGCGGCAATTAAATCAATTCATTGAATACAACAAAACTCTACATGAGACGCAATCAGGCTTCCGACCTGGTTTTAGCACCGAAACAGCTTTAATTGAGGTGGCAGAGTCAGTAAGGTGGTCGATGGACTCGGGAGACTCAGCGATGCTGGTGCTCCTGGATCTGTCGGCCGCCTTTGACACGGTCGACCACGCTATACTACTGTCTCGACTAGCGGAGATAGGCATCCAGGGTCAGGCACTGAAGTGGCTACAGTCCTATCTGACTCAAAGAACTCAGAAGGTGGCATTAAGGGACGTCTTTTCTACACCTAAAGCACTGAACTGTGGCGTTCCACAGGGCTCGGCTTTGAGCCCACTTTTATTTAATGTCTACCTGGCTCCACTCTTTACGCTGATCGCCAATTGGGGGATCAAGGCAATCTCATACGCCGACGATACCCAATTGGTGTTCCCATACTCAGAAGTATCAGAGGCATCCTTCTCAAATTTTAAGGGGTGCCTACAAGACGTAGCCTGCTGGATGAACACCAATAAATTAAAACTCAACACTAGTAAAACTGAGGTGATCTTCTTTGGCAGAGACCCCCCCCCACCATCTGATTTATGGTGGCCGGCAGAGATGGGTATAGCTCCCTCGCCTAGCCATTCTGCAAGAAATCTAGGTGTGCGGTGGGATGATAAGTTGTCCTTTGTTTCACACATACAGCAAGTTGCTGGCTGCTGTATGAGCAAGTTGAGGAATCTACGTAAGATTCTTCGACTTCTACCAGTCAGCTGCCGAAAAACCGTAGTCCACGCCACAGTCACATCCAGGCTGGATTACGCCAACGGTCTGTATTTGGGCCTACCAAGGTACCTTATACAGCAACTACAACTGGTTCAAAATGCGGCTGCGAGACTTTTAATGAGGATTCCGTTCAAGCATTCAGTCTCTCCGTACCTACTCTCCCTTCACTGGTTACCAGTTGCTAGTAGAATAAAATTCAAAGCACTTACTCTGGCCTTCAGATCCTTATATGGAAACTGCCCAAATTACCTGAAAGTTCGACTTCCAAGGTATTCCCAATCTCGTTCGCTCAGATCCAACAACCATGTGCGTCTGACAGCCCCTAGAGTAAAAAGAGCCCGGCTGGGCGGACGAACCTTCTCGGCCAATGTGGCCAATCTATGGAACTCACTACCCATCACCCTCCAACAGGCCCCATCTGAAGCCTGTTTTAAACACCTGCTGAAAACCTGGCTGTTTACCCAGTCTCGCTAAATGCTACCCTCTCCAGCCTCCATGGTCTGATACACTTGTTCTCTCAGCGCCGGGACACCTCCTCGTGAGGTAGCTGTTCGCGCTATACAAAATTCTGTATTATTATTATTATTAAGAGGTTTTCAATCCTAGACTTCCTTGATATCAGCAGGCCGAGTCACTGAGTGAGTGTTAAGAGGTTTTCACTCATAGACTTCCTTGATATCAGCAGGCCGAGTCACAGAGTGAGCGTTAAGAGGTTTTCACCCATAGACTTCCTTGATATCAGCAGGCCGAGTCACTGAGCGAGCGTTAAGTGGTTTTCACTCATAGACTTCCTTGATATCAGCAGGCTGAGTCTCTGAGTGAGCGTTAAGAGGTTTTCACTCATAGACTTCCTTGATATCAGCAGGCTGAGTCTCTGAGTGAACGTTAAGAGGTTTTCACCCATAGACTTCCTTGATATCAGCAGGCCGAGTCACTGAGTGAGCGTTAAGAGGTTTTTACTCATAGACTTCCTTGATATCAGCAGGTCGAGTCACTGAGTGAGCGTTAAGAGGTTTTCACTCATAGACTTCCTTGATATCAGCAGGCCGACTCACTGAGTGAGCGTTAAGAGGTTTTCACCCATAGACTTCCTTGATATCAGCAGGCCGAGTCACTGAGCGAGCGTTAAGTGGTTTTCACTCATAGACTTCCTTGATATCAGCAGGCTGAGTCTCTGAGTGAACGTTAAGAGGTTTTCACCCATAGACTTCCTTGATATCAGCAGGCCGAGTCACTGAGTGAGCGTTAAGAGGTTTTCACTCATAGACTTCCTTGATATCAGCAGGCCGACTCACTGAGTGAGCGCTAAGAGGTTTTCACCCATAGACTTCCTTGATATCAGCAGGCCGAGTCACTGAGTGAGCGTTAAGAGGTTTTCACCCATAGACTTCCTTGATATCAGCAGGCCGAGTCACTGAGTGAGCGTTAAGAGGATTTCACTCATAGACTTCCTTGATATCAGCAGGCTTAGTCACTGAGTGAACGTTAAGAGGTTTTCACTAATAGACTTCCTTGATATCAGTAGGCCGAGTCACTGAGTGAGCGTTAAGAGGTTTTCGCTCCTAGACTTCCTTAATATCAGCAGGCCGACTCACTGAGTGAGCGTTAAGAGGTTTTCACTCATAGACTTCCTTGATATCAGCAGGCCGACTCACTGAGTGAGCGTTAAGAGGTTTTCACTCATAGACTTCCTTGATATCAGCAGGCCGACTCACTGAGTGAGCGTTAAGAGGTTTTCACTCATAGACTTCCTTGATATCAGCAGGCAGACTCACTGAGTGAACGTTAAGAGGTTTTCACTCATAGACTTCCTTGATATCAGCAGGCCGACTCACTGAGTGAGCGTTAAGAGGTTTTCACTCATAGACTTCCTTGATATCAGCAGGCCGACTCACTGAGTGAGCGTTAAGAGGTTTTCACTCATAGACTTCCTTGATATCAGCAGGCCGACTCACTGAGTGAGCGTTAAGAGGTTTTCACTCATAGACTTCCTTGATATCAGCAGGCCGACTCACTGAGTGAGCGTTAAGAGGTTTTCACTCATAGACTTCCTTGATATCAGCAGGCCGACTCACTGAGTGAGCGTTAAGAGGTTTTCACTCATAGACTTCCTTGATATCAGCAGGCCGAGTCACTGAGTGAGCGTTAAGAGGTTTTCACCCATAGACTTCCTTGATATCAGCAGGCCGAGTCTCTGAGTGAACGTTAAGAGGTTTTCACCCATAGACTTCCTTAATATCAGCAGGCCGAGTCACTGAGTGAGCGTTAAGAGGTTTTCACTCATAGACTTCCTTGATATCAGCAGGTCGAGTCACTGAGTGAGCGTTAAGAGGTTTTCACTCATAGACTTCCTTGATATCAGCAGGCCGAGTCACTGAGTGAGCGTTAAGAGGTTTTCACTGATAGACTTCCTTGACATCAGCAGGTCGACTCACTGAGTGAGCGTTAAGAGGTTTTCACTCATAGACTTCCTTGATATCAGCAGGCCGAGTCACTGAGTGAGGGTTGAGGTTTTCACTCATAGACTTCCTTGATATCAGCAGGCAGACTCACTGAGTGAGCGTTAAGAGGTTCTCACTGATAGACTTCCTTGACATCAGCAGGTCGACTCACTGAGTGAGCGTTAAGAGGTTTTCACTCATAGACTTCCTTGATATCAGCAGGCCGAGTCACTGAGTGAGCGTTAAGAGGTTTTCACTCATAGACTTCCTTGATATCAGCAGGCCGACTCACTGAGTGAGCGTTAAGAGGTTTTCACTCATAGACTTCCTTGATATCAGCAGGCCGAGTCACTGAGTGAGGGTTGAGGTTTTCACTCATAGACTTACTTGATATCAGCAGGCAGACTCACTGAGTGAGTGTTAAGAGGTTTTCACTCATAGACTTCCTTAATATCAGCAGGCCGACTCACTGAGTGAGCGTTAAGAGGTTTTCACTCATAGACTTCCTTGATATCAGCAGGCCGACTCACTGAGTGAGCGTTAAGAGGTTTTCACTCATAGACTTCCTTGATATCAGCAGGCCGACTCACTGAGTGAGCGTTAAGAGGTTTTCACTCATAGACTTCCTTGATATCAGCAGGCCGAGTCACTGAGTGAGCGTTAAGAGGTTTTCACTCATAGACTTCCTTGATATCAGCAGGCCGAGTCACTGAGTGAGCGTTAAGAGGTTTTCACTCATAGACTTCCTTGATATCAGCAGGCCGACTCACTGAGTGAGCGTTAAGAGGTTTTCACTCATAGACTTGCTTGATATCAGCAGGCCGACTCACTGAGTGAGCGTTAAGAGGTTTTCACTCATAGACTTCCTTGATATCAGCAGGCCGAGTCACTGAGTGAGCGTTAAGAGGTTTTCACTCATAGACTTCCTTGATATCAGCAGGCCGACTCACTGAGTGAGCGTTAAGAGGTTTTCACTCATAGACTTCCTTGATATCAGCAGGCCGACTCACTGAGTGAGCGTTAAGAGGTTTTCACTCATAGACTTCCTTGATATCAGCAGGCCGACTCACTGAGTGAGCGTTAAGAGGTTTTCACTCATAGACTTCCTTGATATCAGCAGACCGACACACTGAGTGAGCGTTAAGAGGTTTTCACTCATAGACTTCCTTGATATCAGCAGGCCGACTCACTGAGTGAACGTTAAGAGGTTTTCACTCATAGACTTCCTTGATATCAGCAGGCCGACTCACTGAGTGAGCGTTAAGAGGTTTTCACTCATAGACTTCCTTGATATCAGCAGGCCGACTCACTGAGTGAGCGTTAAGAGGTTTTCACTCATAGACTTCCTTGATATTAGCAGGCCGACTCACTGAGTGAGCGTTAAGAGGTTTTCACTCATAGACCTCCTTGATATCAGCAGGCCGAGTCACTGAGTGAGGGTTGAGGTTTTCACTCATAGACTTCCTTGATATCAGCAGGCAGGCTCACTGAGTGAGTGTTAAGAGGTTTTCACTCATAGACTTCCTTAATATCAGCAGGCCGACTCACTGAGTGAGCGTTAAGAGGTTTTCACTCATAGACTTCCTTGATATCAGCAGGCCACCTCACTGAGTGAACGTTAAGAGGTTTTCACTCATAGACTTCCTTGATATCAGCAGGCCGAGTCACTGAGTGAGCGTTAAGAGGTTTTCACTCCTAGACTTCCTTGATATCAGCAGGCCGAGTCACTGAGTGAGCGTTAAGAGGTTTTCACTCATAGACTTCATTGATATCAGCAGGCCGAGTCACTGAGTGAGAGTTAAGAGGTTTTCACTCATAGACTTCCTTGATACCAGCAGGCCGAGTCACTGAGTGAGTGTTAAGAGGTTTTCACTCATAGACTTCCTTGATATCAGCAGGCTTAGTCACTGAGTGAACGTTAAGAGGTTTTCACTAATAGACTTCCTTGATATCAGCAGGCCGAGTCACTGAGTGAGCGTTAAGAGGTTTTCACTCATAGACTTCCTTGATATCAGCAGGCTGACTCACTGAGTGAGCGTTAAGCGGTTGTAATGACTTTGAAGAGTTCAGGAAAGGGTAACACTAGGGGTAATAAGGGGCTTTAAGGGATCAGGGAAGGGTAGCGTTAAGGCGTAGTAAGGGATTTTTAGATGTCGTGGATGGTGAGTTGTACGGGTTAGTAAAGGGTTTTCACAGCATTAAGGGGTACTAAGGGTTGTACGGTTCAGGAAAGGGTAGTGCAAGGGAGTAGCGAGGCTTTTTTTGGATCCGAAGTGGGTAGCTGTAATGGGTAGTAAGCGTTTTTAAGATTCAGGGAAGGGTAAGGGGTAGATGGGGATTTTAGGGTTCGGGAAAGGTTTGCTATAAGCAGTCATCAGGGGTTTTAGGAGTCATGGAAGGCTAGCATTAATCTGTAATAATCAGCATTTAGGGTTTATGGAAGGATAGAGTTTAGCGGTAGGAAAGGTTTTTATGGTACATGAAATGGTAGTACTCATAAGTAGTAAGAGGTATTTAGGGTTCAGGGAGGGGCAGCATTAACGGGTAGCAAGTTGTCTGTAGGGTTCCGGAATGGTAGTTTTAGGGTCTAGAGGGGTACTTAGGAAACCAGGAAGGATAATTTAAAATTTACAGTATATAAAAAAAGTAAATTAATTTAATTTATAAAAAATATGACATTTGAAGTAAATTAAATATAACTTTAGTAATGTAAGTTTTCAAAATGTAATAATAAATTAAAAATAATAGTTAAATTAACTTTGAGAGCCATGGAGCTTACAAAAAGCTTCAACAAACAACATAAAATACACACCCACTTTGTGACACTAGCTCTTCTAACAGCCAAACGCGCACTCACACTTTACTGGCGCTCTCCCGCAGCCCCCCTGGGGATGTGTGGCGGAGAGCTTTGCACAAATGGGGCGTGGCAGAAGAAGACGGCCTCCATTACGAGGAGGTAAGACTGCTGAGCAAACAACCTCTCTCCTCCCGGTGTGCCCCCCTACTTACACACTTCCAGCAGAGGGTGGAAACGACAATATACCCCTCTGAACGCACCATGCGCCCCCTCATACACAGGGAATCGCTACCCCAATCAGGCATACCCACGTTAACATTTACCCACAGTATTCGTTCGCCCACTCCAACACAAGTAACACCCCCCACATGCCAATTCGACCATCCTCATCATGAGGCCCACATCCCTCTCTACAACTTGCCACCATTACCGGGGCAGGCCACCCGTATCGCCCCTCCACCTGCCCCCCGCCCACACCGATCCCTCTGTTTATCCCCAGTTATGCTGCAAGGCCAGCCTGGGGCAGGTTAAGCACAGCGTAAACCAAAGACCATATGGACCTCTGTGGCAAATTAACACGGGCGTGCGATAAATATCGCAAATCGCTCTTAGCTCATATTTTTTATCGCCGTCTATCACTAGATCCTATCGTGGAGATAGCGCGTTATTACCAACGTGTATCTCCAATGTAATAGAAAATCCAGCGATGGCGGCGAAATCCATCAAAAATACAAGTGAAACAGCGATTAAACTTTTAGTGCTAACGTAAAGCTTGCTAATAGGCAGAGGTGGATTCAGCCTTAGAATCCACCTCTCATTGAGGATAATGGCTAAGTCAGGAATTTAGCAGGTGTAAAAATTCCCGAGATAACCCCGGTTAGCGTGACTTTTTCCATCGCTAACCTGGCCCGGGGCCTCCGCTCTGACCACCAACATCTCCTTCAGGTTGGCAGGGTGAAAAAGGCAAGAACTGGGGGCAGAAGGTTTTCAATAAATGTGGCCTCCTTGTGGAACTCACTGCCCCTACAACTGCGCTCCGAAGCCAGTCTCTTCAGGTTTCGTAAACTTTTAAAAACTTTTTTGTTCTCTGTTTAATCCTTGCATTCTTGTAGCTGTGTTATGTTCTGATAAGCGCGGGGATGCCTATTGGTAACCAGGCGCTATACAAAACTCGGAATAATAATAATAATTGCTTATAGGCGTTAGGTCTGTTAGCGGCTGTTTCCGTGCTCTTTTGGTCGGGAACTCCTACTTTGCATGTCATTAGCGATAAATATCGCTGACATGCAAAGCAGCCCCCAAAACAGTTGCTTTTGCCAGAAAGCTGTCGCTAACAGCTGTTAGCAACAGCTGTCTGATAGGGCGATTAAAATATTGCCGCTTTAGTGGCAAAAAGTGCTGCTAAAGCGGCGATATGGCCCTTGCTAATATGCCCCTCTGTCCCTATACGCGCCCTCCGCTGAGGTCTGATATCAGACATCCAGGCACAACCACAGTAATCCTCTTGCCAGCACTGCTGTCTCTTGCTGTAAGACGTCATGCATCACTGTTTATTTTGTGAAAAATATTTTTTTTTTTAAAAAAGACTCTACCATCCATAAATCTTAAATCTAGGAACCGGTAAATTAAACACCATTGTCAGAAGGAATGCCGTGTCCAGGTATCTTGGAAGTTGATGGAAAGGGAAAGTAGAGGTGGCAGGGACCGCAATACAGGAACACGTGCACCTGCCGGCTCCTCCCATGTGTGCCGCAATACAGGAACACGTGCACCTGCCGGCTCCTCCCATGTGTGCCGCAATACAGGAACACGTGCACCTGCCGGCTCCTCCCATGTGTGCCGCAATACAGGAACACGTGCACCTGCCGGCTCCTCCCATGTGTGCCGCAATACAGGAACACGTGCACCTGCCTGCTCCTCCCATGTGTGCCGCAATACAGGAACACGTGCACCTGCCGGCTCCTCCCATGTGTGCCGCAATACAGGAACACGCGCACCTGCCGGCTCCTCCCATGTGTGCCGCAATACAGGAACACGTGCACCTGCCTGCTCCTCCCATGTGTGCCGCAATACAGGAACACGTGCACCTGCCGGCTCCTCCCATGTGTGCCGCAATACAGGAACACGTGCACCTGCCTGCTCCTCCCATGTGTGCCGCAATACAGGAACACGTGCACCTGCCGGCTCCTCCCATGTGTGCCGCAATACAGGAACACGTGCACCTGCCGGCTCCTCCCATGTGTTCCGCAATACAGGAACACGTGCACCTGCCTGCTACTCCCATGTGCGCCGCAATACAGGAACACGTGCACCTGCCTGCTCCTCCCTTGTGTGCCGCAATACAGGAACACGTGCACCTGCCTGCTCCTCCCATGTGTGCTGCACCTGTGAGAGAAGAACAAACGCCATCAGGATCCAATCAACTCAAACTTTTTAGAACCACGACGACCCAGTAAAAGTTTGTGGCTCACCTAGCATCAATAAAGATGAGGCGGCGAGTTGTAAATATAAGTTAGGCATGGTGTGGTAGCGCATTGTCATTTACAGACCGCACAATCTCCATTGGAATGGCCTCTTATTTAGACAGACAGACAGACAGCTTTACTGATAAAACTATACAGAGCACACATGATAACGTGTGGAAATCGGGTGTCAGTGAATATCGATCATTTGTGCAAAACCAAAGAGTGTTTTGATTTATTTTGATCCTATTAAAATCTCTGTGCCAATCACACATCAGAATGACTAAAATTAGCTTCATTTTGCTTTCCTAACTGGTGAATGTGTACAGTTAATTTACAGGTATTTACATTTTGTTGTGTGTTATGAAACAATAAACTCCTACAGCCTTTTCTTTCACACTTCATGTACCCCACCAACTTGTTACATAATTCACTTAACTTTTCTTCCTGTGACTGTTAACCCAGAGCAGCTTTAAAACTCCAGTCCCAGTGTTAAAACCGAAGGAACAGAAGACATCGCCTGACATTTGTCCTCTGTCTTTGAAGTGCAGAATATGTGACAAGTGTAATACAGAATTTAACCGCATCTTTATTGCTTTTACTTTTGAGGCCCACCAACAATTGTCTCCCAGTCTAGAGGTTGGGAAACACTGGTCTCGGAGACACGTGGCATTGGTGTACCATGTGTCTGACCCAGGGCACAAGTCGTAAAAAAAGAAGTGGGGGGACGCTGTCACTGGAAGTGACGTCACGACCAGAAGTGACGTCACGAAAGGTGCCGAGCTCCTCGTCCCCGAGAGGCCAAAGAGTGAAGTCCAGCTGTTTGGCAGGGGGGATGGCGTCCCCCCAGTAAAATAAGTGGGGGGACGCCGTCCACCTGCGTGATACCCTGACTCGAGCCCTGGTCTGACCTAAACAGAACCTCCAGGAGGCTAAAGGTCAAATTCTGTTGTAACACAAGAGTTGGATTTTATAAAGAGCTCTGGGTCGCACACCTTGATAAACAAATCATTGTGTATTGTGTATTGTGTGTGTCATTACTGCTCTTGGAGGAACAGCACTTTTTCTGTGGAAGCACACAACTTCTACCCATTCAAAATATGTGCTGCTGCGCACCAACATGTGGGCGGAGCCAACGCCCCATCTCTGTAGCACTCCTGAAAGCCCATTTTAGGTTCATTACATAAGGTAAGGTGACAGTAGCGCTATCAAGCCAGACCTAAAAGTACCAGAAATGTAACATTTTCCGGTTCACAAGGACCATCCAGAAGAAAAACATCTAGTTTGGCTGGAAAACTGAAATGTGTGCACGAAGATTTGCTCCGGTGACTTCCATCTTTAAAGGGCTTCATGTGCAGCAGCCTTCTGGGATGAGCCCTTTCACTCAGCGCAGGCCTGATCCCTCGCTGACCCATATGGAGGCCTCTCAGGCCAAGCTAAGCCGCTAACTGGCTTATCTCCCACAGCAAGGGCCAGGCGAGAAGGAGATTATAGGGGGTGAGAGTCGGGGCTTCTGCGCAGACCCCATGTCTTGGACAGAAGAGCAGAGCAACGGGCTGCTTGGAGCTCGGGGGTGGGGGTGCTGCTGGGGCCTCCCCAGCCCCCCACAAGCAATGTAGTCCACTCCCTGGCAGACCTTGTCAAGCATTCCGGGTCTTCATTCCAGCCCATTGGTGATATTTAATTTTCATGCAACTCTCATGGTCTGTGCAAGGGTTCCAGTGTAGCGCACACAATAAAACAAACCACTTCTATGAGCCTAACACGGAACGCTTCACAAAGCTGGTAGTGACATAACCACCCATGGTTACATAATTAGGATAAAGTTCACAGCTCAAGTTCCAGAGATAAGTAGGTGTCCATAGGAAGGTTGCATAGTCACATCGGATGCATAGGGGTCAAAAAGATCAAAGGTAGATGTGTTTTGGCTGGGCACTGGTGGTCCCATGATGTCTGTCAGACTCTGTGTTTACAGAGTGTACCATACACCATACATGTAAGTCCTAATATCACATGTATGTAACACTCTGAACCACATAATATAGCACACGCCCTACTCCTAAAACGAGGTAAAGAACCAGGAGCCATACTAGACAAAGATTTGTCAATGAACTCTCTAGCCAAGAAATAGCGGACAACTGTTTTGGCCGGTCAGATCCCTGAGAAAGACTCTGAGGTGGCTGTGAAAGAGGTGTCTTAGAATTGGTGTTCAGGCATTGAAACTGTCACGCCTTGATGACAGCAACTGGGGGGCTATCGAGGTTGGACTATGGCAACTCCCTCTATCTAGGCGCTAACAAAACCTGTATTGCTCGCCTCCGAAGAATCCAGAATGCGGCAGCTCGCGCCCTGCTAGCACTGCCCAAATCGTGTTTGGTTGCGCACCTTTTGCCTAAGCTGCACTGGCTGCTGATAGCGAAAAGAAGTCATTTTAAGTCTTTGTGTGTGGCCCATAAAATCTTGACACGTCAAGGACCGCCGATTTTAGCGGATCTGCTGGTCCAATATGTGCCTAATCGCCCTTTGCGATCGGCCAACTCTGGTTCGGTCTGTACTCCTCGTTTCTACAGAGCCAGAGCAGGCGGTCGCCCCTTCAAAGTTCAGGCGGCTCGCCTCTGGAACTCTCTTCCGATTCCTATTAGAGGACTTCAGAACCACCTGGCTTTTCGAAAGGCTTTAAAGACCTGGCTCTTCCCAGCGTAGGCTGCTCTCCATCCTCCGAGTGGTCTTAGCCCTTGCTTAGGTAGTGGTGGGTCGCCCCGTCACTGGGACAGCTGTGCGCTTTACAAATCTCAAAAATAAATACCTGGGCAGTCCAGCCTATGTCATAAAGAGATTACAGGTGACACAAAATGCGGCAGCTGAGTACCCTTGGACATTCCCAAGAAGAACTCAGCACAACAGACTCTCGGACAACTGCATTGGTTACCCATCAAGAAACGCATAGAGTTCAAGGCCCTATGCATCACACATGAGCTGAGACATACATCGAGGCCGCCTGCCCTACAACCATTTATCACCTCCCAAACAGCCACAAGAGTACTAAGATTGAACAATCTATCTCTTTTAGCAGTTCCAAAAATAAGGAGAGGAGGAGGTAGAACATTTGTCTTCCTCACTGCCAAGGTATGGAGCGCCCTTCCTGTACCCCTCACATCCAATAACAACTTGTCAAGCTTTAGAAAACTTCTACTAAAGAAATGAACGAGCCCCTACGTTATTGGCCCAACCTCTTGTCAGGACCTTTCACCTTATAATGTAGGTGTTCCTTCACAGAGGAAAAACTCTAGCAACTCTGTGCATCCAATACTGTGGACCCACAAAACTGTGAGAGAAAATTTACAGAATGGCCTCACACACCATTCAGGTGTCAGACTTCATCATAACCAGCCCACGATCACCAAAAAATCCTCTAATGGCGAACGAGCCAATATTAGGGCTGTCGTTCAAGCATTAGCAGGAAAAGAAAAAGAAAAGAAGGAAAGAGGAGGAGGTCCAATCAAAATCCCTACCGCATCCTGGTTCAATTTTTAAACTTTTAGTCCTTGGTGGAGGAGGGATGGT
This sequence comes from Lissotriton vulgaris, assembly GCF_964263255.1. Taxonomy (NCBI): domain Eukaryota; kingdom Metazoa; phylum Chordata; class Amphibia; order Caudata; family Salamandridae; genus Lissotriton; species Lissotriton vulgaris. The sequence continues at coordinate 34,078,650 of NC_141699.1, read as the reverse complement.
TAAAAAGCAAAAGGAGTGGGACAATGATAGCCCTGTTATGGTGCTAATTGCCCAGTTATAAGCAATCAGGTCTGTTTTATCAATCAAGTCGACATGTTTCAGTCCCCAACTGGCCCCAACAAGGGTACCAGTCTTAACAAAACTTAGATTGACAATGGAACCTTCTTGCTGTCAGCACCTAACCTACTATTACTCCAATAATAAATCCCCTTCCGTCTCTATAGGGGTTTGTGTGCACACCGAACAGCACCCACCATCACAGTGCTTGTTCCTTCTGGAACTCAACAATTTAAACACAAAAGCACGGGTACACCACACCACAATACAAAATGACAATGGAACAATTTATAAGTCCAAATCCAAAAGATAACGAAAGCAAGGCTCTTCAGTTTTGATCTCTTTATTCCAATACATGGTAGGGAAAATACCACAGCTGACGCGTTTCGCCCCAGTATGGGACTTCTTCAGGGCGAAATATAAGAAATTCCTTGTGTCTCCATAAATAGCAGAAGCTATGCAAAATGTGCAGCACAAGAAAAAATTGAATCATCCATCCAGATATGTCAGCGATGACATTGTATGCACAGGCCTAATAATATACTTTCTGCATCAATGATTATTGCTCCCATCACTGTAATTTTTTGATTTTAGGCAAAGATAGATGTAATCTCGAGTTACCAAGCAACGAGTGTATAGTTATATAACCTCTTTCCAAGTATCGGATGTGTTCTAAGCAAAATCGGAACAACCTCTGGTTTAAAGAACCTGTCAGAGCATTAAGGAGCGCTGGACACACAATACGCATGCGCGGGTACATTCTATCATCCCCCGAGCATGCGCATTACCGAGGCTTTGTACTAAGCTATGCGCGACATAGTGGGTGCTACATGCGCATGCGCACGACTTGCAAACGGGTCCACGGGGCTGAAAATTGACCGAGTCTTGCCGGATCTGCCAAATAAGGACTTACAATTAACCTAATTTTCATTAGGAACACTTAAGTAAGGGCGGATTACCCTTTTATGGGCACATACTCATTTCCGGTTTTGCGCTAATGAGGCTAAGCCATTGACACAATACCGGGTATAAATACCACACGCCCTGAGCTTCTCAAATCAGTTCGGTGGAGCAGCGTGTGGGGCAAGACGGAGGACAACTCGTCTTGAGTTTGTGAATATAGAGTGTACAATACAAGCATTTCTAAGACAAACTAAGTAAGTAAGGAACCATATTAAAACCTATATTGTTTTTTACTTAGATTGCACAATAGCAATCACCCCCCCAGACGTTCTTGAATGCTCATGAAGCAAGCAAGCAAGCAATACCTGACAAGTATTACCACAGCTTCTTTTACATTGTTTGAGTGTCTATGTTTCTATGTTGTATGTCATGTTGGTTTTTCTTTACAGGGCAAATTGAGCACATGGTTCGTTCCAAGTGATTGCACCTGTTTGAGCTACCCGTTACCAGGGTGACCATCTTTTTCTTTTTCTTTTCTCAGGTCGTGCAATTTGCATTGAACTTGAGCAGAACCGCTGTAGGCACATTATAGCCTTTATTATTTTTATTCACTTTTTGTTATTAATATAAATACAATTTTGTGACAAAACTAGTGAAACGTGAGTAAGGTGGGGAAGTTGTGCCCCCGTCCTGAAGAAGGAGCTCTGTCTCCGAAACATGTCGACGCACACAGGAGGTACTGTCCATTAACACGACAGGTCCAACCTCGCACTTCACTTCTTTTAACAGTACCAGCCCGGGATATGAATAAAAAAAAATTTCAAACCAACCCACGAGCCAGGTATCTTTTTAATCCTTTCACTAATTCCCACCACTCACATAAAATATCCCGTATCACATGCACCACATGCACCACATGCACCACACATAGCCATAACTATAAGTGCTCCGCGTAGTCGTATGTCGAAGTACGTCGCATCCTGTTAGAGGGGTGCGAAGACCCCTATGATGAAGCATGACACTAAGGGGCCTTTTGGTGTGTGAGGGGTATTTTACAAATCACTAAGTGCTCCCATACCACTGTGGCGAACACTTCCCCAACATCCCCAGTAGGATTCCTTTTGTTTATGTAACTAAGTCTGTGGAGTAAGAATCCTGCTCATTACTCTACCTCCACCCTTCTGTTTATTTCTACACTAGAGCACCCAGAACTATCAAGGAAACATCTAGAACTTTGCCTCCCCCTATGAAAAAGCCCTGCAGGCCAACCATGGGAGGGCTCTTCTGTAAAGCACAAAGGCTTACCAAGGAACCATCCAGAACTTCACCTCCCCCAGCAGAAGAGACCCCTGCAGACCAACAGTGGGAGGTCACTACTCTAGAGCACCCAGGCTCACCAAGGAAACATCTAGAACTTCAACTTCCACCAAAAGAGAGCCCTGTAAACCAACCCTGGGAGGTCTCTTCTCGAAAGCACCCAGACTCGCAAAGGAAGCATCCAGAACTTCACTTCTCCCTCTGAGAGAGAGCCATGAAGACCAACCCCGGAGGTCTCTACTCGAGCGCATCCAGACTCACCAAGGAAACATCTAGAACTTCACCTTCCCTGGGAGAGAGTGTTGGTGGCGGTTCGCATAGGGCGTGCTGCGGGTGGTGGGCAGGGGCGAGGCAGGGTGGGAGGGGGGTAGTAAATACGGACATACGGCGGAACGTTAGGAAAGTAATTATTACTTTCCTCCGTTCCGTCGTGTGTCCAAGTTTTCTACCCCTCCCGCCCTGCAGCACGCCCTATGCGAGCCGCCACTGGAGAGAGCACTTCAGATAACCCTGGGAGTGTGCTACACTAAACCATGCAGACTCACTAAACGTGTTCAATAAATATTTTGGGCCTCATTTACAATATTTTGCCATAGGGCAGCGCCTCAAACCTTCCTGCAGCATTGCAAGCCTTCCTGCAGTGCTGCCCTATTTTAAAAGAAAAGGGCATGAATTGTCCCTATAGATCAGATCCGGCGCTGGTGCTAAATTGGCTGGTATGCTACAATGCAGGGACCCCTACACCATGGTATACAGACAAAATATTGAGTACAAAATATCGAATTACACAAATATCGACTTCAAAATATAGAATGGACAGAATATAGTCATCAAAAATATCGTTTTTAAAGTAAGTAATGTAATATTGATTTTTATAAATATAGAAAGTCAAAATATCAAAGTATATAATATAGGCTATTAAAATTATCGAATTTTTTATAATATAACATTTTTTAAAGTGTTTTGTATGTTAGTGTATGTGTGCAAAGTGTATACTTTTTTGTAATTTATTTTAAGTAATTAATTTTATGTTATTTAATTTTTGCATAATTTAATTATGTAGCGGGTTGTGGGTTTATAGGGTAATAGGGTGGGAAGTAATTTAATTATAATTGATTAAATATGGTAATTTATTTATTGATATTTATTTGTAATACATTGTTAATTAATTTTTAATTGGTATTTAATTAATTCTTAATTGGTAATTCATTTTTATTAATTGATTAATTGATAATTATGTGAATTTTATTAATTTATTGATAATTATGTGAATTGTATTAATTTATTTTCTGTAGCAGGTTGTGGGTTTATAGGGGAATAGTGTGGGAAGTAATTTAAATGTAATTAATGAAATATTTTAATTTATATATTGGTATTTATTTTGAATTATTGGTAATTGCATTTTATTTTTTAATTAATTAATTGTAAATTAGTTAATTAATTTTAGTTGGTAATTAATTAATTATTAATTGGTAAATAATTTTTAGGAATGGATTAATTGATAATTAAGTGAATTTAATTTATTTATTTTCCATAGCGGGTTGTGGGTTTATAGGGGAATAGGGTTGGAAGTTATTTAATTGTAATTAATTAAATGTTTTTATTTATTTATTGATATTTATTTTTAATTAATTGGTAATTAAATTTTATTTTTTAATTAATTAATTGTAAATTAGTAATTAATTTGTATTAATAGTTAATGAATTTTAATATATATTTTTTTAATTGATTAATTATTATATTGTATTAAATAGGTATTTACTTTTTATTAATTTTTTATTAGTATTGATATTTAATTTATATTTATTAACATATTAAATATTTACTTTCTCTACTGTTAAGCTCACTAGAGTGGGAATAGTAATTTTTACCCCTACGCTATCCAACGCTTTCCCTACTGTTGCACTCTCTGGAGTGGGAATAGGACATTTACCCCTACGGTATCCAACGCTTTCCTCACTCCATATCTACCAGACCATGGATGGCCACGAAGGGTGACTGCACGTGGACTTTAGGATATGGCTGAGCCCTGTGTGCCGCTGGAACGTCACAAAAGGTGACGTTCCTGCGTCTCGTAGGGCTTGTAAATGAGCCTGTTAAACCCGGCCCTTTGGGCAGGTTCACCCCTAGACTTTTTGCTTTTCCCTAGCCTGTTTCTGGAACCTGGTGTTGGTGATTCTAGGCCTCTGCGCACTTTTTCACTGTGGTACAGTGTAAAGTGCTGGAGCTCTCTGTATGAAGGGTGAGTGACCTGCCCTCCCATAGGAATGAATGGGGAATATGTATGCCCATGGTAGTTCCTGTTGTGTGGGGAGTGCAGGGGCGAGTTTGGTATGTATGAACTCGTGAGAATGAATGCTGCAAAATTATATATGCGGCATGACTGTGTCTAGTCTAGAAGTACTACTTTTGGAAGTTGGCATATTTGTGTAAGTTGGTGCTAGCGTGTGATTGGCTGGTGAGTCTGCCCAGGAGTGCCTGGGCCTGCTGGTGGATGGACTATCTGGTTTGAGTAGGACAGGGTCTGCAGGGTCTGCAAGGCCCCGGAGGAGGGGGTCTGAGTCAGCCGTAGATGAGAGGCCCCATCTGCTGTCAAGGATGGGAGGAAAGAGCGTCTGGTGGTGCCGGACCGTGCCTGCCGCCCACCCGGCTGGCTCTCCATCCTGACGGCCCACTGTCACCTCTGGCCCTGAAGCTGTCAGGAAGACGAAAACCAGAAACATTCCAGTACTCAGTGCCCCTTGCACGAAGACTTCAAAGTACTTCAAAGGCATTTCTGTGTATAAAAAGGGGCTGTGTCCTCTTCCAAAATGTTCTTGCTCTTGCTCTTGTGGCTGACTTGAATCTACCAGGGGTGGGCGCTGCCCAGCCCCTGGATTCCTGGACTCCTGGGGGACCCCTCTGCCCTGCCTGGGCTGAAGGGCGGACTTGGCTTTGCCCCTGGGGAAGCTCTGGGACCTCGGCAGCATGGAGAAGCTGCCTTGCTGGAAGGACCTTGATACTTTGTGTTCTAGCGCCTTGGAGGCGCTTTGGTGCTTGCAGCCCTGGAAGAGCACTGTATTTTGATTATCGCGCTGAGGAGCGCTTTGCCCGCCTGGCGAGTGCCCACCACGCTTATTCTTAATTTTATTCAACTTCGGCTGCCCACGCCGTGATTGCCGCTGCCCGGAGGCCTGAAGATGCCCAGAAGTTGCCGTTCGTCCGCGGTGAAGATCGAGCCCGCCGCGCTCTGATTGGGTGACAGAGCAGAGCCCCCTCACCAGAGCCGCGACGGGATTGGCCTGTGGATCGTCGCGTCATCGGCGAGGCCCCGCTGCCATTGGTTGGCGGCCTCGCGTCATGAGGGGCTCGCCGAAGGAGCCGCGATGGGATTGGCCCATCGCTCGTGACCCGGTGGAGATGAGGCGGCGAGGAAGAAAGGTGGCGGCCGGTTAACAGGGCTCCCGTGTGCCGAGGGAGCCCTGCAGCGAGAGAAGAGACTGCCCCCGGGAGCCTGGCTGGCTCCACTCTGCGTCCCGGTCCCGAGACGGGGGGCTGGGCCAAGCGAGGAGAGTCTGCGAGGAGCAGGAGCTCCTCCATGGCCGCCGAGCCCGCCCCCGCCGCACAGGAGACCCGGTGAGTCTGGGCTGAGGGCCGGGCAGAGTGGGGCAGAAGGGAGGAGGGGCGCCGGGACACGTTGTCGGTGTCCGCCCCCCCCCCCCAGTGGCGCGAGAGCGCGCCTGTTGTCAGTGCGAAGCCAGGAGGGCTTCAAGGGCGGCCCCAGTTGGCAGTGGGTCACCCCAACGCGCGTGAGCCTAGAGAGGCTCAGAGGGGCCACATCATGTTTACGAGCCCGTTTGGCTCCAGAGAGGGCCATATTCGAGAGGGGGGGCTTCGGGGCACATTGTCGGTGCTCCTCCCCTCCTGCCTCCGGTGAGGCTCATGGGGGCATCATTGTTTTTAGAGCCTGAGAGCTCCAACGTCTGGGGCATGTGCTATGCCCAGAGCCTGTGTGGCTCCAGCAGTGGCGCAGTTGGCGCCTAAGGGCCAGCGAGGGCCCTGGCGCAAGTTTGTTGTTCTTCCCCAGTTGTCCAGCACTTTGTGGGCAGCTGCCACGTTTAGGCTTTTTGTACTTTGAGACTGGCACCCTGACATTGAGACTCAGGGCGTCTGAGCCCCAACAAGGCCGTTGGCCTAGGGACCGCCACAGGTAGTGGCTTATGTGAGCTGCTGCGCAAGTATATGGTTATTGCACCTCTGAATGTGTTTTCTTGCATCATGTGTTATTCCTGCACCTCTGAATGTTTTTATGCATTATGTGTCTTTCTTTCATGTGCTTTACTCTTGACACCTCTGAATGTTTCATGCATTATGTGTCTTTCTTTTCATGCGCTGCACCTTTGAATGTTTTAGTCATCATGTGTCCTCTTGCGCTGCACCCCTGAATGTATTTTATTGCATCATGTGCTCTGTTCTTAAACACCGCTGAATGTGTAGGTTTATACGTCATGTGTTTCCCGTTATTACTCCTCTGAATGTATATTTATGCATCATGGGTAATGTGTTCTTTCATAGACCCCTAAATGCTGTGTGATACTTAGGTGGTTGGTCTTTTTAGTACAGGTGGTCCTAGTGAGGTCCTGGTTCCCTGCGTGACATGCTCCTAAGGGGTTTAGGGTTGCGTAGTGGGTACTTACCTGTTCCCAGTAGTTACTGGAGGTGATTCATAACTGTTACTTTGTGCTACAGTGATTTTATATTCTTTTATTCTAATTTCTGACAAGTATTTCTATTTCGGAAAGTGTTGATTCTGACAGTGGCCCATGTAGCCCTGTCTTGTAAATAATCCCCAAGTGAATATTACCCGTGCCAGTTGGCACCATGTATATGTGTGATTTTATCTGATGTGTTTTTACAATACAAAAGTTATTTTATAATAACCTTGTGTGGAGTCTCTTTTGTGGTGTGCCTAGTATGTTGTTGCTGTTGTGCGCTGACGCAAATGCTTTACACATTGCCTCCGAGTTTAGCCTTACTGCTTGAGCCAAGCTACCAAGGGGGTGAGCAGAGGTTATCTTGGCGTGTGACTTCCTTGCCCTGACTAGAATGGTGGTTTCTGCCTGGCTTTGGCGTCAGCCTTAGCCTACCAGAAATAGCCAGTTCTAACAGAGCCCATTTGAAATTTGAAGAGATTTGAACCTAGCGTCTGATTTAAATCCCAGCAGAGGGGTCACTCTGTCACAACACTGACGGACATTCCGGCCGCTGAAAGATACATCCATTGTATCCCATGGGATTAAAATTCCAGTGGACGGGACATCTGTCACCGCTGTGATGGAGGAGCCCGAACACCAAGATCCACAGGCTCATAGTTTTCCTTGACATTAGTTTGTTGCCCCATTTACATGGCAAACATTTAAGGGTTTCGCTCGTGCCTGGGCTCTTAGAGCCCAGGAGGGCCTTGGCTCGACTCTGGCTTGGGTCGTGCATGGGCTCTTAGAGCCCGGGAGGGCCTTGGCTCGGCTCGGCTCTGGCTTGGGTCGTGCATGGGCTCTTAGAGCCCAGGAGGGCCTTTGCTCGGCTCGGCTCTGGCTTGGGTCGTGCATGGGCTCTTAGAGCCCAGGAGGGCCTTGGCTCGGCTCTGGCTTGGGTCGTGCATGAGCTCTTAAAGCCCAGGAGGGCCTTGGCTCGGCTCGGCTCTGGCTTGGGTAAAGCATGGGGTCTTAGAACCCAGGAGGGCCTTGGCTCGGCTCTGGCTTGGCCCGTGCATGGGCTCTTAGAGCCCAGGAGGGCCTTGGCTCGGCTCTGGCTTGGGTCATGCATGGGCTCTTAGAGCCCAGGAGGGCCTTTGCTCGGCCTTGGCTTGGATCGTGCATGGGCTCGTAGAGCCCAGGAGGGCCTTTGCTCAGCTCGGGTCTGGCTTGGGTCATGCATGGGCTCTTAGAGCCCAGGAGGGCCTTGGCTTGGCTCGGCTCTGGCTTGGGTCATGCATGGGCTCTTAGAGCCCAGGAGGGCCTTTGCTCGGCTCTGGCTTGGATCGTGAATGGGCTCTTAGAGCCCAGGAGGGCCTTTGCTCGGCTCGGCTCTGGCTTTGGTCATGCATGGGCTCTTAGAGCCCAGGAGGGCCTTGGCTCGGCTCGACTCTGGCTTGGGTCATGCATGGGCTCTTAGAGCCCAGGAGAACCTTGGTTCGGCTCTGGCTTGGGTCATGCATGGGCTCTTAGAGCCAAGGAAGGCCTTGGCTTGGCTCGGCTCTGGCTTGGGTCATGCATGGGCTCTTAGAGCCCAGGAGGGCCTTTACCTCGGCTCTGGCTTGAGTCATGCATGGGCTCCTAGAGCCCAGGAGGGCCTTGGTTCGGCTCTGGCTTGGGTCGTGCATGGGCTCTTAGAGACCAGGAGGGCCTTGGCTCGGCTCTGGCTTGGGTCATGCTTGGGCTCCTAGAGCCCAGGAGGGCCTTGGCTCGGCTCGGCTCTGGCTTGGATCATGCATGGGCTTTTAGAGCCCAGGAGGGCCTTGGCTGGGCTCTGGCTTGGGTCATGCATGGGCTCTTCGAGCCCAGGAGGGCCTTGGCTCGGCTCGGCTCTGGCTTGGGTCATCCATGGGCTCTTAGAGCCCAGGAGGGCCTTGGCTCCGCTCGGCTCTGGCTTGGGTCAAGCATGGGCTCTTAGAGCCCAGGAGGGCCTTGGCTCGGCTCTGGCTTGAGTCATGTATGGGCTCTTAGAGCCTAGGAGGGCCTTGGCTCGGCTCTGGTCATGCATGGGCTCTTAGAGCCCAGGAGGGCCTTGGCTTGGCTCTGGCTTGGGTCGTGCATGGGCTCTTAGAGCCCAGGAGGGTCTTGGCTCGGCTCTGGCTTGGGTCGTGCATGGGCTCTTAGAGCCCAGGAGGGCCTTGGCTCGGCTCGGCTCTGGCTTGGGTCGTGCATGGGCTCTTAGAGCCCAGGAGGGCCTTGGCTCGGCTCGGCTCTGGCTTGGGTCATGCATGGGCTCTTAGAGCCCAGGAGAGCCTTGGCTCTGCACTGGCTGGGGTCATGCGTAGGCTCTTAGAGCCCAGAGGGACTTGCCTCGGCTCGGCTCTGGCTTGGGTCATGCATGGGCTCTTAGAGCCCAGGAGGGCCTTGGCTCGGCTCGGCTCTGGCTTGGGTCATGCACGGGCTCTTAGAGCCCCGGAGGGCCTTGGCTCTGCTCAGCTCTGGCTTGGCCCGTGCATGGGCTCTTTAGCCCAGGAGGGACTTGGCTCGGCTCGGTTCTGGCTTGGGTCATGCTTGGTCTCTTGGAGCCCAGGAGGGTCTTGGCTCGGCTCTGGCTTGGGTTGTGCACCGGCTGCTAGAGCCCAGACAGGGATCGGCTCGGCTCGGATCGGCTTGGCTCTGGCTCCGCTCATCCTAAATTGTTGGCTCACACCCCTCTAGACTGGAGTGACGAGGTACATCCAGCCCCGGAGAGACAGCAAGTATTGGGGTGACGGGGCTGGATGAGTACAAGCTCCTGAGCACTTGAGGCGCCATGAGGTTCGGAATGGGGCGCTTCTTGGCGCCTGGTTACAAACTCACCCGGTTACACTGCGGCCAAGGAGTATTTTTGTGAAATCTTCGGGTCCCTAGAATCCCTGGGGAGGAAATAAATACCATAGCATATACCATATTATATCACACCGTGGTGTTATGTAGTCAAAAGTCCAATTAGAGGGTGTAGAGGCGCTCCATGAAATGCAAGGGGTTATCATGACAATCGGACACATACCTAGATGGCACCAAAAAACAATGAAAACAAAGGAAATTTTTAAACGCGTGATTTAAATATTTTGGCCTGATTATAACATTCCCGTGCCGCTAATGAAGTAGCCCACTGGATATTAGCAAGTCTAGGTGACCATCAAATCTATATACAATGAGAGTCTGAAAACAAAGTCAATCTGAGCTTCCTTAAAAGTCAGATTTATTCTTCATTGATATTCACACTAATCTCCACGGCATCTTGGCATTTACTCTGTTTTGATCCTTGGTATCTATCCTGTTTGTTCCTGAAATAGCACAATGGTACAGTCCTGAGGAAGGCACACATAAGTGTCGAAACGCGTAGACAGGAAACCATCCAACAGTTTTTATATTTATGAATTATTTGAATGATTGAAGTTATGCATATGCTATAATGCTACAAAAAACCTTTTTATCTTCTGTGTACAATTGTGTATCGATTTTATCAAATATCATGTTTTTGTAAGAAGTATTAAATTTGTATTCCAATGTGTAAAAACAGGAGTGGATTATCATTTCTTTACGTGGCCTAAGCCACTCTTCATGTGCTAGTTGGTAATAAAAATTTGCCTGGGTATTTTACTCACATATGTTATCATGACAATGATAATAAGTATTTCGATTACCGGTTCAAGGGTCAGTTTATTTATATTATTATAGTGAAGAGAGCTCAGCATCCGTGTCTCTGACCCCAGCACTGTTATGTACTTTCCTCACTGAAGCGCGTCACTTGGGCCGAAGCGCTAAGCGCCTAGAAGCGTGGAGCGCCTTCCAAGCCCCCGGGCGTTGTTACCGCAAAGTCTGTCAGCTCCGGGGCTCCTTGGCAAAGAGAGAGGGGTGGGGGGGGGGGGACGCTCATCTGTGCGGCCAACTGTCCAGCCCTCGTCATTGGTATAATTTTAATTAGGACGATGATGCAAGAATGAGTTGCCATAGTGATGGCCCCGTGCCTAGAGGGCCGGTTCTCCCTATGCCAGGCGCATCCACGCTGCGTGCATAGAGGGGACTGTAGGACAATCGCTGCCCGGGCCGGCCCCACTGAAGGATCGGGGTTGTAGGTTTTTCTTCTTTAAGAAATGAATTGATCGGTTTCTTCAGCCTAAAGATTTTTATTAATAGCAGGGGGTACCCGGTAAACCAAACGGCATGTGGGTAAAATAAGTAAATTACGAAAAAGTGATGCCACGGTGATTTCTTCAAGAAACTTAATTATGAGGACAAAAACTATTAATTATCTGTCTCGTCACACCATAAATTGTATGATATATATCTATCATCTAATTAACGTTCATCCAATGGTTACTATCAGCAAGTGCACAAAAATATATATATATTAAATAAGGAAAAAACACAACAAAACAAAAATTCGATTTGTCAATTCGTTTTTTTTTAAAGTTCCTTTTTCATTTTATGCATTATTAATATAAATCAGTCAACAACACAATATTCAATCTTGTGAGGAATGACGTGTTCGAATCCAAAAACCAAATATTTTATTCTAGATCCAAGCGGTCCAAATGTCCTATTGTTGTGGACCTAAATCCAAGGGTTGTGTGAGAAGCCCAATGTTATTTTTTACAAGGAAAAATGGCAATGTCTTTTCTTAGCCTGATTTAGCCTGATTTCCTTTTCGAACACCAAAATAGCAAGGAGCATAAGAAACTAAACAAGTTTTTTGTAGCTTCAAAACCAAATGATGCTCCTAGGGAATATATCCGCACAATCTCCAAATCAAAGCAGGTGTCGAAATTAATAATAACTGTCAACGCGTTTTGGCCTTTCAAACAGTATTAGGCCTCATCAGGACAAAGGGCAACAAAGTTTCATTTAAATGATCCAAAGGAATATTATCCAATTACAAAAACCAATTTGGGATATGGTCGTTCAATACTGCAGATATATTAGGAAAAGTCACTCAAGCCAGAAAGAAATTCCTATATTGTGCACCCCTGTGCTTATTCAGATTTCATTATAATCTCAAGCCTGTGATCCAATCACCGGCAACCGCAGGGAGTATAAACCCACATCAGTTTAGGGAAACGGGCCAGAGTCTCCAACTGCTCGGCGTGTATCTCAGCCAACCGGGCTAAAGAGGCAGAAATTGAAATTCACACCCTTGACACTCAATCAGGGCTCAAGGCCTAAAAGCAGCAGTGGGGGCGAACCAAGTCAGGCAGTATGCAAGTGACATCATGGCGCGTGACATCACAGTGCGTGACATCACGGCACGTGGCATCGCAATAGGCATCACAGGAAGTGGCCTCACAGCCCATGACCTCACAGGAAGTCACATCACATAAAGAGACCTCAAATCTAAAGACCTCACGCATATGTTTAGCAGGTCTATCAATAGTACATTGGAGCGCATGACGATATTTAAGAAATTAGTGTTTGCGCCGCGGTTGTGCCAAACAGGTGATGCAAGCCCGATGCAAACTCCGGGCCTCAACTTATACATTAAGGGGCATATTTACAAGGCCCCTGCACCAGCGAAGCGTCCCTTTTTTTAACGCTCCAGGGGCGCAAAATGCGGAGCCATATTTACAAGGCCACACAAAGCCACCCTGCGTCTTGTAAATATGACCCCTTTCAGACATTCCTCTGTGTGAAAGGGGCGTTCCATGGGTGTTGCTGTCGGTGTTTCCACGCAACACCCATGGATTCCGATGCAATGCCAGATTTACAAGGTTTTGTAAAACTGTGAATGCGTCAGATTCTAGCGCCTCCCAAGGGAGGCTTCTAAGTGGAACAAAGAGAAGGAAGACCTTCATTACTCCTAGTTCTCCCCTCTTTCTCTGTGGTCTACGTTCTGCAGCACTCACAGAAGGAGGACTATGCAATCAATGATTGTTTTATGCAGGAAGGTGCCCCTTCCTGCACGAAGATCATCCCTGCAAGGCAGACACCCTTGCACCGTGACTTGCACCATGGTGCAAGGGTGCCTGCGTTGGCCCTAGACAGCGACCTGTGCCACAGCGCAGAGGAAAGCACCGGGATGCATCATATTGCTGTAAATACGGCACATTACTGCACTTTCCAAATGAGGCAGCTAAGGCGCAGCACGATGGCTCGCAGAGCCGTGCTGTATCTTCATCACGCAAACATGCTCCGTATGTTTTTTAAACGCTGCCACAAAGAAATTGGCAGCAATGAGAAACGTGGCAGTAAATCTGCTCTAAATCAATTGGTTGCAAAGGCTGCGTTATCTCATGGGATTAATGCACCTGCTGCAGAGATCTTCATGTGCCAACTAAATCTCAGGGAATAATAACAATGGTAAGGATAACGTATTTACTGGAGAGTACGTTTTTTTCCCTGTCCTAGTTTTGAATCAAAGTAGCATAACGGGTTAATATGTCTCCTGCAGAGCACATCATGGAACACACATATGACAGATTTTTGTTCTGTGTAAATGGGTGAGTTCCTCCTTTTAAGGACAGGGATCTATTTGTTACTTTCAGTTCATAAAGTGTAATCCTTCTAATATAGCACAGTGAGCTGTGAAGGACCTGTGATTCTTACACCCTGTAACCCTCACTGTCATATGAAACACATCATACACTTTGATCTACACGCATGATTTATTGATAATCTATAGTGCCATAAAAGAACTCAACAAAATAGTGGTGTTTAAATAGCTGTTTGTGTAAATACTGGGGCCGACCAACACATGTGCCATTCTTACACTGCATGCATATCTCTTAAATGGTAGGCAGACAAAATATTGATTTTTAAATATCGACATACAATAATGTCGATGTTTAAATATCGAAGGGACAGAATATAGAAGGTAAGTAATATCGATGTTAGTAATATCGATATTACTAATATCGATTTTTATATGATTTGTATGTATATTATTATGTATTTAATATGTATTTTTTTATTTTTATGTAATTTATGTAATTTAAGTAAATTTAGTATTTTAGTACCGAAGCGGGTTGTGGGTTTTATAGGGGAATAGGGTGGGAAGTAATTTAATTATACTAAATTAATTATTAATTTTTAGTGATTATAAATTAATTGTAATTAATTATTAATTATTTTTTATTAATTGGTTATTAATTTGAATTAATTGATTAATTGATAATTATGTTCCGTAGCGGGTTATGGGTTTATAGGGGAATAGGGTGGGAAGTAATTTAAATGGAATTAAGTAATAAGTTCTTTTAATTAATTGTTTTTATTAATTATATTATTGTTAATTATTTATTATTTGGTAATTAATTATTATTAATTGGTAATTAATTGTTATGAATTTAATAATTGATAATTATGTTCTGTGGGGGTTATGGCTTTATAGGGGAGTAGGAAGGGAAGTAATTTAAATGTAAATAAGCAATAATTTATTTTAATTAATTGTTTTTGTTAATTATATTCTTGTTAATTAATTATTATTATTATAATTATTATTATTATTATTTTTTTAAACCTTTATTTTCCTTATGCACAATACACAGCTGTCTGCCTACAACCCAACAGGCCGGCCGCTATGACATTCAGCGATATAACGTCACACAGTGGAGTTTCCGTCTTGTGTATAAAATTAAGCGATTCGCAGTATTTACATGTGCATATCGTAGAATCAAAAAGCAGGCATAGTAGGTTTTGTTTTTAAACTTTTGATGAAATAAACAATAACATAAAAACATTTAAACACATGGCAAAAGGCAGTTGCAGGGACCCAAGAGGAGAGGGCAAAGAGTTCAAGTATCATACAATAATGAAGCACATGTATCGGGTGAAGGGTGGCGAGCAGCTCAATAAATGCATATTATTACAGACAAACGTCCGGAACGTCGACTACTAAGGGGACAGTGAAATGTCAATGGTGTAGTCCTGTGGAGGGGTACAAATATTCCCACGGTAAGCATTCCATTGGGACCAAATTCTGCCCCATTTCTTAAGTCGGCCCGAGCAACATAGACCGTCTTTTCCCTGAACATGCACCAGTCCATGTTCTCCTTCCAGGTCGTTACCGTGGGTGGACTATGGGAACCCCAGAGTTGCGCAATATCCCTCTTGGCAACCATGTTACCAAGAGTCACCCAAAAAGACTGGGCCGTATTATAGTCCGTCGGTTCCCAAACATTAAGAAGGCATCGTCGGGCCTCAGGCAATAGAGAGACCCCAGTGACCCTTCCCATAATCGCATGCACTCTAGACCAGAAGGCAGACACCTCAGGACACTCCCAAATTATATGCATGAAGGTAGCACTCATACCGCAGCCGCGCTTGCATAACCCATCAAGGGAGTAACCCATTTGCACCAGACGCGTACCAGTCACATATACTCGATGGAGGATCTACAACTGTACGAAGCGGAGGCGGGCAGGTATGGCCACCTCCTTAGGGAGGAGACGGCCATTTGCCAATCCTCATCGTCGAGTTCCAAGCCATCAGTGGTCCACGAAGCCCTGAGTCGCACAAGAAGATCAGCCCTGTTATTGATGAGTTTCTTGTAGATCAGGGATATAGTACTGTCCGGCACATGGCCATCAAGAATACGATCCTCTAGCGGCGAGGATTGGGGAATCTCCGTCCCCGGGGGTAAGACAGAGGTCAAGGCGTGCCATACCTGTAAATACCTGGGGGCACATTAGGATGGCGGGCGGGCTTTGCCCACCCACCACCCTAGCGGAACTCGGGACCGCCCGCCTAAAGGGCGGGGGTCCCGACATTGCCATTAGGATGCGCCCGCCACAGTGGCGGGCGCATTCCTCAATTAAACATTGTGGCGGGCGGTGCTCACTGCTCCGCCCGCCAAAATGTTAAAAACAAAAGCACCACTTTGCACAATCGAAGCGGCAGACACCGCGCGGTGCCTGCCTCTTCGATTTTGCAAAGGCAGGGGGTGCCACCCCCCTTTGGCCTTCACTCTGGGGGCCCACATGGGGCCCCCAGAGTGAACACCGCATGCCTTTCTGTGGCGGCATTGCTGCCACGGAAAGGCATTGAAAAAAGCCCTTTGTAATATTGCGGGCGGTGTCTGACAGACACCGCCTGCATGTTACTCGTTTTCCGCCCCGGCTGCAAGGCGACCAGGGCGGAAAAGTGGCGGGCGGTGTTTGCCTCCGCTGCGGTCCCCCCCGCCATTGTAATGTGGCGGGGGGAAAGGGTGGCGGGCGGGCATTTCTGTCGGGCGGATTGCCACCGCCACCATGGCGGTGGCGATCCGCCCGACATCATAATGGAGCCCCTGAAGTGTTCCTTGTCGTCAAGTTCATATTCATTTTTGAGAACCTCAAAAGTCTTAACACTACCTTTGGACCAGAGATCCTCCACCTTGCTAATACCAATCATGTCCCATTTATCAAATCTTTTCGTTCTCCACAGATTACCCAGTCTATCAGAGTCATACAGCGGTGTCGCTCGGGTTAACCTATCGCTCCATCCCATAGCAGCATTCGCATCTCGCCACACTTGCACAGCACACTTCGTAGGACCAGTCAGGGCGTTAAATGGCTCCTTAGAATACAGTGCCCTGTTAAAATTCCCACCTGGGAGGAGATATTTATCCATCGCAAAGGCGGGAGCAGGACCAGGGGTGTAGGTCACCTGATTAACCGCGCACAGCTGCGAGGCCCAGTAATAGCGTCTGATGTCAGGGAGGGCGATGCCACCATCGTACCACGGCAAAGTGAGTTTGGGTAAGGAGATACGAGCACGCCCGTCCCAAATCAATTGCCTCTGAAGGCTCTCAACCTCACGAAAATACCTGGAAGGTATGGGATCAAAAAAATTTTGAAGAGCATACAGGAACCTAGGGAGCGACATCATCTTAAAAAGAGTTGCACGCCCCAATGGGGAGAGGGGCAGGCGACGCCACCGTGAGACGTCAAGTTTAAGCCGCTGGAGAGGGGCATGAAGGTTACGATCGTAACGGACAGTGGAATCCAAGGAGACATGGATCCCTAAGTTCTTAAAACCAGTCTCAACCACCTGAATCGGGAATCTATGGGGCAATGGAGGAAGATCCCCGGCCAGAACATAAACACAGGATTTGGTCCAGTTAATGACAAGACCCGAGCTATTCCCGAAGGTGGTGAGAACATCAAAAAGCACATTAAGAGACTTCCAAGGTGAGGTTAGATAAAGAAGGATGTCATCTGCGTATAGTGAGACATGATCTTCAAAGCCAGGAGCCCACTGGATGCCCTTAATCGAGGGCTCCCAGCGAAGCCACTCGGCCAACAGCTCCAAATCAAGGGCAAAAAGCAACGGGGACAGCGGACAACCCTGTCTGGTGCCACGCCCAAGAACAAAAGAACCAGACACCCTCCCATTCACCACCACCTGGACCAGTGGTCGTTCGTAAAGGAGCTTAACCCAGGCAATAAAGTTCGAGCCGAAACCAAACTTGGAGAGAGCTGCCCAGAGATAAGGCCATTCGATGGTATCAAAAGCCATGGTGGCATCAAGGGAGGCCAAAATGGCCGATTCCGTCAGAGTTCCGGCTCTCGTGAGAACTCCATGGAGTCTCCTAAGGTTAAGGGCGGTGTTTCGATGCGGGATGAAACCAGATTGATCCGGATGGATCAAGTCGCCGATCACCGTAATCAGACGCGTAGCCAGTAATTTGGCCAGTATCTTGGGCTCAGCATTAAGCACAGAAATGGGTCTGTAGGAAGCACATGGATCACGTGGCTTACCTTCCTTGTGGATGACCACGACAGTGGCCAGGCGCTGGTCAATTGGAAGGAGGCCAGTTTCGAAGGCCTCGAGAAACATATTTCTCAAATATGGCGCCATTTTATCAGGCCGCAATTTGTAGAGCTCAATAGGTAATCCATTGGGCCCCATGGCCTTACCGGATCTAAGGGCACGAATGGCACCAGCGACCTCATCCACTGTTATGGGCGCTTCCATCAAGGCCCTGTCTTCCGCAGAGAGGCAGGGTAGCGCGATATCACACAGGAGCAAACGAGAATCGCACTCCTCTCTATCACTTACAGAGGCGTAGACCGACTGAAAGTGGTCTACAAAGCAATCAACAATCCCAATCGGGTCAGAAACACAGTCACCATTCAACTTTTCAATCACTGGAACCACTCGATTCGCTCTCTCAGACTTGTCCAACCACGCAATAAGCTTACTCGCCTTATCACCCACATCATAAAGTCTACCCAACTGGTCTTGATTCATAACTTTGGCCGCGTCTGTCACCAGGGCTCTGTATTCTGCCTGTTTGAAAGTTAGGGAGTGCAACGTCGCGGGAGTATCATTTCCACCCAATTCACTTTCAAGTACAGTTATTTCATCCTCAAGACGCAATCGTTCTTCATGCTTGGCCTTCTTAGTAGCAGCAATCAACGACAACGAGTAACCCAGGATAACAGTTTTGAAGGCCTCCCATAGGGAAACAGAAGAGGAGACAGATCCCACATTTACATCAAAATAGCAATCAATGGCCTTGACCAGCTGAGAGCGCGTCTTGGGGTTTCGCAGGTACCAAGGGTTAATAGGAGTAACTCTCCCCTCACTACCTACCCCAATCGCTACCCTTAGCCACAAGTGGGAATGATCAGAAATGCCCCTTGGGAGATGACGGACCTCTCGCACAGAGAGAGATTGGGCCAATGGCATTAGGAAATAATCGATTCTAGAGAGACTGCCATGGGCTCCGGAATGGAACGTATATTGCAAGTGCGTGGGGTGCAGTAGCCTCCAAACATCCACCAATCCAAGGGTTTCCAGCAGTTCAGAAACCCACTTCTGGGAATTCGGTAGGACTCTGGGGGGGTATCGATCAGAGTTACCAGAGACCACGGAATTAAAATCCCCCCAAGAATAAGGAGACCATCTGGAAGCCCCATCAAAAGCCGACCGAGGTCAGCATAGGTAGTGGCCTGGAGACCCGGGGGGACGCATACATTAACTATTGAGAGCACCTTACCCTCCCACCTCCCCGAAATAGCAGCATATCGACCCCTACCATCAAGTATTATACTATCGACTTCAAGGGGCAAAGAGGATCGAATCAGTATGCCCACCCCTCTGGAACTGGAGGTGAACCCAACATGAGCAACAAGTCTATAACCACGTCTATCCAAGGCCCGGCAAGCATTCCCTATCAGATGGGTCTCCTGTAACAAAGCGATGTCAGGAGACTGGCGTCGGAGGTACTGGGAAACAACGCCACGTTTTATCTTATCCCCCAGACCATTAACGTTCCAGGACAGCAACTTCAACTCACCACACCCCATCCCGGAATAGGACCGCAACCCTCCCTCCTAGGAACCCAACTAACAGAAGGATAAGAGCAAAGCATACAGTGCCATGTGAAAAAAACAAAAACAATAACAAGAACAAAAACAGGCCCTCTCCCCACCCCCCAACAACCCCCCGTTACAACTCCTTCCACCCTGCACCCCTGCGTACGACTAAAAAGCCACCCTAATTTGCAGTGTGCCTGTCGCCCTCTCATAACTACACTACACAAAGAACCCCGGAATAGGAAAAGAGCCAACCCACACCCGAACCACCCTCGGGCCCAACCCTAACAATAAAAGGCAAGTGGCATAACTCAGCTGATAAATGGTAACAAGAAACCAGACGTCGAGAACCACAGTGTCACTGCTGGGCCGATGCACCCCCTTCCGCACCACCAGGGTGTCCGCTCAGATCATCTCTTTTCGGCAATGAATCAAGCCAGTCACTGGCACAGTCTGGTCGATCAAAGAAAAATGTTTGTTCCTCATATTCAATGCGTAGTCGAGCTGGAAACAACATCGCATACTTGAGGCCCAAGTCCCGCAAGCGCCTCTTCACTCCCTGGAATCCCATCCTTTGACGCTGGACTTGAGGAGTAAAATCCGGGTAGATGTTAACAGTACTATTGTCGAACTTCAATGGGCCGCGACCACGAGAGGCCTGGAGGATAGCGTCTCTGTCCCAAAAATGGAAAAGCCTTGCAATAATAGGCCTCGGGGGGGCTCCTGGTTTAATCTTCCCACCTGGAAAGCGATGAGCACGTTCAACCGCAAAGAATTTGCTGAGTACGGCGGGAGCAAGATGGTTGAGGATCAAGTCCTCCACAAGAAGGTCGACAGTGGTGTCATCTTGATTTTCCGGAACCCCCACCAAGCGAATGTTGTTCCGCCGGGCCCTGTTTTCATATTCGTCCAGTCGTCGGGCCATCAGGTCGTGCGATGATCGCAGGTTACCAATCTACGACTGCGCATCTGCCATATCCGTAACAAGACTGGAGGTCTTCAAATCCAAAGCCTTGACCCTCTCATTAGTCATAGCCAGATCCGCTCTGATAAGTGTGACATCAACAGCCACAGTATCAATCTTGGAGGCAAGAGCCTCATTTTGTAGCCCCATATCAGTCTTCATCCCAGTGATGGCACTCATTAGGTCCTGGAGCGAGACCTCCGATGGCGCGGCAGAGTCCGTCCTGGGGTCCATGAGAGTCCGACCGGTACCGCCGGGGGAGGCCTTCGGTTGCGTGTAGCGGTCCATCACATTAGTCTGGATAGGTCCCCCACGGGTCGGCGTCTTCGTCTTGCGCCTCTCGAACTCAGGTTTGGAAGCCATATTGGAAGCCATGCCCCGAAGGGGCCCTCTGGACCTGGTAAAAATGGCTGATGCTGTTGAGATACCAAACCAGAACTTCAGGCCAATACCGTAGAATGCGAGTCGAGGGATGAAGCAGGGGTATAGGGATATGGCAGGACAACACAGCCAGTCGAAGCCACCTCGACTTGGGAGCCACACCGCTCCTAGAATAGTCAATAGAGGGGTCGAGGAGAAATCGAAACTGAAAGCGACAAGGAGGCCGGCTGGGAGGATGTCCCCAAAGCCGTTGTTGTTGACTTACTCCTCGGCCCACCAAAGCAGCAGAGTCCCCGGTCTCGATCGGGGACGGGCCAGAAAAATGAAGTCGATGTAAAATCGGTCCCCGACATCCGATTTCGGTTCTTGAAAGGATATTGAAGTCAGCAAGAGTAGATCTTCAAAAGCCCATAATAAAAATCAGGATATTTCGAGGATAGTCGCAGGAGGGCGGCGCAGGTCACGGGAGCCCTCTGCTCACTCGACCATCTTGGATGCCCGTGTAGCTCCTCCCTGGTTAATTAATTATTAATTAGTAATTAATTATTATTAATTGGTATTTATTAGTCATTCATTTTTACTTCTTTATTTGTTGGTAATTATGTTTTTAATAATTATATATTGGTATTTGTAAATAGTTTAGATGTATTTAATAATTAATTATAATTTTTACCCCTACGCTATCCAACACTTACTTACTTTTTGAATTTGTTTTAGATTTTCATTAATTTTTATTTATATTATTATTTTATGTGTATAGATTTTTTTGTAATTTATAATATTTTTTATCATTTTTAAGTTATTAAAATAATGTTTAAAACGTATTATTATGGACGTATATATTATATGCATATGTCGAATATTTTTCATTATTAAATTATGTGTATTAATTATTAATTTTAAGTACACTTTATTATACATTTTTAACGGTTTATTACATTTATACGTATTATTTAATTTATTTTACATCTTTTTTTTATTTAAAAAAAACGATATTTTTTAATTACGATATTTTTGACATCAATATTTTTTCCCGATATTTTTGTACTTACCTTGTTGGAGATAGGATGTCGTTATTGTTGACATCGATATTTTTGTTGCGATATTTTTGTTGGTCGATATTTTATATATCGACATTTTGTCAGACATTCCTCTTAGATACAGGGGCTGAACAAAGTCAAAAGCTGCCTCTCTCAAGTACTTGTGCGCCTTTCTTCCCCTTCCATCGCATCTAGGTGTGAGGCTCCTGGTAGCTACCAGCCAGAATACTTCAAAAAAAGGAGTCCTGATTGCCTCATAACTTCGGCCTTTGTTATAGGTGGAGCTGGAATCTGATAGGGCCCCCTCCCCACCTGCACCTTGCTGCTTGGAATAAAAGCAGACAACCTGTAGGGGCTGCTGGATGTGTCCGGGTGTCTGAAAATTCCACCGGGATGAGTTTATCATCTTTCTCTGCAGTTCAACCTCTTAGTGGAGTAGATGGCGTCCACCCTGTAAAAAGAGTGAGTAGACACCATTTACCTGTGCGCACCCTCAAGTTGTGCCCTTCGATCAAGAAAATCATGTTTTTTAAATAACAAAAAATATCAACATGCTGCATTTCTCACTGTGTTGGGAACCTGAGCTCCAGCGGGCCCCTTCTGGCACTGTGGGGGCCTGGAAACTCTTGACTTGGTCTAAAGTGTGGGGGCCCCCTTCATGTACTTGGCCAGAGGGACCCACAAGTTTTGTTACACCACTGGTCTTGGCCTAACCAATCAGAGGGTAGGGCTACTGCCATGCTAATTTACATGAAACACCCCAATTTCAATTTTGGGTTGGTAAACAAAGATATAGGGCCCAATGTACAAAGGTAAACTGAGACGAAATTCCAACTTTATGACTTTCGGTATTCACAAAGGGCATTTACGAGTATGTTGCATAATTGTCCTTTTTAATGCATAGTTTGATATACCCCGCCACATAATTGCAGTAGCGTTACTTATAATTCTTAAAACAAATCCACGGCACAATTTTAAATATGCCAGTTTGAGCGTGAGTGATACCAAAGACCCCCCTGGCCCTGCTCTCCCGCGTCGACCACCCTGCTCGTTTGTCATGGGGCTCCTGCTGCAGGGTCCACGCCCTGATGAACACTTCTGCTCATGTGCCCAGTTTTGCAATATTTAAATAAATGTGACTGACGTTGGTAGGAATGTGTCTTCGCTCATCTTGGCTTCTTCTCAAGGAATTGTGCTTTTCCAATTTCACAGTGTGGAGCTGGCAATGGTGTGGAGAGATTGACTAATTAGACATCTTCGGCATGTGCCTGGCTTCTGATTGGGCCGTTTCAGACCTTCATCCAAGCGGGCCCGGATGGAAGGGGTGAGATAATCCGGAGTAACGGACCGGAGACAAGCACAATATTAACACAGCTGGTGGTGTAAGCTTCCCTAGATTGTGCACAGGAAGCAGGCATACATGTGGCTGCATAAGGCAGGGGGGTGTTGGGGGGAGATGTGACCTAGTGGCTAGAGCTGCTGACCTTACAACAGGAAACTAGGCTTGAATCCCGGCTTTGACTCAACATCCAGTGGTTCTGGACAGATTATTAAACCTCCCTTTTCCTAAAAAGGAACAAATGTGTAAGGTAGTCTGCTTCTACAGGAAATCGCTATAATGGCTTGGCCGAGTTTGTGGTATAAAAAAACTGCAAAAAAATGTGCACTGCACAAAACAGACAATGCATGCTCTTCATTGTCCCATCAAACAGTGCATGTTGTGCACACACAATGGGGCATGTGTACAAGGAGTTAATGTCGCGCCGTAGCGTCAATTATTTGGTGTTATAGCGGCTTTTTTTGTTTGCTGTATTTACAAGTTGCCGCTAACTGTAGTTAGCGGCAGTTTTCCAGCGAAAACGTGAATTTTTAGGATCACCACTTCTGGTAGCGGGACTTAACGAAAACGAGATGCAAGGTAAGCTTTCCTGTGCAAAAATTGCCACTAATCCCACTTTGCGATATTCACGAGGAATTCCTTGTATGGTGCAAAACCAAAAACACTGCCTCTAACTCCAGTTCGAGGCAGTTTTTAAGACCCGAAAATAGCTGGTCTTTAAAGTGGTGCACACATTTGGGGCCCCATTTCAGTAGGTTTTGGTGCTGAACGGCGCTGCAAGCAATGTTGCTGCTCTGCCCTGCAACAAAACTACAGGGCAGGAATACGTCCCATCAATAAGATAGGGTGCAGTGCTGGGCCTCGTCCATGGAAAGTGTTGCATCGCTGCGACAAAACTGTGTTGCAAAACTTTTCACTACGCCCTTCTTGCCGCACCATGGATGCGCTGTATTCACTGTACTGTGCTCCATGTCGCAATTAACCCCTTTCATGCTTATGATGAGCTTAGCTCGTCATGAGGCACTGTGGAGCAGTGCTCATAACGAGCTGAGCTTGTCATAACTGCCGCGGCCCTCCCAGGCGCGGTTAATTCTCTGCCTGGGCGGGCGTTCTAAAGGAGCGGGCAGAGTCGTGACGAGCCCAGCTCGCCATGAGCACAGCTCCACCATGCAGCATGACGAGCTGGGCTCGTCACAAGCACTGCGGCACGGCGCGCGGCACCTCCCCCTGCACCGCGGGGGAATTAGCCCCGCGTGGAAGGGGTTAATGAAAGATACGACTTAAATCCTGATGTATTTGTCAGTGCATTGCTGCAGTGAGTCACAAGCATGACGCAACTCCAGCAATGTATGAGGGCAGCCTATCCCTGTGGCACTGAGTCACACTTACGCTTGCCATGAGGCAGGCGTAAGGTACTAAAGCAGCGGCGGCCTACAGTTGTTGCAGTGAAATCTGATGGATTTCACTGTGCCACTCCTATGAGGCTTTGTTGCATGGGAACGCCCACCCTGCAAACATCAAACCTGATGCAGGTATAATGTGGCACAGGGCACGCATATGCCTAGATGCATCACTTTGCAAATATGGTGCAACGTAGTGCAAGAATCACGCTGCAAGTACGTGAAGGAAATGACGCACCGGCGGGGTGAAACTGTCAGAGGGGCCCATGAATAAACCCTCTGTCATTTTCCCCTACATTGGCACACAATGGCTGCCATGCCCCAACGCAGGCACCCTTGTGGCACGGTGCAAGTGTGACTGTGTTGTGGAGTTGATTGATGTTGAGGCTTCATCACTTCTCGAGATATCTGCAGGTGGGGCTGGCCTAGTGGTGGGTGGGAGTAAACTAGTTGGCCTTCTTGGAGTTTGTTTGCCTGGTCTTTTCTTGAGGGTTGACAGGGTGTTGGCGCAGTTGGAGATCCATCAGTGGAGGTTGTGCTTTGCGGTGTTGGAGTCTGTAAGCGTTGGATAAGTGGTGGTGCTAAAAGAGTTGATGGGAAGTTCTTATACCTTGAACCAGCTACGACGGGGGGCAATGATGGTGATGGAGTATGGTGGGTGTGGTGAAGGCGTGATGTAAACAATGAGTCCTGTGGTGTGGCTGTAGTTAAAGTTCCCGCTTGTGGAGAAGACGGGCTCGAACGTGTGTCAGGCTATGTGGGTTGGTGCGGTGACTAGCTGCTTGAGTCCGATGTTGGGAAGGTTCCCCAGGAGGCGGGTGATACTCTGGTCACTGAGGTTGTCCAGGTGGAACTTGAGGTCTCCAAGTAGGATGTAGTCAGTGGATGGGAGAGCCTGGGGTGAGATGAGGTCTAGAACGGCATTGATGTATAGGGGTTTGTGGCCCGGGGGGCATGTAGATGAGGGTGCTGTGGAGGGTGGTGTTGGGGTTGGTCCGGATCTGGAAGTGGAGGGTTTCCATGGTCACCATTGGGTCCTTAAAGTGCGTGGCCAGTTGGAGTGTGCTTTTTTAGACAATGGCAATTCCTCCTCCTGGCTGCTCGGGTTGGTCCGTGTGGGTGAATTTATAGAGGTCGTGGATGTTGAAGTTGATGTCCGGTCCAGAGCAGAGGTTGGACCTAGGTTTCCATGAAGAAGGCTATGTCTGAAGAGGTGGCGTCGAGGAGGTTCCAGATTTTTGGTGCATGTTTGTGGAGGGACAGCACGTTGAGGAGGATGCAGTTGAGCCGGTCAGCTGCGCTGTTGTTCGGGTGGGCGGCAGGGGCTGCAGGAGGCGCTGGTGTGCTGATGTGGCAGAAGGTGTGTTTGCAGTTTCTACAGGCGCAGGGTACAAGAGAATTCTTCAGTGTTGCTAGATGGCAGGCCATGTGGCATCCAGGGTTGATGGGGAGGAGGGTGCTTGTGTCGTACCTGTGGAGTGTACGAGAGGAAGGGTCCTTGGTGCAGTCCTGGGGCGGACGGAGGCAGACAGGCTTGCCTTTGGCGCACCAGTGGTATGCCCGCTGTGCAAGGCCGCACAGTGGCCGCCATTATGTAGTTCTGTGGGGAGGACTGGACAGCTGTGAGGTGGGAAATGCAGGAAAGGACATTAGAGGGTGCAGGGACGCAAGGGGGAGCAAGGGTTGTAAATATATATTTTTTTAATTCTTACCTCAAGGCCGTGTCCTGCGTTTTCTGTGCTCCTGCTCTCCTGAGTCTGCTTCCAGGAACAGGAAGCAGGCAGCCAGGCTCCCTCCCCTAAGCCAATCCCAACGCTGCAATGCAGTGTTGGGATTGTTCTTGAGCAACACGATAAGGCATTCAGCCAGGGAATGGAGGGGTGGGCATGCTCTCCATGCAGGCTGTAATGCATCCTGCATTGCGAACCAGGCTGTGTGCATGATTGCTTTGGGCGGCCTGAGAGGGCCGACCAAACAGTCATTGCGCACTTGAGTGGGCAAACCACTCCATTCTTGCCCTGCTCTGTGAGTAGAGCAGACCCATCCACCCTCCCGCCCGCAAAGGAAACATAGCATGAGTACATCAGAAAGTTATCATCATGTTACGTTTCCTCTTCTTGCACTGCTTGAAAGCAGTGTGGCAACGCTCTTCCGCTATAGTGAAGGAGCCACCACTGGGGGTGCGTCACTCACAGGTGATAGGCCAGGGCCCGACTCGACCCCCGGGCCTCCTCCACTACGCATACCACCTTCTCCTCACCTGGACATTGACACTGTGGCAAATCCGCTGACCTCTCCCGAGATCTGTGACTCGGCCAGCAGGAGCCTCAGCCAGTCGGGATTTCACAAGCCTGGGTACAGCAGTCGCCGCCAAGTCCGCTGGGAAAACTCCCGATGTAGGTGATGCAACAGGGCCCCCTTAGGCATGAAGTTTCAGCGCTCCCGCCACACAAGTTTGCTGCAGCTCA
Source organism: Lissotriton vulgaris (assembly GCF_964263255.1). Taxonomy (NCBI): domain Eukaryota; kingdom Metazoa; phylum Chordata; class Amphibia; order Caudata; family Salamandridae; genus Lissotriton; species Lissotriton vulgaris. The sequence continues at coordinate 34,051,833 of NC_141699.1, read as the reverse complement.
GGGGGCCTCACCCTCTATAGCGTCCGGCCAGCACAACATCCTCTGGCCTGTGGTGCAGAGAGGTGCAGACCACCATTGGTAATCTCATCCGTTCACCCCGGTATAGTGGTGGCAAGTGGTATGCGAGGAAGACCTCCCTTTAGTTGGTGCGCAGGAGCATCTCTACTGTTTACAGCTCCTAGGGGCACCAGGCGGTCTTCTCATACAGGTCAGCAATGTGCTTCTATGTGACCTGTCAGACTTCACCACCAGTGAAGGAGCAATCGCTGCACCTCAATGTCTACCGCCAGTGCCTAGCAACTAAGCATGGGCGAATTTTGCGAATCTGGCGTTCGCAAATTTGCAGATTTGCGAACTCGCAATCCGCAAAATCCGCGAATTCTCGCAAATTTGCGGGGGTTTTTTTTGTGTTCGCAAGGATTTCTGCCAGTTCGCGAGGGTTTTGTACCAGTTCGCAATTGCGAACTTACTTGTCGGCTCGCAACGGTCGCGACTATGTTGTTTCTACGTCTGGTTCATCATCACAGGTTCCCAGCACCCTCTGTTTCACCAATGCCACCCTCTGTTTCACCCATGCCACCCTCTGGTACATCAATGCCACCCTCTGGTTCATCATCACTGTAGATTATGAGGGGAAAAAGCAAGCACACCTGCCCTGCTTCAACTGACATACATTAATTTGGGGTTGATTTATTAATGTGTCACTGTTTTAAAATTCCAGTCTGGCACCTGCTGCCTTATCTGTAATTTGCTTTCTGTTGCAGTGCAATTTTTTTTTCCAGGACCTTTGTGGCCTACTTGTAGCTATTCTATGAGCCTGCTGTGAGGGTCAGAGCAGGGTCATACAATTGTTGCAACTAGCAACTGAACTCTGGAGGGGCTCCAGTCAGGAAGCACTACAGGGAATGGTTACTAATGATGAGTTTGAACTTTTGCACCTGCTGAATGCTTTCACTTTTGCAAAACTCATTTTTCTGCAGAACAGCATTACAGCAACTGTAATGCCCGAAACAAGCTTACTTGTGAAAGTTGATTTCTAATCCAAAAGTGATCCAAAGAAAGTCAAAAGGCCTCAAATCCAATAAAGTGCAGGCAAATGTCAACCTGATGAGCTATTCTGATAAAAATCATCATTTACAGAAGGTCTATGCTGCTTGCTAGTGGATTTCTTGTGCAGAATTGCAAATTTTGTAATTTCGCGAGTGCGAGATTGTTGCTGCCCGCCGCACCTACATGTTCGCAATTGCGAACTTACGCCGCACGCGGCAAAATTGTATCACCAAGAAAAAAAAATCCGCTGCGTGCGAATTTGCGGATTTTCGGTAAATTCGCGAGCGTTCGCGGATCGCGAATTTACCGAAAAATCCGCGAGCGGAACGGATTTTCCGCCCATGCTTACTAGTAACTCCACATGACCTCCGCATCCCACTCCGGGTCCCAGACACGGTCCCAGCGAGGCCTCCAGGCCCGGGACTGTCCGTGCTTTCAAGGTGTTGGATACCATGATGTTGCAAGGAGTGTGCAATGATAAGTGATCCATCACTGGTTTTGCCCAGCGATGTGCCTTTTATTCATGATTGTAGCCCTGAATTTCCTTTCCCATGGGACTCTGGCTGGTCATCCTGGCTGTTGGGGGGCTTGAGGGGGTTGTTGATCTTTGCTGCACTTGGCCCTGGCTGCTCTATTCTGCACTCCATTGGTTTTGTTTCCTATTGTTCATTGGTGATGGACTTATAGGCTATTTTTGTCTCAAGAGGCAAAAAATGTCACGTTGGGCTAACAAACATGAGTTTTTTTGCCGCTAATGGACCTGTCGTCAGTTTTCGCCTGCTAACCTCAGAATTTGTATCACCTTCCCAATAGTGCTAGCGGACGTTTTCACTGTGGCTACCTGAAACTATTGCCATGTACAGCGTATTAGATAACTCTTGCTGTTTCCCTCTGAGGCGGAAGCCGGAGGTTTATTGTGCTCCCTTGCACCTTTCTACCTTAAAAACGATTGATTGCTAATTGTTTTAAAAATTGTATGATATTTTAATTGGAGCGCTTTTAAAACTTCCCTGACACCCCTACAGCGAGATCACTTCGCTGGGCACCCCCTTTCCACAGCGTCGATCCACTGAGGCGCAGGGAACATTTCAACACAACTTTGGCAGCCATCTTAGATTGGGCAGGCTCGCCGGAGAGCTCGACGCCCCTCCCGCCCTCCCTGGGTATTTAACAGGGCGTAATTCGGTTCCGCGAGATAACTCTTGCTGTTTCCCTCTGAGGCGGAAGCCGGAGGTTTATTGTGCTCCCTTGCACCTTTCTACCTTAAAAACGATTGATTGCTAATTGTTTTAAAAATTGTATGATATTTTTTTTGGAGCGCTTTTAAAACTTCCCTGACACCCCTACAGCGAGATCACTTCGCTGGGCACCCCCTTTCCACAGCGTCGATCCACTGAGGCGCAGGGAACATTTCAACACAACTTTGGCAGCCATCTTAGATTGGGCAGGCTCGCCGGAGAGCTCGACGCCCCTCCCACCCTCCTACCGCCCCGCCCAAAGTATGTATAAAAACAATAACATCGCCCGTCCGCGCAGCGGGCGGGCGCAGCGGGCGCGCCGGCGGCGCGCCAGAGGCGCGCCAGAGGAAAGCCCGTCTGCGCCCGTCCGCGCCGGACACGCACCCAGCGCCATACCCCCTGTGTTTTCGGGTACTGAAAGGACTACTTACTCCGGTGATGAAATACGTAAGTTGAATCCCGGACAACTGACGACTTGTAGTCAGCACAATCTAGATAATCTTTCAGATCAAGCTAAAATTGAGTGTAGGGGCTGCAAATCCATTATTCCCCTAAATAATGACAAAGCTAAACATCTGACTAATGGCTCCGCCAAGCATACTACTATATCTATCTCCCTCATCAATGCTCGCTCCCTGGCTAAGCATAGGCAGGATATTGCTGATCTAATTGGGGACCACGCAATAGACATCCTTTTTTTAACCAAAACTTGGATCGATGACACATCCGAGCCCGACCTTCAGGTAGCGGTACCGGACGGCTTTAAGGTGTATAGGCGGGACAGACAGGGGGGAAAAAGAGGAGGAGGCCTGGCTATTATTACTCGAGATATCTTCCCAGTTAGAATTTCCCCGGTACCATCGCCGGCATGTGAGGCGCTGCACTTTGTCATTAATCTGAATGCTTCACACAACCTTAAGGGAGTGCTTATCTACAGGCCACCAGGACCTCACTCAGAATTTCTTTCCACCTTCACCTCCTGGTTGGAACCCCTAGCCATTGAGGATTCCTTTATGGCATTAGGAGACATAAATTTCCATCTGGACAAGACAGATGAGGCGGATACACAATCGCTACTAGCAGAATGTCACACACTGGACTTAAACCAGCACATAAAAGCTCCAACACATGACGCTGGGCATACTTTGGATGCTATCTTTTCCAACATCAGTGAGTTGGAGGTATCTAAAATTCTGCCTCTCACATGGACAGATCACCATGCTATTCTCTGTCACCTACCGTCTAAACGAATCAAACCTGCTAAACAGGCCCCTTTTCAAAATAAATTCAGAGTATGGAAGGACATCGATTATGAAACTTTTAAGATGTCCTTATCCAAGACTTGCCCGAATATTCAGTCTGACCCTACTGAAGCAGTGGGGCAGTATCTCAACTGGGTAGGCAATGCGGTGGACATGCATGCTCCACTAAAAACCACATCAAAAAACAGAAAGGTGCCTTCAGCACCGTGGTACTCAGAGACCCTTAGAAAGCAAAAACAGATCTGCAGGAACCAGGAAAGAACCTGGCGCAAGACATATGACAACATAAGCAAAGCCAAGTATAAAGATGAACTCACCATCTACAAAAAAATGATTCAGGAGGAAAAAAAGAACTACTTTGAGCAACAAATTAATAAGTCAAAAAATTCGAGTCGACAACTGTTTGAAGTAGTTAAGACTCTGGCAGGGAAAGCGGCAGATTTGAACCCTCCCCACTCTCAGGAATTCTGCAATAATCTAGCAGGTTTCTTCTTCTCAAAAGTAAACGATATATATGCAGAATTTTCGGTTACTACATCTAGCACCAGTATACATCCTAAATTACCCAAAAATAGCCCGCATTGTTCGTTTACTAGATTCAGGGATATGACGAATCAGGAAATAGAAGATCTCATGAGACAGGTAAAAACAGGCTCATCCCTAGATCCCTGCCCCCCTAAAATCTTCATCCCAGTAATTGATGTGGTGAGCAAAGTCATTACTCCCATTTGCAACGCCATGTTCCAATCTGGGATTTTCCCAGATAAGTTAAAAAACACGCTGCTGAAACCTCTACTGAAAAAAACTGGTCTAGATAAAACAACTCTCAAAAACTACAGACCCATTGCCAGCTTGCCTTACCTGGCTAAAATAGTGGAAAAAGCAATGAATATCCAATTAGCTGAATACATTGAACAAAATAACCTCCTGGATGAGTCGCAGTTTGGGTTCCGGAAACTTCTTGGAACAGAGACTGCCCTCATTAAGGCTGCCGATGATATCAGAACCATTAGGGACCTAGGAGGAACAGCTATATTGGTCCTGCTGGATCTCTCGGCGGCCTTCGACACGGTCAATCATGCTGTCCTGATTGACCGTGTCGAGGACATGGGCATTTGCTCAAAGGCCAAGGAGCTTTTGGCTTCATTTCTTTCCAACAGAATGCAGGCAGTGACTCTGGGCGCATTCCAATCCACTGAGCTCGCCCTCCCATGTGGCGTCCCGCAAGGCTCATCCCTAAGTCCGACACTTTTCAACATCTATGTGTCGGACTTAGCAAGGGTGATTAAGAACTACCGGATGAGCCTTACCTCATACGCTGACGACACCCAATTGGTGATCGCAATTAAGAATGATGGCGAGGAGGTTGCCGCCAGGTTCCAAGAAGGCATGCTTGCCATCAAGGACTGGATGTCTGAGAACTGCTTGCGCCTCAACTCAGAGAAAACCGAGGTAATGATCTTTGGAAAACTATCGCCGCAATGGTCCACTCTTTGGTGGCCGACTCCTCCCGGAGCCCCCCCAGAACCTGTGCAAAAGGTCAGGAATTTAGGAATCATATTCGACGAAAACCTTAATTTTTCCAACCATGCCAACCAGGTTGCGTCGTCTGCCTTCCACAAGCTTAAGATCATTGGAAAAATCCTGCCCTATCTTCCGGAGAGTACTGGGAAAACAGTGGTGAGTTCCTTAGTGCTCTCATCACTTGATTACTGTAATGGATTGTTTGTAAATGCCCAGGCACGGGTGGTGGCCAAACTGCAGCTTATACAAAATGCTGCCGCAAGGCTACTAGCTGGCATTCCTAAGTTTCAGTCCACCAGGCAAGCGATAAGGAACTACCACTGGTTAACAGTGAGAAATCGCATTAGATTCAAAACCTTGTGTCTCACCTATAAAGCCCTCAAGGGTCTTGGACCAGCATTTCTCAAACAGAAACTTTGCTACTATTTACCAAAAAGATCCTTACGCTCCGAACAGAGACATCTACTGGCAGTGCCACGCACTAGGACGGTGACATGGGGCGACAGAAGCTTTACCAACGCTGCTGCCAAACTGTGGAACACGCTTCCTAAGGAAATAAAATTGGCACCATCGCTACTGCAATTTAGGAAATTGATAAAAACCTGGTTATTTGACCAATAAACTGCTCAGTACAACACTTTTTATGGTAGATACATGTCCAATCTGGGATCTTCAGTAAAGTTATAGCGCCAAGACACCCACGGGTATAAGCTGCGCTTTATAAATTTTTAAAATAAATAAATAAATTGTACATACACCGCTAACAGGGCGATAGTGTTTGGTGATAGGAAGTGTTAAGAAAAAAGACGCTTGCTAGCATTAGCATTAGTTAGCAGCAGTTCTTGTACATATACCCAAAGATGTTTGTGTGTGCTTCAGAGGTCAAGCACACTCACCGTTGTGTAGCTGCAGCACTCACAGGAAAGGCCTCGCAAGCATCACATTCCGGGTGCACATATAATGGCTGCGTCATGCAGCACATGAGAGTGCACAGTATATGCAATGTACGCTCTAGACTGTCCCATTATACATGGCATGTAAGTTAGTACATTTTTATTGTTTAGTTAATAAATATCTTTACAATTTAAGCACAGTTACTCATAATCCAATTAATACTGAATACCACCTCTGAATAAAACACATGATCATACAATCATATTCAAAGCTTGTTTGATGGCTGCTCTACAAGTCCTCGACCCTTTTGCTCAAATATTCTTTTTCGATGAAGCGACGCGTGCTTTCTGTAAGTGTGGGCAAGTGAAGATTAATTGAATAAAGTCCTCTTTGGTTCCACTGCAGAGTCCCCATGCTCTGGGCCCTCTATACTTCCAAGATGGTTGATCGGCAAGTGATGGTAGCTGACTGAAGCGGACGCCATCAGATTATTTTTATTCTTGTTGTAAAGGTGAGGCCTAGGTAGGCTGCCGGTTGAAGGGATGGTCATTGTTAATTACCATCAAACTATGTGATCTAGAACCAAAAATGTCCTCATCAACTAGTAGCGAATGAAGTTTCCCAATTTTGTTTATGTTACGTTTTAAAACACCAAAGGAAAGGTTCTTATCCCAGAGCTCCGCAGAGTTGCTTAGTGCTGATGCTTTGAACAGATCCTGATTATATGTTTTTTTTGCTTTTTTTTTATTATATGTTGAGTTTTTGCTTTTTTGACCTCTTCCCATAGACCCTCGTTGATCGGGCTGTGCACCAAATTTTGTTTTATTGTCGAGTACAATCTACCTACAGGTTCATTAATCCGGCCACATTCTAGGCGTACCTGCGATGACGAGGCAGACTTAGGAAGCTGGATAACAGATTTATACGTTGTGACCAGCGGCTTATTTATTAGTGCTAAATCTTTTCCCTTGTGGGTGACACGAGCGTAAGATATTGTAGGTAACAATTTTGCAGCTATTCCCGCAAACAGTGCGTTTTTACGAATGGCAGTCTAGTAGTTTAGCCAGTGTGGTGCATGCGAATGAGAGAGCGTAAACTGAGTAAAATGTATGAGTATATCCGAATTACATGTAGTACGCACAAGTCATGAAGAGAAATGCCATGAGTGCGAATATTATATTCACCTATATCTAAACTGTGTAGCCAACGTAGAGAATATACATATAGAAGTGGAACCAATGTAGAAATGAGTATGAAATGTATAACCTCATTAGATGTGATTAATCAAGGTCCATGATAAATGTAGCTGCTAATGGGAAAAGGTCGTGCTGCAAAGCACAGAAGGGGGAACAGGCCACATGGCCATGCCTGAAAGAGTTAGAATGGTATACCTTTCATTTACATGGACAGCACAAATGTTATGATTAATGTTGTTTATTCATTAGACTTATATTCCATAGATGTGAGTTCCTTTTATTAATTCAGAAATGATGCTAACATGTTATATTAGTTAACTGCTGCGAGAAGGGTTGTAGGCCTAACGGTTCTAATTTGCACGTAAAGGCACGGACCGACTTGTGTCTAGAAATGTTGCAACTTCTGTTAGAAGTCTATGAGAATGGGGATCCAGCTACGGATGTCTGTCTGCAAATGTGAGGGGGTCCAAATTAATAAATAAGATGAATAGAGAACTGTTTAGGAGCTTGACGCAGACATGTAGGAGGGTTTGAGAATGTTGGGGTGTATCAGCGGGCCGGAGACGAGTCTGGGAAGCAAGGTCAACTCTAACGCACGAGGCTCAACGGGGAAGATCATGGAAAAAGCCAGAAGAAAACATCACGTAAAGGGGCGTCTCCCGAGGGGCGTCTCAGAATGTTATTGTTTTGTATTAGGGACAGCACCCCTGGGTGAAGGTAGAGCAGATGCCTGAGGACCCTTCAGAGAGCGGATGGGTAGGCAGAGAGGGGTCATGACTGGCGAATATAGGTTTCCACTTAGAGATTAAGAGTGGGTGATCTTCTTAGGAAGACATTCACAACTGACACCTTTTGGTAGGACGAGAGCTTGTTAAGTAGGGATACCATCCAGATCAGGGTAGGGACAGCCTAACCTGTATTTTCCCTCCTGCTGTAAATGTCAGAGAGATCTCAATACGTGTCTATGCTGGTAGCCCTATTATTTTTAGAATTGGTACTTGTAGTCTTCGTGGCTCGTCTGAGGGTTTTCAGAGAGCACATGTATGTAGTTGGGCCCGTATATCTGGTGAATCTCATCTTGAGATGCCTGTACTTGCAACTTATATTGATTTTATAATAAACCTTTGAAAGCTAGAAGTAGTCTGTGGTTCTTCCGAGTCAAGCCCGTTATTGATTGAACTAACCTGATATTAGATACACCTTCTTTCCTCAATGACAGGCAATAAAGATTCAGTCGACCAGAATCGGATTTAGATCAAGAGTGATAAGATATTGATCTAATCTCGAGCCCCAGCAGTTGGTAGCTATAGAGGATGGTTGCTTTCTTGAGGACGGTGACCTAGGCCAGGTTAGCTTACCCCAAGGCCCCTAGAGATCGATGATCTGAAGAACCGCCCGCCGAAGAAGATCCGGATGACGTGAGACCAGAAAAGCAGCAGTATCGGTCGAGAGTGAGTATAAAGGGTCATGCGTGTTAGATTGCGGTGTTTCTGTATTGTATCTATGTTGTAATGTCTAGCGGAGTTGAATGCCTGTAGAGTGACTGTGAGACAGGTTGTGAGCGCGCGCAACCGGTGCAAATCTTACGTTCAAAGAGAGCTTAAGTGGTTCGGGTGTATCGGACATCCAGAGTAATTGTCAACCAGAGTGAAGGGGGTCATGAGGTACCATTGATCGCCCGCAGGACCGAGATAGGGGGAACGTAAGAGTGAGTGCGTGAGTAACGGACGCTGGTCGGAAGTTACTGTGTGTAAGCAACCTATCGAAGAGACGGGAGAAGTTTCGTCAATTGTGGTGACAATTACAGACAGACTGTGGACGTACAATCAAGAGAAGTGACGGCTTGGTCGGAAGTAGTCATTTTTCAGTGTATGAATGGGACGCATGCATGACCGGGAGACGAGCTGAGAAAGGAGGGGTGCTGCTGCGAAGCGGAGACTAGTGACGTCAGAGAGTGCCGCGCTGGGATTGGCCGGCCGGAGCAAGACCGCGCTGTGATAGGCCAGCTAGAAAAGCCGCGCTAGGATTGGTGGATTGTCATCAGGAAGTAAACAAAATAGCGAGGTTGAAAATTGTATGTTTAATCATGAAATGTTTTAAATGGTTAAGAGCGGCATTTAGGAGAGAAAGGCGGAGATCTTATGAAGGGGAAGAAGCCCCGCCGGAGGGTACGCCGGCTTATTACATGGCGGTGAATGTGGGGCTACATACAGTAATGTGGATCTCGGAGTGGAGTAAGATTACAGAAGGAAATGAGGAACTGACGTTTCCTAAGTACGGGACGTTCAGATTAGAGGTGCTACACCGATTAAAAGCAGTTATGACCTCAATGAGACCTATGCCCAGACCGACCCAGTTCGAAGCTCTCAATGCCTGGATTAGGGCGGCGCACGAGAGAAACCTGAATAGACGCCAAGAAAGGGTGAAACGTTCGGTAAGAGCAGTGCAAGATGCTAAGTGGGATGCGGATGCTAAAAGATGGAGAGTGCATAACATTGAAGTAAACAAACTGTACCCAGTATTAGAAGTGACCCCAAACAAGAATCCATGTGAGGAAGATGATGAGAGCGAGACAGAGGACAGCCTGATAAATAGGTTACTAACAGACAGGCCACCCCCATACAACAAAGAGACAGGTAACGAGGAGCAAAGCCGGGAAAGGGGGGCTAGTGTAGGGGAAAATGGACCGCTTTCCATAACTGATTGGGATCCCCCTGCTAAGAAAGAACTGTCCCAACCTAATCCGGTGCAGCAGGTAGTCGGAAGGTTTGTGGTACAAAGGGCCCCAGAAACAGAGTGTGCCACTTCCTACGCACTGCCGGATGCCCTGCAAGTACCTGTTACTATAGGCCCTGTTGTATCGATTTATGACCCAGAGAGAGCCAGAGGGGAGGAACAGGTAAGAAAGGACAGGGAGAGAGCAGAGATGGTAAGGAGGAACGATACAATCACCTCCTCAAGTCAGATGCCCAGGCCGAGGGATTGGAGTACCCCAGTACACACAACAGGAGATCCGGAGGGACCTAGATGGCCGACGGATCTAAGGGGGTCAGGACGCAAATCCTTCCAGGAGCTAAACGAGTACATGAAAAAATGGGATGAGGCAGTAGAGGCTCACAAGAGCATCATAGCTGCAGAAGCAGAAAGGGAAAGCCAGGATAGCAGAACCCGGACACATTGCGGAGCGGATGAAAGCCACCCAGAGTGGGGCGAGAAGGGACAAGATAGTAGCAGAGACCCTTGCCCTACCAGAAGCCCTGAGTGTGAGGGGGTGTCTCGCCGAATTCACAGCGGAGAGGATAAGAGAACACAGGAGTATAGAAACAGCTTTAAGTGCACTCACCATGCGTCTGGACAGGACGGACAGAATGGGAGTCGCGAGAGACTTTGCCATAACCATTGGGAGCGCGGACGGGAACGAGGTCTGGGGGAAATAGGGAGTCGAGAAGGGTCTTACAAGATACTGAGTGACACCAGGCAGAGGGAGAATAGCGATAGGATGGAGGACAGCAAAGAATCCTGTCGCGAAATAAGAGAGTCCAGAGAGAATGGACAAAGTGGGAATGAGGGAAACAGGCTCGTGTTCCATCATCCCCCGAGGCAAGATGGGCGAGCATGGGACCTGGAGAGATGGGAACAAGGGAGGACTCCCCTTAACTCCCCTGACCCTAAGCGTAGAGCCCGGAGCTGGGACGGAAGAGAAACCAATGGGCCACCTAATAAGGATATACTGAGAGCAGAGATAAAAGCCAAAAGACTCGATGTTGCTACCTTAAAGTCTGATCTAGATGATATGGTGGACGGTACCTTGCCCTTAGAAAGAATGGACATGTATGAACAGGATGAGATACTGTTCATGTCGAAAGATGTCACACGAAAAGCAAGGGCAGCACATGAGAAGTTAGTTGAATTAGCAGAAAAATACACGGTAGACCTGTCGAGGACCAAAGCATTACAGGGTAACCATAGGTTGCATTATACGGATCGAGATTTAGATGAGAGAAGAACAATAGGGTTAAAAACACACATAAGGGAGCTGATCGCAGGAATAAGGACGTGGAGGGCATTGGATAAATGGGAAGAGAGGTGGTCCAAGAAAGGGACCGGCAGGAGAAGCATGCTTGGTACGACACCTGGAGGATTGCAGGGAATAGAGGCATACCCTTTGCGTGAAGTTGCAAATGGGAACTACGTGCATGTGCCATGGAGTAGGGGAGATTTAGCTGCTTTTACCAACTCCTTCCCAAAATTGAGGGAGAACCCGGTAGAGTGGTACAAGCAAGTAGAGAGGTTTGTAAAAATCTCTAAAGTCCTATGGATAGATCTGAACACCCTGTTCGATATAGTGGTACCAGGAGATTTGTGGACAGCATGCAAAGTTAGTGCCGAGTGGCCCACATCGGAACCAGAGAGAGATACACGGACTAATGGACCGTCCGAGACAGTAATGGCCAAATATGAGAGAGTGATGACTTGGCTGAAAGATAAGGTGCCAATGCAGGACATAGATTGGGTCAAAATAGATCGAACTAGACAAGAGCCCAAAGAGACAGTTCATGAATATTATGAGAGATTGTTGAAAGCATTCAAGCAGTACAGCGGGTTGGACGTAATGGATCCTAAAGACATAGGGCAGTTTGTGTCTAAATTTGTTTTGGGTCTGAGACCAGACATTAGTCTAATGATTCAGCAACACTTGATTTGTTGGCAAAACAAACCATTGGATGAAATCCTGAGATATGCTAGGTACTGTTGTGATGAGATAGATTCTAAAGCAAAGAAGCTAAAGGAAAAATTGATGGTGGTACAGATGCAGTCAGCAAAAGGGGGGCAACAGCAACAAGGAACAGGAACTGGGGGTAAGAAACAGTATAGCCAGAATAAGGGGAATGAAGAGAACTCCACCTTTAAACCCAGAGTAGACATAGCTGCCTTGAAGAAAACGACCAGGTGCCACCAGTGTAACGAGGTGGGGCATTGGAAACGCGAGTGTCCCTACAACGTAGAAATTGGGGAACAGGAGGTAGAGGAGGAAGAGGTCCAGAGTACGCCGGCGAGAGGAGTAACGCAATACCAGGGAAAGGTGCTCAAAGGGGGGACCCCTCCTCCACGAGCCCAGTTCCCTCAGCCACCCAGAGTAGGGACTATGGGTAAGACGTATAGACAGATGCCTCTGTTTGTAGGTGGAGAGGAATGCTATTACGTAGACCCACTAACTGGACAGAGAGTGGAAAGAGAGGACTGCACCCTCGGGGCAGCTTTGGAGGTAGATCAGAGGGGACCCTATGTTGAGGCCGAGGTGGCAGGGTGCCCCACGACATTCCTAGTGGACACAGGAGCCACTCGATCCACGATCAGATCAGCCGCAGTTCCAGACCTGCCCATGTCTGGAGAGACAATACAAGTGGTGGGGGTCGCAAACAGGAGAATAACCAGTCAATTGACAGAACCAGTACAGGTGAAAATAGGGAAGTACAGTGATGAGCATCAATTTGTGGTTTGCGATTCTAGTCCTGTGTGTCTGCTAGGAAGAGACCTTTTGTGTAAATTAAATTGCACCATATACTGCACACCTCAAGGAGTGGAGGTATTGACCAACGACGATGACGCAGATTTCAAAGTCGCAAACTCGAGAATATGTGTGGAACTATATCCCACCTTGACAGTGGATGAACTCCCATGGGACCTAAGGGAGACAGTGGCCCCGGAAGTGTGGGATTTCACTGGGGAGGAAATCGGGCTAGTTAAGGGAGTAGAACCAGTTAAGATAGTAGTAAAACCGCATGCTGAATTTCCGAGAACACCCCAGTATAAATTGACTCCAGAAACGATTGCCGGTATAAAGCCCGTGATCGAGTCCATGATCAAGCAGGGAATATTGAAAGAAATCGTGGGTAGTCCATGTAACTCCCCGATTATGGGTTTGCAGAAACCAAATGGAAAGTTCAGAATAGTGCAGGACCTTCGAAAGATTAATAATATAGTCGTTTCATGTTGTCCAGTGGTACCGAATCCATCAGTGATACTGTTTCAGATACCGTTCCAAGCTGAGTGGTTTACGGTGATAGACCTTTGCCAGGCTTTCTTCTCGATCCCTTTGGACGAGGAGAGCCATTTTCTTTTCGCATTTAAGCTGGAAGATCGCGTATTAACCTGGTGTCGTATCCCCCAGGGGTATACAGAAAGCCCATCGATCTTTAACCAGCTGTTGAAGAAAAATCTTGAAAGTCTAGTGCTGCCCCAGAAGTCAGTTCTGGTCCAGTACATAGACGACCTGCTTGTGGCGTCAGAGACAGAGGAAGCTTGCAGGGAGGACTCCATTGCTTTGCTAAATCACCTAGCTGTGAATGGGCACAAGGTGTCCCCCGGGAAATTGCAGTATTGCCTGACAGAAGTGCAGTACTTGGGGCACAGAATTGAAAAAGGCAAACGAAAAGTGTCACCAGACAGGATCGAGGCGATCATGAAAATGAATGCGCCTAAAACACAGAGAGAGGTCAGAATGTTCTTAGGGATGGTGGGGTATTGCCGACAGTGGATAGCCAACTTTTCACTAAAAGCAAAACCACTACAAAAACTGACGCACAAGGAGGTGAGTGATCCGGTACCATAGGACAAGGACTGTTTGATGGCGTTCCTGCAGCTGAGAGAGGACCTGTGTCGTGCTCCTGCTCTGGGAATGCCTGATTACAATAAAACATTCTTGCTCTACTGTTGTGAGAGAGAGGGTTGTGCTTTGTCTGTGTTAGTCCAAATCCATGGGAATGCCCGTAGACCAGTTGCCTACTTCTCAGCTACGTTAGATCCAGTAGCTGCAGCGTTGCCCGGATGTCTCAAATCCGTTGCCGCAACAGGTGTCAGTATTGAGAGATGTGAGAATATTGTTATGGGGCACCCGTTAGAGGTATACGTGCCCCATTCTGTTGAACTGTTGATGACCAGGACCAAAACACAGCATCTGACCAATAGCAGGCTCACGCGCTATGAGCAAGTCATTCTTGCTGCAGAGAACGTGACCCTCAAGAGATGCTCTATTTTGAACCCTGCTACCTTGATGCCACTTCCAAGAGATATCGAGGATGAGGATGAATGTACAGACCATGACTGCCTTGATGTGACTGAACTATGCACCAAACCGAGACCCGACATCGTTGATGAGCCACTGACTGACCCAGACGAAGTATTCTTTGTCGATGGCTCATGTGTAAGAGACGAAGTTGGGCAGTTGAGGGCAGCTTATGCTGTATGTACAATAATGGGGGTTGTGGAAGCCGGATGCCTGGAAGGAGTACACTCCGCTCAGGTAGCTGAAATTGTTGCATTAACGCGTGCCTGCCTGGCAAGCAAACAAATTCGAGTCACCATATACACCGATAGCCAATACGGTTACGGGGTAGTTCATGACTTCGGGCAGTTGTGGTCTCAAAGAGGTTACATGACTTCTTCAGGCTCTCCTATTCGTAATGGAGAGTTTGTTCGATTACTGTTGGAAGCTTTGCAATGTCCAGCATCTATTGCTGTTGTGAAATGTACCGCGCATACCAAAAATATGGACTTCGTGTCACAAGGCAATAGATATGCCGACGAAGTCGCAAGGTACTGCGCAGAACAAGGGTACTCTTTCACGGAGGTGGAAGTGGGTGGAGTACATATCAGAACTGAATTAGCTATGGTTTTGGAAACTGTTGACTCCTGGGACGACTTAAGGGGTATGCAAGAAAATGCACCAGACTTTGAAAAGCAAGCATGGAAAACTGCAGGATGTGTGTTAGGTGAGGCCCATTTCTGGGTGTCAGCAGATGGAAGAGCAGTATTACCCAAAGAGATGGTGAGCCCAATGGCCAGGCTGATTCATGGTCCAGCACACCTAGGAAGGGATGCTATGCTGAGAGTATTCAGGCAGACCTGGTATAACCCCAAATTTAGAGTAGCAGCAGAATCAGTGTGCCAGCGCTGTATGACCTGTCAGCAGCTGAACATAGGGAAGAGAACACCAGTTGCTCTAAGCCACATAGGGAGATCAGGAGGGCCATTCAATAGGATGCAAATAGATTTCATAGAGATGCCAAGATGCAACCGCCTTCGTTATGTCCTGGTGGTTGTTTGCATATTTTCACGATGGGTCGAGGCTTACCCTACACGCAGGTGCGACACCCTCACAGTAGCCAAACTATTGCTTAGAGAGCTCATTCCGAGGTTCGGGGTGCCGGCCTCTTTGGAATCAGATAGGGGAACACATTTTAACAGCGAGCTTGTAAAGATGATTTGTGCGGCTCTAAACATTGACCAGAAGTTGCACTGCAGCTATCGACCAGAAGCTTCAGGAATTGGTCGAGGCTTACCCTACACGCAGGTGCGACACCCTCACAGTAGCCAAACTATTGCTTAGAGAGCTCATTCCGAGGTTCGGGGTGCCGGCCTCTTTGGAATCAGATAGGGGAACGCATTTTAACAGCGAGCTTGTAAAGATGATTTGTGCGGCTCTAAACATTGACCAGAAGTTGCACTGCAGCTATCGACCAGAAGCTTCAGGAATTGTGGAGCAAATGAACTGTACTATAAAGTCCCGGATTGCCAAGATGTGCTCATCAACGTCCCTGAGTTGGCCTGATGCTCTGCCCTTAGTCCTTATGAGCATTCGTAGTACCCCAGACAGGAGGACAGGATTATCACCGCATGAGGTGTTAATGGGGAGAGCAATGAGACTGCCGTCTGTGCCGACGGCTGCACTGTTAAACATCACAGATGATATGATCCTGGACTATTGTAAGGGGCTGTCTGACGCCATTCATTCTGTGTCCCTTCAGGTGCAGGCTGCCGAGGTTCCATCGTGCCAGGGCCCGTGTCATGACCTGTATCCTGGGGACTGGGTCCTGGTGAAAAAGCACGTGAGAAGAAGCTGCCTAGATGTTCGTTGGCGAGGGCCCTACCAGGTCATCCTGATCACGAATACAGCGGTAAAAGTGGGAAGTCTGCCCAACTGGATCCACGCGTCGCATACGCGGAGGGTTCCAGCACCTCTGGAAGACACAGCTCCTCTCTCGGATGAAAGTCTGGAAACGGACAGAGAAGCCACAGAGGGGGCTAGCCAAGCTGTAGAGGTGCAAGAAGAATCTGGAAGTGTGTCTGACCAGGCTGAGGACGGTCAGTACAACAGTGAAACGGACGACGCTACAGAAGGAGGAAGTAGCTGGGAGGACGAGTCGGACTCCGACCCAGCCGACAGAGAACGCGAGTCAAGCCGAAGGAGAAGGAGCAGAAGGGTAAGGCGTGGAGAAGCCAGTTGGCCGCCGAGAAGGAGTACAAGCCTGAGGTCAACGCCGGAGAGAACCCTTGCTCCAATATCGGAAGACTCAGATCAGGAGGAAGGTGCTCAGGGCGCTGCAGCACCAGATCCAAGAAGATCGAGAAGGATACGTGTGCCAAACAGAAGATACGCCACCCCTGAGTGGACCTATCTGGAGACAGATGTCTTGGGAACGAGCGACAGGGAGGATCAGGGCGGTGCTGGTGTCCTGCTCTGAACCTATCATCAAGGTGGAAGTAAAGCTGTTAGTGCCCGGAGTTGAAGCAGAAGGGACACTAACTTTCACACTCCCCAGCCCTCCCCGCTTAAGCAAGTTAAAGCACATGTTTTTCACTGAACTGCAATTCCCCGATTTTGGAAACAAGGTAACAGACCATGAGGAGAATATCCTTCGCTTGGAAATATTGAACTATGCTATTCAAGCCGCAGGCCCAGGCCTTATAGTAGATGCTTAAAAGACTTTGTAAATAAGCGAGAAGAGAAAGAAGATTACCTAGCGCCCAGGAAGCAGAGAATTGTAGGGACTTCCCTATAAGTTGACGGAGAAGGGCCAGGGATGTCTGTGTAAAAAGCTTAAAGACTTTGCAACAGAGGAGTGCCAGTTCCCACAGGTGGTTCTAAAAGACTGGAAGATCAAAAGAGACTGTAAAGGAGCAGAAAGAAAAGAACTTTGTGTTACAGAAAAGAAAAGAATAGTACCATCTGAAGAAATGGAGACCGGCACCCCAAACAGGAAGGCCAAATGTATAATAGGCACATTAATAGTAGGAGTGATTTTCCTTATAGCTTTAGTTGTAACTGTATCTTATGTTATGGGACATGAGAGTGAAGCAAAGGTAACGGATGACAAGGCTGTAGTGACATCGAAACCCACTGTTGCTAGTAAGAAGGGAGAAAATGTACAGGGGAAAGCGTTATTAGTAGCAGAAGCCCGTAGGTTACACATAGATGAGTCCCAAGGCGACTATAGGTCAAACGCTTATGCTAAACTTCTGTATGAATACGTGGATGCCATGGAGGTTAAGGACTGCTATGTCTGCATGCAGTTGCCGGCGTCTGTAGATGAAGGCATTAGATATCATCACCTCCCGCTGACATATGGCATTACATGTAGCTTATTGCTTAGTATATTTTATGGGAGAGATAGTTTTGAATACTATTTCTCCAATTATGATTCTGTGTTACCAGAAGTCCCAAATTATAAGCAAATGAACAAATGGGACTACTGGAAGAGTGAAGACAGATTGGCCAAGTTCTTCATTCCTTGGATTACTTTAGATACTTCACATGCCCGTAGAAATAATCTGACATGCAAGGTGTCAGAAGTCGAGAAGAAGTTTATAGGGCAGGTGGATGATCGATATAGAAGGCAAAAGATCCTGAAGAAATCAGGACAGGGGAAAACAGATTGGACCGAAGAAGAGAAGTCACACAAGAGGAAAGGTAGTAGCGGTCCAATAGCTTTAGATAAAACACAAAGAGGGAAATTATGTCTTCACAGAGCCAAAACGTATTACGAAAACGTGTACGTGGGAGAAGTCAGTTGTGAACATGCTTTCAATATAGAATACTACACTAAGGACTTCCTGAAAGGAATGCAAGTGATTCCAAATGTATACTTTGTGTGTGGGAGAAACGCCTACGTGAGATTGCCTGACAATTGGTACGGATCATGTTATCTGGCAATCATCTTCCCCAAAATATACCATGCCCAAGATTTAGAGATCATCGAGGGCAAGGCCTCAGTGAGGGGGAGAAGAGACCTGAGAGATGCAGAAATGGTCGGGGATGTATTTGGAGCTGTTTTTCCTCTTTTAGGGCTGATTCTCAATGATGTCAAAATTAGACGACTGGCTACAGTCGTGGATAGGTTGTCTGCTAGCACTGCTAGGCCCTTAATGTTGGTGGAAGGAGAGATGCAATCGATAAGGGCCATGGTGCTTAAAAACAGGCTTGCATTAGACGTCCTGTTAGCAAAAGAGGGCGGAGTCTGTAAGGCTTTGAAGGTCCAGGAATGTTGCGCTTACATTCCAGACAATTCAAAGCATCTGGAAAAGGTCATTATGAATATAACTAATATTCACAAGGAGATCGAAGACCTAACAAAAGAAAATGTTTGGGAAAAAGTGGGTCATGGAATGGGTGAAGTTGGAGGTTGGTTCGCCAACATAGGAAGGAGCTTTGTTTGGTACATCCTAAAACCTATCATCATAATAGTGATCTGTGTGATCATGTTGTGGGGATTGGTGAGGCTGTATCAATGGTATAGATCAAATGAGTTGGAAAGATCCAGGAGAGAGCAGCTACAGAGATTGGCTGCTATACAAGGCAATCAGTATAGGAGCTTGAGGGCTCTAGAAACGCAGAAACGAGGAGCACTAGCAATTACTTCAGTTTAGGTGTTGGTGATGACCCCGAGAGGTCATCAAAGGGGGGAACTGAGAGAGCGTAAACTGAGTAAAATGTATGAGTATATCCGAATTACATGTAGTACGCACAAGTCATGAAGAGAAATGCCATGAGTGCGAATATTATATTCACATATATCTAAACTGTGTAGCCAACGTAGAGAATATACATATAGAAGTGGAACCAATGTAGAAATGAGTATGAAATGTATAACCTCATTAGATGTGATTAATCAAGGTCCATGATAAATGTAGCTGCTAATGGGAAAAGGTTGTGCTGCAAAGCACAGAAGGGAACAGGCCACATGGCCATGCCTGAAAGAGTTAGAATGGTATACCTTTCATTTACATGGACAGCACAAATGTTATGATTAATGTTGTTTATTCATTAGACTTATATTCCATAGATGTGAGTTCCTTTTATTAATTCAGAAATGATGCTAACATGTTATATTAGTTAACTGCTGCGAGAAGGGTTGTAGGCCTAACGGTTCTAATCTGCACGTAAAGGCACGGACCGACTTGTGTCTAGAAATGTTGCAACTTCTGTTAGAAGTCTATGAGAATGGGGATCCAGCTACGGATGTCTGTCTGCAAATGTGAGGGGGTCCAAATTAATAAATAAGATGAATAGAGAACTGTTTAGGAGCTTGACGCAGACATGTAGGAGGGTTTGAGAATGTTGGGGTGTATCAGCGGGCCGGAGACGAGTCTGGGAAGCAAGGTCAACTCTAACGCACGAGGCTCAACGGGGAAGATCATGGAAAAAGCCAGAAGAAAACATCACGTGACGGGGCGTCTCCTGAGGGGCGTCTCAGAATGTTATTGTTTTGTATTAGGGACAGCACCCCTGGGTGAAGGTAGAGCAGATGCCTGAGGACCCTTCAGAGAGCGGATGGGTAGGCAGAGAGGGGTCATGACTGGCGAATATAGGTTTCCACTTAGAGATTAAGAGTGGGTGATCTTCTTAGGAAGACATTCACAACTGACACCTTTTGGTAGGACGAGAGCTTGTTAAGTAGGGATACCATCCAGATCAGGGTAGGGACAGCCTAACCTGTATTTTCCCTCCTGCTGTAAATGTCAGAGAGATCTCAATACGTGTCTATGCTGGTAGCCCTATTATTTTTAGAATTGGTACTTGTAGTCTTCGTGGCTCGTCTGAGGGTTTTCAGAGAGCACATGTATGTAGTTGGGCCCGTATATCTCGTGAATCTCATCTTGAGATGCCTGTACTTGCAACTTATATTGATTTTATAATAAACCTTTGAAAGCTAGAAGTAGTCTGTGGTTCTTCCGAGTCAAGCCCGTTATTGATTGAACTAACCTGATATTAGATGCACCTTCTTTCCTCAATGACAGGCAATAAAGATTCAGTCGACCAGAATCGGATTTAGATCAAGAGTGATAAGATATTGATCTAATCTCGAGCCCCAGCACGAACAATAGTGCCTTGGTTTTTGCGACATGAAATGTTCATGGCATGTAGAGCACGGATATGATGATTCAAACATTCATCACATGCAGTGCACACTCACAATTGTGTAGCTGCTGCACATGCCGTGTACATATGGCTCATATGCACAGCATGTGCTGTGAACACATACCAGTGTTTCCATACTCATCACATGCACTGCACACAATAGTCCAATGTGCATTCTTTGCTCACACGCATTCACACATAAGCTCCGGCACTTGTGCACATACAGTGGATGAAAGGGACACCGCTCGCGGTGCACAAACTCTCACATATTGGAAGTGTGTGAAACACCCACACAAACGGCGGCTCAAGTTTGCAACGCATTCTGTGCGGCTGTGATGGTTCAAATACGGAGGGGCAGATTTACAATTACTGGTGCATCCCTGCATATCAGCAGGGTTGCGCCAGTAATTGTGCGCCGCAGCTCCGCCACCCATGATGCGCCGCATTTACAATGCAGCGCACCATGGGCCAAAAATGGCACAGATACGTCACGCATCTGTGCCGTAAAGGGATCGCATTGCCGGAGTTGCATCGTATGCGTGACGCAGCTCCAGCAATGCTCTGGGTGGCCCATTCTACTAATGCTGCTTCAAGCAGGCGCAGGGTTTTGACGTAGCATTGGCCTAAAAGTGACTGAGTGCAGCCACTTTTAGGAGGCGTTCCTGCGCCGGAACGCCCCCCCTGCACCAGAACGCCTCCTTAAGGCGCAGGGCTTTACAACGTGACGCATCTCCCAGATGCGTCACGTTGTAAATAGCCCGCACCATGGCGCATCTTTTGCGCCGCCGCTGCATCACAAAAGTAACGCAACAGCAGCGCAAAAGAGGCGCAAGGGGCTTGTAAATCTGCCCCATAACGATTTACAGCGACCATGTACAGCACTAGACTTCCATTTGCTAGGATTGCTCTGTAGAAATACCATATATATAAATACATACATTGATATGGAGGCACCACAGAGCCAGTGGCCAACAACACATACTGATGGTTCCCAACATTTCTCGTGAGGGGTGATGATTATCAGTGTCTAAAATATATATATTTTGGCGGACCACGCCAGCACTACATCAGAGGCAGTGGGAATGAAACAACACAGATGAGGGTTCCCGGTGTTGGGTACTGAGGAAGGCACCACGCCGAAATGCATCTGCCGCCACTGGGACTGCCCAATTGCCAATACTTGTACCCCTCGGGCTCCTGCTTCATTATTGTGGAGTACGGTGTTCGTTATATATATATATATATATATATATATATATATATATATATATATATATATATATATATATATATATATATTCACTGAAAAAAACATAGGTTATAGACCATATATAGTTAGGAGTTAGCATTTACAAAACCTTATTTTACTCACACAAAACCATTGAAATTTGCATATATAGTTAGTTGCACTAACTATATATCGCGCACCCGCAATCCACTGCTGATCATGTCACATATTACATCATTCATGACATGGTCAGTGACATCACTGATGACATCACTGATGACATCTCAAATGACATCACTGATGACATCGGGAAAGGAAAGGAAACGGCCTCGGAAGGGAACCATCCTTTCTGTGAGGCACGCTGTCTCATGGGCGCAGATGCTTGCAAAACCGGATTCCTTCACCTACTCAAGGAGAATACTCAGCATAATTGAATCACAGGGGACTGAGCCTACTATAGGTTACTACTTACCAGCGCTTTTGGGACTCAAACTACCAGCATGCTACTGCTTGTCCTGAATGAGCCACACCCACTTAGGGCGGTTACATTCAACGAAAATCACTGAAATAAAAGCGCTGTTTTCTTCAATCCCCTTGTGCAGCAATCCATGATTACGGGGCGTTCCAGCCTCAAAACGCATCGGAACTGGCTAAACACGGAAGGTTTTGGAAAGGCAAGCTCAGCGAGGCAATCAGGGCTGTAAGGCTTGGGGATTGAAGAAAACAGCGCTTTTATTTCAGTGATTTTCGTTGAATTCAGGACAAGCAGTAACATGCTGGTAGTTTGAGTCCCAGAAGCGCTGGTAAGTATTAACCTATATATATAACACGTTTTGGGACCCCCCTTTTTTCTTGGCCCCCGCTTGACGAAATTTTATTTATTTATTTTATTTTATTTGCTTATAGAGCGCCTGACTAGACCCCCGAAGGGGTATCTCCGCGCTATAACTGCAGATGGAGGTAGGAGTAACAGTGTGTTCAGGAATAAAGTAGCGTTAATAGCTGGGAAACAGATAGGTTTTTAGACTTTTTCTGAACATCAGATGGTTGGTGATTGACCTTAGTTCAAGCGGTAGTGAATTCCATAATATGGGTCCAGTGTGGGCCAGTGCACGGCCACCCTGTCTGGTTTTCTTGATTCTAGGTGTTTTAAGAAGTTGCTGGTTGCTGGAACGCAAAGAGCGTCCTGGGATATAAGGCTGAAAGATGTCAGTGAAATACTTAGGGCCTATCCCCATTAGGCTCTTATGTATGGTACAAAGAGTCTTGAACTGAACTCGTTTCTTCACTGGAAGCCAGTGAAGCTGAGACAGTAGGGGGCAAGATGGTGTCCTGGGAGGAGCATTCACGACAATCCTTGCAGCAGTGTTTTGAATGACCTGCAATTTCTTAAGTTGCTCCTCGTTGGCTCCTTGGAGCAATCCATTGCAATAGTCAACCCTACTGATAACCAGCGCCTGCACCAACGTTTTTCTGTGGTGATCCGGAAGATAGGGAAAAACACGTCTTAGCATCCCTATAGCCCGGAAACAGGTGCCGGCTACTTGATTAACATGGTCCTTGAAGGTAAGTTGTTGGTCAAATAATACTCCCAAGTTTCTGATCTTACTCTTGGGGGTAGGGACAGGGCCCAGTTCTTGTGGCCACCAGTCTGATGACCAGTGTGTCATCGCTTGACCGAACAACATCACTTCGGTTTTCCCGACGTTACACTGCAGACAATTAGATGACATCCAGTCTGCAATGGCTCTCATGCCATCTGCAAATGATCTTTTAACTGCAGGCGTAAGATGTTTAAAGGGAAAAAGGAGTTGGGTGTCGTCAGCGTACGACACGGGGGTGAACCCGAAAGATCTCGCCAGGTTGGCAAGGGGGGCCACATATATATTAAAAAGTGTGGGGCTCAGACATGAGCCCTGTGGCACCCCCTTATTGAGCTCCCTATGGATGGATGTGTGGGCGCCCAACCTAACCTCTTGGGAACGCCCGGACAGAAAGCTCTCCAACCATGTCAAAGCCCCTCCCCCTATTCCCACCTCCTTTAGGCGATGGAGAAGCACCTTATGTGACACCGTATCGAAAGCGGCGGAAAGGTCCAACAGCACCAGAATCATAGAGCAACCATCATCCAGTGCCATTTTGATGTTGTTGGTCACTGTTTGAAGTGCTGATTCTGTGCTGTGGTTCGGCCTGAACCCCGATTGAGAGTGGTCCAGGCCTTCCGTCGCTTCCAGATGTTGGGAAAGATAGGTATTCACATGCTTCTCCGTGATCTTGCCCAGGTAGGGTAGGAGAGAGATGGGACGTAGGTTGGATAGGTCTGTCCAGGGAGATGATGCCTTTTTTCTTATCGGGTTCACCACTGCCTTTTTCCAATCTGCCGGGACCTGGCCTGACCTAAGGGAGATGTTGACCATTTCAGGTATGTGGGGGCCTAAAAGGGGAATCAGAGGGCCTACCATTTTGGCTGGAACAAGATCATTGGGGGAACCCGTTTTAATATGGTTACAGAGAGTAAGGAGCTCTGTATACGTAACGGGGGGGAAGGACGTCAGAGAAGGTTCATTGTCTGTAGTGATAATCATATTGAGACATAGATTAGTTTTATTTTTATTGATATTGTTAGCAACTACTATTTTTTCATATATAACGTTAATTTTATTCTCAAAGAACAATGAGACTTTATCACACAAATCCTGCGAAAAGTCATCTGAGCTTTCACAGGCCGTGGGCTTAATAAAGTTTTGGAGAATGTTAAAAAGCTCCTTAGGGCTATTGCCTGCCTCTGCTATTTGCTGTGTTAATTGTTGTTTTCTTGCCAGCTTTATGTTTTTATAGTATTCTGATTGAGCTTTTATAAAGATCAACCGGCATTCTTCATTTTTAGTTTTTCTCCAAGCTTTCTCCATACGTCTGCATTTTTGTTTTTCTGCCCTTAGTTCCTTTGTATACCATTTTTCTTGTTTTGACACTGGATGTTGTTTGTGTTTTTTTATGGGGGCAATGATTTCAATTGCCTTTTTAATGGATTCATTCAGCTTAGCTAGGGCTAGATCTGCTGTATCCGATTCTAAAAAGTTCGGATCTGTCCATGCTTCTTGAGCTGTGTAAGCATTGACTTTATGCCATTGACGTCTCCATAAGGGGGGGGAAGGAGCGTTCTTAGTAGATCTCACAGGGGTTAGTAGCATAAATTCCAACATAGAGTGATCGGTCCATGATATACTTGTGGCCAGGGAACAGTTTATTTTGGTGGAATTGGAGAAGATAAGATCAAGCATGTGTCCTCCTATGTGAGTAGGGCCTTGATTTTTTAATTCCAAGCCCAGATTCGATAGATCTGTAAGTAGAGCCGTGGATTCGGTTAACATTGGCTGATCTACATGTATGTTAAAATCACCTAGGAGTAGGAAATCTTCTTTGGATTTTATATGTGGGGCTAAAATTTCCTGAAGGGTGAGAGCAAAATTAGGATCTGCTCCCGGGGGACGGTAAACCAGAGCACCCTTCCAGGTGAAATGATTTGTTAGGTGAATTTTAAAAAGCAAGATTTCTAATTGTGAGTTAGAGTGTTGTTCAAAGATTGTACATTGTATGTTATCCTTATATATTATAGCCACACCACCTCCAATTTTGATATCTCTGTCTAGATGTTTGATTTTGTACCCAGAGGGAATCCCCATTGCAATGGCTGTAACTGTATGGGGTTTCAGCCATGTTTCCACCAGGAAGCATATATCTGGTTGGATAGAATGTATAAGGTCCCAAACCTGGTGTTGGTGTTTAGGTACCCCCCCAAACTTTCAGGGGACGCTCAGAAACAAAATGTGCCATTTTCCTGAAAATTTCAGCCAATTCCGGCCATCAACGCCAAAGTTATTCAACATAGAATTTTCAGAAATCCCTATTCAAAAAAATCCTAACTATATATACCTACTAGCGACCACCAGTAGGTTATATATATATATATGCAGGCAAGGCACGAAGACTGAAATCTGGAGCCCCAGACACAGAAAACGACACGAGTCCCAAAATCAAGGCAAGTTCTTAGTTTATTGAGGCAAAGGCAGCATACGAGACTGACGCGTTTCAGGCGGTTGCCCTTGTTCACAGTCACACATTACCCTACATGTCTGGTTTTTTAAATTGCTAGTGCACACCATGTGATGATAGTAAACATATAAGAAATGCTATTACGGTTCGAGTTATATATCTTCGAGAGTATGACTGCTCTTTTGAAAAATCCTCTTACTTTGAATACACAAAATGAATTTGGTAATTCATTTACATATAAGATGATTTGACGCAGGATTGTATCTGCATAAATGCATAATTATGGTCTAAAACAGTCTGTCATATAAAGTGCAAAGTGCAAAGTGCAAAGTGCAAAGTACATTGTCGTGCAAATTGTAAATCTTTACATTCTGTGCAAAATAGGCATTTTTAGTTATAAAAGTATAAATACTTAAAAACTTTCAATACAAAATTAATTGTTATATCATAAAATGTTTTACCCTATATACACATTAAAAGAATCAAGATCTGTAAACATATATACTCTGTGCAAAATCGCAATATAAATACAAGAACCGTAAAGACCAAAATAAATACTGTTATCAATCCTGCAGGGACATCGTTAAATGATGGCAACCCTGTTCATCCTAATTGAATTGTAAGGGACATCAAATAGCGATGGCAGCCCTATTTCTCTCCTTGATTAACACCCCGTCTGGTAGATCTCTATATCAAATGTTCTAAATGTGCTGATAACACCATAGTGCCATGTGTTAAACTCAGGATGGAACATAAACTAATCCATTTAATTTGAGTGAACCCCAGTGCAAAATATATGTAAAAAAAGGGATGGAAAGAAAGATAGACTGGAATTGACAAAGAGGGGGGAGGTAAGGGCCACAGAGAAGGGAAGAGAGCAAAGAACTATAACAGCACATCCATAAGGTAAGAGACTACACATGGGTCAGTAGTGGGTGTGAGTTTGACAAATGAACAAAAACTCATAAATCAGTTAAGGAAAATGATAGAGATCCTCCGTGGTGTTGAGCCCATTTGGAGCCTTAGTATCAAGCTCTAATATCATTCTAGATTCCATCTGGCGCAGGAGTTTGTCTCTGTCTCCCCCTCTTCTTGGTTGTGCAACTGAATTTAACACAAAATAGTTCAAGCATTCCCAGTTGTTATTATGGACTTTTCTGAAATGCCTGGCGACAGGATAAGCATTGTCGTTGTTAACAATTGCACGCAAGTGTTGTAATATCCTGGTATGTACTGCTGGCCGGGTACTTCCAATGTACCTCAGGCCGCAAGTACAGTATATATATATATATATATATATATATATATATATATATATATATATATATATATATATATATATATAGAGAGAGAGAGAGAGAGAGAGAGATATGCGCCCAGTATTCGGAACAACATCCCCCCGCCTATCCATTAGAACCGTCCCAAAGCTGCTCCAATTTAGAAATGATTATAAGACAAACCGCTCTAAAGAACACTACGTCACAGTGCATCAACCATTCACAAACCTGCACCCTAACCTGTCACTCGCCGTCCTAATAGTTGTCTTTGATCTTGTACCGTGCTCCGCTGCTCTCTGACTGGGCCCCACTGTAGAAATGCCACCTGCATATATAATGAACATATAACCCTACCTAGGACCGAGTGGCATCTGCAAAATGATGCCCTCCCCCTCAGAACGTGATAAGGGGCCCCTGACTCCCCCTGTATCTTACACATATACATTGGCCTTGGGCTAAATGGTGCCCCCTGAAGGGTTGGGGACCCCCTGCTCTGCGGGGGCTGCAGGGTCTTCATTCAGGGCCATGCTGGGACCGCCACATGCCCTGCATGGAGGTGCTACACAGGGTAAACAACAGCACCCAAACGCGCAGGGATACAGCTCCGCGCGCATCAGGGTCTTTGGTATTCACAGAAGTTAGGATTTTGTCTTAAGTTTGTCTTAAGACAAACTTAAGACAGACTTAAGACAAAATCCTAACTTAAGTCTGTCTTAAGTCTGTCTTCAGTGTGTCTTAAGTCTGTCTTAAGTTTGTCTTAAGTCTGGCTTAAGTCTGTCTTAAGTTTGTCTTAAGACAAACTTAAAACAAAATCCTAACTTCTGTGAATACCAAAAGTAGTAAGTTTAGGATTTTGTCTTAAGTTAGTTCTGTGAGTCGGGCCCTTTGATTTCTGTATGTTTTTTCTGAATCAAACCTCCCCTAAAGGAGATGGGTTCAGCAACACAAAACAACAAGCTGCACCAAAAACAAAATGGCACCTGCTTGGCAAACATCCCTGCTTTCTGGGCACCTGCTGCACTGGCATACATACAGAAGGTGATGGATGCCCACCGGGTACAGTGGGGTCTCATCCCGCACAGGCATACATACAGAAGGTGATGGATGCCCATCAGGCAGGGGTCTCCTGCCGCACGGGCTTACATACAGAAGGTGATGGATGCCCATCAGGCAGGGGTCTCAGGCCACACGGGCATACATACAGGTACTTCTAAGGCAGATGATGGCCATGCAGACCTTCCAGATATCAACTTGTGTCCCGCGTGAAACCACTCACTTGTGCACCGCATGCACTACAAGACCTGGTTTCCAGTCTACGTAGTGAGTGAGAAAGAGACCTCTTTCTGCGTCACGCTTTCCTTATGATTCAAGGCAACTCCTGCAGCCCCCCTTACCTGGGGGGGGTATCCTGGTGGATGCGTCACTACTACAGTCCAAAGGCATTGCACTCATGGAGGGGGACACCCTGCGGGGGTGTGTCACTGCTACGGGCCACAGTCACCCCAAACATTGAGAGCGACACCCTGCCGGTGTGTGTCACTACTACAGGCCACAGTCACCCCATACATTCAAAAGGACACCCTGCCGGGGTGTGTCACTGCTACAGGCCACAGTCACCCCATACATTGAGAGCAACACTCTGCCGGGGTGTCTCACAGCTACAGGACGCAGTTGTTCCATACAATGAGAGCGAGACCCTGCTGGGGTGTGTCACTGCTACAGGCCACAGTCACCCCATACAATCAAAAGGACACCCTGCCGGGGTGTGTCACTGCTACAGGCCACAGTCACCCCATACATTCAAAAGGACACCCTGCCGGTGTGTGTCACTGCTACAGGCCACAGTCACCCCATACATTCAAAAGGACACCCTGCCGGGGTGTGTCACTGCTACAGGCCACAGTCACCCCATACATTGAGAGCGACACTCTGCCGGGGTGTCTCACAGCTACAGGACGCAGTTGTTCCATACAATGAGAGCGAGACCCTGCTGGGGTGTGTCACTGCTACAGGCCACAGTCACCCCATACATTCAAAAGGACACCCTGCCGGGGTGTGTCACTGCTACAGGCCACAGTCACCCCATACATTCAAAAGGACACCCTGCCGGTGTGTGTCACTGCTACAGGCCACAGTCACCCCATACATTCAAAAGGACACCCTGCCGGGGTGTGTCACTGCTACATGCCACAGTCACCCCATACATTGAGAGCGACACTCTGCCGGGGTGTCTCACAGCTACAGGACGCAGTTGTCCCATACAATGAGAGCGAGACCCTGCTGGGGTGTGTCACTGCTACAGGCCACAGTCACCCCATACATTCAAAAGGACACCCTGCCGGTGTGTGTCACTGCTACAGGCCACAGTCACCCCATACATTCAAAAGGACACCCTGCCGGTGTGTGTCACTGCTACAGGCCACAGTCACCCCATACATTGAGAGCGACACTCTGCCGGGGTGTCTCACAGCTACAGGACGCAGTTGTTCCATACAATGAGAGCGAGACCCTGCCGGGGTGTGTCACTGCTACAGGCCACAGTCACCCCATACATTGAGAGCGACACTCTGCCGGGGTGTCTCACAGCTACAGGACGCAGTTGTTCCATACAATGAGAGCGAGACCCTGCTGGGGTGTGTCACTGCTACAGGCCACAGTCACCCCAAACATTGAGAGCGACACCCTGCCGGGGTATGTCACTGCTACAGTCTGCAGCCATCACATACATTGGGAGGGGATACCCTACCGGGGTGTATCACAGGTGCAAGCAGCAGGAACTCAATACATGGAGGGGCACCCTGCCGGGGTGTGTCACTGCTACAGGCCACAGTCACCCAATACATTGAGAGCGACACTCTGCCGGAGTGTCTCACAGCTACAGGACGCAGTTGTCCCATACAATGAGAGCGAGACCCTGCTGGGGTGTGTCACTGCTACAGGCCATAGTCACCCCATACATTCAAAAGGACACCCTGCCAGTGTGTGTCACTGCTACAGGCCACAGTCACCCCATACATTCAAAAGGACACCCTGCCGGTGTGTGTCACTGCTACAGGCCACAGTCACCCCATACATTGAGAGCGACACTCTGCCGGGGTGTCTCACAGCTACAGGACGCAGTTGTTCCATACAATGAGAGCGAGACCCTGCCGGGGTGTGTCACTGCTACAGGCCACAGTCACCCCATACATTGAGAGCGACACTCTGCCGGGGTGTCTCACAGCTACAGGACGCAGTTGTTCCATACAATGAGAGCGAGACCCTGCTGGGGTGTGTCACTGCTACAGGCCACAGTCACCCCAAACATTGAGAGCGACACCCTGCCGGGGTATGTCACTGCTACAGTCTGCAGCCATCACATACATTGGGAGGGGATACCCTACCGGGGTGTATCACAGGTGCAAGCAGCAGGAACTCAATACATGGAGGGGCACCCTGCCGGGGTGTGTCACTGCTACAGGCCACAGTCACCCAATACATTGAGAGCGACACTCTGCCGGAGTGTCTCACAGCTACAGGACGCAGTTGTCCCATACAATGAGAGGGACACCCTGCTGGGGTGTGTCACTGCTAAAATCTGTAGCCATCATATACATTGAGGGTGACACTCTGCTGGGGTGTCTCAGAGCTACAGGAAGAAGTCACCCCATACACTGAAGGGGACACCCTGCTGGGGTGTATCACAGTCAGGTGCAAGCAGTAGGCACTCAATACATGGAGTGAGTGGCCCAGAATAAGGGAACCTTTTTGAAGAAGGCGCTAGGGAGGCCATGCGGCCCTGGTGCCCCTTTGGGCCTGAGCATTTGGAGGATGCGTAGGGCTTCGGGGTGATTTAGTATTGAATGGGGCGCATTTGAGACTAAAGAACTGAGGGAGTTGGAAGATTTGAAACTGTTGTGCACCAGGGAGTTAGAGATGGTGTGTGTAGAAGATTTGGTCCAATGATCTACCAGTTGTCGAAGTGATGAGTGGTTCTGTTCTGGTTGGGCGTAGACTGCGACTATTTGTGTTGTCCAGACAGATTCTGTGGCATTTGTTGATTTCAGCGCAAAATGTGTTGTTTTGTTTGTTTGCATGGGGCAATTTGATCCAAATGCTTGTCAGGAAGTTGTGGTTGGCAGGCCAGATCGCATTTTCATAGGCTTGCCTCACTGTGGAGATTTTGGTTTCTCTGCCAGATTGTGGGGCCGATGTTACTGTCCATCTGATCTCTCTATTAAGTGTCTTTTTATTATTAGTATTTGGGGTGTTAAATGTGGTGGCTTTGGTTGGCCAGGCAGAACCCACCACTCTAGTCAGGGTAAGGGAGTTACACTCCAAGAGATAACCCTGCTCACCCCCTTGGTAGCTTGGCATGAGCAGTCAGGCTTATCCCGGAGGCAATGTGTAAAGCGTTTGTACAACGCACTCATATACCAGTGACACAATAAATGCACCACAAAAGAGACTCCACACAGGATTATATAAAATATGCTTCTGTATTGCATTAAAAACATAGACCAATTATCAAGTTGCTAACTATGGAATTGCCATATCATAATGCACACAATAAAAGAAAGGTTCTGATGTTGCACATGTCACAAAAACACCATCACAGTTCACTTCAATGCAACTTCCTAAAATAATATTCATTATCCTGATACTGCAAGACAAAAGGACATATATCATAATATCAGGTATGAGTTGCAAAAGATTTTACAGTAAAAACACATGAATCATCAATGCGTTGCGTACATATGGAAATCCGGAGAATGCAAGACTCAGAACAACATCTACGATGACCCCAATGCATGTAAGGCAATTAATCTGGGGTGAAAGACATAAATCACCCTGAATACGTAGGGCGCGGCGTACCTGTGCTCTTAGTCATTTTCTTACAGTAATTCATTTAGCCCCTAGAAGAGCACAGAAGCAGCTGCGCTCCTACTATAGAAAATACAGTAATCCTAGTGTCTCATCGGACACCAAGGGGCAGATATACAAGGACTGGCGCATCCCTGCATATTGGCAGGTATTCTCGAGTAAAGATGTGACGCGTAGGAATACCCTTGCGCCACCACGGATGGGTCGCATTTACAATGCGACAGACCTTGGCGCAAGGATAGTCAGATGCATGTCGCATCTTATGTCGTATGGGCAGTGCATTGCTGGAGCCAATTTGCAAGCGCGACACAACTCCAGCAACGCTCAGGGGCGCCCTATACCTAACATGCTGCCTCACTCCTTACGCCTGCTTCAAGCAGGCGTGAGGATTTGATACAGCGGGGACGTAAAAGTGACTCAGTAAAATCTTGTAGATTTCATTGCGTCACTGAACACCCACTTTGCATACATTACACCTGACACAGGTATAATGTAGTGTACACCTTTACAACGTGACGCATCTCCCTAGATGTGTCACATTGTAAATCTGTTGCATAGAGGTGCATTGTTTACGATGCCACTGTGTCACAGAAGTAACGCAACAGAGTCATAAACATGTTGCAAAGGGCTTGTAAATCCGCCCCCAAGTTCCTAGTCGGGACCTCCACAACATGAAACTTCTAAGGAACCCAGTGGGGCTCCAGCCGGAGGCTCTGCACCTTCCGGGGAGTCTGTAGCAGCCCTCACCCTCTTGATGGAACTTGGCTGGGCCAACCAGAGCTTCTTCGGGACACAGGGCACTTCCTTTGGTACCATGAATGCTGTCACCAGAGCTCCTCCTCACACTCCGCATCCTCCCTGCCGTAGGGGGAATACTGAAGCATTGAGCTCACAACACATGCTTGTTAAAACAGGATGCAGCCTCCTTGCACTCCTCAGCTGGGAAAGATCAATGAAGCATCATTTACTCTCTAACAAATACCGAAATCCTCCCCTTGAGCACCTGACCAACCTGCGGACACTTGGCTTCACACCCTCTAAGGTAATCGGTGCAACACCATCCCAAGGAAAACTGTGCCTCTAATTCCCCTCGCCCGCACAAGTCCTGATCCTGCTACCTCAGCACTGCAGCGTTCATCCCAAAGACTGATCATTGACGCGATGCACTGCAACGCGCTTCATATAATTATGTGCACCTGTAATTCGACCTCAAAATGTATATACATATCTCAGGTATTTGCTGCTCGTGTGAATCTCTGTAAAGTGCCCTGATGCCCTTGGTTCAAGTCCGAGCTATATAAAGCACTCATCACACACTTCCTTAAACAAGACGTGCTGTTCCAGACAACTTCCTTTTGGGAAAGGGGAAGGTCCCCACAGGCCCCTTCCCAACGCATGTTCACCCCACCCACTGGCAGGGATGAGCGGCACCAACAGCACTCCTTGGACAGCACTGGGGGCACTCGAGCATGAATGTAGGGACCAGGCCAGCAGCACACAGGGTCCTTGTAGGCAAAGAGGCAATCCTTTCAGCAGGTCAGCACAACAAAGCAAAGTCCAAGTGGTGGTCTCCCTAGCAGCACAGCAGTCCCCCGGTGCGGTATGCAGACCCAGCAGCGTCCGGTTACAAGTCCCACGCAGTGTCTAAAACCATGGGCTCAGAGCCCCTGTACTTATACTCAAAGGGTATTTTATATGGAGGTACCTTCAAAAGAACGTTTTGAAGTCCACAACATCCCCATTCGATCCCAGCTCTGGCTCCAGACATCAGAAGGAGGTAAAGGAGCCTTTTGTGTGAGAGCAGGACACAGCCTTTACAAATGTAAGTGTGCCCCAGCTGCCTCTCTCCCAGCCCAGGAAAACCAGTCAGTATGCAGATGAATGCAGACGCAACCCTGCTGCACCCAACCCTTCCTGTGCGATGGCTGTCTTAAAAGTTTGCTATCACTCTACTATAGACGTGGATTGGAGTTGGGCTGCAAAGCACAAAGAGTGAGAAGCACATAGAAATGCCCACTTTCTAAAAGTTAAAACAGGTAAAAATGCTTACAAGGCTTCCAACGTTTGTGGATCCTGAGTGGAATCGTCTGACAAATGCCACAGCTAGAATGCAAAGAACGAGTGATGTACTAAAATTCAATCCCTTCATGAGAGGTCACTTAATTTTGAATTGAAGTCTACTTCTGTGTACCATTGAAGAGACCTATTTGATATATATTGTGTCGACCTCTAAATTATCCACCAAGGGTCGAGGAATGTCACAAGATCGGGAAACATCCTTTACAACGTAACTGGTACAACGCGGTACCATTACGACGCAGTTTTAACAACGAAAGTCGTTACAACGACTTTCGCTGGAGGGCGCTCTAGGATAGGGGATAGTTTAATTTACTATCCAACACCTTCCCTACTATCCACGGGGGCTGGTGTTGGAATAGTAAATTAAACTATTCACTATCAGCGCCCCCCCAACGCAAGTCGTTGTAACGACTTGCGTTGTTAAAACTGCGTCATAAAGGGCGCGCGTTGTAACGGTACGCGTTGTACCGTCATACATCCCACAAGATCCATTTATGTCCAGAAGATGGTCTAACTGACACATTGCGAAAGAGACCGAAACATCAATGTATAACCCATTCTTCCTTTTAGTTATTGCTCAATTAAATTACTTTTTGAGTCTTGAATCCTATGTATAGGACAGGCTAAATTTTTGAATGTGTGAAGATGGGTATTTATACAATGATGACTAGTATACTTCCATCTTTGATTCATCTATAATCCCTGTTATCTATGTATGTGACAATTGTTTGCTTTTGCATACCTGTTTTTTGCATTTTGAATATAAATCAAATTATTTTTGATACACCTGGTTACTGTAATTTATTTTCTGAATGTATTGTGTAAGTTTTGATTTGTATTACTTCATGGTGTCATATATTGTCACTTTATAGAAGATACATTGAGTTTTTGAAGAAAACATTTTTTGAATGAATCCCTTGTAGACATGTTTATCTGTTGATCTTTATAACCCAAGCTTCAAGGGTATATTGGGTTGCCTAAAGTCATTGATACACTTTCTAAAAGTGGCATTTCTAAAATAGTAATAAAAAATCCACAGTTACCAATAAGCAGGAGTTATCACCACTATTCGAAACATACCAAACATAGCACCCCTACTCCTTTCTGATCAGAAATTACCACTGAAAAACATACCAGATAATTCCCAATGCACACTGTGGGGTTGTGAGCGGTCTAGTAGTTGGGTGGGCGGAGTTAGTGGGCTGGGGGAAGAGGAGGATCCAAGGGATGGGCAAGTGAGTTAGAGTAGGGACGGGGAACTGAGAGCACCTGTTGAATAATGCTCTTAGATAAATGAAGAAGTAGTCTGTCGTTATTACAAGGAAGACACTGTTAGGAATCAGTGAGGCTGCGAGAAACCTTGACATGTGTGCTTGTGCAGGAATCCCGTTATTTTTACCTATCTCTAACCACTGTACAGGATTGGTGTTTTTAGACGCTCCCTAGCGCGCGTAAAGAGGCGCGTCGGAACGTAGCCGTTGCATTTGCTTACTGTTCCAGTACCACGCCCCCATCCTACTTCCTGATTCCTGATCGCATTATCCGCGGCGTGTTGCAGCTCCCTCTTGGTGTTTTTTGTGACCATCCTTCCTGCATCTTGTTGCCGGTATATTCCGCTGTGCCCAGCTTTCACCGAGCTCATTTGGCAAGTTTCTTGCCGGTTGCCGGCATTTCTCCTTCGCAGCTCCCGGGCAGGCGCGGGCTGTTTCCCCTACCTTTTCTCACGCATTTTGCGGGCGTCCTGCTCTGCCCGTTACTATAGCCCCCAACTCTGTGGCATTCAGAGGTTACTCTTATTCTTCCCTTTTATTTATTCCTTCTGAGAGTGAGCGCTTCGCCCTGGTTCTCCGTCGGGGCCGGGTGTCTCTCCTCCTGAGTGTGATACTGCTCCGCTGTTCTGGCCGGTACACCTCATTCCTTACCTTGTTTTCTTTTGTGTGTTTGGGTGTGTGAGTCCTTTGTGAGTTCTGTCCTTCCTGGCCTGGTTATTGGGCCTCCTGGATTTCCCCTTGAGCTACAGAACTCATCTTTACAGCGATCACAACCTTCATCTGGGGTAAGAATTTCCTGGTACAACCACGCATGTCAATGTTTTGAGTATTACATCTATGTCTAGCTAGAGTATATAATATATAGTGCATCCTGTTCTTTTTCCTAGCCTGGACCACCACCTGAAGTACTTCTCCCTGTATGCTGACCCCTTCGTATGAGGAGAGTGGTGGACACTCCTTGGGTTTTTCCCTCATACTTTTAGGGGACAGTGGACAGGAGTGTGTTCCCTATCACATTCTTGTTTCTGTGTCCTGGAGGTAGTGGGATTCTTCTTCGTTCCTGTAGAAACTGGCGAACAGACACGACAACTGGCAATGAGGGTGGGATGCACAGCTTGCTGTCCCTGAACCCGCAAATGACATTCGATCCCGTTCCTAGAAATTGGGAAGGAAGTTATTGTTGCGACGCAAGTGCCCCAAGAAGAATTTCCACCCAGAGAAGAGAGGCCAGCAGTTTGTATCTGTTCCGTGATCGGGAGATCGCGTAGAGCCCCAGCGAAGAAGCGCAGTCGAGCATTGGTGGAGTTTTGAATTTGGCGCCGGTCCGCGCCTTAAGCGGTGAGAAGCTAAGAGGCCCAGCATGGTGTGAGGCCTACTGACAAGCTCTGAAGTCACCCAGTACCACCGTGCTACGAAATCGTAAGTGTGAGATCAGGATGAATGCTTGGAAAAGTACTGTACAGATGAGATAGCCCATCACGAGAGAACCTCACCCCAAAAGTGTGCGAAGTGGCATGCGCGCAAAAAGCAAAAGTTTGAATTGCGGCCCAAGCGTACCTGGTGAAGCGGAGTGGCCGGCGAGAGACAAGCAGACGATTGGATAGATCATTGTGCCAGCAGTGTGGTGGCGGCCGGTGAGTCCCTGTTGCAACTCATCGTGCGAGTGAAGAGTGCATGTCGTCGGACATCGCAGAGTGAAAGCTGTCAGTCAAGCAGCCATTTTGAAGTCAGGCAAGATGGGAAGGACCTCCCTGGTCAATAGTGAAGCGGCCATCTTGGAGTCAGGCATCAGTGCGCGCCATTCAGTTAAAGAAATTCGAGCACAGTAATGATCGAATAACGGACTGTACCAAGAGCGCATCACCCCAAGAGGCAAGACAAAGAAGGACACAAGCGTTTGTAGTGTTGCACAGAATTGCAGACATAAAGTGTCACGAGTACAGTGTACCGACGAGTCACATGAATGCGGTGACCCTGTTGCATGAAGACAAGCCCGAGACATTCCAAGCCACACGGTAAAGAACTGATGAAAACATGAATAACATGAGATGATTGCTCAGCGTGAATAAGGGCATCACGTGAAACTGTGAACAGTGAATCTCACAACTGCCCAGAGGCAGCGAGAGAGTTCTTGAACAAGCACAAGACAATCCAAACGACCACACGTGGTCAAGAGAGATAGAGTTTTACAGGAAACAGGAACATTAGATAAATCAGTCATCATGTCAACGCACAATTCACCACAAAGAGAAGCCAAGCCAATCCTGGTGGGCATGACCCACCTGAGGCCCCCAGAGCCATAGACTCTGATAGCTGGTGGAAGTATGGGTCCACGGTGGCAGGAGTGGGTTAAAGACTTCGAGGACTACATCAAAGGGTCCAAGGTGACGGTGGATGAAGATCAGTTGATTGCATTGCGCAATTTAGTTGGAAAAGACATTAACAAAGTGATAAAAGAACTGCCCCCGGCTGAAACCGGGACGTATGCCAAAGTTCGTGAGGCCTTAAACAAAAAGTTCCTGCACAAGCGTAATGTTGATTACAAGAGATATATGTTTCACCAGGCTCGTCAGGACCCAGAAGAGCTGATGAGCACGTACATAACACAACTTCGTCGGTTATCCCGATACTGCGACTTTGACACATTTTCCACTGAAGATGCCATACGGCTTCGAATCATTGACCGGTGTCAGTCTGAAGCACTTAGACGGAAGCTGCTAAAGAAAAGTCACATTCTTGACGAAATCGGAGAGATGACAAGGGTGCACGATCAGGCCGAGGAGCATGCCAAGAAAATGGAGTCAGGGCATGTAGGAAAAAGAGAACAGGCAAACCGGGTTCAGAACGTCC
Source organism: Lissotriton vulgaris (assembly GCF_964263255.1). NCBI lineage: Eukaryota > Metazoa > Chordata > Amphibia > Caudata > Salamandridae > Lissotriton > Lissotriton vulgaris. The sequence goes on along the minus strand of NC_141699.1, from coordinate 34,013,850 downwards.
GATCCCGCCGGCGTTCCAGTGAAAGGCCCAGAAGAACAAGGCCATCCTCGCGGCGCCAACCAACCAGACGCTGGCGTCATGAAATCAGTCGGCATGACCAAAGAGTGGATCGTGCCAAGAAATGCTATAGATGTGGCTATGCCTTTCCACATACAGACGCCTGCCCGGCGATGGGCCAGCAGTGTCGGAAGTGTGGGCGCCAGAATCATTTTGAAGCTATGTGTGGAGATCACCGACGTGAACAGGAAGGTGACGCCGCACGAGCGTCCCGGCCAGGCGCTCGGCGTCATCATGCCCGAGCAGTGCAAGATCGCACCAAATCCTTGTCGGGATCATCAAACTCCAGCATGGAGTCGAGACGATCTCAGTGGACCCGCAGATCGTCGTCACGAGAGTCCCGGTCAGGATCCAGAGAACCTGAATACACGGATGAATACGTGAGCATGGTGACCGACCGAGATCAGTTAAAGAAGTATCCCCGCCTTGACATCTGGGTAGGGAGTCATGCTGCCAAATTTGTGCTAGATAGCGGAGCGTCATTAAACTATATATCAGTGAATGAATACAAAGAAATGAAAGCATCACCGCAGTTAAGCCCCGCTTACGTCCGGGTGTACACGTGGATGGCCAAAGAGCCGCTTACCTGTCTTGGAAAGTTCTCCACGTCACTTCAATACAAAGCAATGTCAATACCAGCTGTCATTCATGTTATTAAGGGTCCAGAGGCGGACTGTCTCCTCTGCTTGCCTACTGCTGAGCGCCTTCGGCTGGTAGAAACTCTGTATAGAGGTGGTGATGACCCAGACATAGTGCACCAATTCCCAAAGCTATTCTCGGGTCTGGGAAGGATGAACCAGTTTCAGATTAAACTTCGCATAGATGAACAAATCCGGCCTGTGGCTCAACAACTCTGAAGGGTGCTTGGGCATCTCCAACAAGCTGTTGAAAAGGAGATACAAGAACTATTGAAAGATGACATTATTGAGCGAGCGCGTGGTCCTGTCCCCTGGGTGTCACTAGTTCTTATCGTCCCCAGGAAAGGGACGCCCACAAGAGTACACCTGTGTGTGGATATGAGAGAGCCCGGCATGGCCCTTGGCGAGGAGCGCCCTGTAGGGCCCCATCTGAGTGAAATGAGATGGACACTAAATAAGGCTAAAGTGTTTTCCAGACTTGACCTCAACCGTGGGTATTCCCAGCTAACACTACACGACAAGTCGCGATACATCACGACTTTTGTCACACACATGGGACTATTCCGTTACAAACGATTGAGTGAAGACATCCCTGCAGCAGCAGAAATACTACAGGAAGTGATTGGCAAAGTCATTCAGCATATACCCAATACTCTGAATCACAAAGATAGCATACTAGTATATGGGTCCAGCACACAAGAACATGACAAGGCACTGGATAGAGTATGTCACGCTCTGGTGGATGCTAACTTAACGCTAAACAAAGAGAAATGTGAGTTTCATTGTTCTACCCTCAAGTTCTCTGGGCACATTCTGTCGGAGGCTACCACAAAGGGTGCCAGTGACAAGGTGGTTCTGACGATGACTTTTATGCAACTACCCTTCAACCCCGGGAGTCAGCTGACACTGGTGATCATGTGCCTCGCTCTCTGCTTTCATCTCCTGCCACTGATTTAGCAGCAGCGGTAGAATGTTATCATCGTGTGGCAGATCAAGTCAAGTCGACGGCAGTTCCCCTGGAGGATGTTCGGCAAGCCACCAGAGATGATGCTGTTTTCAAAAAAATCTTATACTGTCTACGAAACAACCGGTGGAGAGACATTAACAAAGAAGGGGAGAATGATCCACAACTTCGGCAGGAACTGCAAGTGTTCCAAAACATTCGGAGGGAATTGTCTGTTACCCCTGACGGGCTTCTCTTAAGGAACCAAAGTATTGTCATTCCCAGAAAATTACGTCAGAGAATCATCAATTTAGCGCACACCAGTCATCGTGGTGTGGGGGCCACCAAGAGAGCTGTGAGAGAATGGGTCTGGTTTCCCTCACTCGATCACATGGTCGAACTAGCGCTGCAGGATTGCCACCAATGCAAAGTAGTCAACGCCGGAGGCCCACACCAGCCTCTGCCAAAGACTGGACTACCTCAAGAGGTGTGGCAAGAACTGGTCATAGACTTTCATGGCCCGTTACCTTCGGGCCAGTATGTCCTCGTGGTGATGGACGAACTTTCCAGATTCCCAGTTGCTCAGCTTGTCTCCTCCCCGAGTGTGCTCAACATTATAGCGATGCTTGACGAAGTCTTTGATGCATGGGGTGCTCCCAAAGGGCTGAAAACAGACAATGGTTCCCCATTCACTAGTCCAGAGTTCGAGGATTTTACAAAGCGGCTCAACATTCACCATCAAAAGATCACCTCGCTGTGGCCACCAGGTAATGGCAAGAGTGATCGGTTCATGGCTATCCTTCGGAAAACGTTTCAACAAACCGCTCTGAACCGGAAGGACTTTCAGGTGACCCTTGATGAAGTAGTGAGAGTCTACAGAAACACTCCCCATGTCACCACGGGCAAGTGCCCAGCAACATTAATGTTGAGTCGACCCCTCCCGACAAGAATGTCCACAAGGGAAGGCGCACTGAGACATGCGTTAACGACTGGCTGTGTTTCCTAAGTCAGCACTGCTCAGATGGCCAAGACTGAAGAAATGAAATTGTGTGTCGATCACCGCCAGAAGAGGAGACACTCCTCCCGGCCGGCAGGGGACACTATGGTGATAAAGCAAGAACAACAACCAGAAACGGATTACCCTGTGGTGATAAAGCAAGAGCAATCAGCGGAGGCAGACTGTTGATTCTGGGACGATCCTTTGACTACCACGTGTCAGAAGGGCACCCTCGTGACCACAGCACCTGCCGGTCAGAGAATCCCCAACAGCATGTCGCATGCACTCGAGTGTGCCCTAGTCCTGAGAGACGCCCTCACTACAACAGTTGAGCCATCCCATGGTGAATGCAGTGAGAGTTTTGTTCTGAACATTAACCCTATTCATACGGACTCTCAGTCTGAGAGTGAGATTGCCGGTGGAGGAGGCTCCCAACGGCCCCGACGAGCTGTTCATCGGCCTAAACGACTAATTGAGGAACTGTGAATTAACTTGTTATTCTGTTTTGTTAAAAAAGGGGGAGATGTGGGATTGTGAGCGGTCTAGTAGTTGGGAGGGCGGAGTTAGTGGGCTGGGGGAAGAGGAGGATCCAAGGGATGGGCAAGTGAGTTAGAGTAGGGACGGGGACCTGAGAGCACCTGTTGAATAAAGCTCTTAGATAAATGAAGAAGTAGTCTGTCGTTATTACAAGGAAGACCCGACACACACCTAAGAGAGGAGCAGGTCTCACAGCACTGAGAACCAAATAGGCAGTGTGTCACTACCAGGACATACCACACACGAAGACACATTTCCTACCTTTTACCTGCCCAGCACCCTGCCAATAGGGATGCCTACCTTAGGGGTGCCCTATATAAGCAGTAAAAGGGGAGTTTCAGGCGTGGCAAGTAAGTTTAAAAGCCAAGCCACAGTGGCAGTAAACTGCTGAAGCAGTCCCTGCAGTGAAAGAGACCTGAGACAGGTTTGAAAGGCTACTTCTATGGGTGGCGCAAGTGATCCAGCTGCGTACCATCAACAGACAACAGGTACTCACCTTGGGCCCATAAACACACTCACACTGTCAAGTAAACCGCTGGACTAGGTTTTTATGCGTTTTCATAATGTTCAGGATTAGTTTAAAATACATTTACTAACCCTTCACAGATCAAAAAGTTATTTCCTCTGGACGATGGACCATTGGTTGAACTAATTGATGGTGATAATGACATAAAACTAACTTCCCTATACTAATTAAATGAAATAACCACAAACTCCTTTCAGATTTTAAAACTGTATCTACATTTTTAGAGCACGTGAACCACTTCAAAAATACAGTCTAGTCACCGTCACTCATTAGGGGAAAAATTCAATTAATCAATCCTCAAAAACATACTTCGAACACTTGCAATGACATGCTCAGGAAAGGCAGAGGACAGAGAGAAAAGAACATCTACAAATACAAGAAATAATAATTACCAAGATTGGTGTGAAGACCAATCCCCTGGACAAAGGGCGGGCAAGGGTCCCCGGGGTAGATCAGGCAACAAAGGCTTCAGGACAGGAATCAGGGCAGGATAGTCGACCTCTCTAAAATACTGATGACTGTGTCGCACCCCTTTCTGACACTCTTCCACCTCGAGATTCTTCAGCAATCTTCTTTCTAACCCAATTGGTTACGATAATGGATTCAGCATCCGATTCTTCATCAGCATCTCACAGCATCTCTCTCAGCAGCAGCAGCAGCAGCACCACCAACAGCATCCAGTGCTCTGCAAGACCTAATCTGACTAACTAACTTAAGTTATCTTAATTATACCTTTCGTTCTTCATGTACCACCCACTAAAGTTTCAATATCGTAAAAATACGAAATCTAATTGGTCAGGCAAGGGGGAAAGATCATCACACCATGCTTACATATCTCTTTATTCAGTTAGCCCATTGTTTAGAAACCCATCCCCTTAATCTTTATTCAGAAATGTTACTTCCCACCCTCATTCACATTACATTTGCAACATATGTTAAAACTTCAACATGTACATTCATTCCGGTGAACGTTTCACCGTTCTTTCTCAGGCTGGGACACTCTGCGACCTTGGCTTCTCCGCAAATTCAGTGTCATCTTTCCGGGCTCACTTTCAGTAGACATGAGCAGTTGTACATTTCAGTCACATGGCTCAGCTTACTTCAGTTACACACGAGAGGCCCAAAGGCGCACTAATAGTAAAGTCAGAAAGACAAATGTTACTTCAAAAAATAAATGGTTTCACTGTACACCACCCATCTCTACTCTATTTTCCTTTATTTAATAATACTTTCCCCGCATTAGCCTTAGTTTAATAGCTTGTTTTCTTTTCAGCAAAGCAGATGCCATGCACGTGAGCCTTTAAGCCTCCATGTTAGTGCCTTCTGCTCATGCGCAAGATTTTCCCTCCAAGCGTTATTTTGTCATACTGCGTAGATGCAGGTGATGCATGCGCAGTAAAGATTCCCCGTTTAAAGCTGTTTTTGTCCTTTGTCCGTGTTATTGGCATTAGTAAACACATAAGCAAGCTTCACTAACCCGCGTGTTTTTGTGGTGAGCATTAGTTTAACACAAAACAATCTTATTAACTTATTAGTGAGGTAAACGAGCGGATTGCATCCGAGCAAGTCTCTTATCTACGAGTCCTTGCTCCATCACATGCAGCGCCGCATCCCCACCAGTAGTATTTAATTTACAGGCCCTGAGTATATGGCATACCACTGAAGAAGGGACTTACAAGTAAATTAAATATGCCAGACAGGTGTAAATCAATTATCCAATGCTTAAAGGAGAGCGCACAAGCACTTAGGCACTGAATAGCAGTGGGTTCCAAGGATTATCTTCCCATCTTTCCATGTGCGGTACCTCCGATTGAAGGTATGTGACAACGAGAATAGACCAATTGCCACTGGTGCCCTTGGAGCCATTATGTCCATTACAAAGGTTTGGGCAAAATGATCACTCTCGACTCTCCGAATTGTGGCGAAGTTATTGATCCATCTGAAGAGGTCTGGTTCTTCCAGGGTGTAATCAAGGATGGAGTTGGCTCTATTTGTCCGTCTTGTGTATGCTGCAGGCTGATCGCGATTGGAACTCCTGTTGAGTGTATATAGCCTCATGGCTTCCATGGCCCTAATGCACTCCTTTCCATTCTGATCTGTTCTGGCGTAGTTGTGGGATGAGGGGAGGGAGCTTCTTGTGCGAGCCTTGGAGTAGGTTCATGTTAAAGCCTCCTGAGAGCACTAGATGAGATTATGGATGAGTGGATAGTAGTGTATTGAGCAGGCCGGTCAACATCTCAATTTTTAAAGATTTGGGGCAAGATTCACAAAGGTAAATTGAGACGAAAGTCTAACTTTATGACTTTCGGTATTCACAAAGGGCATTTACGAGTCGTAAAGTTAGACTTTTGTCTCAATTAAACCTAAGTTTTGGTCTTAAGTTTAACTTATTGGTTTCAGTTAAACTTAAGACCAAAACCTACGTTTGACTGAGACAAAAGTCTAACTTTACTACTCGTAAATGCATTTTGCGAATACCAAAAGTTGTTAAAGTTGGACTTTCATCTCAGTTTACCTTTGTGAATCGGGCCCTTGGTTTTCTTGCCTGGGTGAATGTATGAATTGAACACCAGCATGTGACATTCTGCCCTGGGCCGATCCTGTGACTTACCACCAGCCGCTTGTCCCTGGGCCAAGATTGCCGCTGTTTGTGATGGCGGCATTTTTGACTGAGCCTGGCGAGCAGGTACTCATGTGGTTGGGTTCATCTACCTAGGTGCCTTTTGTTTGTGTAGATAATGGAGGAATAGAATATCAGCTTGCCAAGGTGGGCGGGGCTAGTGATCTAACTAACAAGCTTCACACAATTAAAACATGAGATCCAACCAAGTGATACATTCTTCTGATTCCCCTCTGGCAGAAACCAATCAAAACTCAGTGTTCTCTCTGCACTAGGTGTCAGCCTTCTTCTCACAGATAATACAATGACAACTTCTCTCATAGCGACCTTCACAGTGTCTCACAAAGGAGTATTCACCGCCTCACTTTCTTTTCCTGTAAAGGGGGTGAAATCACTGTACAGACTATCTAATTGATTCCCTTCGGCCTTCAGACTGTAAGCTGACAAAGAATAGAATTTCTAAGGGAGCACACAGTGTATCTGCTGGCTGAAACAGATGATGTGTTATGCCAGCATGCAGAAATGCAGCGTTCATTTCAAACAGGGGGAAGGCACCTGGGTCTACCTATGTCAATGTTAAATGTTAAATGGCCCATAGGCAAACACAAGTTACTCAAACTATATGATTAATTGAAACTGCTGACCCTGAATATAGGCAAAAAGAACTATTGATGGACAGAAATCAGAAGTGTCATACATTCACCCCAGTACAGAGATTTGGGCCCAAATCCATCGTTTTTTTGCTCACCATGCCATTCCAGTTCGGACCCAGCCATATGCAAATCAGTCTTGACCCTGCGCCCAATGGTAACAGTCCAGCTCACACTGCCAAGCCAGGTACTCCCTGGACCGGAAACAAGCATCCTAGGACCGGTTTCGAGCTTTCAGCCCTCGTCAGCCAGGATAGCTTGACTCCAGTGGCATGGGGAGCACGACCCTGAATATACGCGAAACACTTGGGTAATGAGAGAAATAATATGCTAAAACAACACTAAATCATGTGACAATCATGTAAGCTGTGGTAATGTACGTTACAGTGAAGGACTGGGCTAATTTAAGGCCCAGCGGTGCCAGGGGACAACATCTGAAACCTTCGTGGGTTACCTGTTAAGGCGTACAAATCACAGAGACACGGGACGCTTCCTTCGGCGTCAAAGATCAGCGTTTATTTACTGCAGGGATACAGAGATCGCTAGAAGTACAACAGAGTGTATGTTCAGAGAGTCTGCTTCGAATTGCAAAAGTGGATCGCTCCTTTTATACACATTTTCGTCATTGCACAACATAACGAACAAAAGGTTACAACTCAGTTCCCACAGTAAACTTCAAAAGGATCGCATTCATGTTTTCAGAAGCCCGGAACATAATTACAGAAGCATTGCCGGTTCCCAACTGTAAAAGCACGCTATCCCACCATTAGGCACATTCCATTCTAGTTGTAAACGAGCTAAGAGAAGAGACAGGAACAGGTGCAAGGAAAACAAAGACAGACAACCGATTGAAAAAAGTGTGGGGGCAATATCGGAAGCGTGATCACAGGATCAAAGGATTCGAGCCTAACGCATGCAAGGCTGAAACAATAGCCCGGCACGGCAAGATGAGCCCCGAGCGGAGCCATCTGCTTCTGCCGTGTCATTCCCCTAGTCATAAAGGCACACTCAAAGGAATATGCATCTTCCGCAAGAGCTTGGGAATCCCAGGGTCATGAAGCGGACATTGTCCGTTCGCCGGCTACGTGAGGGCAAGAAACAAAATGGATGCCGTATCTAAAATGGAACCCGAGGGTTCAGATGGAGAAACCCGTAAATAAGACGAACCCTTCCAAGTAGTGTAGCGAAAACGCGTTCACCTACTAAGCTCGTCATTTGCGGTTCGTAGATACCAAACTCGTCCATATCCGAACAAGTCAAAAACGTCGTTACGATTCTCACGGAACCTCAGATGCTCCTTTTGCCCTCATGTAGGCAAGCACTAGTCGATATCAGAATCGATTTCGATATTCATCAGATCGTTTAGATGTTGCTGGAACATTATTCTATCCATCAATGTCTCTCTGGTAACAGATGGCCTTCTTATACACGTTGTAGCACAAAGGCTACATAAGGCTGGACCACACTGCACACAAAGACAACACGTGAACAGAAACGTCACAACAACCCCAACAATCAACAGATTCTTCCAACCCCAAGTCGACATCAGACCCCAAAACCATCCTAGAAGCGTCCAATCACCTTCGTCCACGTGTATGGACTCGGAGATTTTATGCAACTTCGAGATGGCTTGATAAACAGTTGGAGCATTATCAGGTATGAAAATACAGCAGCTCGAATGGATCACCTTGCACACACCACCTCTATCTGCGAGTACAACGTTTAGAACCATACGGTTCTGTAACGTCATAAGTCTATCCACTTGAAGCTCTGCTGTCAGATTACCAAGAGCACTTGCAGTTATGTTAGCAGTCGATTCTACCACACGAGTCAACTGTCTCAGGTTCCTACTATTGACCATAGGTCCCCAAAACGGTAGGAAACCCTTAAAGAAGTCTCCTGCTTCTTGACCGGCAGTGTCCTCTTTGCTAATAACGCCTCTCACAACTCTGGTCTTGTGATAGTCTGAGGCAACTGTGAAAGTCGGTGGCAAAAGATTTGCGAAATAACAGGTGCCCGAGAAGTCACGGGGCAACCACGTATAAGCGCAATCATAACACACAAAATAGGTACCCTTGGCAGTCAGGAATACAGGGGTAGAGAGCATCGGTAAAATGTATGTCTCAGTACAAGCACTCTTCCCAAGCTGAGCTCTCGGATTTCGACCAAGACCTTGCAGGCAGAAATGACCAAGGTGGGGTACGATCCAGATCGGAGATGAGCTCTTAAGCTGTCTATCACCCACTGACATACTATACTCGGCCTCACTCAGATCCTTGTAGGCTCGCGCACCTCTTCCTCTGGAATAAGCGATGCATCAAAAATATCTCTATCCAAATCAGCAATCGCTATCGCCAAAGACTTGTGGTACGGGCCAGAACCAAGGTCTGTGGAACGTGGCTCTCGACGGGGGTAGGAATCTAGTGCACTACGGAACATGGTTTGGAATGCTCGAGCTGATCCCTGGGAGCTGTAGGGAAGAACCAAATAAGAAATACCCTAATCCATGGTATGTGGCATTAACCCACACACCCAACAGTTGGTAGTGTTCATCACCAACTGATGCTGATGCAAAAGTTGGACAAAGGAATTGTTCATAAATTCCGCACGTCTGACCTGTTCATGTTGGGGCAGAAGATGAAAGGAATGTGGAGAAATAGTGGGAACAGAATTCAGATCATGAGAGGGGGAGGTAGGTGAAGTGGAAGGCAGTAGTGACTGAATCCCAAAATACACTCCACCCACCAATAACATAGACACAGTCAAGAACAGCATGAAAATCTGAAACAAAAAACATTTTGTTCGTAAAATCTTATGCAATTTAGATCTTTGCGCCGACATCCTCTCTATTTCTGACAGCTTAGAGAACTCCATCCTCTAAAGACCATCCGTAACGTTCTTGACGCACCTCGTTCTGAGTAGCGTTTATCAATTCCCAGGAGTTCCCAGAAACCGACAAAAGTAACCGACCTAGTGTCAGAAACCTGCTAAATAGAAGTAGGTACCCGCACGGCCCTACGGCCAACCCAGATGGAAGGTTTTAATCTATTAAGCATTCAATTTAATATAAGTCTCCTAGCTGCACAGAAGAGGAACACACGTGATATATAAAAAGAACTCAAAATCAGGAAAAAATGCAAATGTCCACGATGTTCATAGCAACAGTGAGGGAGTAATGTACATTCGAAAACAAAAGGGATTTTTTTATTAGTCCTTAATCACGCGATCGAAGAAAATATCAATATTTTCCAGGTCGAGTTTGCTCTTCAAACAACGATTCAGATGGCAAAACAGTGTTCGATTGTTCAGGTGACAGTTCAGGACTTGAATTCTCCAATGCTGAAGACGAAGGTACAGTTCCAGATAATTCAACAGGTGTATCTGACTGAGCTGGATCGATCTCTACAGGTTGAGCATCACTGAATGGCACATAGGTTGGAATGACATTGGTCTCAGTCGGGGCGAACCCTTTACTAATCCAATTATTTGCTGGCAATGGGAGCGGGACTTTCTTCGTGTGGGTGGCGTGCACCCAGTGTTTTCTGCCGTCCAGCCGAACTGCAGTCCTCGTTGCCAGCAGGACTTGGTAGGGTCCCACAAACCTTGGCTCGAGATTCCGTTTTCTCCCAAAATTGCGGATTAACACCCACTGGCCAGGTTGGAGCTGATGTCCTGGTCCTTCTGTTTGTGCCGGTAGAGCTTCAAAAACCTGTTGATGAATCAAACTCAATTTAGCAGTCAGATCGTAAAGATAGTCAATCAACATTGGATATTCAAGTCTATTAAACTCCTTGGGCCTTGAGACTCCCCAAACATTTGCAGGACGGTCGAACACAATCTCATATGGGCTAAGCCCTACTCGAGAGTGCACAGTCGCCCTGGTTGACAAGAGAGCTAAAGGCAATGCATCAGGCCATGATAAACCAGTCGTTGCTTGAATTTTGGCAAGTTTCAGTTTCAGAGTACCATTGTACCCTTCCACCAAACCCGCCGATTGAGGATAGTTAGCACTATGAAATTTTTGGCGAATACCCGAACCCGCACACACACTCTTCATCACACTTCCCACAAACTCACTACCATTATCCGACCATACGATCCGTGGCATGCCATATCTGGGGAAATATTCCTTGAGTAGAACTTTTGCTGTGGACAGGGCAGTATTATCCTTAAGAGGGTAGGCCTCAATCCATCTCGAGAACGCACAAACCACAACCAAGACATACTTTAGATTATTGCATCTCTCCATATGGATGAAGTCTAACTGGATAACTTCAAAGGGATATGTAGGAGGAGCAAAATGACCAGGTGGAGTGGGGGTGCCCTTTCCAGGATTATGCATCAAACATACCATACAGTTCTTGACCACTCTTTCAGCACACTTAGCAATCCCATCATTCTTCCATACAGGAGACAACAACTTACATATACCTTTCGCGCTAATATGTGACATGCCGTGGGCCATAGTAACAACGGCAAGCACATACGCATCCGGTAACATCCATCTCTGATATTCTGACAAGTCAACCCAACATGCATTCGTGTCTAACTTCCCCGTGCTTTCTTTCCACTTAGTCTTTTCAGTTTCGGTAGCCTCATTCTGAATCGCTTTCACACTTTCAACTGTGTCCTCAGACATACCAGTCTCCGCCGGCCATCTCACTGAACTCGTAACATACATTCGGTTCATCAGATTCTTGGCCGTTTCCTTAGCAATCTCATCTGCAAACGCATTACCACGATCAACATTATCCGTAACCTTTCGATGCGCACTGCATTTAATGATTGCCACTTGCTTAGGCAATGTAAGTGCATCTAAAAGATCGTTCACGAGCTGTCCGTGTTGGATCTTCATGCCATGCGACGTCATGAATCCTCTCTCTCTCCACAATCGACCAAAACTATGCGCTACGCCAAATACATACTGACTGTCGGTAAACACATTCACTCGCTTTCCTTTAGACAAAACACATGCTCTCATCAAAGCAATCAACTCTGCCGCTTGCGCAGAATTCTGACTCAATCTCGCAGTTTCCACAACCGTACTCAACGTCACTACAATACGCAGTCGTCACATCACCATTCGGCAACTTGAAGCATGAACCATCAACATACAGAGTACCATCGGGATCTACCAATGGAGTGTTTTTCAGGTCAATACGACCCTTCGTCTCTTCTTCAGTTCTTAAGTAACAGTCATGTGGTGCTACATCACCTGATTCCATATTAATCGGCAACAATGTCGCTGGATTCAACGCATTACAACGTTTTATCTGTATATGACTTGCCAAAAGTGTCAACTCATAACCGGACAACCTTGCGCTCGTCAAGTGTTGAGTCTTCGTTCGATTCAAGAGAGTGTCAACTGCATGCGGAACCATCACTGTAAGCATATTATCCATGACCAGACCTGCGGACTGTCGAATGGACACCGCAGCTGCCGCTGTCGCTCTTAAACAACTCGGCAACGCTCTAGGAAAAATATGCACATGGACGCTGTTTGCCGCCAAATTGTTGCGTCAAAACACTTAACGCACAACCTTCTCTCTCGTGAACGTATAGTGTAAACGGCTTACTGTAATCAGGGGTACCTAACACAGGAGCCGAACACAACGCATCACGCAATTCAGAAAAACTTTTCTGACACTCTTCAGTCCATGGCAAAGGAGTCGGAACATCCTTGCACGTGAGAGCTAACAATGGCTTCGCTAACAATGAAAAGTTTGGAATCCATTGTCTGCAGTATGACGTGATACCTAGAAAGGCACGTACATCTCTCTGAGTTGTTGGCACAGTCATTCGAGCAATCGCTGCAATTCGTTCTGGGGTCAACCTTCTTCCCTCCTTTGACAATAAGTGACCTAAATAGGTTACTTCTTGACAACAATACTGTAGCTTAGAAGGTGACACCTTGTGATGTAAGTCACATAAATGCTTTAGCAACGATACTGTAGCAGTTTTGCAAATTTGCTCAGTGTCGGCAGCCACTAACAAATCATCAACGTATTGAATCAAGGCCGCACCAGCAGGTAACATAAATGCATCTAGTTGACTCTTAAGGGCTTGACTGTAGATCGATGGACTCTCACAGTAGCCCTGTGGTGCGCGTTTAAACCTAAAACTGCGACCACCTAATGAGAAGCCGAATAGATCTCTGCTTTCCTCAGCAATCGGAATACTAAAGAAAGCATTCTTTAGGTCGATCACCGAAAACCAGGAGGCAGAGGCTGGAATCAGGGTCAGCAAAGCTGTGATGTCGGGCACCACTGGAAACTGTGAGACCACGATTTTATTCACTTCTCTCAGATCAATTACAAAACGGTACACAGGAGGCTTGGATGGGTCAGTTCATTTCATAATAGGTAACACCGGGCTATTACACACATTTCCCCGAGTTTCTTCAATGACATCCTTCTCGATCAAGTCATAAATGATCGCTAATAGCGCTCGCTCGCCATCAAGAGAGATACGATATTGGGGGATACGTGGTAATCGCACATGTGATTTTAATTGGACTACATAAGGTGGTATGTCCAGCAGGCCCACATCATTGGGACCTGTTGCCCATAAAGACTCAGGAAGGGAACTCAATTCCGGCGGGAGCTTATCAGTTGACAAGTACATAGGAGAGATCACTCTCTGACCTAATGTAAGCTCCACTCCCGTAGGAGAGCAGTACAGAGTCGCATATAACCGCTTCAGCAAATCCAGACCCAAGAGATTCTCACCACAACCAGTAGTTAAAATCAAAGGAGCCTCTAGCTCACGTGGCCCGATCGTAAGGGACAAAGGGCTAGAAACTGGATTGCTAACCGGGGCGCCAGAGAATCCAACGGAAACATTTGTGAAGACAGACAAAGGTGCGCCAGGGAGTTTCGAATGCATGATGGAACTTTTTGCTGCACCAGTGTCCAACAGAAAAGGCTCAACTACGCCCGATGTGGCAACTGCGACGTAAGGCCCTCTCTGATCAACCAGAACTGATACTACTCGCTCTCTTTGTCTATGGCTGTCCTAGTAATTGTCGTCTGCACCAATCTCATGCTCAACATAATAGTCATCCACATGATACTGTGCAGATCTACCAGACGATGTATTTCGCTGATCAAAACAATTGTTCGCGTCCGATGAAGGAGCAGAACGCTCATTTTGATTTTGAGAGGCGCCACGACCTCTACCTCGAGATGGTTGCTGATGACCACCACGACCTCCTCGAACCGAGACACCATTCGTTCGGTCACGTAAAACAGGGCAATTAAACTTTAATTAAATGTCCCTCACCCCTACAATATGCACACTGATTATACTCAAGCATAGATCTGGATGCAGAGGAGTCAGAGCGTGACTGTATCCTAGAAGACTGTGCTTGCGGTCGATACTGCACATGCTGCTGTTGCGAGTCATTCTGATTCGAGCGTGGAGGATACGCTTGCTGCCATTAGAAAGTAACAGTATCCAGGCAATAATAGTCAGAATAACTGGCAAAAAGGAGAACTTTAGTGCAAAAATATAAACACATGTAAAAGAGGAATAAAGATAAAGTAGACATTAATTATAATCACATATAAAATTTAATTTCAATGATACAAATTGATAAAAATAACTAGTCATGAACATCAGATAAAAATTACATAAAAAAGGGAAAAAACTACAGAATCCAAGTGTTAGACTGTGGTGGTTTCCACTGCTGATAATTTAAGTTGGTGTCCGTCTGTCAAATACGCTTGCTGCAACAAAACCTTAGTTTTTAGCTCCTTCGTTTTCTTGTCTGCACGATCATTCTCTTCTTTTTCGCTATTCTCATAATATTGAGCCGTTGCTAATATTTGAGCCGTGGTTGAAACAGCCCATGCACTTTCAGAATTTTTCAATTTATTGCATAGGTCGGGCAACAGATTTAGCACAAACTTATCGACAAACAATCGCTGACCTCCCTCAGTGCTCATGTCCTGACCACTATGATCGATAAATGCCTCCTCAAACCTAGTAAAGAAATCAGAGACACTCTTGTCTTTCTTTTGTTTGCAAGCAGACAATTTATCCCAGTTCACCCTCATCGCTGGCATGAGTGTTTTCATGAGCGTAATGATTCTTTGGGGCTGATCCGTAATTAACTGTTCAGGCTTGGCCCCACCAACTTGCTGTTCATCGGCCGCTACAATTGCAGCCCAATCACCACCTAACTCAGCTGCATGATTCTCGTGACGAATTTTCGCCCAGATCGGTTGCGGTACTACGTTACCAAACAACATGTCGATATCAGCAAGGTTCATAATAGAAGCATCCACTAATTGGGATAACTCCTTGTAATAACCTGCCGGATTCTTCCGCGGGTCAGGCAAGGATTGTTTCACCTGCAAGACTTCTGATCGCTTCCATGGGAGGTGTATCCAAACTCTCTGTAAGTGTGGCAAAATTACAGGATTGGCATTAGCATCACCTGGCATCCACACTGGGGGAACTTCTCGCATAGGATACTGACCAGATTTCGCTTTCAGATCATCGGAGTCGTCGTCAAACGACACTCGAGAAGGCACTGTAGACCTAAAAGCTAACAAACGCTCTAATGCACGCCGTACATCACCACCTACAATCATACCGTTCGAAAACTGATTCTGAAGTTCAGTCATGTCGGCCAGTACGTTATCTAGTTCATCGTTATCCCACTCTTCTCTCAATGATTTGCACATCTCTTCGAACACGAATCTCTGCGTGGGCTCATTAAACTGAGAGAACGTATCGAAAACTATGCGCGAAGTATAGTCAAAGTCAAAGTCAAAGTCAAAAACCACTTTATTCGATTTTGTTAAAAATCATAAAAGCATACTACAACAATTATAAAATCATTCCACTATAAAATCATTCCAATTACACATTTTGCAATTTCATATAACACAAAGTAGTTAAAAACACATTTTGTAAAAAATTCCAAATTGTACAATTCAATTTTAAAAAGTCATAAAAACTTATGTGCAAAAGAGCCAGATATATTTTAAATCATCCCAGTCCCCGTTGATTAGCTTGTGCTTTCCTCCTCCTAATTCGAACTGCAGCCACAAGATAATTTGCCACACTAAACATTACTAAGGGAGAATCAAGCATTTGTAAGAACAAAAAAGCGGGTTTTGCTTGCATGAACGCTTTGTCCTTCAGTAAAGGTAACAAATACTTTCTCCTTGGAACTTGGTAAAATGGGCAAAACAGCACGAGGTGTATGTTGTCTTGTATGGAAAAATTATCACATTCACATACTGGTGCATCCTCAAGTTTGCACCAACCCTGTCTATCACTAAGTACCAAGTATATCTGGTTGAACCTAAACTTAACCAGGAGCCATCTATGAAATGGGATATTAACTAGAGTAAGGTACGGTTGGATGGCAATACATGTAAGAGTCATATAATGTGCTCTGACCGTAGGTTTTAATAACTGGAGTTGTTCTCTCTCCAGAGACTTGAGTCTGCAAAAATTCTCTTTGACCCAAGCTAGGTCAGCCTTTTTTAAACCAAGCGGGGAGGAGAAAATCTCCGGACGTCCAAGTTCTTTCGAGCACTTATTAATGTAAGCCAGCCAAGCAATATCTTTATGTTTATCCAATTTTAGACAGTCCAACAAAATTTTGTGGTTAAGACTTAAGTTGTTGTTGGTCCAGACTCTTATCCATAATAGAATAGGAGCCATCGAGAGGATATCTGTGATATAACTAACTCCAAGCTCCTGATGGACTGAGAAAGTGGCTGTTGATAAGGGGAGTCCTAACACAGAACATAAAAACTTATTAACCTCTGTTTGAATGGTTTCAGTTTTTACATAACCCCATAATCCAGCTCCGTATCTCGCTATAGCCAATGATTTTGCCCTATACAAGGCCAAAAGTGCACCACTTGATTTCCCCCCCAATCTCCTTGCAAAACTTAAGATTGCATTTACAGAACTCCTTACAGCTTTGGTCTTTGCTACTACCTGAGGGGTCCAGCTACCCTTGGTATCAAAGATAACTCCGAGGTAAGTGAACACTTTAACATTGCTGATCACTTCCCCTTTGCAGTAAAAGGATTTGGTGTTATTCTTTGCTGCCCCAAAGACCATAACATGGGATTTTGCGTTGTTAACTACAAGCTCAAGAGAGGACATAAAGTCACTAAATGCATTAAGAAGTCTCTGGAGGCCCAAATGTGTCCTAGCTATTAAAGCAGCATCATCCGCGTACAGGAGCACTGGGATGTGAGTGTCTCCTGCACGTGGAGTGTCCACAGATGAAGCCAAAAGAGTATTTTCCAGAGAATTTATGTACAATGTGAACAGCATGGGAGCAAGGATGCAACCTTGTCGCACACCCCTGCCTGATTTGAACCACGCTGTACGATGCCCCTCTTGATCCATTCTAATGGAAGCCTTAAGGTCTTTATGGAGTTCAGCCAAAAAATGAACCAAAGGGGGGTCCAAACCCATCTGTAACAGCATGCCCCACAACTTAGCTCTGTTCACTAAATCGAACGCTGTAGACAGGTCCATGTATGCAACAAAAATAGTCCCTTTTTTAGCCTTCGTATATTTAGCAATTATCATGTTCAAGTTCAGACATTGGTCCTCTGTCCCTCTGCCTGACCGGAAACCATACTGGGCATTGGACAAGATGTTATTCTCTGTGGACCATTTATTAATCTTCTCCAATAAGACTTTTCCCAGAATCTTCATGGAGGAATCCAACAGGGATATGGGGCGATAACATTTTGGGTCATTTCTTACTCCTTTTTTAAAAATTGGAACAATAATTGAACATGCCCAAGTATTTGGAAAGCCCCCCTTAAGCACATTATTAAAAACATTCGTTAATACAGTTACCCATAACTCTAGGTCTGATTTATATAAGTCCAATGGAACCCCATCGGGTCCTGGTGCTTTGTTCTTGGCGGACCCAATTATAGCGACCTTGACATCATTTTCAGTAAAAACAACCGCAGGTTGCAAATCAGTGTTACACGGTAGACAGAAGCTTTCATAAAGTAAATTGCTCCCATAAATACCTGAGAAATGGTTAAGCCAATCTGACTCCGGTATATTGGCCTCAAGGTCTGTGTTGCCTGTTTTAGCAAATATGGGGTTATTTACAATGGACCAAAATTTAGAGCTATGTTTTAAGGTGGTGGAGTCCATTAAAGCATCCCAGGCTTCTTCTTTGACAGCTTTTTTCCGTATTTTAACTGCCTCTGCGTATTTTTTCCTCAGTTGAGCTATCACTTGCCTGTTTCTTGGGGAATGTTTTAGTGCAGCTATCAGTGCAGAGTGGGCTTTTGAGCAAGAATGGTCGAACCAGCCAGAGACTGGAGCGGGTCCCCTTTTGGGGCTAAGGGTTAATTCTTTCTCCACCTTCATACAAATAGCCTCAAAAGCGGCAATAATATCTTTATCCTCCCTAGCTGGGTCCCTGCAAATCTGAAATTCCACCGCCATTTCATGTTCAATGAGATTCAAAAAATCTTCAGGGCAAACTTTGCACCATTTTAAACGCCGCCCGCTATCTTTACTCTTAATGTGTTTCACAGAAGTGGATAATAAGACCTCCTTCAACAATCCAAGTGATCCATCCAGTGTTAGACACACCGGATTATGGTCGCTAAAGCCACTTTCAATGGCGTTATAAAAAAGGACATAGTGAAGAAGCCCTGGGGACATAAAGATGTAGTCGATGATGGATTCACTACCCCTTGCATTGTAGGTTACCACCCGTTCATTGTGGTCAGCAAAACTAGGTTCATAAAGATCATTAGCTGATAACAAATGTTCCATAGAGGAACCCTTAGGGCTGTGCTCAAAATGGGGAGGGGTCGTAAGATCAGGCCCATCAGGATCTTTAATCTGGCAATGTGATTCACATAAGTGAACATTAAAATCACCCATTAAAATAATTTGAACAAAAGTGGTTTGTTTTGACATATAATCCTCAACAAATAAATTTAAACCATCTAAAACAGAGTTTTGAGGGTCACCCTGCGGGGAATTATAGCAATTTATAAGGAGTGTTTTATTTTTGTCTAATTGGCATATTTCTGCCAGTTGAAAG
This sequence comes from Lissotriton vulgaris, assembly GCF_964263255.1. Lineage (NCBI taxonomy): Eukaryota > Metazoa > Chordata > Amphibia > Caudata > Salamandridae > Lissotriton > Lissotriton vulgaris. The sequence goes on along the minus strand of NC_141699.1, from coordinate 33,994,818 downwards.
TGGTGTGAGGAGCTATGAATTTCTCTCACACTCCCGGCTATATTGAGGGATACTAAGAACATCAGGCCGCCAATGTCCCTTCCCGCCACAGAACACTGTGCTTTTACAAAAAAGGAAGAATAACCATCCAGCCAAAAAGAGTTGTCCCTGGCCCATGTTTCCTGCATGGCTACAATATCATATTCTTTCAACTTGCCTAGCCAGATTGGGTCATTTTGTTTTGCACGTAAGCCGGCAATATTCCAGCTCAGAATCTTAATGTTTCTATTATCTCCCTCTGTTGATGCCTCCCCCACATTTGAAACCACATTACACGGGGTAAAGTTAATAGCTGAATTACAGGGGGTTGAGATGTCTATAAGGGCATCCTGTGTAATAGCTGAATGGTTAGTTAGCACAGGATCTAGTCAGTCCATGTCAACCAGGTTGTCAAGAACCGCAAATCTATTTGAAAGAGGCAGGTTGTCTGAAGGTGTATTCATTACCGGCGTGGCGACACCACTACCCCTGGCCCTTTTATTCACCCATTCATTTCCTTGCTGCTGGAAATTTTGGTTGCCCTGGTGCCCTGGATTGTTGTTTAGCTGGGGCCTACCGCGCCCAGCCCCGGTTGGCCTGGGCGAGGGAGGGTAGAAAAAACCCAGTGGCATAGCGCGCACACCTTTACCAAAAGGATCTAAAGGGGACGCATCCCAGAAAAGTCGGCTAGTGACATCACACGATTTAAAATTTACTATGACACAGTCACCCGCCACACATTTCTTGGTTTTACCAACCCAATTGACCCTTCTACACATCAATATATTAGCTGAGATGTTACTTTCACCCGTGCAATTTGTGTTGCACCACTTTTCTGCGTGCTTACGCAGCGTTGCATAATGTTCTACCTCCCCCGGACCTAATTTAGGTACGTTAACCAGGACAGCCACAAAGGGTGTTGCATCAGGAGGTAGGTGTACTGGGGGCACCCTAAACTCCTGGTCTCCCAAGGGGCATGATGGCCTAGCCGCTACAGATGTATTCAGATGAACCTGGTTTGGTGCAGCTGGTGGTAAGGGTGTGTATCTACCATTTACAACTTTTCCTTTGACTGGTGCAAGGCTTTCTGTTGGTATGTTAATTACTGGGTTACTTGGTGGATCAATTCCTATGGGTGCTATGGGTACTGAGACAGGCGGCTGATTACTCAAAAAATTATTAATACGTTCACATTTAATCAACAAATTGTTAACACAGTCCCTCAATGTCTCTGTAATGTCTGTTGCAATTTGGATTAGGGCTGATTCTAGCCTCTCAGTAAAAAGTTTTTCCAATATTTCCATAAGACCCTCCTTAGTAACAAAGGAGGCCTGCTGTCCCCTAGGTTGAGTGTCGGTCACAGTTTCTTCCACACTCCCAACCTCATTACCGACAGGTTTTACAGAAATAGGCAGTTCTGGGGAAGGCAGGACTGTGGGAGTCTGTGCCAGATTAGTCCGGCACGCTTCAATTATGACCCTCGGCTCCAGTGGTACACACCTAATGGGAGAAGAGATTGTAGTGCTACTACTCCCAGATGTAGTTTCCAGCGCCAATGCACGTTCAGAAACTGCTATCTGGGTGGTTAGTTCGTCCACTTTGGAGGTCAAATAAGTGAGGATACTGGTTGTGTATTTCGGCACCTTAGCATTACCCTCGCCTGCCGCCGATGTGTTCAGTTTGCGCTTACCCATGATGTAAGGGACGTGGCCCGTCCCGTCCCTGGTCGTCCTTGGACGGCCTTAGACGGCCCGCCCTCTGCCCGGGCTCCGCCCGGCGTCCGCGCGCGTCCGCGACGCGGAGGGGCTGGCCCGCTTTTGAAGCGCCTCCGGGCGCGCTGTCAGCGGGGACCGGAAGTGCACGCAAAGCCCGCTGGGAGCTGTAGTCTCCAGCCGCCGAGATGGTGATGGCGGCGAGACCGACAGCGTCCTGGACCCAGGGGCGTGAGGCTGCGTGTCAAGGTGGCGAGATGGCGTGATGGATGTTCCTCAGGTGAGCTCCTGCTCTGACAAGAGCCCCCGCTCCGTCGAGGGGCTGGCCCGCTTTTGAAGCGCCTCCGGGCGCGCTGTCAGCGGGGACCGGAAGTGCACGCAAAGCCCGCTGGGAGCTGTAGTCTCCAGCCGCCGAGATGGTGATGGCGGCGAGACCGACAGCGTCCTGGACCCAGGGGCGTGAGGCTGCGTGTCAAGGTGGCGAGATGGCGTGATGGATGTTCCTCAGGTGAGCTCCTGCTCTGACAAGAGCCCCCGCTCCGTCGAGGGGCTGGCCCGCTTTTGAAGCGCCTCCGGGCGCGCTGTCAGCGGGGACCGGAAGTGCACGCAAAGCCCGCTGGGAGCTGTAGTCTCCAGCCGCCGAGATGGTGATGGCGGCGAGACCGACAGCGTCCTGGACCCAGGGGCGTGAGGCTGCGTGTCAAGGTGGCGAGATGGCGTGATGGATGTTCCTCAGGTGAGCTCCTGCTCTGACAAGAGCCCCCGCTCCGTCGAGGGGCTGGCCCGCTTTTGAAGCGCCTCCGGGCGCGCTGTCAGCGGGGACCGGAAGTGCACGCAAAGCCCGCTGGGAGCTGTAGTCTCCAGCCGCCGAGATGGTGATGGCGGCGAGACCGACAGCGTCCTGGACCCAGGGGCGTGAGGCTGCGTGTCAAGGTGGCGAGATGGCGTGATGGATGTTCCTCAGGTGAGCTCCTGCTCTGACAAGAGCCCCCGCTCCGTCGAGGGGCTGGCCCGCTTTTGAAGCGCCTCCGGGCGCGCTGTCAGCGGGGACCGGAAGTGCACGCAAAGCCCGCTGGGAGCTGTAGTCTCCAGCCGCCGAGATGGTGATGGCGGCGAGACCGACAGCGTCCTGGACCCAGGGGCGTGAGGCTGCGTGTCAAGGTGGCGAGATGGCGTGATGGATGTTCCTCAGGTGAGCTCCTGCTCTGACAAGAGCCCCCGCTCCGTCGAGGGGCTGGCCCGCTTTTGAAGCGCCTCCGGGCGCGCTGTCAGCGGGGACCGGAAGTGCACGCAAAGCCCGCTGGGAGCTGTAGTCTCCAGCCGCCGAGATGGTGATGGCGGCGAGACCGACAGCGTCCTGGACCCAGGGGCGTGAGGCTGCGTGTCAAGGTGGCGAGATGGCGTGATGGATGTTCCTCAGGTGAGCTCCTGCTCTGACAAGAGCCCCCGCTCCGTCGAGGGGCTGGCCCGCTTTTGAAGCGCCTCCGGGCGCGCTGTCAGCGGGGACCGGAAGTGCACGCAAAGCCCGCTGGGAGCTGTAGTCTCCAGCCGCCGAGATGGTGATGGCGGCGAGACCGACAGCGTCCTGGACCCAGGGGCGTGAGGCTGCGTGTCAAGGTGGCGAGATGGCGTGATGGATGTTCCTCAGGTGAGCTCCTGCTCTGACAAGAGCCCCCGCTCCGTCGAGGGGCTGGCCCGCTTTTGAAGCGCCTCCGGGCGCGCTGTCAGCGGGGACCGGAAGTGCACGCAAAGCCCGCTGGGAGCTGTAGTCTCCAGCCGCCGAGATGGTGATGGCGGCGAGACCGACAGCGTCCTGGACCCAGGGGCGTGAGGCTGCGTGTCAAGGTGGCGAGATGGCGTGATGGATGTTCCTCAGGTGAGCTCCTGCTCTGACAAGAGCCCCCGCTCCGTCGAGGGGCTGGCCCGCTTTTGAAGCGCCTCCGGGCGCGCTGTCAGCGGGGACCGGAAGTGCACGCAAAGCCCGCTGGGAGCTGTAGTCTCCAGCTGCCGAGATGGTGATGGCGGCGAGACCGACAGCGTCCTGGACCCAGGGGCGTGAGGCTGCGTGTCAAGGTGGCGAGATGGCGTGATGGATGTTCCTCAGGTGAGCTCCTGCTCTGACAAGAGCCCCCGCTCCGTCGAGGGGCTGGCCCGCTTTTGAAGCGCCTCCGGGCGCGCTGTCAGCGGGGACCGGAAGTGCACGCAAAGCCCGCTGGGAGCTGTAGTCTCCAGCCGCCGAGATGGTGATGGCGGCGAGACCGACAGCGTCCTGGACCCAGGGGCGTGAGGCTGCGTGTCAAGGTGGCGAGATGGCGTGATGGATGTTCCTCAGGTGAGCTCCTGCTCTGACAAGAGCCCCCGCTCCGTCGAGGGGCTGGCCCGCTTTTGAAGCGCCTCCGGGCGCGCTGTCAGCGGGGACCGGAAGTGCACGCAAAGCCCGCTGGGAGCTGTAGTCTCCAGCCGCCGAGATGGTGATGGCGGCGAGACCGACAGCGTCCTGGACCCAGGGGCGTGAGGCTGCGTGTCAAGGTGGCGAGATGGCGTGATGGATGTTCCTCAGGTGAGCTCCTGCTCTGACAAGAGCCCCCGCTCCGTCGAGGGGCTGGCCCGCTTTTGAAGCGCCTCCGGGCGCGCTGTCAGCGGGGACCGGAAGTGCACGCAAAGCCCGCTGGGAGCTGTAGTCTCCAGCCGCCGAGATGGTGATGGCGGCGAGACCGACAGCGTCCTGGACCCAGGGGCGTGAGGCTGCGTGTCAAGGTGGCGAGATGGCGTGATGGATGTTCCTCAGGTGAGCTCCTGCTCTGACAAGAGCCCCCGCTCCGTCGAGGGGCTGGCCCGCTTTTGAAGCGCCTCCGGGCGCGCTGTCAGCGGGGACCGGAAGTGCACGCAAAGCCCGCTGGGAGCTGTAGTCTCCAGCCGCCGAGATGGTGATGGCGGCGAGACCGACAGCGTCCTGGACCCAGGGGCGTGAGGCTGCGTGTCAAGGTGGCGAGATGGCGTGATGGATGTTCCTCAGGTGAGCTCCTGCTCTGACAAGAGCGCGAAGTATACTTAGCAGGATGTCTAATCCACCTGCGCGCCATAGTTACTAGCGTCGCACTCTCCCGTCCACCTGGAATTTGACTCCGTCTCTGAGAGACGTCAGAGGCATCGGATTCAAACAACGATCCGAAAAGTGGAGAATAGAGATTAGCAACAGCATTAGGTATACGGTTACGAACAGAAGGAGAAGAGGTGGCTCACGGTGTAGAGAAGGCAGACCCGGAAGCTGAGGTCAGACCCGGGACCAGGGTTCAATTCCCGACGCGGCAGGGTCTTGAGCTCAAATGTCCACGGACTCGATAATTCTCGCTTCGGTGCCTGCTCTAATCATGGGTTCTCACTCTGCAACTCTGGGCATTAAGCTTGCTTAATCTCCACAACGGCCCCCTGCGGCGGGATGCCTGGCTTTCACCTCGGGGATGCCCTGTAGGGGCTATCTCACAGGGAAAAGCCAGGACGGGTTCCCAAGGCAAGCGCCGGGAAACCTCCGGGTAGCTGTGCGCTCAATAAATGCAATAATAATAATAATAATAATAACAATATGAGGACTAAACGTAGGAGCAGTGGGAGTAGCCAAGACAACAGGAGTAGTAGTAACAATAGGCTGAGAAGGTACAGGCAAAGGAGCAGTAGGAAGAAGAGGAGGTAAAGGAGCAGTGCCCACTTGTGGAACAAGGGGATTCGGAGGAACAGGACCAGCTACAGGCTGACCAGCAGCCGCCGGAACAACAGGCGGAAGAACAGGGGGAACTACAGGAGCTATAGCACCTTGTACATAAGGGGGTGGTGACTTTAGTAAATAGGATAACAAAGGATCCTCTTTCGATTCTTCTCCCTTCTTTTCAGAACTTGACGGTAAAGCCGGATAACATTTATCCACCGCCATGCGATGCTGTCTGGTAGAAACTTCCTTTTCCTTCTCTGTTTTATCTCGCTGATACTGGTCTGCACCTTGCATCATCGTAATGATACCCTCTCTCTTATTTTTCTTAGTCTGCTTGATTTCCTTCTGTCTGGCCTCTTTGCACCATAACCGAAAGGAATCAAACATCGCTGGCCTAGCTTTCTTTTTAAAAAAAAATTTAAACAATTTTTGCTTCGAGATTATCTAGAATCTCAGTGTCAAAACTACCATGGGGTGGCCAACTAAGGACACCATCATTTCTCGTATAACGGATCCAACATTCATTATATACAATGGGGCCCACTCCATGTCGACTATAGAGCTCATAAACCGGAGTTCCAACTGGAGGTATCGGACATGAGTCCTCCAACCGGGAATCCGTGCTGCATCATTTAAAGAAACCAAACAAAATACTACGGCCAGGCATCGTGCACACTAACCGAGTTTCAAACTTCAAGGGTTATCGAATTACGATATCCTCGCAAAAATACGAGACCCTCGGTTTTTGGCAATTGCAATTGTCAAAGAAAAAACCCAAAAGAGAAAACCAACAACTAAGGACCACAAATGCAATGGAACCATGCAATCAACCAAGTTTCAACAACAACCACCAAGTTTCAAAGTACGAAGCAAATGTCAAGCAAATGCCAAGTTTTCAAATTTGAAACAAATGTCCCAAAAAGGAACCAAAGAATTAACCTACGGACTGGGAGCGACCCACAAATACTTAACTGAAAGAACAATGGCGTCACCAGGAAGGCCCGTCTATCGTCTCGCCGTACAAAGGACTACGCCAGGCGCCAAAACAGGTCGACAGTCAGGGCATCAGTCCGTCTCAGCAGTCAGGAGGCGGGAATCTTCGCGGGAAAAATCTTCGGACCACTTATTTCGACAACAGGATCGATGAAGCGGGGTGCACCTTCCCTCGGAGATTTCACACGAAGTTCCTCACGATCGTCAGGCTTTGGACCGGTACCGCATGATGTCGCCCCACGTTGAGGCGCCAACTGAAGGACTGGGCTAATTTAAGGCCCAGCGGTGCCAGGGGACAACACCTGAAACCTTCGTGGGTTACCTGTTCCGGCGTACAAATCACAGAGACACGGGACACTTCCTTCGGCGTCAAAGATCATTTACTGCAGGGATACAGAGATCGCTAGAAGTACAACAGAGTGTATGTTCAGAGAGTCTTCTTCGAATTGCAAAAGTGGATCGCTCCTTTTATACACATTTTCGTCATTGCACAACATAACGAACAAAAGGTTACAACTCAGTTCCCACAGTAAACTTCAAAAGGATCGCATTCATGTTTTCAGAAGCCCGGAACATAATTACAGAAGCATTGCCGATTCCCAACTGTAAAAGCACGCTATCCCACCATTAGGCACATTCCATTCTAGTTGTAAACGAGCTAAGAGAAGAGACAGGAACAGGTGCAAGGAAAACAAAGACAGACAACCGATTGAAAAGAGTGTGGGGGCAATATCGGAAGCGTGATCACAGGATCAAAGGATTCGAGCCTAACGCATGCAAGGCTGAAACAATAGCCCGGCACGGCAAGATGAGCTCCGAGCGGAGCCATCTGCTTCTGCCGTGTCATTCCCCTAGTCATAAAGGCACACTCAAAGGAATTTGCATCTTCCGCAAGAGCTTGGGAATCCCAGGGTCATGAAGCGGACATTGTCCGTTCGCCGGCTACGTGAGGGCAAGAAACAAAATGGATGCCGTATCTAAAATGGAACCCGAGGGTTCAGATGGAGAAACCCGTAAAAAAGACGAACCCTTCCAAGTAGTGTAGCGAAAACGCGTACACCTACTAAGCTCGTCATTTGCGGTTCGTAGATACCAAACTCGTCCATATCCGAACAAGTCAAAAACGTCGTTACGATTCTCACGGAACCTCAACAGGTTAACATACTAAGCGTAAGTAAGTGATGGCGATGCTGCATCATGACATAGGAAAGGGACAACAAGTTGACTTTGGGGTGTGCAAGCTGGCACCTTAGCACCTAGCTTGACACTTGCCAGTGGCCTCCGGTTGGTGCTTGTTCCAGTCTGATCCAGTTGTCACCTTTTGAGGATTCAGCCTTGAAGTCCTCCTCCACCCCCCCCCCCCACTCCCCCCCCCTTCAGGTCTACCCTACCTTCACAGTGAGTAGCTGCGCTCTACAAATTCACATAACATAACAGAACAATGGCAGGGGGAGCTTCTCCTTCGGTTTGGACACATGGGTGTACCCGCCTTATGCGGCACTTATTGGAAGAAGGAAATGAAAGTGATAGAAACACACAGGTGTGCTCTTCCTACGTTCCACCCATGTCACATCCTGCCCTCTTTCCTTCTCTGTCGTAGGGTTCTTCTCTGTGCAGCTTCCTTGTCTCTTCTGTTTATTTTTCATCCTCCCATGGATTGAATATCCTCACAGTCCCTTCTCCCTTTGAAATGACGTGAGTGATGTTCAGTTTTAACTCCATCGCCATCTTCAGAGACAGATGAGATGTTGACGATGAGCTTCCTTACCTGCTTTCAGGGCTTTGACGTCATACATTTAACATCTGGTCCAGGTACTATTCCTCTGCAGAAACCCTCTCTTGGCCCTTCTCTACTGCAGGGCTAGTGTCGGCAGGCCGATCTCTGTTGTTTGGTCGAGAGGGTGGGGGAGGGGTTCTAGTGGAGGGGGTTTGGTAGGTGGAAGCACTGGGCTCTCAATGGGGCACAGGGCTACTAGGACGAGGCCGGCAGATTCTGATTGGCAGTTCATAGCCTGCTGGAATGACCTGGTGTGTAAGGGTAGAAGACTGGTTGCCTAGTGTTGAGCCACCTGGCTTTAAGTTAAAGTGCTAGTCCATTGTAAATGACTTGTTTTTTGCAGAGAGGCACCCGGATCAGTGCCAGGAGGAAGGGGCTGTGCTTGGGGAGTCTTTAAATTGTTCTTGTGAAAGTTTGGGAACTTGACCAATGGGGCAAAGTAATGATGAGGTCGGTTCATGAGCAGAATGTTGCAATGATCCAATTGGCTGAATAGAAGGGAATTCAGCAATTCTTTAATTATGTACAATGAAATGAGTGTGGGGGGGATCTTTTGTACACTTGGGGCCCGATTCACAGAACTAACTTAAGACAAAATCCTAAACTTACTACTTTTGGTATTCACAGAAGTTAGGATTTTGTCTTAAGTTTGTCTTAAGACAGTCTTAAGACAGAATCCTGTCTTAAGTCTGTCTTAAAACAAAATCCTAACTTCTGTGAATACCAAAAGTAGTAAGTTTAGGATTTTGTCTTAAGTTAGTTCTGTGAATCGGGCCCTTGAGAGCTAAATACAGCAGCAGGGGAAGCTCTGAAGATTGTAAGTTCATCAAAGACACGCAAAGGTTTCCGTCGGAGGGGCGAGTGTCAAAGTGTCAGGAGGAAAGTTGGTGGGGAGAGGTAAAAAGACTGGTGCAGTAGAGGAAGGACAGTGTGGTACCTCAATCTTGGAAACATTTAGCATGGGGTGGAAGTATTGAGTGGATAATCATAGTAAGTCAATAAGTGTGCTAGGACAAGGGGAACAAACACTGGGGAATACAATATTTGGAGTGTCATGGCACAAGGAACCAAACGAGATGATGTCAGCTGGTGGATGGTGTTGGAGAAGGTGAGAGCGGTCCCAGGACAAAGCCTCAAGGGAGGACAGCTGGTAAGGAGGGAGAGGAGACGATGGAATCTGAGGGCCCTGGAGATAAATGAGCAATGGTATGGAAGAACAATCATAAGGCAGAGCTGGCGATGTCCAGTGAACTAAGTGACCAGTAATTTCAAATGAAGTGGAAATATTAAGGTTTATGAGAATGGGTGTGAGAAAAAGGGTTCTTGCTGCAGTACACCCCCACTTTTTGACTGGTTTCTGATGCAACTTTGACCGAGATGTACTGGGTCCCTGCTAAACCAGTGTTCTTTCCTCAAAACTGTACTACAATTGGCACAATTTCAGCAACCCCTACAACTCCCAAGTAAATGGTACCCCTGGTACCTGGGGCATGGGTACTGAAGAGAGCCCACTAGGGCTGTAGCAAAAATTATTATTAAAATCATTTTTAAGGCACACGAATCATCCCCCAAGGGATCACTCGGTGCCTGAGAAAGAGACAGCTGGAGTAAGTAGTCACTTTTCAAAATAGCCAGGTCTTAAGTAGCACAGAGAGACTCAGGAAGCTTGTTCCAGTGTGTCGGGCCAGGTAGGAAAAGGCACGTCCTCACATTTTGACTTTCTTGATTCTCCTACCGCATAGCAGGTTACGGTTACTCGACCTGAGTTGTCTTCCTGGTTGGTAACGTTCGATCTTGTTAGCCAAATACGATGGACCCAACCCATGCAGAGACTTGAAGACCATGCAAAGCAGTCTAAAAATAGCACGCTTTCTTATGGGCAGCCAATGCAAAAGTCGCAGTAGGGAAAGGGAGGGGGTTCGCGCTGGTTTGTCCAGTGCCAGGCGAGCTGCGGTATTCTGTACCACCTGGAGTTTGGCCAACAGATCCTCCCTTATGCCCACCAGCAAGGAATTACCATAGTACAGGCGACTCATCAAAAGTGCCTGTATCAGGGTTCTTCTTGCCGTCAGAGGGATCCAAGGAAAGATCTTTCTGAGCGACCTCAAGGTCCCATAGCAGGTGCCTACTAGAGTTTTGACCTGCTCTTCCATTGAAAGAATGTTGTCCATTTTGATCCCTAGGTTCTTTGCACATCTCCTAGGGGCAGGGAGTTCCCCTAATTCTATTGGCCACCAATCGGTGCTCCACAGTTCTACTGGCTTCCCAAATAACAGAATTTCTGTCTTAGAGGAGTTCTACTGTAGAAAATTGTCTCTCATCCATTTGGCGATGGCCATCATGCAGCTGATAAATTTGGCCTTTGTTTCAGCTGGATTGTCCCCAATGTGTACTATCAGTTGCGTATCGTCAGCATAGGAGATGGTTTCAAACCCATCATTTCTGTCTATACTGGCCAAGGGGGCAACGTAGATGTTTAACAACGTTGGGCTCAAAATAGAGCCCTGAGGCACTCCCTTGCCCACGGCTGTGATAGGAGACACAAATGAGTCCATCTGGGCAGCTTGAGTTCTATCAGACAGGTAACTCTGCATCCAGTCCCATGCCGATCCTCTGACACCGATCTCTCTAAGCCTACAAAGCAGGATAGTATGAGAGATGGTGTCAAAGGCTGCTGACAGATCGAGCAGCACCAGCATGGTCGGAGAGTCCCCGTCTAGTGTCATCCTGAGCGAGTCTGTGACCTCTAAGAGGGCCGTCTCAGTACTATATGAGGCCCGGAAGCCCGACTGAGACGGATCCAGGATGTTATTCTTTTCCAAATAGCTGGCCAACTGTCGATTTATTATTGTTTCCAAAATCTTAGAGCAACACAGGAGGAGGGATATCGGCCTATAATTCTGTAGGTCCCTTGGGTCTGCTGATACCTTTTTCAATAGAGGTTTTAAGCGGGCTCTCTTCCAAATACGTGGGAAAGTTGCCGTTTCAAGTGAGATATTACATATCTCTACCAATGAATCAGCAATGACCCGAGTTAACTCCGACATAACTACGGGTGGTGCTGGATCTAAAACCGATCCAGATTTTACCTGGCCAAAAGTGCACCAACCTGCTCGCTGGTGATGCTAGAAAAATGATCTAAAGTCGGAGAGTAAGAGCTCAATTGTGTGGTCTCTGACTAGTTTTAGCCTGCCTGCCACTGCCAGGCGGGTTTCTGACATCATGGGGTGAGAGCCTTCACTCTCAGGCGCCAGGGACAATGCCATTCCAAGTCAGGAAGCTTCAAAGGTGATGCCCCCTTTGAAATGTGACCCAGGCAGCTCCAGGTAGTGTAGGATGCTAAACCACCTGTCCTGCTCCCCTTTTGGCAGGAGGACAGGTGGGAGAATTAGTTAGATTAAGAGGTGGGCCCGCATTTAGCCATCACCATCCCTAAGATGAGGCAGGTGATGTGGATTCCACTTTTCAGTTTCCTCCATCTTGTGTGAGAGGTAATTAGTGAATTAGGGTCATGGTGGTCCCCACTCTCCAAAAGAAGTGGCTATATAGAGGGTATAGACACCCTTGAGGTAGGTATCCCATTGGTTACTACCTGTCTCCCCCTATAACACCCTTAAATTTAGTAGTTAGACGGCATCCCTGGGCCTGAACTTCAGATTTGACAGACTTAAGAAGAGCAATGGACAAAGAAGAGCTGTAAACCGAGAACCGAAGACCTGCTGAAAAAATGTGTGCCAAACCCCTGCCAGCTGCTTCCAGGACTTAACCATTGCAGCTTGCTGTCTTGTCCTACAACTGTGAGGCCTCCAAAACCCATGGAGCAATCCAGCCTTCGACAAATTAGCAAGAACCGCCCTTGGAGTAGAGGGGCCACTCCCCTGCAGCCTGCTGGCACCGAACCACCAAGTCTGGTTTACAGATTAGCTGCTCCCCTGGGACTCCGACACAGCACCAAAGTAAGAAGAGGCACATCAGCTCCAGAGGGTCAGATCTATCTGCCCACCAAGTGTGAAGACACCAGGACCTACCGGAGGCGTGCCGAACCAATACCCGCAGCACCAGACCCCCTGCAACCAAAACAAAGAGTTTAATCCAGACACCAACTGAACGGGAAGCAAGCACCCATCGAAGGATGTCGAGACCCTTGAGGCCCACTTCATGAGTGGCCCAGCTGCTCGGAATCACCTCTGCAACCTGCCTGCCCCTGACGGCAACAACCATCTTGACACACAATGCTTGGCTGCCCTGCCTGCTCTGCATCACGTCCTCCCGGATTTTGTAATGACATGCCAGCTGTGCTCCCACTATCCCAAGGCCCTTACAACCTGCTCCTCCAAGAGGGACCTCCCCAGACTTACCTTTAAGTCAAGCTGTGGCATGTGTTTTCAGGTGACCCCCTTCTTTGTAGCGCCTGCTACCAATGCCCTTAGCACCCTGCTCCTGGCCGAATCTGGGGCGCACACAATCTTCTGCTGCTGGAACATTGGCCCTGGCTTTGCTACTTACCCAACTCCAGGAGGTGAACCACGAGATCCCACCGTATGATTTTATGTGCTTTTCCCTATTTTTTCCCATGTATTTCTATTGTGCGTAATTGCGCACAACAGTGATTTCTTTTGCAAACTTGAAAAATTCATAATATGGAAAGTACTTACCTTAGAACAAAGTTCTTGGTCTGAAGAAGTATAAAATTTGATGTTATTTTTACAATTCGGTCTTCGATTTATTCTTGAGTGTGTGTCGCATTTAGTGCCTCTGTGAGTACAACAAATGCTTAGCACTACCCTCTGATAAGCCTGACTGCTCGCCCACATTACTACAAAAAGAGCGTTAGAATGATCTGCTTTAACCTCTGTGTACCAGTAAGGGATCAGCTGGACTCTCTGCGCAGTGTACTCCATTTTAGTGCACAATATAGAGAGCTAGGTTCCTGCGATAGGGTTAAAGGGTTGGGATTGGCTGCTGTGGTGAAGTCAGAGACATGTGAGTGCCGCATCAGTCGAATGGAATGTAGACAGAAGAGGTTTGAGAAGGCTACTGAAAGAGAGATGCAGAGTAGGAATGGTGGAAAGAAGGTGCTTCGAACTTATAGTCACAAAATGGAGGAATGGTGTGGTGTGTGAGTTAGGAGTAGAGAGACCCCAGATGAGGGTCCTTTTAAGAAGAGGCTTCACCACTGTGGATCAGAAGCCATACAAGGGTATGGCTGAGGCCCTCAAGAGAGCGGTGAGGCAGAGGGGTGGTACAGGCAGGTTACGCAGTGGTGGTTGGAGTGTGGTGGTCCTACTGGCAGGTTACGCAGTGGTGGTTGGAGTGTGGTGGTCCTACTTGCAGGTTACACAGTGGTGGTTGGAGTGTGATGGGGTACAGGCAGGTTGCGCAGTGGTGGTTGGAGTGTGATGGGGTACAGGCAGGTTATGCAGTGGTGGTTGGAGTGTGATGGGGTACAGGCAAGTAATGCAGTGGTGGTTGGAGTGTGATGGGGTACAGGCAGGTTGTGCAGTGGTGGTTGGAGTGTGATGGGGTACAGGCAGGTTATGCAGTGGTGGTTGGAGTGTGATGGGGTACAGGCAGGTTATGCAGTGGTGGTTGGAGTGTGATGGGGTACAGGCAGGTTGCGCAGTGGTGGTTGGAGTGTGATGGGGTACAGGCAGGTTATGCAGTGGTGGTTGGAGTGTGATGGGGTACAGGCAGGTTATGCAGTGGTGGTTGGAGTGTGATGGGGTACAGGCAGGTTATGCAGTGGTGGTTGGAGTGTGATGGGGTACAGGCAGGTTGCGCTGTGGTGGTTGGAGTGTGATGGGGTACAGGCAGGTTACGCAGTGGTAGTTGGAGTGTGATGGGGTACAGGCAGGTTATGCAGTGGTGGTTGGAGTGTGATGGGGTACAGGCAGGTTATGCAGTGGTGGTTGGAGTGTGATGGGGTACAGGCAGGTTGCTCAGTGGTGGTTGGAGTGTGATGGGGTACAGGCAGGTTATGCAGTGGTGGTTGGAGTGTGATGGGGTACAGGCAGGTTGCGCAGTGGTGGTTGGAGTGTGATGGGGTACAGGCAGGTTACGCAGTGGTAGTTGGAGTGTGATGGGGTACAGGCAGGTTATGCAGTGGTGGTTGGAGTGTGATGGGGTACAGGCAGGTTATGCAGTGGTGGTTGGAGTGTGATGGGGTACAGGCAGGTTGCGCAGTGGTGGTTGGAGTGTGATGGGGTACAGGCAGGTTACGCAGTGGTAGTTGGAGTGTGATGGGGTACAGGCAGGTTGCGCAGTGGTGGTTGGAGTGTGATGGGGTACAGGCAGGTTATGCAGTGGTGGTTGGAGTGTGATGGGGTACAGGCAGGTTGCGCAGTGGTGGTTGGAGTGTGATGGGGTACAGGCAGGTTATGCAGTGGTGGTTGGAGTGTGATGGGGTACAGGCAGGTTGCGCAGTGGTGGTTGGAGTGTGATGGGGTACAGGCAGGTTATGCAGTGGTGGTTGGAGTGTGATGGGGTACAGGCAGGTTGCGCAGTGGTGGTTGGAGTGTGATGGGGTACAGGCAGGTTATGCAGTGGTGGTTGGAGTGTGATGGGGTACAGGCAGGTTGCGCAGTGGTGGTTGGAGTGTGATGGGGTACAGTCAGGTTACGCAGTGGTGGTTGGAGTGTGATGGGGTACAGGCAGGTTACGCAGTGGTGGTTGGAGTGTGATGGGGTACAGGCAGGTTGCGCAGTGGTGGTTGGAGTGTGATGGGGTACAGGCAGGTTACGCAGTGGTGGTTGGAGTGTGATGGGGTACAGGCAGGTTGCGCAGTGGTGGTTGGAGTGTGATGGGGTACAGGCAGGTTGCGCAGTGGTGGTTGGAGTGTGATGGGGTACAGGCAGGTTACGCAGTGGTGGTTGGAGTGTGATGGGGTACAGGCAGGTTACGCAGTGGTGGTTGGAGTGTGATGGGGTACAGGCAGGTTACGCAGTGGTGGTTGGAGTGTGGTGGTGGTAGAGGGAGGTTACACAGTGGTGGTTGGAGTGTGGTGGTGGTAGATGGAGGTTACGCAGTGGTGGTTGGAGTGTGATGGGGTACAGGCAGGTTACGCAGTGGTGGTTGGTGTGTGGTGGTGGTAGAGGGAGGTTGCGCAGTGGTGGCTGGAGTGTGGTGGTGGTAGAGGGAGGTTACACAGTGGTGGTTGGAGTGTGGTGGTGGTAGAGGGAGGTTACGCAGTGGTGGTTGGAGTGTGATGGTCCTACTGGCAGGTTACGCAGTGGTGGTTGGAGTGTGGTGGTGGTACAGGCAGGTTACGCAGTGGTGGTTGAGTGTGGTGGTGGTACAGGCAGGTTACGCAGTGGTGGTTGGAGTGTGATGGGGTACAGGCAGGTTACGCAGTGGTGGTTGGAGTGTGATGGGGTACAGGCAGGTTGCGCAGTGGTGGTTGGAGTGTGATGGGGTACAGGCAGGTTACGCAGTGGTGGTTGGAGTGTGATGGGGTACAGGCAGGTTACGCAGTGGTGGTTGGAGTGTGATGGGGTACAGGCAGGTTGCGCAGTGGTGGTTGGAGTGTGATGGGGTACAGGCAGGTTACGCAGTGGTGGTTGGAGTGTGGTGGTGGTAGAGGGAGGTTACACAGTGGTGGTTGGAGTGTGGTGGTGGTAGATGGAGGTTACGCAGTGGTGGTTGGAGTGTGATGGGGTACAGGCAGGTTACGCAGTGGTGGTTGGTGTGTGGTGGTGGTAGAGGGAGGTTGCGCAGTGGTGGCTGGAGTGTGGTGGTGGTAGAGGGAGGTTACACAGTGGTGGTTGGAGTGTGGTGGTGGTAGAGGGAGGTTACGCAGTGGTGGTTGGAGTGTGATGGTCCTACTGGCAGGTTACGCAGTGGTGGTTGGAGTGTGGTGGTGGTAGAGGGAGGTTGCTCTGGTTGGTTTTGAAGGGACTTTGAAAGTGGTTGATGCTGCGGTGTTGTGATCAGGGACAGTGTTGAGGTCTCTGCGGTGAGGGTTCTTTTGCTTCATGTATGGAAAGATGCTCTCCTGCTGGCCTTTGCTGAGGTCCAAGCGGAGCACGTGAGGCTCATGTGCACTTGGGACAGGGTTTGGCAACTCTTGTCTCAAGGCACCTTAAACAGTTGAAATGATGAAGGGGCATATTAGCAAGAACCTTGTTAGAATTATCTGCAGCTAAAACGGCAATAATGGGCTTGCTAAAATGCTTTATAGAATTCCAATAGAAGCCCAGGTTAGATGTCCTGCACGCATATTAGCAAGTCCATTATCGCTGTTTTAGCTGCAGTTTTCTGCCGCTAAAATGGCGATAATGTTAACAAGGCTCTTGCTAATATGCCCCGAAGAGTATAGAGACTGAGGCGAGAGATCATGGGATTTGTGATCGAGGAACAGGTGAGTGAGGCAGAAGAATCTTTGAGTCTGCAAGAAGGGCAGGAGCAACGAGGGGGGCGGGGTGGAGTAGGCGGAGCAGTACCCAGAATGTTTTCAGCTGGCATGGTTGTAGTGACATGGGTTGATGCTGGGTTTTGGTGCCTGACCTCAGTAGTAGAATCAGGGGCTTTCCTTACTATATGTGTGTGAGGAAAGTGTGTTGAGAGGGAGTGGCCAGGCAGAAGCTGAGACAGAAAAAGGGGCAGTGGAGTTTATTGTTGTTGTACAGTTATAGCCCCGGTTAGGGTGATTAGGCCTGGGTGGAGTTCGGAGAGTTCCACTGTGTGAATTTCCGCAAAGCGACAAAAAAAACTGCCATGCTCTGCGGAGTTCCGCAAACAGCGGAGTGAGGTAAGTAGCACTGCTGGTGCTGATTTTTCGCACCGTTGTTTGTCCTGCGTTGTAAAATCGATGTAAATTACACCATGCACAGCGCAAGAGGGCGCAGCTTTTTGCTGCTGCTCGGGTAGATGTTCCTCGCGAGCAGCAGCTTCCTCAACGCAAGTGGTGGGTTTCTAAATGAGAGCAAAAGCAACCTGCTGCAACCAGCCACATTGAGAAATCTCGCCGCGAAGTGGTCTAGTGTTGGACTTTCCTCACTCGCGCTCGCCGACTCAATGGTGACGAGCTGCAAGAGAGGAAAAACTCTGCTCCGCGCTACTCTGCGGAGTTTTTCAAAACTCCGCGCTCTACGGACAGCGCGGAGTGGGAAAAACTCTGCAAACTCCACCAGCAGAATGGAGTTTACCGCCCAGGACTAAAGGCGAAAGAAAGCTGGGTGGAGATTAAAAGACGTCATCAAAGAGCCTGAACGGGGGTCAGAGGGTCCCAATACTGACGTTGAAAGGGACATTGACCGAAGTGGAGGGCTATTCCAGAGGATGGAGTGGGCGTGTGTAGAATGTATGCAACCTATTAGTGGAAAGAGGCGGGGTCCATGTGAAGCATTCTCTATAGGGGAAGTCTATAGGGCCAGTGGCAGCTCTGGGCTGTACTAGTGGGCTGTGGGTGTGGCTAAGTGATCAGTGATGAGGAGGGTCTCAGCTTTCGTTGAGTCCTTGGAGGGGGTCCCCTCCAGTGCTGTTAAATATGTGACATTTGGAATTGACAGCAGGCTTTTCTCCACACAGCCACCTGTGTGTCTTCTTCGATCGATTCGGTTATGCCACATGCTGTGTGTGTTGTGGTGTGCAGGTACCAAACTAAGAGCGGGAGGGGGGTCTAAGGAAATGTCACACTTTATCCCATCACAACAATGACACAAGGGAAACAGGAATTGGAACAAACGTGGGATACAAAAAATAACTGCACGTCCCTATGGGCGTCCTATAAATGCCTTTTTCTGTAAATGTGAATCTTATGACACCCCAGGGCGCATCATGTAGAGTCACCGTTCGTCTTCAGGCTCTATTCTTAAATACTAGTTGAGGTTTAATTACAGCGAGTCGCTCTTGAGCCTGGAATTAATTAGTGCTTTGTTTCACTTGAAATTCTCGAGAAACCGTCCTCCTGGGAGAGGCCTGGAAAAGGCTGCGCGCGACCGGCGCCACGGCCGGGCACGCGCACTCGGCCACCCCCACCCACTTGAGACTTCACCTTGTGAATTGTGCTTTTTTCTATTTTTTTATCGCTCTCTCCTTCTGTTCTCGGAGGGATTCACTAACCACACATTTCAGAAACATGTCTTAGGGAGCAGTCTGCGGGGGGCAGGGCCCCCGTGCCCCCCGTGGGACGTGCGTCATGGAGTGCAGCACACCTTACCAGGGCAACTACCCACGCCGGGTACCTTTTCATCGCAGAACTCCAACTTTGCATGACAACCCTCCTAGCTGGGGCGGTCTCCATGGAGACGGTAGCTAGGAAGAAGCGAGATGGAGGTAAGCTCTGCATTAACACGTGCGCCGGTTACTTTACCAGGTACATAACACGGTCCTTGCTACATCTGCCAGTAGCCCCTGGCCTGCAGATCTTGGCCCGCGCATTAGCCACCTGGGCTCATTAAAAAGCCGCAGTGCATGCGATGCGCACTCGCGAAATCACTATGGGGCAGATTTACAAGCCCCTTGCGCCCCTTTTGCGTCATTTTTAACATGGGAAAAATGACGCAAAATTGGCGCAAGGGGCTTGTAAATCTGCCCTGAGTTCCCAGCCCAGAAGGACATTCATGGCGGGAAACCCACCAAAGCCGAAAACAGGCGCTGGTCGCGGACCAGGCACTTCACCAGGGCACAAGTCCTATAAAAAGAAGTGGGGGGACTGACCAAGTTATACACAATGCAAGTGACATCATGACGCCTGCCATCACTGCATAAGACGTCACGACGTAGCACTATAAAAGAAATAAACTAGTGCTATTTAAATTATTCATGTAAATACTGGGACAGGCCAGGCCCTCTGACAGTCTTACAGTGCCTGCACTTATACCCAGGGACAGAACAAAGGCAAAAGCACGGCTCCCTTAAGTACCTGTGAAGAAATACCAAGCTGTGTGCCTTTGTTTCCCACTGTGAAACAAAAGGGGATGACGGACGGAGCGTTTGAGCAAATCAAACACTCACCCCCAGTCAACTGATCTGGGTTTAATCCATCACCATTCTTTAGCCCACTCCGCCACCCCAGTTCAGACATGGCCATATGCAAATCAGTCTGACCCTGTGCCTCATGGGAACAGTCCAGCCCAAACTGCCAAGCCATGTCTTCCCTGGACCGGAAACAAGCCTCCTGGGACCGGTTTCGGATTCATAATCCTCATCAGCCAGGCTATCTTGAATCCAGTGGCCAAGTGAGCAAGGGCAGTTCGGGCTGGACTGTTCCCACGAGGCACAGGGTCAGACTGATTTGCATATGACCATGTCTGAACTGGGGTGGTGTGGAGTGCAAAAAAACGATGGATTTAGGCCCAGATCTTTGTACTGGGGTGAATGTAAGACATTGTTCTGCATTCTGTCCATCAACTGTGGTTTTTGCATTTATTTCCCTCTGTGGCATTTACATTTGAGGGTGAGGTTCCAGAAAGGATCCCTGATGGCCCATTAACTTCGGCCCAGCTGGAGGTCTTTCCTCGAAAACAGGTCCTTTCGAGTCTCTGCCCCCCCCTTTTTATCCAAACCCCACCCTATTGAACAGGGAGTCCCGCAGGGCTCTGCGCTAAGCCCCTCTCTTTTTAATCTTTATGTTCAGCCTCTGGCGGCAGTAGCCAAAGAATGGGGCTTGACATTGGTATCGTACGCTGACGATACACAACTGGCCATCGCCCTCTCAGACGGACCTTCCAACCTTTCCTCTAATTTCAAAAACGGACTCTCTGCGGTCGCCCAATGGATGACCACAAACTGTTTACAACTCAACGGCGGAAAAACAGAGGTGCTTCTCCTTGGCAAAAACACCAGCCTTTGGAATGAGCACTGGTGGCCATCCTCCCTTGGTACCATCCCTCCCCCCAAAACCCTAGTGAAAAACTTGGGTGTCTGGATGGACGACTCACTCAACTTTCGAGCTCACACCAAGAAAGTTGCCGGCACCTGCATTGGCTTACTGAGAAGCCTTAGCCACATCCTAGGCTTCTTTGACGCTAAGACCCGCCAACTCATCATCCAAGCCACCATCCTCTCGCGTCTAGACTATGCCAATGTACTCCTTCTTGGCGCCAACAAATGTGAGTTAGCACGACTCCAACGCGTGCAGAACTCGGCCGCTCGAACTCTGGTCGGCCTCCCCCGCAGATGTTCAGCCAGAGCAACCATCAGAAAACTGCATTGGCTCCCGGTTGACTCCAGAATCAAGTTTAAGACTCTCATCATGACCTTCAAAATTCTCAAACTTAACACTCCCCCTCTGCTTCAACCCCTTCTTACTCCCTATGCGCCGTCACGGAACCTAAGATCCTCCAACCAAAACCTTCTCTGCGTCCCACGCATAAAACTCTGCCGCATGGGCGGACGCTCCTTTAGGTTCCTGGGAGCCAAGATGTGGAATGCACTACCACATCATATTCGCGCGATAGACAACCTATCTGCTTTCCGGAAGGCAGTGAAAACTCTTCTATTCCCTTGCCTGTAAACTTTCCTCTGTCCTCGGACCCTCTAACTCAGGATTGGATCTGGGTTTCAGCGCCGGGACGCCTCATTGCCGGGGCAGCTGTAGCGCTTCACCAAAACATTAAGATAAGATAAGATAAGGTGAAGAAAAAGCCCCCTCGCTGCCTGCTCCTTGCTGCTGGATATGGAAAGCAGACAACGAGCAGCAGCTGCTGAGCGTGTCCCGGTGCCTCACACTGGGACAAGTTCAGCATATTTCTGTGGGGCCCAACTTCTTGCAGGGGGGATGGTGTCCACCCTGTGAAAAAAGTGGGTGGACGCAGTGGACGTGCGTGCACCCCTGGCTCGTGCCCTGCACTTCACACAGGACAGACAACGCAAACCAGCACCTTCAGGCGTCACCGAGAGCCGCAACGGAGCTTCCAAGGCAGGGGTACCGCCAGAGTCGCAGGGCTAGAAAAGGACCCCCTGGTGCCCAAAGGTTTGAAATGTGCACCGCATCAGATGCCCCCTTCTCCCAAAGAAGCTTGTAGAACACACAGCGTGCCTTCACGGCCACCTTCCCTCTGGACTTAAGCGAACGCTGGTTTCTTGGGTGGATTCAGGGCCACAGACACCAGACGGCTGAACACCACTTCTGGAGGAAAGCATTTGGGGTGGTGGTGCATTATTGATCTCCTGATAAACAGCTTTGAAACATAAATTTGAAAAAAACATAACTTTTACAGTATCGCTCTCCACCTTATACAACACATGAATCCACCATCGGTGGCCTCATAGCGTCATCCTATCCACTTTACGAGCACCCTGAAAAGCTCAGAGCACATCCACTCCTCTGCGGCGTCAATGTACTCAGTCAGATCTGAAAACCACCCTCCTGCTTGTTGAGCCTCGGTCCTAAAACCTGACAGCACCACCCTTCCTCTAACCAATCACATTAACAGCCATGCCCTACCGCACCTACCAGTGTCTGGTGGAGTTTCTGGTATTGGCTTGTCCACAACACTGTCCGGTTGTGTTTCTGGCTCTGGCTTGTCGACAACACTGTCTGTGCTGCAAACTGCAAGGGTGTTACAGACTGTGGAGGGTTTCAGAATAGAGGGGAATATTATCAAGGGGGTGATAGGCAATTTTCGCCACTTTAGTGGCCGTTTGTGGCCGCTAAGCAGCGATAATACTATCGCCCTATTAGCAAGCTGTCGCTAACATTAGTTAGCGACAGCTTGCAGGCGATAGCGAGCGGTTTGGGACCCCCTTTGCATGTCAGCGATATTTATCAGTAATGACATGCAAAGTGGGCGTACCCAACCTGTTAGCGACTGAAAACAGTCACTAACATCGCTATCGCCTATTAGCAACACAGGCGTAGAAATGGAAATTTTCGTGCTAAGCGCGAATATCTCCAAAACTAACGCCTGTTCAGACCAGTTCTTAGCCATTATATCCAATGGGAGGTGGACATAATGGCTAAGACCCTGTTAGCGATAATGCGTGAATATCGCTGTATTCTCAGCGATATTCATGGATTTTGCCGCTATCGCCGGGAATTTTATCACTTTTGAGATAAACGTTGCTAATAGCACGTTATCTCAGCGATAAAATCCTGTGATGCACGGCAATAAAAAAATTGTCGCTAACGCTACTTAGCAATAAATATCGCTATTTGTTGATAATATGCCCCAGAGTTTTTCCAGGTTCCTTACCAAAAGTGTATACCAAGGGAGTTGTCCTTAGATCAGGAATAAGTGACACTGGTAGATACTGAGGTTGCACAAATGTTGATCACAGGGGCGAGCTGCAAGGTCACGGATTCAGAAAAGAGTTTTACACGTACTGCCGTCGGAGCACAGATGGGGAAAGGCTGGTGGCCAGTAATACACTTGAAGGAACTGAACAGGTTTTTGATTTACAGGCACATAGAGCCACATGCATCAATATCCGATTTTGCGATTCCTAATTTGCGATTTTTACCGAATCGCAAATAAGGAGTCGCAAAACGGGATGCATGATTGCAAGTGCATAATATTTGCGATTCGGTAAAAATTGCATTTTTTACCGAATCGCAAATATTATGCGAATTCCAATTTGCGATTTCGCAATTCCCATTGATTCCTATGGCCCAAAAGGCCCATAGGAATCAATGGGAATTGCGAAATCGCAAATTGGAATTCGCAAAATGTTAATGCATTCCATGTGTGCAGGGGGGGGTCCAAAGGACCCCCCCCTGCACCCCTGAAATGTATTTTTAAATGGATGTTTTACACACACGTCCTAAGGACATGTGTGTCTGTAACATGACAGTGTTTAAAATGCTAATTTGATCATTTTAAACATTTTTCGCAAATTACCACAAGGTTCACCCTCGTGGTAATTTGCCCCCCTAAATGCGAATTCGCTATTTTAAAATTAATCATGCATTGCTTTTAAGGAATCGAAAATTTGCGATTCCTTAAGAGCAATCGCATTTTTGGAAATCGCTAAAAATAGCTACAGTGCTCCTGTACTCATGACGAGCTCAGCTCGTCACAGGTGTATTGACTCCTGTGGAACGCTCAGCACAGCAGGGGAATTCTCCCCGTACCTGAGCGTTCCACGGGCCATGACGAGCTGAGCTCGTCATGAGCACCGGAGCGCCGTGGCTCATGACGAGCTCAGCTCGTCATGAGCGTCGAAGGAGTTAAAAGAAGCAATTCATCACTATAAATCAATAAATGATTTCCTGGATTTCAGACACATACATAAAAAAGAGGCAACACTGTAACAGGTTAGCGGATCAGGCAGCATACGTAAAAAATAGAGGGTCAAACGACATTGTCTAAAATTGTGCTTATGTAAAAGT
The DNA here is from genome assembly GCF_964263255.1 of Lissotriton vulgaris. Classification (NCBI taxonomy): domain Eukaryota; kingdom Metazoa; phylum Chordata; class Amphibia; order Caudata; family Salamandridae; genus Lissotriton; species Lissotriton vulgaris. The sequence continues at coordinate 33,971,341 of NC_141699.1, read as the reverse complement.
AGAATTAAAAACCTTTTCCGTTGGTTACAATAAAATGTAAAGAAAAAAAGATGTGCAAATCAGACTGTTGTGAAGTGTCATCACAAGGGCGATACGGGAGATCGTTCAAAGAAAATATACCAGCAGGGTGGCCCAACATGCAAGAGATAAAATTGAGCCGAAACCTTAGGAAAATAAACCTGTGCCGTGGAATTGTTACAAAGTCCAGATAGGGGGATAGCCCCTCAACCAGCAATGGCCCCTCAATATATTCTCTAACGGTAGGTTTATTATGCTGTACATTCAATCTCCCTTCTTTAGCAGAGATCATAAAACAGGTCTTTAGTACTTGTTTTGAGACAGAGCAACATTTTTCTGACGATTCAAATAAGCTACCTAAATCAAGAGTGTATAAAGTATCTTTCACATACCTTAGCCATACAATGTTCTCCTTGTACTCAAGGGATAGGCAATCCCGTTTTATTTGTTGGGTCAGTGACACTGTGTCTCGACGTTGGACGGAGTGCCATAAGCGGATGGGAGCAACATTTATCCAATCAATTATATAAGGGATGCTTAGTTCTTCATGTAAATTAAAATTGGGACAACCGGTGGGGAGACTCAACATTGATTTCCAAAACAAATCCTCTATTGGTTGGGTCCTCTTTGCGTCAACATGGCCCCACACCCCTGCACCATACGTGGCTACTGCTCTTGATTTAGCCCCAGAGACCTTTCTTAAAACATAATCCCACGGTTCTCTACCATACTCCTCCAAGATGCCTTGTAGTCGAAAGTGATTCCTAGGTATGGGATAGACTCCGTCTGTGCCACTTTACGATTTGAGATAAAAAAGGATGGTGGTTTACTCAGTTTTTGCCCTGCAATTAAAACACATGACTTGGATTCATTTATACGGAGATCCAAACCTTTCATTAAATCCACATAAGTGTTTAACATTGTCTGGAGGGATCTTCCTGTTCGCACAATTAAAACTGCATCATCTGCATATAATAAAATTGGGATGTTCAACTTCCTTATTCTGGGCACAACTATCGCTATTTCTAGTAATTTAGACACCACCCCTTAAGTATACAGCGAAAATAAAAATCATGACTCCTACTCAGAATTTGGCCTGCCTGGGGTTTCTGGTGGATACCGACCTGACCCAGATCTGTCTCCCTCCGAAAATATTGTCAAAGATGAAGAAGGAGGTAGCCCATGCTCTAGCGAAGGAAGTAGTAACTTTGAGAGGTCTGGCAACAGTGGTAGGGCTTTGCCATCCTCCATTCAGGCCGCTTCCGCAGGGAGGTTGCATTGCAGGGCTCTTCAGAGACTGAAATCTATGGGTGTGAGGATAGGTCTGTGGTATGCAGATACAAGTCCCTTGTCGCAGGAGGCTCGAGAGGACCTTCAGTGGTGGATGAGCATCTGGACAGCTGGAACGGCGAAGCAGTATTTGGGAATGATCCAGATTTACTGTAGATTCGATATCAAGCAACCTTGGTTGGGGTGCAAGATTGGAAACTGGAGGAAAATGGTCCAGGGGGGAATTATCGTAACAAATAAATGAATTGGAAATGTTGGCAGGCCTGAAGGCTTTAATGAGTTTCAGGTCTTGTCTAACAAACAATATGGTATTGATCCGAATGGACAATTTCACTTCAGTGTTCTACATCAATCAACTAAGGGGAGCAAGATCAAAACAACTTGCAGATCTAGCCAGAGAAATTCGGTATTTTTATTGGAATCAGAAAATTATTTTAAAAGCAGAGCTTATCCCGGGCCATCAGACCAAGAGAGCAGACTGGAACTCGAGATTTTTGAGGGACATCAGTGTCTAGTAACTAAGTCCAGTGTGTTTCCAAAATATTCAGAACCCGTGAAGTCCTATTCATATCGATCTCTTTCACAGTAGATTGAAATTCCAGGTGGATCGGTGTAATAGCTGGAGGCCAGCTCCCAAGGCATTGGCAGCGGATGCCCTGCTACAGACTTGGAACGGAGAGAATTGCTATGCTTCCCTCCACTTGCACCAATCAGAGGGTGTTATTAAAAGTACGGCGGGAACGATGCTCCATCGCACTGGTAACTCCGTTTTGGAACTCGCAAGTCTGATTCCCTGGAGTAATGGAGCTAGCTGGGGATGTTCCCTGCATGATACAAGGGAGTTCGATGCTTTTAGAAGGGCAGGAAGGAGAGGAGCGCCCTTTAGTGCTAGAAGGAAACTGGAACCTACTTGTCTGGAGGATTTCATGAGATCTGGTAGATACTCTGGCCTTTCAGGAGAGGCTAAGAACCCACTGGATGAGTCATGGGCACCAGGTACCTGGAAAAGATACACAGGAGTGTGGAGAAAGTGGTGTAGTTGGTGCTTGGAGAGGAGTTCAGGACCCATGGATGATCCTAAGCAGAGGTAGCAGATTTCCTTGCAGAGTTGTCGAAATAAGGCCTGTATTATAGAGCTGTTACCTGTTACAGACCTGGTGTTTCGGCAGGGCATTGCTCGGTGAATGATTTTGCTATTGGTAATGATCCATTGATATGCAGACTAATGAAGGGAATAAAGTTAGGTGTCCACCTAGGGCTAGGTATGGTTCTTTATGGAAAGTTTATCGTTGTTTTTGACCTGTTTATCTCCTGGCCTAATAATTCCTATCTTTCCAGGAATCAGACATCACAGAAGTCAGCAATTTTACTCATATCTTTTAGGAGAGTCTCGGATGTTAAGGCATCAGAGGTTTGTAATCGGGTTTATTCCCCAGATGAGAGCCAGTTTGAAATCTGAAGGAGGACCAAAACTATGTGAGAAGCCATCTTTTATGCCGTTTTCAATAACTGCAAGAAATTGTGTGTAGTGAGTTGCATGATAGATTATGAACAAAGAATACTGGAATTTAGATCAGATGGTGAGGAACAGCTATCAATTTCCTATGTTAAACCCTATAAGGCAGTTTCAAGAGCTACTATTTCACTATGGGTGAGAGCAGTCATGTCTGGAGAAGGAATTTGTATCCAAGTTCTGGGCTAAGGGCCGGCTTTAGGGCAGTGTGACTGGTGCAGCCGCACTGGGTGCTGACCTGGAGGGGATCCTGACCTCAAGGGTGGGGGGGCACTGTGTTTAGCAATAACTCATGATTTAAGAGCACCTTCTGCAGAGGTAGTTGAGTCCAGTTTTCAGGCAGCAGTAAAAATGTCAAGATAACTCTTGTGATTAATGTTCCTGCTAGAGAGAGACGTCAGAGTCTTGTCTAGTGGCAGTTTTCACTTGCTATTAAGTAGTTCAGATGGTTAATGTGCCTGATGCAAAGAATATGTACCATGCAGATTACAGATCTGTATTTTATGTGGCTAGCTGAGTGGATATCTGTTCTAACCACAGGGGTCCTTTTGTCACCGCTGTTCATAAGATACAACCATACAACAAAACATTGACTGTTACGAACTGTTATCAAAGAGTTCCATGCACACTGCATAAAATAGGTTAGGATATTATGCCCCCCCCCCCCAGTCTTCCATTATTTATTCCTAAAGTTGCTAAAAAGGGTTTGTTTGGGTCGATACACATTCTTTTTTTTAGCAAAGGCAGCCTTTACTAGTGCTTTAAAACAAATTAAATGTATGTGAGTGAGTGAGGGACTTTGGAGAGATGAGGGGCACTTTTGCCTGGTGGTCAGGAGGGAAACTGAGAAGGAGGCCATGGGAGGCACCAGGCACCAACAGAGCTAAAGCCAGTCCTGTTGGGGCTCCTTCTTCTAGGGACACAATGCCCAGTAAAGTGTTTTGGGAAGGTGGTACACTTGCAGACCTTCTGAAAATGGCAGACTGGTCAAATGCTAACACATGTGTGAGCTTTAAGCTTAAGCCTGTGAAGTATGTGTGCGGTGTGGTGCTGGGAAGCTTTAAACATGCATAATGGAAGGCTCGGGTCTTGTAACGAAATGATTCTCCAATTAACATACAGAAAGAATCTTGATTTCATTAAAGACAACGGAGGCCAACATGATCCCTCCCACAACTCCCATTTAATTTTCTTATAGTTCTTTATTTGATGTAGTTGTGTGCTATGTTTTATTGTGATTATATCATTAACTTGATGTTTTTCCTTACAGAAGTAAATTATTAATTTTATTTACTCTAAAATACATTTTTTGGTGGCATCACTTGGTTTCTTGGTTTTTAAGATACCTCTTTGCAGTAAGAAGATGTTCCAGTCAAGAAGCATTTTGTTTTCTCTATTCGTAGTGATGTGGAGTTATACACTGTCTTGAAAGTTCTTAAAATGGAAAGTTTAGTAAATGGTGTATTTTATGTACTTTAAAGAGCTGCATGTTGGGGCATCAATAGAAGTTTATTGCATAATGTTAGCCTATGTTGTATTTAATAAAATCAAGATTCTCTCTGTATGTTATTTGGAGAATCGCCTTTCTCCTTTTCTAGCTGAGCCCACCGCCACAGCAACAGTCAAGGAGAGGAGGCGGCGGCTTCTCCTTCTCTAGATGAGCCCACCACCACGGTCAAGGAGAGGAGGCGGCGGCTTCTCCCTCTCTAGATGAGCCCACCGCCACAGTCAAGGAGAGGAGGCGGCGGCTTCTCCCTCTCTAGATGAGCCCACCGCCACAGTCAAGGAGAGTAGGAGGCGGCGGCTTCTCCCTCTCTAGATGAGCCCACCTCCACAGTCAAGGAGAGGAGGCGGCGGCTTCTTCCTCTCTAGATGAGCCCACCGCCACAGCAGCAGTCAAGGAGGAGGCGGCGGCTTCTCCCTCTCTAGATGAGCCCATAGCAACAGTCAAGGGAGAGAAGGCGATATCATTTTTTCTAATTGAGCCTTGAGCCCACCACCACAGCAATTGCTAAGGGCAGAGGTGACTCCTCCCTCTTCATCCGAGCCAACCTCCACAACATCAGTCAATGAGAAGGAGGCTGCTTCTCCCTTTGTAACTCAGCTCACCACACAGCAATGGTCAGGGAGAGGGGGTGGCTTCTCCCGCTTTAGTTGGTCCGACCACCACGGAACAGCAGTCAGGGGGAGGTGGCTTCTTCTTCTCTAGTCAAGCCCACATCCACAGCAACATTCAAGGGGGAGAAGGTAGGTTCTTCCATTCTAACTCAGCCCACCACCACAGCAATGGTCGGGGGAGGCAGCTTCTACCTCTCTAGACAAGCCCACCTCCACAGCAACAGTCAAGGGAGAGGAGGCTGCTTCTTTCCCTTTCTAACTTAGCCCACCACACAGCAATGCTCAGGGGGAGGCGGCTTCTCCCTCTTTAGATGGTCCCACCATCACAGCAACGGTCAAGGGGGAGGAGGTAGCTTCTTTCTTTCTAACTTAGGCCACAACCACAGCAACGGTCTGGGGAGGCGGCTTCTACCTCTCTAGATGAAGCCAGCACCACAGCAATGGTCAGAAGGAGGCGGCTTCTACCTCTCTAGATGAGCCCACCGCCACAGCAACGGTCATGAGGAGGTGGCTTCTCCCTCTTTAGATGAGCTTACCACCACGGCAACGGCAAGGGGGAGGTGGATTCTCCTTCTCTATCCGAGTCTTCCACCACAGCAAGGGTCAAGGCGGAGGCGGCTTCTCCCTCTCTAGATGAGCCTACTGCCACTGCAACGGTCGGGGGGGGCGCTTCTTTCTCTCTAGCTGAGCTCACCACCACACCAACGGTCAAGAAGGAAGAGGCGGCTTCTTTCTCTCTAGCTGAGCTCACAGCAACAGTCGTGAAAGAGGTGGCCGCTTCTCCCATTCCTACAGAAAGCGTTTTGTGGTCTGGAACGGTTACCTCTGTACTTTGGATGTCAATCCATGATTGCATCTCCACAGCTACAGTAAATTACCCGCTGCCCGCCTCCTTCCTGTAATAATGCTGCAAACAATTATTGTTTGCCGTTGTGCGTGATTCAGAGCGGTCATTTTGTCGGACAGTCATCTTAAAATGAGGATTCCAGTCTAATGGCTGGCTTCTTTCAATATTATGCGGTCCGGCTGGCTCGCCGTGTCCCCAGCCTCTGACATTTGACTCTGTTCCAAATTGAAAAGCCTCTAAAAATATGCAATATGTTCGAATAAAAAGAAATCCCTCAGCACAGCAGAGAGCAATTTAAAAGGTCTGTGGCACTTCACATCTTCTGGCTAAGTGCTGGGGCTTGGACGGCAGAGATATGGGCCGCGCGCGGAGGCTTAGGGCGCTGGAGACCAATCATGCTCCTGAAGACACTCATCAGTGAAGGAGCCAAGGGTTCAAACTCATGCCACTGTCCTCCTAATGTACCAAATGTTCACAATTAGGAAATGTTGACGCAATGGGAGAACCTGTGCGTCACTACTAGCATTATCAGCTAATGTACATGTAAAGGTGATCTGGGGGTGGGGGTGGGGCGAGGTCAAGAGACCCCCACCAGCATTTCTGAGGTGCATTCTTCTAGGACACCCCTGACTGTCCTGCAGCCCCTCCCACCGTTGGTGTCCGCTGTTGTGCAGCCACAAGCAAACATGTTCATACAGCAAGGTTTCCAGATTTACCCTTATCTATATTTACATAATTTCTCAAACAAACTTAGGAAAGGTTGATGTAAACAGTGCATCTGTGACACACATCTCAGCATCACAATCATTAAGAGCTCGTCTTCATGACAGTCCAAGAGAACCGACCATACAAGTGTGTAGTAACTTAGTCCACGCTGGTATGATGTAATCCAAGTAGGTTTATTCAGGTAAGTTAACAAGTAGCATAAAGTCTCATCAGCAGGTGTATAAGTGCTGTAGGGCAGACCCACCAGGAGCAGCCTGCTAGCGGCTCTTCCCCATCGACCAACTTATCCCTCATCCAGTCACCCAAGCATTCCACTCAAGGTCCATTCACCAACATTCCATACGGAACACACACACACACACAGGGTGAGCAGCTAGGAACAAGATAACATAGGGCATGAATCATTCATAATGCATGAATACTACATATCTCTTCCCTTTTGAACAGAAGAATAACAAAAGCAAAACATTAAAAACCATAAACATGAAAGTAAAACTATAAACATGAAAGTACAGTAAACATAAACAGTCCACAACACAAAAATGAGGGAAACACCGCCCGCATCATAAAGTGGATATGAACTATTACAATAAGAGTCAAAAGTCCAGACCCAGGGATGACAGGAACACCGCATCACAAGAGGGAAAGGAACTAGAGACAAGAAGGAAAGATGGATAAAGAAGACCCATCCGCCTCCTCTTATAAGGAAAAATGAACGTCAAAATGTAAGTGCTTCATGTAAGGAGACTAGTCATGTGGACCAAAGGGACTGAAACCCAATATCCTGCCCCCAACTTAACCCGTTGCGTGTGCGCGTCAGCCAACGGCTGTCAAGAGCACTACCTCGGTAGAGCGGCTCACATCCATTGGCCAACACGACCCCGCCCACTCAAAAAAACTCCCGCACCGCGGAAGAATTTGCGCCACGGTTCACGGGTTAAACAAGTGACAACGTGTAAATTCATATATACTCTCCATGTGAGAAAACAAGGCATGTGGACTAAAGGGACTAAAACCTAATGTCCTCCCCCCACTTTTACTAGGGACAACAACGTTATGTATATGTTCTCCATGTAAGAAGACAAACTAGAACAAAATCCTGAAAATACTAGTCGCCAACATAAATGAAGTAACTTAGTCCAAGCTGGTATGATGTAATCCATGTAGGTTTGTTCAGGTAAATAAACAGGTAGCATAAAGTCTCATCAGCAGGTGTATAAGTGCTGTATGGCAGCCCCACCAGGAGCAGCCTGCTAGCTGCTCAGCCCCATCCACCAACTCATCACTAATCCAGTCACCCAAACGTTCCACTCATGGCCCATTCACCAACATTCCATACAGAACACACACACACAGGCTGAGCAGCTAGGAACAAGATAAGATAGGGCATGAATCATAACGGGATAAAGAATACCCACCCCCCTCCTCTAATAAGGAAAAATTAACGTCAAAATGTAAGTTCTCCATGTAAGGAGACTAGTCATGTGGACCAAAGGGACTGAAACCCAATATCCTGCCCCCAACTTAACCTGTTGCTTATGCGCGTCGGCCAACAGCCGTCGCGAGCACTACCTCGGTAGTGCTGCACACGTCCATTGGCCGAAGCAACCCCCCCCACTCAATAAAGCTCCCTGTAAGGAGACTAGTCATGTGGACCAAAGGGACTGAAACCCAATATCCTGCCCTCAACTTAAACAAGGGACAACGTGTAAATTCATATATACTCTCCATGTGAGAAAACACGACATGTGGACTAAAGGGACCGAAACCCAATGACCTGCCCCCACTTTTACAAGGGACAACAACATTACGTATATGCTCTCCATGTAAGGAGACAAACAAGACATGTGGACTAAAGGGACTGTACCCAATATCCTGCCCCCACTTTTACTGGGGGCTACAATGTTACGTATATGTTCTCCATGTAAGGAGAGAAACTAGAACAAAATCCTGCACAACAAAAAATACTGGTCGCCAAAATAGATGTAGTAACATTGGCCCACATGCATCAAGCATTTTTGTAGTCGCAAACGGTGCGATTACTTAAAATCGGCCGTTTGCGAATGCAAAAGTGCTTTTTGGGATGCATGAAGCAATTTTAGAATTCGTAACATTGTTGCGAGTTCTAAAATTGCGGGTGCTTTTAAGAAGTCGCAGATGTGCGATTTCTTAAAAGCAATGCATCATTACTTTCACAAGTGCAAAGTCGCAATTAGGGTGCCAAATTTACCGAGTGGTTGAACCACTCGGTAAATTTGGAAAAAGTGTTTAAAATGCTGCAAATGTTTTTTTTTCTACATTCATGTTTCACACACACATGTCCTTAGGACATGTGTGTGTGAAACATGATGCGAAAAATACATTTCAGGGGTTCATGGGGGGGTCCTTTGGACCCCCCCCTGCACCCATGAAATTTTCAAAGTGCCACTCGCAATTTGCTGATGCCTTCCCATTGACTCCTATGGGCCTTTTGGCCCATAGGAAGCAATAGGAATTGTGAAAATGCACTTAAGAATTCGGTATTCATTTGGGATTCGGTAAAAATTGCGATTTTTACTGAATCCCAAATGAATACCGAAAACAATGATGCATAGCATTTTGCACTTCTTAATTTGCGATTCCTTATTTTTCGCAAATTAGGAAGTGCAAAATGTAACAATGATGCATGTGGGCCTTAGCCCACGCTGGTATGATGTAATCCAAGTAGGTTTATTCAGGTAGGTTAACAGGTAGCATAAATTCTCATCAGCAGGTTTATAAGTGCTGTAGGGCAGCCCCACCAGGAGCAGCCTGCTAGCGGCTCTTCCCCATCGACCAACTTATCACTCATGCAGTCACCCAAATGTTCCACTCATGGCCCATTCACCAACTTTCCATTCAGAACACACACAAACACAGGCTGAGCAGCTAGGACAAGGTAACATAGAGCATGAATCATAACACAAGAATACTACAAAGTGCAGAAGGAAGCAGCCAAGAGGATGGACCCTGGCTTTAATTGTTCCCAAACTGAGACGAACCTCTAGCTGACAGAAATCATTGCATGAGGTGAGAGGGTAGTACTTCCTCCCACCTCCGGGTGCAGTGAAAGCCTGCTCTGTATGTACTGGAAAGAATCAGCAATAATATCATGCAGGCAGATGTGATGTTAAGACACACCTAAAAACAGACAGGGACTGGTCAGGCCACAACTCTGGAACAATCAGTAGATACCACATTTTGCATTTTATTAAATACCTCAGTAAAGAAATAAATATACTAGTGAAGCCCAATCAAGAGTCTAGTTGCCATCCTTAATTGCCAGAGTGAATACCCATCAGCCCAGCATACGCAAGCCAGCTCAAAATAACCTAACAGCTCTACTAACAACTAAAATGGAGATGGCGTGCAAGCCAGGAAGAGTCGGACGAGCACATGTTTAAATCCACTCAGAGTGTCTTTGATCACCAAGTGTGCGAAACCAACAGAAAGGCCCTAGCTGGCCATATTAACAGCACCTTTAACAGCAGCAAAGAGTGTTTCACAATTATCAAAGACTTCACATCTCCAACAGTAACCTCCAGCAACATCACCACAACCCAAGAACTGTGCAACAATCTCTCCATTTTATTCTGCATTAAAATCACAGCCGCCTACAACAACTTTGACCTCAACTGGACCCCATCAACCTTGCAATATTAAGTCTCCCAGTATCAGACAAAGACAACCTGTTGACCACATTGAATACCATCACCACAGAGGAAGCCACGGCAATCGTGAAAAAAAGTCCATGCCGAAAGCCCCTTAAGACGTTAACCCCATCACACCATCGACAAAGAATCAGCCCCCATCAGCAAAGTGGTCACCCCCATCCACACCTCCATCAACAAAGCCATACATCATAAACCAACCAATCAACACCACCTGAAGAAGCCCTACGGCAAACCCAGCCAAGCTCACGAACTACAGGCTGATCTCCCTCCTTCCATACACAGCCCTGATCTTAGAAAAATCCAGTAACAGACTCCTCGCCAACCACCAGCTCCTCAAAGCCACACAATCAGGACTCAGACCAAGCAGTTGTACAGAGACCGCTCTCATTGCATCTACAGATGACATCCAGATTATCCTAGATGGAGGCGAACCCTGGAAGGAGCCACCCTCCAGTGGATTGGCACATTTATCGCCAGGAGAACCCAAACAGTCAACATGCCACCATGCTCCTGAGAAGCAGGGGAACTAATTTGCAGAGTTCCACAGGGTTCCGGGCTCAGTCTGACCCCTTTCAACAGCTACATGACTCAGCTGGCAGACAATATTTGCGCACGCAAATTCAACATCCTCACCTTTGCAGATCACACGTAACTGATATTGTCCTTCCTGGACAAAACACCCACCAGCAGGGACACCTTTAACACTTGCATGACCGAAGTAGGCACCTGGATGAATCAAACTGCCTCAAGCTGACCACAGACAAGACCAAAGTGGTGATGTTTGAAAAAATGCCTCGCTGTTTACAGTGCTGTTTGGTGACTCGAAGGTCTTCTGTGTACCAGCTTTCTTGCTTGTTTGATCTACTATGCTTGTTAGGTTTGATGGGTGCAAGGGAGTTCACGCAGTTCATGATCCACTTGTTGAAGATGTTGATGTTATTGTCGAGGCTGTCTGTGGGGCTAGGCTGATCAATTCTGAGGGCGATGAGCCAGTCTACTTCTGTGATTTTGCTCCGGCTGTGGCTTGGAGTTCTAAACCTGGTATGGGTGCTGACTTGAGGTGTGTTGATTTGGAAATGGATGATGGAGTTATTGGTCTAAGTGAGCTGTGTGGTGGACTTGTATTTGACGCCTTCACTTGTGTGGTGAAGATGGGGCCCACTGTGTGTCCTGTGGTGTGTGTTGGTTACGTGTCGAGCTGGGTGAGTCCAATGGTGCTCAAAGTTTTGAGGAGGGGTGTGGAACAGGTATCAATTTGGTCTTCCAGGTACAAGTTGAGATCACCAAGGAGAATGTAGGCTCTGGAGTTGATGGTGAGCGGAGCAACAAAGTTGGTGATGAGGTTGGTAAAGGTGGCTCAGGGATCCAGGTTGTCAATAGGCAAGGGTTCCGTTCAAGGTGATTGTTTTGGAAATTTTCAGCTTGAAGTGCATTTGTTCCATAAATGGGGTGGCTTTCTCTGTGGATGTTGTGCATTTCATGGATTTCTTGTAGGTGATAGCAAATCCTCCTCCTTGCTTGTGAAGGCGATCCTGTCAAGCCATCTTTGAGCCCGGTGGGATTGATGTAGCGATGTCGAGAGAGGATGTGGGGTCGAACCTGGTCTCTGTGATGACGATGATGTCTGGTGCATCGCTGCTTAGAAGGTCCCATATTTCGGTTGTGTGTTTGCTGAGTGATCACGTGTTGAGAAGCATGAATGCCAGTGGCAGTTGACCTGCAGGTTTGCTATGGTATGGTAGCAAAAAGGCCCCCTGGTTCAACGATGACCTTAAGAAATCCAAGAAGTTATGTCGTACTCTCGAGAAAGCCTGGAGAAAAAACCCAACAACTGACAACCTGGCCACCTTCAAGAACGCCACCCGCAAACATCACCAATTGATCCAATCCACCAAGAAATCAGCATTCAAGGATCGACTCGACAACAACGCCCACAACAGCAAGGAACTATTCAACATCGTCAAAGAATTTACCAACCCCACAGCCGGCACCAACGACATCACTCCCTCCCAAGACCTCTGCGACTCTCTATCCTCATCCTTCCACAACAAAATCGCCGACATACATAACAGCTTTGAAAACGAGTCCGAAGACCAGTCCACTCCACCCACCCCCGAACCAAAACCGCACTCTAACAACCTTTGCACCTGGAACACAATCACCACCGAAGACACCATCCGCCTGATGAACTCCATCCACTCAGGATCGCCAACCGACCCATGTCCCCACCACATTTTCAACAAAGCAGACTCCATCATCGCACCCCATCTCTGCGATGTCAACAACTGTTCCTTCAACTCCGCTACCTTCCCAGAAAGCTGGAAACATGCAGAACTCAGCGCCCTTCTGAAGAAACCCACAGCAGACCCCACTGAACTCAAGAACTACCGCCCCAACTCGCTCCTCCCATTCCCTGCCAAAGTCATTGAGAAAGCCGTCAATAATCAGCTCGCGGCCTTCCTTGAATCCAACAAATCCCTCGACCCCTCACAGTCCGGCTTCCGAGCTAAACACAGCACTGAAACCGCCCTCATCACAGCAACAGACGACATTCGAACCCTACTGGACAACGGAGAAACAGCTGCCCTCATCCTACTCGACCTCTCCGCAGCCTTCGACACAGTCTGTCATAGCACCCTCATACAACACCTCAGCAATGTCGGAATACAAGGAAAAGCATTGGACTGGATCATCTCGTTCCTCGCCGGAAGAACCCAAAGAGTCCGACTCCCCCCTTTCAGATCAGAGGCCACTGAAGTCATCTGCGGCGTACCACAAGGATCATCACTCAGTCCCACCCTCTTCAACGTATACATGTGCCCCCTCGCATCCATCCCGCGCCAACACAACCTCAACATCATCTCATACGCAGACGACACCCAGCTGATCCTCTCCCTCACCAAAGACCCAAACACCGCCAAAACCAACTTACGCGAAGGAATGAAAGAAGTAGCCAATTGGATGAAGAACAGCCGTTTAAAACTAAACTCGGACAAAACGGAAGTCCTCATCTTAGGGTCATCCCCCTCTGCCTGGGACGACACATGGTGGCCACCGGCCCTGGGAACCGCACCCATAACTACGGATCACGCATGTAACCTGGGCTTCATCCTGGACTCCTCCCTCTCGATGACCAGACAAGCCAACGCCGTCTCATCATCATGCTTCAACATACTTCGCATGCTCAAAAAAATCTTCTGTTGGATCCCCACCGAAACAAGAAAAACGGTCACCAGCCGACTGGATTACGGAAACACCCTCTACGCCGGAACCACAGCCAAACTACAGAAAAAACTCCAATCCATCCAAAACGCCTCAGCCAGACTCATCCTAGACATCCCCCGACAAGATCACATTTCCGATCACCTGAAAGACCTCCACTGGCTCCCCGTCAACAAGAGAATAGCATTCCGTCTCCTCACCCACGCACACAAAGCCCTCTACGACCTAGGACCCGAATGCCTCAACACGCGACTGTCCTTCTACACCCCCTCCCGCCATCTACGATTGTCCAATCAAGCCCTCGCACCTATTCCGCGCATCCATAAATCCACCATGGGGGGAAGATCCTTCTCCTACTTAGCGGCCAAAACCTGGAATTCTCTCCCCACCCACCTCCGCCTTACACAGAACCACCTCTCCTTCAGAAAGCAACTAAAAACCTGGATGTTCGATAAATAAAGCACCCCCCCCCCTACCTCAAGCGCCTTGAGACCCTCTGGGTGGGTAGTGCGCTATACAAATCTCTGAACTTGAACTTGAACTAGGCGCTGCTAGTGCTTGTGGTGTGTGTGTGTGTTGGGAGGGAGTGTTGAGGGTATGTGAGTTGGTGGCTGCTGGAGAACCAGCAGTGGGTACAGGGGAAAGCTCTTGGTTGTGTTGGTTGGTTGGGTGTGAGGTGCAGTGTGACAGCTGTTGAGGGAATGGCATTCAGGGTCTAGAGACCTAAGGAGTGGTGCAGACTATCACTGAGCAAAGAATGAACCAGGGTTCCTGGCACAGGGCTTGGACCAGGTGCGGAGGGGCACAGATGGGCTTGCCTTTGCCACACTCCGCTTTTGTGATGCAGCTGTCATTAAGTAGGTCCTGGGAGGGGGAAAGAATCCAGGGTGCCATGATGTCATGTGTTGTGCTGATGGATGATGTGAAATTAAGTCCTCTTGATTGGCTTCTTCTTTTAAAGATGATGTTGGTGGGAAAACCAGTAATGTCACTTCCTGTCCAGATGGATGATGGGAAATTCAGTACTATCACTTCCTGTGCAGGTGAATGATGGAAGGTCCAGTTATGTCACTTCCTGTACTGGGTGAAGGGTGAGTTGGGGAAAAACATTATGACGTGGCCAGCGTTGTATGCTTAATATTGCTCTTTTTGTTAGCGTAGAGGGGGCAAGCAACAATAAAAGGGGGAGAATAGGTGGGGGCCAAGCAACAATGGAAGAGGAGGAGGGTGGGTGAAGTTCAGGCAAGCAATAATGAAAGGGAGTGGATGGGAGGGGATGAGGCAAGTAATAACTGAAAGGAGGAGGACGGAAGGGCAGGTAAGCAACAACAAAAGAGGACAAGCAGAAAGGAAAGACGGGGCAGGTGAGGGATGAAGTAACAATGAAAGGGGGAGAGCAGGAGGTAGAAAGCAACCATGGGATAGATGGATGAGAGTAAGCAACAATGTAACCGGAAGGGGAGGGACAAGCAACAATGGAAGAAGGGAGAGTGGGTGGGGCAACCAACAATGAACGATTGGGGGAGGTGGTCGTAAACAACAATAGAAGGAGGGAGAGCGAGTGGGTGGGTGGGTGCAAACAACAACAGTAGGATGGCAAGCAACAATGGGAGGAGGGAGGGTAGGTGGGGGCTAGCAACAATGGAATGAGTTAGGGCAGGTGGGGGCAAGAAGACGGACAGCAGAGTGGGAAGAAGATCATGAGGGAAAGTAGCAAGGACGTTCCATGGAGTTAAGCTTATATAAAAAGATGTATTGGTTACAGCACAGTACAAGTGGACTGCTCACGGCAGATCCTCCAGAGCAGAGCAACAGATCACTAATATCATTTAAACATAAATAGTGGGCTTGCCAAAGTAATACTAGAAATATAACCTAATTAGAAAATAGAACACATCCCTCCTCTTAGCATTGTAAACACAGTACAACAAACTAAATATAATCTCTCATCTTCACTGGAAGATTTCCAACTCCACCACTTACTTTAACTTTGGTCGCTTCAGATTCAGTATCAACGGGTTTATTGACAGAACCCCTTGAATACTCATGACTCATACCACTGCTGTGAAATTCACTACTAACTAGATAATATCACCCATGTGTTCTGATCAAGTACTGATTCTCTTCATCAGTGTTCTTATGATACCCTTCATTCATTCCAGCTTGGCACTTGACAACCCGTCTAACATTCCAGACTTTACCATAGTGGGTCACAACACGGTTCAAATTAGCCTTCACCACCTTACGAGCAGGTCTGTATTCATAAATCCTTTTTTCTCTGAAACCTGGGTTGAGTGTTCTTACCCAGTCACCCACCACAAAAGTGGGCACTTTCACTTTACATTTAATGTGATAGGTTTCCTTCCTTTTCTCCTGTTTCTGCTTCACCGTCAAGGAAGTACACTGTACATCACTTGCTTTAACTGCAGTCATTTTCTTTTTTTAATCCAACACAAACACAATTTAGATACAGGCTCTCTCCCCTTCAATAGTCGGAAATTGCTCAATTCAGTAGCAGAATGAGGAGTAATGCGATACATCCAGAGTCTCTCCCTCAATACAACATTCCGCTCTCTACCAGATATCCACACCATCTTTAAGAACAAGGTTGAACCTCTCAAATTGGCCATTACCTTGCGGTTCATAAGTGCTGTAGTAACATATTTATTACCACACATCTTAAGGAACTCCTCCATGTCGTGTGACTTCAATTGTACACCATTATCTGTCACTAAAACCTCAGGACTGCCCTCACTGTCAAAAACCTCCCTAAAAAAATTCGATTGAGTACCTATGAAGTAGCATGAGTGACAAACTTAACCTCTGGCCACTTGGAGTGGTAATCAATGATACTCAAAGCAAAGCGCGCATCCTGTGGTGAACAGTAATAAGGACCTGAGATATCAAATGCCACTTTTTGCCACAGAAACTTCGGCCATGGAACAGGTTTTAATGGAGTATCAAAGGACTTTAACACCTTGCCACTGCTACTACATGCACTACATTCACTCACTTCCCTGTCTCAATTCTATCCATAACAGGCCACCAAAAACTAGATCTCACTAGACTTTCCATTGAAGACATGCCTGGATGACCCTCATGTGCATGTCTTAAAATCTCATCGTGCATACATTCTGGAGGCACACAAGGCCCGATTCACAGAACTAACTTAAGACAAAATCCTAAACTTATTACCATTTTGGTATTCACAGAAGGAACTTACTCATTTTGGTATTCACAGAAGTTAGGATTCCTAACTTTAGGACTCCCAAACTGAGAAAAATCCTAACTTTAAGACTTTTGGTATTCACAGAAGGCATTTAGGAGTCCTAAAGTTAGGACTCCTAACTTCTGTGAATACCGAAATGGGTAAGTGCCTTCTGTGAATACCAAAATGAGTAAGTGCCTTCTGTGAGTACCAAAATGAGTACGTGCCTTCTGTGAATACCAAAATGAGTAAGTGCCTTCTGTGAGTACCAAAATGAGTAAGTGCCTTCTGTGAATACCAAAATGGTAGTAAGTTTAGGATTTTGTCTTAAATTAGTTCTGTGAATCTTGCCCACATTTACCATCTTTAAAAACTAATTCAACTTCAACAACACTTTTACTCCACTCATCTTCAGAAATAGTCGAAAATTCTCCTGAAACATAATCTCCAACAGATGCAACCATCTCAATATCCTCACTCACATTTACATTTTTTCATTCAGACATGGTAGCCAGGAGAGAAAGTCAGCAGTCACGTTGTACCTGCCTGGAACATATTCCACACTAAAATTGTATTCTTGCAGTCTGGATGTGAACCTAGCTATTTGTGCCATAGCATTCCAAACACCACCAGGTGACAATATTGATACCAAAGGTGTGTGATTTGTTCTAAGTATGAATTTGCTTCCCCATAGGTAGTTACGGTAGTTTGCAATGCCACAAACACACCCCAAAAGTACTCTGTCAAAGACAGAATTAACCCTGGGCAAAGCACTATGCCATGCTCGCGTAGTTTGTGAAGTTTGCGCAACTTCACACTACACAAACTGCACGTAGTACAGTGCAAACACGCACAGCATAGCGTAGTGCAGCGGTCATTTTTTGCTTGCTCGCGGTCCTCAACGTCATGTTGGCGACCGCGAGCAAGCAAAATGACATCCTGGCAAGACTTTTTCCTTGTTTGCGATCAGCAACCTCAAGTTGCCGTTCGCGAGCGTGGAAAATAAGCTTCCCTGTGAGATTCTCAACGCGGGGAGGTCAGGTTTCTCAATGCGAGTGTTCGCGTATGCTTGCGACCGCTCGCGATGAGAAACTACCAGTCTGCGTTGAGAAAGCTGCCGCTCGAGCAAAAATCTACTCGAGCGGTAGAAAACTACAGCTTGCACTGTGCAAGATTCAGTTTTCAAGGATTGCACAGAGCCGGATGTTTGTCCGCACTGTGCAATCATTGAAAACGGCATCTTGCACAGTGCGAACAGGGTACTACGCAGTTCGCGTAGTGCTACGCAGTTCGCGTAGTGCTACGCGTAGCTCACGTAGTGCAAAGTGCACTTCGCGTAGCTATGTGTAGCGCTAATTCTCAAACTACGCCCAGCCCTAGACAGAATACCTCCCCTCAGTGTCACTGAGGGTGCGGGAAGCACAGGCAATGCACCATTGTTGTTTACCACATTTCTGTAACAAAACACCTCCAGCTCCACATAAGCCAGCATCAGCAGTAACAATACACAACTTGCTCACACAAAATGGTTTCAACGTAGGAGCCTATACGATTTTGGCTTTGATTTGTTGAAAAACATTCTGTTGTCTTTCAGTCCAACAAAGTTCAGCTTTGTGCCTAGTAAGTTCCCTGAGTGGTTCCATTTTGGTAGCAAAATCATTGATAAACTTGCTATAATATTTGCATTACCCACCAAAAGACAAAAGCTTGTCCTTGTTGTCTGGAGCTGGAGCTTTAACAATAACATCTACAAGAGATATTTTAGGAACCACACCATTACCAGAAAGAGTGTGTCTTAAATATTGAACCGCATCAAAAAACATTTTCCATTTGTTTTCCTTCAGTGTCAGACCATGTGATTCCAGCGTCCTTTCAGAGGTAGACACTGGGACGCTGGCACTAAGCGTAGGTATGGACCACATCTAGTGCCCACTCTGCATGCTCGAAGGCTGCACAGGATGCTTTGGTACAGCCCACAGCCATTGAGCCAGAGTCCAGTGCACACATTGGCCTATGGACAAAGTATATTATAACAAACTGCAAACCAAACCGGTTGTGTTTATTCCTTATGGTTCAGTTTTTTTAACGCAGTGGGGGGGTTAGACACACGACTTGTCCTATGGCCAGACCATGCGCCCAACCCCTGCATGCAGCCAACCCCACGCCGGGCATTGCCTTCGGCTTTGTGCGGAAGGAGTTGGGCGCTGTGCCGTGCCTGCAGTCAGGACCTGTGGTCAACCCCTGGCCGCAGGGTCTTACCTGCAGTCAGACCCTGTAGTCAAACCCCCCCCAAAGGCAGCCAACCTGGGAGGGGGGCACACACGCCGATTTAAGACACGGAGACCACATGTCCTGTGGCCCGTCACATTTGTTTTGGAGAAGGGGGGTGCGTGTCCCCTTCCTTGAGCTGTATTTTGACCCCTGAGATCTCATGTCCTGGGGCCCGGCTTTATTTCTTATGGGGAGGGGTCACTTCTTGGCCTGATTTCTGGCCTCAGGGACTCCATCTCTCAGGGCTTGGGCATATTTAGAAAGGGGAGGGGGCATGTGACCCACCTCCCCGGGATGATTTATGGGCCCAGGGACCACATCTCCCAGAGCCTGACCTTATTGTAGATGGGCAGTTGGCAAGCAGTTCCTCTCCCCTGGCAAATATTGTACCCAGGGACCTCATTCCCCTGGGGCCACATCTTTTATTAATTAGGGAAGGGGGCCAAGCAGCCCCTCGGGCTGATTTTGCCCCAGTGGACCCCATCTCCCAGGGGATGGCCGTTTTTTGAAGGGGGCATTTTGCCCCCCTCCCTGGGTCAGGAGTGGTCTTGGGACCTCATTCCCCAGGTAAAATGCAATTACTAATTGGAGACGTTGGGCGGCACCCTCCCCCGGCCGATTTAAGGCCCACGGGACCCCATCTGCCGAGACCCAGCCGGATTAGGAATGGAGAGGGGGGCAGGCGGCTCCCTTCCATGGGCCAACATTGGCCTGGGGATGCTATCCCCTGAGGCCTGCCAGTAAGGTGTGGGTGCCCTGGAGCCTCATGGAGGCTCCAGGGCATTCGGAGTCATATCCGGAGTCACAGTACATTTCAAAAAGGGATGGGGGCCACTCGACCCCTCTCCGTGAGCCATTATATGCCTCGGTTGTTCCCAAGGGGTTCAAATATGACAGAAAGGCCCTCCTCCATGAGCCTCAAAGAGGCCCTGGGGACCTCATCCCTTGGGGCTGTAACACATTAGAAAAAAGGAAAGGGGGCCCGGGGACCCCCTTCCAGAGTCATGAATGGCCCGGGGACCCCCTCTCCGAGGGCTGGCTCACATGTTGTGCCCTGGGGAACCCATCCCGAGACACATCAGTTAAACGTGTTTGCGTCCTCTTGGTAGCTTTGCAAATACTCCTGCGGACTGGGAGCAGACTTGAGATCTGTTACCCCGCTCGCACCGATGTGGGCAGGGTAACAGATCAAAATATTGCTCCCATTGGGAGGGAGCATTATAAGGAGCTGCTCCTCGCAGGCGGGAGCAATGCTGGCTCAAGCTGCATGCGGGAAGCCAAAGACAGACAATTGATGGACGGAATGCAGAACAAACCAAAACATTCACCCCCAGTCAAGAGATCTGGGTTAAATGGTTAATGGCGAAACTGGGGTGGGATGGTGAACAAAACAATGATGGATTTAACCTTTTGCTTTCTTGCCCTAAGTGCACCAGGTATGCCCAGACGTGGGTCCCGGTCTCACTGTGCCACTGGAGTCAAGCTATCCTGGCTGCTGGGGGGTGAAACCCCAAAACTGGTCCTAGGATGCTTGTTTCCAGTTCAGGGAGTACCTGGCTTGGCAGTTCAGGCTGGACTGTTCCCTTGAAACAAAAGGGGGTGATGGACGGAGCGTTTGAGCAAATCAAACACTCACCCCCAGTCAACTGATCTGGGTTCAATCCATCACCATTCTTTAGCCCACTCTGCCACCACAGTTCAGACATGGCCATATGCAAATCAGTCTGACCCTGTGCCTCCTGGGAACAGTCCATCCCGAACTGCCAAGCCATGTCTTCTCTGGACCGGAAACAAGCATCCTGGGACCGGTTTCGGATTCATAATCCTCATCAGCCAGGCTATCTTGAATCCAGTGGTCAAGTGAGCAAGGGACTCACGTCTGAGCATACCCTGCCAACTTAGGGCGAACAAAGCGTAACAAAAGGGGGTGATGGACGGAGCGTTTGAGCAAATCAAACACTCACCCCCAGTCAAATGATCTGGGTTTAATCCATCACCATTCTTTAGCTCACTCAGCCACCCCAGTTCAGACATGGCTATATGCAAATCAGTCTGACCCTGTGCCTCATGGGAACAGTCCAGCCCGAACTGCCAAGCCATGTCTTCCCTGGACTGGAAACAAGCATCCTGGGACCGGTTTTGGATTCATAATCCTCATTGACCAGGCTATCTTGAATCTAGTGGCGAAGTGAGCAAGGGACTCACGTCTGAGCATACCCTGCCAACTTAGGGCGAACAAAGCGATACAAAAGGGGATGATGGACGGAGCGTTTGAGCAAATCAAACACTCACCCCCAGTCAACTGATTTGGGTTTAATCCATCACCATTCTTTAGCACCACCCCCTTTTGTACCGGACTGTTCCCTTGAGGCACAGGGTCAAGACTGATTTGCATATGGCCATGTCTGAACTGGGGTGGCTGAGTGAGCTAAAGAATGGTGATGGATTAAACCCAGATCACTTGACCGGAGGTGAATGTTTTGATTTGTTCTGAATTCCGTCCATCAATTGTGTGTTTTTTTTTGCGGGAAGCCGGCTGGAACCGTGGGGGCCGCAGGGCTGCACTGTGTCCCCCAATGAATGTAGGGTAGGTGCCCTGGATGGGCAACAGGGGATCCACCTTTAATAAAGTGGGCCATTGGGGATGGGGGTCTAAGCACCCCCCCCCTCGTCTTTGTGTGAAGTAGTGGAGCGGAGTAGCCAACGCCACTCTTTGTCAGCGGAGTGGTGTTGCTGGACCCTATTGGCCAAAAGAGATTAGACCGCAAGGAGTCAAACCCACCAGTTAGATTTAAATGTGAGTCTAATACACAGCACTGGCTGTGTTGTCTCGTAACTGTATGCACGAGACAGAGTTGCCCCTTGGTCCCTGTAGTCTAACGTCTTATTTTTGCTATTTGTGAGTGGCCTGTGTAGGACTGTAACCCCAGGAACCCCTTCCCTAAGCACGTGACACTGGGTGCGACAGTGGGTGCCATGACGTATTGCACATTTTGATCGGTTGCAGCCAGAGAGAGCAGTGAAAGCTTCTATGTAAGCAGCTCTCTGACACTTTGAAGGAAACAGGTAAGTACTTTATTGATGTGAATGGGGTAGCAAAGGTCCAAGGATTTCAAGGCTTGAACAACACTTGAATAAGTAGTATTGATGGGTGGGTGGAGACACACTCGAAGCTCTGGACCTCTTGGGCTTCAAGTAAGGAAACAGTTTTGAAAAGTGGTAAGTGTGTTCTCCACAGAAAATCACATCAGTTTTTCAAGATTAATATCCATTCTTTCCAGATCGTGGTATGGAGGACAGAGACATTTTAATTGCAGTGAAGTTTCTTTATTTTTATTCATAGAACAAGGACAGCCGACACGTGTTTCGCCCCCTCTTGGCGATTTGCGCCGGGGCTTTCTCAAGGCTGTTGAAGAGGATAAGAGAGAATATTTTAGTTGTGTGGTATGAGAGCAGTTGACCCCAAGAGGAACAGAGAAAACACCTAGTGTGAGGAAGTGATTAGGGTGATTTTGTGGTGTCATGGCGAAAAAAAGCCTTATCTGCATGCTCAAAGAAAAGTGGTGATTCTTAAGTCAAATGCAGTGATTTAAGTTGTTCCAGAACCGCGCAGAAGAGAATTCAGAAGGAAGCGATATTAGTGTTTGTTTAGAGTTTTTTTAGAAGGACGGCAAGATCTAGTAAGCGTAGGGAAAGGTGTCACGATATTCAGTTTTTCAATCCAGAAAAAAAGTTCCCAAAGTACCAGAACAGAAAATGATAAGTGGGTAGAGAAAGGTACAGTGTGGTAAATGGAATACAATCATAATACCTAGATGGGCTTATTCACGTAAACAGTTGTGGTTTCCATATATTTACAGTGTCCCAAATGCGAAAATATAATTCTTCAAAGATAAAACATTTTCTGTCAGTTCAAACAGAACAATTCATAAATACAATTGTATTGACAGTAGTTCTTTCGTATAGCATGTTAGATAAAACATTGTGAGAAGTACAAACAAGCTTGCAATATATAAAAAACATCTATCTACGTTACAAAAAAATGCAAAAGTGAATAGCAGAGTTCGTGCTATCTTACAAACTGGTTACTATAAAACATAAAGTTTATCTAACCCATTGGGGGTAGTGCCTATTATTCAGTAAGTTTAAACATGGCTATTGTCCCTTCATCACGAGGACTGCCATCAAAGGGATCATATATTAGCAAATAGTTCAAGCTAGTGATGGTCCTAGTAACTAACATTAGGTTATAACGTGCATGTAACAAAGTCATGAGTAGCCTCTATTAAAAGGAGTTTGCTTAGTTCCTATATTCAAAAGACACATGATTAAAAATAGTAGCCGGTCTACACATATTTATTACATTTTTTTAGCATTTTTGTAAAAAGGAAAGTCATTCCTGTATTTGTTGATTTATCAAAAAACGGGCATTATTTACATGACGGTACAGGTATTACTGAGATCGTTAACTTGCTGTTATTGTGGCATAGTCAAATAGACATGTAGTAAGTGCTGTGCCACATTTCTGTACAAACATATGGGTTGCTTTTAAAAGGCAGTGTCACCCAGATAAGTGCGTCTGTTTGTATAGGTAGTCTATAGTTGATGGGTAGCAGTGCAGCTCGTAGTGTTAAGATTATACGAAAAATGAGCAGGAAACGTGAACAATTTAATGTGCTGGCGACACGCGGAAAAGCGGGACGGCGTGCAGTTGTAATTGAAACAGTTGTACACGCCAAATGTGTCGGCGTGTTGTTCGAGCATACGGTCATTTGGACGCTTCCGTCCCAGAACGAGGGTGATGTTATACCTACGTGATTACAGAAATTACATAAAACAATTTGGACGGCATACACAAGAAACTTACTTTTTAGGCTGATGCCCCTGCTCCTAAAGTCCTTCCGACATGGTGGTTCCTGGGTTAAATCCCAGCGCTTCCCACAGCCGCGGGAACCCGGTAATTGAAGGCACCGACCCGGAAGTGGTAACCTCAAGAGCGGGTTGACCTTTGATTAATCTACGTTTAGGATTGTTATTTATTATTGTGGTTAAAAGAGTAAATTAACATGCGAAAAAAGACGCCGTGCTAATTTTAAATGTGTAACAGCAGTTAAGTTTGAGCAAAAGAAAAAGAGATATTTCACTACGGGATTTTTTCAAAACGGTATCCCGTTCAGCTCGATAAAACGGGAGCCATTTATAAGAGGTGTAGATACCTGCTGAACAGAATGTCAACTTTTGACAGCTTATGCAGTGTAGGCGAGTATCGTATGTTCACCCGTATATCTTGTTCTCTTATCTCAGTTTAAGCAAAAGAACGTTGAATAATGATTGGTTCTGAATAGGAGATGTGAGTCTATAGTTTTAGATTACATTAGCAACATCTGTCAAATGGCAGTTGTGGCTTGGCCTCAAGACATGCAGAGGCAGGAATATGAACACACATTTTTGAGCACCTAGGATTGCATCATGCTGGGTCCTCATCTAATGATCATTTTTTAAGAGTGATATAAACTATTTTCGCTTTCTAACATCCTTAATCTCTCATTAGTTTGTATTGGTACATTGGGTCTCAGCAAAAAAAAGCTAAATGAGTTTTATCAAAAAAGTGATCAAACATAGTGAACATACGATACTCGCCTACACTGCATAAGCTGTCAAAAGTTGACATTCTGTTCAGCAGGTCTCTACACCTCTTATAAATGGCGCCCGTTTTATCGAGCTGAACGGGATACCGTTTTGAAAAAATCCCGTAGTGAAATATCTCTTTTTCTTTTGCTCAAACTTAACTGCTGTTACACATTTAAAATTAGCACGGTGTCTTTTTTCGCACGTTAATTTACTCTTTTAACCACAATAATAAATAACAATCCTAAACGTAGATTAATCAAAGGTCAACCCGCTCTTGAGGTTACCACTTCCGGGTCGGTGCCTTCAATTACCGGGTTCCCACGGCTGTGGGAAGCGCTGGGATTTAACCCAGGAACCACCATGTCGGAAGGACTTTAGGAGCAGGGGCATCAGCCTAAAAAGTAAGTTTCTTGTGTATGCCGTCCAAATTGTTTTATGTAATTTCTGTAATCACGTAGGTATAACATCACCCTCGTTCTGGGACGGAAGCGTCCAAATGACCGTATGCTCGAACAACACGCCGACACATTTGGCGTGTACAACTGTTTCAATTACAACTGCACGCCGTCCCGCTTTTCCGCGTGTTGCCAGCACATTAAATTGTTCACGTTTCCTGCTCATTTTTCATATAATCTTAACACTACGAGCTGCACTGCTACCCATCAACTATAGACTACCTATACAAACAGACGCACTTATCTGGGTGACACTGCCTTTTAAAAGCAACCCATATGTTTGTACAGAAATGTGGCGCAGCACTTACTACATGTCTATTTGACTATGCCACAATAACAGCAAGTTAACGATCTCAGTAATACCTGTACCGTCATGTAAATAATGCCCGTTTTTTGATAAATCAACAAATACAGGAATGACTTTCCTTTTTACAAAAATGCTAAAAAAATGTAATAAATATGTGTAGATCAGCTACTATTTTTAATCATGTGTCTTTTGAATATAGGAACTAAGCAAACTCCTTTTAATAGAGGCTACTCATGACTTTGTTACATGCACGTTATAACCTAATGTTAGTTACTAGGACCATCACTAGCTTGAACTATTTGCTAATATATGATCCTTTTGATGGTAGTCCTCGTGATGCAGGGACAATAGCCATGTTTAAACTTACTGAATAATAGGCACTACCCCCAATGGGTTAGATAAACTTTATGTTTTATAGTAACCAGTTTGTAAGATAGCACGAACTCTGCTATTCACTTTTGCATTTTTTTGTAAAGTAGATAGATGTTTTTATATATTGCAAGCTTGTTTGTACTTCTCACAATGTTTTATCTAACATGCTATACGAAAGAACTACTGTCAATACAATTGTATTTATGAATTGTTCTGTTTGAATTGACAGAAAATGTTTTATCTTTGAAGAATTATATTTTCGCATTTGGGACACTGTAAATATATGGAAACCACAACTGTTTACGTGAATAAGCCAATCTAGGTATTATGATTGTATTCCATTTACCACACTGTACCTTTCTCTACCCACTTATCATTTTCTGTTCTGGTACTTTGGGAACTTTTTTTCTGGATTGAAAAACTGAATATCGTGACACCTTTCCCTACGCTTACTAGATCTTGCCGTCCTTCTAAAAAAACTCTAAACAAACACTAATATCGCTTCCTTCTGAATTCTCTTCTGCGCGGTTCTGGAACAACTTAAATCACTGCATTTGACTTAAGAATCACCACTTTTCTTTGAGCATGCAGATAAGGCTTTTTTTTGCCATGACACCACAAAATCACCCTAATCACTTCCTCACACTAGGTGTTTTCTCTGTTCCTCTTGGGGTCAACTGCTCTCATACCACACAACTAAAATATTCTCTCTTATCCTCTTCAACAGCCTTGAGAAAGCCCCGGCGCAAATCGCCAAGAGGGGGCGAAACACGTGTCGGCTGTCCTTGTTCTATGAATAAAAATAAAGAAACTTCACTGCAATTAAAATGTCTCTGTCCTCCATACCACGATCTGGAAAGAATGGATATTAATCTTGAAAAACTGATGTGATTTTCTGTGGAGAACACACTTACCACTTTTCAAAACAAGTACTTTATTGATGTTTGCACCCTTGCATGAAACCCCAGGGCCTCATAAGTCTAGGGGGGCATATGCCCCATCCCCTTAAATCGTAAAAAACAGCCCTGGGTCCCAAGAGCCAAATAAGGCTAGAGGATTGGGGCCACGTGACCCCGCCACCCTCTAAAATAAATGAGGCCCTAGGGGGTGGGGTCCCCATGGCCTGATGAGGCTCAAGGAGAGGGGCTGTGCAGCCACCCTCCCCTTTAAAAAAGCACGACCCTGGGGGATGTGTGACCCTGAGCCATATTAGTTTTGGGGAAGGGGGCGCATGTAACCCCTCTCCTTTTAAAAAGATTCTGGCCAGGGTATGTGGTAACCGGGTCTTATAAAGGATTGGGAAGTGGGGCTGCGCTGCCCCCTCCCCTTGTATTTATATTTTGGCTCCGAGGGGTGGGCTTCCTGGGGCCCTTCAGGTCTCAGGGAGTGGGGCTGTGCAGTCAGGCCCTGTGGCCAACCCCCTGCCACGCATGGCAGAAGGCCCTGTGCAGCTTGGGATTGGCTGCCTTTCAGTGGGTTTGCCACATGGCCTGGATGTATGTCATTACAACGCATACTTTTACAACGCATACCTTTACAACGCATTTTTTACACCGCAACATCCATTACAACGCATTCCATTACAACGCATGCCATTACAACGAATTCTTTGAAACTACCTTTACAATGCATTCCACTACAACGCATACTACATTTACAACGCATACCATTACAACGCATACCATTACATTGCATGTATGGTAAGTATTGGATAGTGTAGGGGTAAAAATTACTATTCTAACTCCAGGGGGTGCAACAGTAGGGTAAGTGTTGGATAGTGTAAGTATGCGTTGTAATGGTATACGTTGTAATGGTATGCGTTGTAATGGTATGCGTTGTAATGACTGCGTTGTAATGACATGCGTTGTAGTGGTTTGCATTGTAGTGACATGCGTTGTAATGGTTGCGTTGTAATGGTATGCGTTGTAATGGATGTTGCGTTGTCAAAGTTTCGTTGTAAAGGTAGTGCGTTGTAAAAGTTGCGTTGTAAGTGTTGTTTCCCCATGGCCTGGCTGCAGGTTAGTATCTGTTGCCAACCCCCTTCAGCACATGGCCAAAGGCCGTGTTCAGTGTGGGGTTGACGGCATGTGGGGGGTTGGCTGCAGGCCCTGCAGCCAACCTCCTACCATGTGTGGTCACAGGCCCTGCACTGCGGGTTTGGATTAACATATGGTAATAAAATATTACTTTACATTTAAAAAAAACTAGAAATTCACTGAAAAAGCAAAGGTTATCTTAACATTATAGTTAAATAAAATGTGCAATAACAACGTAATGTTTTAAGCTCTAAAAAACAATTATAGTTATCTCAAGTAGCTATAACTTGTGCCCTTAGATAACTATAACTTGCGCCCTCGCCATGCGATGCTACTTACCCCAAATGTTACATCACCAATGACATCTTCTATGACATCATTGAAAAAATCACTGCAACTTTTGCAATGAAATTATTGATGAGAAAACTGGGCACGGCTGGGGGGGGCGGTATATGTCATTGCAAGACTTTCCGCCTCTGATTGCAAATGTGTGTTATGTAGTAAGATATGAAATGCAAGAACCAGCTGCACCATGTTCTGGCCTGAGGCAGCCACATCTGGCCGAAGCTGGGATCCAGCCGACCCAAGGAAACAGGCCGAGTTTGCCTTGGTGTCATTTTCAGACACTGGGACGTAACTCAGTAGCGCCCACACATTATCTGCACTCCATTCGGAGCTGCATCCTGCAGGCAGCGAGGGATATTTCTTATTTTTACTTCCAGCCGGGCACAAGACAAAGGCTTGATTTAAAGGGCCATTAGCATTCCTTCTTCTAGAGCTATTACCTAGACTTCAATTCCACGGAAGGAAACAAAGGCACACAGCTTATCACTTCACAAGTACTTTAGAGAAACCATGACTTGGAGGCATGTTTTTGCCGTTGTTCCCCCGCTCCACCCCACGGAAGAGATGGGACTGCGCTGTAAGAATGCACAATGCATCTCTGTGTATGAGTAACTACACTAGTAGTGATTTAAATGGCACCTGCTATTTTTTAATTTAATTCTTTTACATTGCTTCTCATCCCAGTGTAGGGTGTCAGAGCGCTTTACATCACGCACAGCACAATAAATCATACAAGGAGATTAGTGGCCAAAGATAATAAAATGGGAGGAGTAGTTAAGGATGTTTTTCTTGACGAGATTACTTAAGTTGAGCATTTTACCCAGTTATATAGAGCACCAGATAATGTTGGGGCCTCAAATAAGGATGAGTTATTGTCACGGCCTAGCGAAGCAAAACTAGAATTTGATCTAGACGAAACTATATTAGCTATTAATGCAGTTAAAAATGGGAAGGCACCGGACTGGACAAAATCCCGGGCGATTTATACAAGCATGAAATTAGTGTCTGGGGGCCCTATATTAACATGCAATGCTGTAGCAGCGGGCGCGGATTTTCCGGACACATGGAGGGGGGGCGGAAATTGTTTTAATTTTTAAAAAGGGCAATAGGAACGATCCAGCTAATTACCGCCCAATTAGTTTAATGGATATTTTTCCAAAAATGTATGCAAGGCATATTTTAAATCGTATGAACACAAGGATTGAGGACAATGCTGTCCTCACTAAGTTCCAGGCAGGTTTCAGACCCAAAATAAGTTCTATAGACCAGGTTTTTAGATTTTGTTGTTTATGTTGGAAGTATGTAAACATAAGAAAGGGGCACCTGTATGTCGCTTTTATAGATCTCAGGGCTGCGTTTAAACTTATTCCTCGCGAATTGTTGTGGGAGTCATTATGTTGTCAAGGGCTGCCAGTTAGCCTCTTGCAACAGATCATGAGGTTGCATGAAAATAATTATGCCAAAGTTAAATGGGGCCCAAAGGGCAAACTAACAAGTCCTATCCTATCAAGAGGGGGGTTCGCCAAGGATGCGTATTGGCACCCACATTATTCTCAATGTTTGTTAATGACATCCCATCATACCTGGAGGGCTGCAAAAACAATGCACCTAAACTGAGAGGCGAAAGGGTACCAGCCCTCATTTTTGCAGACAATACAATATTAATATCTCAAACGCCCACAGGTCTTCAATGTTTACTAAATTCATTCCAAACATATTGCAACAAAAAGGGTCTTGAAATCAACACCAATAAGACCAAATATATGGCCATAAATCCCCATAAAACTTTTAGGGGGAATCTGTCCTTAAATGGCCAAAAGTTGGAACTCGTATAGAATTTTACATACATGGGCGTTTCATTGGATTCAAAACTATTGTGGAAAACCCAAGTAGAAAAAATCAAAATGATTCTGACGCAGAATATCTTACCAATTACGAAAAAACATGGGAACAGTCATAGCAAGGCTGTTTCTCCGGCACTCGAGGTTTTTAAATTCAAAGCCCAGTCTGCTGCGTTATACAAAGCAGAAATATGGGGGACCGCGAGCAGGAATGCTTTTGTGACTAGCGAAAATACATTTTACAGAGCACTCCTGAGATTGCCCATAAGCAAACCATTAATACCAATTATGCTCGATCTAAATATGAAACGCACGGATCACTATACTATCTTGAGACCATTGTCATTGTGGATAAGACTCTGGTCTACACCGGAGTTGGCAGAGTATAAAGATGGTCTACAGAAATAATGGAAGTAGATTGGAATAACACCAACATATGGTTAAAACATGCTTGTATATGGTTAAACAGGATTGGTTTAGCCCAGTATTGGGATGAGCCATTGACACTGACCCAAAACTCAAAAGGGGTATTGAAATCTGCATTCTGGGCATTGTTAGAATTGGGGGTCTCTGGTTGGCACAGGTATGTACTTGCAACAAGCAGGGACCCTCTCCTCTAAGTCAGGGCTAAGGACTACTCCCAGGAATAACCCCTGCTCACCCTTTAGGTAGTGTGGTGCAAGCAGACAAGGCTAGACCCCAGAGTACATGTAGTTAAGCATTTGCAATATCCCACACAATAACTCATTAACCCACCACACAATGACACAAGACTGTTGGTTCTGTAAAAATATATATTTTATATTACTCTTAAGCAGGCTTGTACATACAATCTTTACAGTGCCCCTGTGCGCCTCGTATGATTACCGGCAGATGGCTCAACCAACTCCCACGCATCTCGCGTGAGACGCGTACACCTTCGGCAATGCTAACAGTGGTACGAGTCGTACCAGGCTTGTGTGGCTCGTACTGTGGGGTGATTTGAGCGTACTGGGCCACAAGCGCACTGTTCTCAGCACACAGTTCTCCTTGGTGCCTACGTCGCGCACAGTCTATTATGAAGCGAACCAAGATACATTTTCTTCTTGATGGGGGGTTCGAGGCAGACGGCGGCGAGGGTCAGTCCTGGCACGTCGCGATGCCTTCTGGGGGCGATGCGAGCTACGGCTCGAGGCTAATGTAGGCGCAGGGCTCCTTAGGTGACGGTGCGTTGTGGGGGCAGAACAGACGTACCCGCAGCGTACGCTTCTACCCAGGAGGGGGAGCGGCTGCAGGTGGTGCGGGCAGGAGTACAGGTTGGGCGCAACGGGACGTACTCTCCTGCTGGACGCTCTGTAGCGGCACACTTCACAGCAGCGGGGCGCTTCCTTCAGTGCAATCTCGGCGGGGAGGTCGAGGCGGGGCGGGGGTCCATCTTTACTTTATGGGCTACGGCGTGGAGGCCAGCAGCTTGTGGTGCTCGGACCGTACAGGTCCTCCCTACGTTGCAGAACACAGCTCAGCTTTCCCCACAGTGGACAGTGCTCGGCCCAGTGCGGCTGGGCTTTACTTTGCTCCTGTGGTGCGGCCAAGCAGAGGTCGCGGTGCTCAGGGGACGGGGGACGCCCTGCTTCGTGGAATGTGCGAGGAGGCTTTCTCACACACTCCGCTTCCCTGAATCAGCGCTGGGGGGTCAGACCACTTCAAGCAGCAGCTTTTTCCTTCTAGGGGGAGGGGGGTAGCGCCCAATGTTCCTGGGGCGCAGTTCAGGGGGCAAGTTCACCAGCAAGCCCTTGGAGATCTTTGTATAAGCTTGGCACAAGTTGAAATAAAATAAAGTCTCTGTAGTCTTTGACCTTCTCTCCTTCTGGCAGCAAGTCGCCCACCACAGGCCAGTCTCTCAGGATTAGAGACAGTAGTCCTCCTTGTAGCTTTCCCAGGTCCTTCTCTTCGGGCAGAGTTTCTTCTTGGCGCAAACAGGATCTGATTTGTTAGGAGCAGGGCTCCTACTTTTATAGGACATTTCTTTTGTTCTCGCAGGCCAGGGGGGCCTTTGCCTAAACCCAGTCAGTCTCTGAGCATTGTGTTTTCCAGGCTCTGGTTTCTTCTTTCAGAGTGTGGGGCAGGGACAGTAGACGCTCCGCAGGAGGTGGAGCCAGCATTGTGATGACAAGTACAGTCAGGAGCACTTTGTTGACAGCCTTCCCTCTTCCTGGGCGAGGTGTTGGGTAGAGTCATCAGTCGCTCCCCAGTGGGTGGAGCCAGCATTGTGGTGGCAGAGCACAGCCCTATTCAGAGTCAAGGGGCACTCCCACCACCCACTCTGGTGTAATCCCTCTATTCACCACCTGTCATCCCCAGCCCTGTCACTCACACAACCCAGACAGCAGATACACATCCTGGCAGAGGCGGGCTGAACTGGTTAGGGAAGCAAATGCTAACTTTCTAAAAGTAGCATTTGCAAACACAGGATATTAAAATAAACTTTACTAAAAGAAGTATTTTATTATTCTGAGTTCAGGCATACTAAACTTGACTTTCTACCATGTTCCCTGAGCCTGCTGGGATTATAGAGTGTAATAATTCCAGCAGC
Organism: Lissotriton vulgaris; assembly: GCF_964263255.1. Lineage (NCBI taxonomy): Eukaryota > Metazoa > Chordata > Amphibia > Caudata > Salamandridae > Lissotriton > Lissotriton vulgaris. Next base: position 33,938,877 of record NC_141699.1, on the reverse strand, counting down.
CCATTCTGGCCTATGAGAACAGGTAGCCTTACAATAGTGAAAAACGAAATTGGCTGTAAGTCACTATTAGGACATGCCACACACATCAGGGCTTGTCCTACCTTACACAATGCACTCTGCCCTTGGGCCTACCGTAGGAGTGACTAATATGAAGTAAAGGGGAGGTTTAGAGGCTGACAAGTGTGTGCACTTGCCCAGCCAGCAGGACAGTACCAGACTGCACACAGGTTCTGCAGTGGCAGACCCTAGACACATTTTAAAAGGCTGCTTCTGTGGGTGGTGCAACCAGCGCTGCAGGCCCACTAGCAGTATTTGTATTTACAAGCCCTGGCACTCCTTGTGCACTTTACAGGGGTCTGACAGTAAACCAAATAGGCCGATCATGGCAATCAATAACATATACATTTTATACAGGGAGAGCATATGCACTTTAGCACTGGTCAGCAGTGGTAAAGTGCCCAGAGTCATTAAACCAACAAAAACAGGTCAGAGAGAATATTGGAGGAAGGCAAAAAGTTCAGGGATGACCCTGCCAAGAGGGCCAAGTCCAACAGGCATACATTGAACATAGTTTGTTAAATGAACGAGCTGGTGGAACTCTGATAAGCAAGTTCCTCTCGTTCAAGGATAGTGCTCATTTTGAGCGGTTTTTGGATGAGGTACAGCCACCTTTGGCTAAAACATTATATATGAAATTTAGGTATGGAATTTTGAAAATAAATGTGACTGTAGCCAGGTGGACAAGGCCCCATACTGAAAAGACCAGTGACTTATGTACTGTGTGCTCATGTAAAGCAAGAGAAGACGAGTAACATATTCTTCTCTTTTGCCCAGCTTATGAGGTAATTAGAAAAAGATGGATTAAACCTCTCTGTTTAAATCTAGGAGTGCGCTTATATAAAGAAGCGAAAGAATTTTAAAAACTGACACTAGCCAGGTGATAATTTTTGGCATCAGTAGATTTTTGCTAGCAATAAATTTTGTATGTGTTAAAGTGGGCCTGAAACTTTAGAAGAAACAAACTATATACTATAATCTAATATTGAAGCAACTAGTCACAAAAGGCTGTTGCTAATTTGTATAGATTATGATGTGTATATATATTACTTATTTTTAAAATGTTAGCAATATTAGAAAATGTTGATGATTATGGACTAAATCAATTTATTCCATGTGTATTTTATATCTTGATGCCTTTTTAACTTACTTAAATTAAGGTCTTAAAAGTAACGATTTCCTAACCGTATCTGTGTTGTCTTGTGAAATCAATTTATTAACCTCCTTATATGGACCTTGTAACAATGTGAACTTATGTTTTATGTATCTTTTATGGTTCTAATGTGCCGAAATCAAGATTATGAAATGAAATCATGCAAGTGGGTAAATCAATGTACAGGAAATGTTACATAAGACAATGAGGGTCATAAGGGGTAGGAATCACACCTCAGTTATACTTATAGACAAGCATGCTACATGTTGAGAGTGAATGGTCAGGAGAACCGTTGTCCAGGCGTTAGTAACATCTCGCCTGGACTACGGAAATGTCCTCTATCTGGGCGCCGATGTGGCTACCGTTGACAAACTCCAGGTTGTTCAGAACTCGGCAGCCCGACTTCTCTGTAATATCCCGAGGAGATCATCAGCCACACAGGCTATGCGTGATCTACATTGGCTCAGGATCCCCAGCCGTATCAATTTCAAAGCCATATGCTATCTTTTCAAAATCAAGCAGGGCTCGGCCCCAAAATACTTACAAAGTCTGGTTCAACCCTACAAGCCTAGTCGCACATTTAGATCCTCTGCCAACTGCGACTTTGTTGTTCCTCGTTTTAAGCTTGTAAGGATGGGGGGACGGGCCTTTTCTCATTTAGGTCCCAAATATTGGAACGCGTTACCCACCACTCTGAAAACTGAAATTAATTTTCATATTTTTAGGAAAAAACTGAAAACTCTACTTTTCCAATGATCTTCATGCCGCCTTAGTTCGATTCATGGTGCTGTCCGATAGGTTTGTTTTCTTCTTGAGTCTATCCCTTGCGCCGGGAAACCCACTGCGGGTAGCTGTTGCGCAATATAAGTTTAAATAATAAAATAAATAAACACAAAGTCAGGATATAAAATGTTACGTAGTGATTGTGGTTACCTATATTATGAAGTCTTTATTGCTACTTTGCAATCTTAGATTAACAGCAGGTTGATAAAAAGGATCTAAACCTGTGACTTACAGTTTGGCTGCAGCTCATTGAGGCCATAAATAGAGCACTGAGCTATATTACAAGGTATTCAACTTATGACCTATAAGTAACAAAACGTAATCAGTGTCAAAACCAGTAGCCTACCTACCTAACGACATTAAATATAAATCTGTGATCTGGAAGTTACACAATGTGCTCTGAAGCAGGCACATTAACCCTCCATGCTACTTTATGAGTCAAAACACAGATCTCTTTCAGAGCTGGGTTAACCACCAGTATCATTTTTCCACTGTTATAAACCCCTCAAAATTTCTGTGCACACATAGATCTCGGCAGCAGGTGTTTTAACCCTGTAAAATATTCTAAAATGCAGCCTCTTTATTGCCAGTAAAGCAACCTAGAAAAGATTTAATGTCCCATATGTCCTTGTTGCAAACTTCTTTGCAACGGATTGTTTACAATAAATGTATAAACACACTATAAGGCTGTGATTTCGAACTCCGCCCATTGTGACGCAACCCCATTTCCTCTGCCACCCCTTGACCCCCAATTTATAGGTTCCTGCAGTAAATATTTTTTCAGTCAACCATTCTCAATAACATATTCCCGACACATCTGCTTTCTATGATCTCACAAACCACAGGATTCCCTGGTAAACATTTTGGTTGACACCTGAGGTCAAGTCTGAACTCTATTTATGCCTTAAATAAAATATACACAATTGACACATTTTTTTTTTGTCATGGATTTAGTAACACATTGGGCCATTTAGCAAGAAATAGCGATATTTATCACTAAATGAGTTTAGGGCATTTTCTTTTTATCGCTGCCTATCGCTGGATATGTTAGTGGACAAAACATGCTATTAGCAACGTTTTTCTCCATTGTGCTAAAATATCTAGCAATAGTGGTGAAATGCGTGAATATCGCTGGAAATCCAGCGATATTCACGCATTAACGCCAATGCGGACTTAACCTGAAAATCCACCTCCCATTGGATAAACAGGTAAGTCATGTTTTTAGCAGGCATTAGATTATAGCGATAATCGCGCTTAACGCAATTTTTTTTATCGCTATGCCTGCCTTGCTAATAGGTGATAGCTGTGTTAGCGACTGCTTTCAGTCGCTAACAGTTTGGGTACGCCCACTTTGCATGTCATTAGCGATAAATATCACTGACATGCAAAGTGGGCTCCAAACAGGTCGCTATTGCTTAAAAGCTGTCGTTAACTGCTATTAGCGACAGCTTGCTAATAGGGCAATAAAATTATCGCTGCTTTAGCGGCAAAAAGTGCCGCTAAAGCGGCGATATGGCCCTTGTTAATATGCCCCATTGTTATTAGTGTTAATTTGTGTTCGTTACATTGCACAGATGTGTTTACACGCTACTTCTGCCAACATACAATGACTGAGTCGCTTATTGGCGACTCCCCCACAGGATTCATGCAGTTAGTCATGCAGAGTTCAAGGCTTCCTGTTTTCATGACAGTAAAACGAATCCCAGCCTGCCCACCTTCTGAGGATTTGCAAAACACCGACAAAAATCAACAACAACTTGGTCACAAAAACATCAGATTTAATGAAATATAGTCAATTAATCGAAAATTAAAGGAGTAAGACCAGTGGTTCCCAAACTGTGCGCCGTGGCTCCCTGGGGCGCCATCAAACCCAGCCAGGGGTGCCACGCGCCACTTACTTTAATGTTAAAGGGTCTGTTGGCTTCAGTTATACTAATAAGACTTAAATAAATGATGGCGATGATTTGTAAGGAACATGCCCAAAGCTGTAAACGTAGTGATTAATTGATGGCCTCTCGAGCGAGATGACCTCCATATTTCACTAGATCCCCACGAGTGAGCAAAAATAAAGCTGTATGTAGTTTAAAAAAATCGAGAGTTAACCTGCTGAGACAGGTGTGTGGGCACGTATGACATAGGTAGAAATGAAAGTGCATGCAAATATTCTTCAAGGGCAGAGACACTTTGGAAATGGGGTCTACATGCATAGGGGTGCTATATAACAATCTAAGTTGGATAAAAAAAAGTTTGAGAGGGTACCATAAAAAATGCATGGGCAAAGAAGTGTAACTAGGAATACTTTATTAGAGGCGCCGCCTTAGTAATATGAAAAACCCTGCGTATATGTTTATAATACCTTCATCAGCTTCATCCCAATTATTTTCAGGAAGAAAAAATGCAAGTACTCCAGAGGCCGGGTTTACACCCCCCCCCACCCTCCAAAAAAATGTAACAGTGGGGACAACGGGCGATAACCAAAAGGTCAAGGGAACCGTGGGTCGAACAAAGTTTGGGAACCACTGAGTAATACTATTGAAATGTCTTTGAATGAAAAGTCTTTCTAAAAAACAATCACCTCTTCCTACTCCACTAAAATAAACATTTGATATACCCTATAACGTTGCCAAGCTAAATGTAAATTTATAGGTAAAACAATAATATTGTTTACTTTATCGCCTAGAGCAAGGTCAAGTCTAACAAGGCAATATAACCTCATGGCTGCTTCTGACGGCCAACACCGTCACGTGCACTACCTTTGTACTGCTGCGCACGTCCGTTGGCCGTCGCGGCCCCGCCCGCTCAATAGAACGTTCTGCACTGGCGCAAAACGTTTGGAGCAGTTAAGGGGTTAACACAGAATAGGACAGTAATGAGCCCCACAGCAGAGAGGAATAAACGGCGCAGAAAGGTCCTTTTATGATGTTTGGGACAGGTCGCCAGTCAGCTATCAGAACCCCTTTTGCCTCTGATGAGTTTGTGCCCATTTCCCCTCCACATGATTTAGACCGTAAATATACACATGGTTTGTTATTTACCTATAATCAAAACAAGCATAGTATGACAAACTATATTTTTCCAGAAAACTGTATGTGTTTCTTTTTTCTAAAATGCCAACAACAAGATGTTTACAGTGCTAACTCACCATCTTCCCAGCTTTCTAAAACAAGGTGACAGAAAAAAATATTCCAGCGCTATTCGGTAAATTTTTTTTAAACCACTGGTTAAGATTTCCTATTTTTATGAATTCATTTTTTGGCAAACGCAGGAGAGAAACTCACTGGTGAACCAAGACAAGATATGTTTACTCACTTGTAGAAGTAGATTTGCAGCTCAAAGATTTTTCTGAACTCACATGGTATGTATTATTCCACCATCTGGTGCTTGGGTACAGTCTATGGGGCCCATTAGGTTGGCTGGCGGATCGCTCCCGCTGGGCAGGCGGTAGACACCGCTGGCCCAGCGGGGGCGATTCGCCCACCATCCTGCCATGAATGACCTCCGCCACATTAGGATGGCTGGGGGTCCACGGCAGACTGAAAGACCATCTGCCGCTTTTCCGTTGGTTGACTCGCCGGCGGGCGGAGAATGTGTTTAATATGGTGGCGGTTTGCACTTGAGGGGTACCCGTGGTACCCCCCTACATTGGCATGGACATGGTGGCAGGCACCGCGCGGTGACTGTAACCTTGTACGTGGCAATGCACAGTGTGCATTCCCGGCATTGCTGTGAGCACCCTCCGCCACAATGCTGGGAATGGGGGATGCCAAGGTGGCGGTTTCATCCTTAATTGCAGGTGCGGGACCGCTGCATCCCTGGTGGACGGTCCTGCATATCGTTACTGTGGTGGGTGGCTCGTAATGGTACCCATAATGAATAGGAATAACATACTATTAGTGCTCTCATGTATCTGTTGGTTGCAGGATGCCCCTTTCCGTAGCATGTTAGGGATGAACCCTATAATGAAACATCACACCAAGGGGTAACCCTATTGGGTGAGGGTTACTTGAAAGGAAAGCATTTCCTTCCCACTACGAGGTTTACATTTGTTGATATTCTTCTAGGAGTCAATCAATCAATTAATCAGGGAATTTTAAAGCGCACTACTCACCCCAGAGGGTCTCAAGGTGCTGGGTGGTGCAGCTCTGAGTCAGCCGAAAAGCCAGGTCTTGAGGCTCTTCCTGAAGGTGTGCAGAGTAGGGGAACGCCTGATGTTGACTGGAAGCTCATTCCAGGCCTTGGCCGCGATGTAGGAGAAGGCTCTTCCACCCACTCTCTTTCTGTGGATGTACGGGGTTTCTGCTAGAATGAGGTCGGAGGAGCAGAGGTTTCTTTTGGGTAAATGGAAGGAGACTCTTTCGTTGAGGCATTTGGGTCCGTTGTTGTGGAGGGATTTGTAGGCGTGGGTGAGTAGCTTGAAGGTTATTTTCTTCTCAACGAGGAGACAGTGGAAGGCTTGCAAGTATTGGGTGATGTGCTCATGTTGTGGGATGCTTAGGACGAGTCTGGCTGCGATGTTCTTGATGGTCTGAAGTTCGCGAAGCAGGGATTTGTTGAAATCCAGCATAAAGGGTGTTTCCGTAGTCCAGTCTGCTTGTTATGAGTGCGTGGGTAATGGTCTTTCTGGTTTCAGGGGGGATCCACTTGACGGTCTTGCGGAGGATGCAAAGGGTGTTGAATCAAGGCTGGCGAATCATGGTGATGGAGGAGTCGAGTATGAATCTGAGGGTCCCGGCATTGTCAGTGGTAGTGGGGGGGTTGTCAAGGGCGGTGGGCCACCAGGTGTTGTCCCAAGCAGATGGGGTGGGTCCAAGGATGAGGACTTCTGTCTTCTCCTAGTTGAGCTTCAGGCAGGTGCTGCTCATTCCAGCTACAACATCTTTCATTCCCTCCTGGAAGCTGAGTCAGGTAGTTTCAGGGTCCTTCGTGAGGGAGAAGATGAGCTTGGTGTCATCGGTGTAGGACACTATGCTGAGTCTATGTTGTTTGACGATGGCGGCGAAGAGGGCCATGTAAATGTTGGATAGCGTGGGGCTGAGTGATGATCCTTGGGGTATTACGCAGTTGATCTCGGTGGGTTCAGAGTGGAGTGACTCCTTTTGGTTAAGTTGAACTTCAGACAGTTGGTCTTCACCAAGCTGGCCATTTGAGCATGCAGGTGGTGCGGTCCGGGTGTTGGTAGTGTCATCGGAGAGGGAGAGGATAAGCTGAGTGTTGTTGGCATACAGGATGATGCTGATTCCATGGTTTCAGATGATGTTGGTGAGCGATGCCATGTAAGTGTGAAACAGGATGGGCCTGAGTGAGAATCCTTGTGGGACTCTGTAGCTCAGGTTGGTGGCAGCAGAGAAGTACAGTGTCAGGCTGACCAATTAGGTGCATCCAGAGAGGAAGGAGCTGATCTATTGGAGAGCAGGTTCATGTATGCCATCTTTGATGAGGTGTTGGATGAGGACGGGGTGGGAGACAGTGTAAAATGAGGCTGACTGGTCAAGCAGGATAAGGGCTGTGATGCCTTTACTATCCATGATCATGTGGATCCCCGTTGATGGCAGGGACGAGGGAGGTCTCAGCCCTGTGGCTGGTCCTGAAGCTGGCTTAAGAGGAGTCGAGGTGGGGGATGTTCTTGAGTTGCTAAGCCAGACATTTGCAGATGAGTGTGTCCAGGACTTTAGCTGGGTAGGGAAGCAAGGAGATTGGTCATAGTCCTCCAGAGTCTTTGGGCCTGCGGATGGTTTCTTCAGAAGAGGTACTATAAGGGCTTGTTTTCAGGCATACAGGAAGGTGGCTTTGGTGAGGGAGTCGTTGAGTATCGGGGTAAGTGTGGTGCATATGAGGTCAAGTGAAGTCCTTTGGTGAAAATGAACTGTGGGCAGGGATGCTATTGTGATCTTGAGGGAATGGAGTGCATAGTCGATGGGATTTCTGTTGCATTAATGGCAGATGAGCAGGTCATTTCAGTGTTGGGGTTCTTGACACGCCGTGTTGGAAGGGGGAGAGTGTGTTGGGTGCGGTTATGCAGAGGTCCTATGATGTGGTGACTGTCATGGAAGTGGGGGAGCTGAAGTTGTTAACTATGGCAAAAAATGATTTGGCATTGTTGGATCTGTTCTCAATTAATGCGGTCAGTGCTAATGATCTAATGGATCTCGATTGCTGATGGTAGAACCGGAGGGCTGAATTCTAGGTTTTTGATATTTTTTCCACAGTTGTGCCTTAAGCGTTCTAGTTGCAATGGCATTTGGTGCCTTTCAGTTTTTCTTTGTACTGGCTCAATTGAGGTCTGGTTATTAGGGGGGCTTGAGCAGGACAGGGAGTCTGTGCAGGAGGTGATTCAGACTTCGATGATCAATCATGATAGGTTGTCAGGGTGCCTCAGGCGGTGAGTTTGGAGCTGTGTGATACATGTTTCTTTAAAGGTACAGTTCCAGTTACATAAGGTGGTTTTAGGGAATGTGGTTTCCCATTGGACATGGATGAGCAGGTCAAATCGGACAAGTGATAGGTCCAGATGAGGGTGTTGGGAGTGTAGACCATGATGTCAGCGAAGTTGGTGAAAATAGGTGGAGGAGATGTCTGGCAGTTTGGGTTGGTCATTCACTCTCTGGATGAGCCCACGTTTCTTGAGGTCCTCCAGGAGGTTGTAGGTGTTCGGGTCTGTGTGGTCTTTCAGATTGAATTTGATCTCACCGTGTAGGATGAAGGAACTGAAGTTGATTACCATGGGGGAGGTGAAGCCCTGGTAGTGTTTCTAAATTTAGATCGTGGGCTGGGAGGTCGGTGGAGGAGAGTCCCTCCCAGGATGGTGTTGCTGGAGATTTGTAGCTTGAATGCCTGGTGTTCCAGGAGGCTCATGGATGAGATGGAGCAGTGAATGATTTCTTCATAGATGACGGATAGTCCTCCTCTGGTTTGCAGGTTCTGTCATTTCTTGTGATCTTTATTTTATGGAGTTTTATACAGCGTGAACCTTTACCTGAAGCTATCAGGTATCAGAGTGCTTTGCATAGCACCAGTTGCGCTACATGAGGACACATTCATTTTTGTTAGGCATGGGGAGATTAAGTGATCGGCCCAGAATCACAAGATGTTCAGCGTCCTTGCCAAGGCTTAAACTCAGTTCCCCAGATTCAAGTCGACCGCCCTAGCCGTTAGGCCAACTCGTCTCCCTCTTGAAGTGGGGTATGGACGTGTGATGATGGGGATAAGTAACGCAGTGAGCCAGGTTTTGGTTAAGAGGAGGAGGTACAGTGAGAAGTTGTGCAGGAGGTCCCAGACTTCGATGGCGTCCTTGAAGAGTGAGCAGGTATGTCAAGGTGGGGTGTGTGTGAGTTATACATGGGGGTGTTGTGTGTGATTCAGTCAAGAGCATCAAGTGAGTGAGAGCAGGTGGAAGGGCATGCCACCTTGGATGAGCTAGCTCCCATGGGCAAAAGCAAAGTTAGAGCTGGTAGACAACGCACTGCCCCATGGTTCACGATTGAACTCCAGCAAATCAAATCGAAATGTAAAAAGTTAGAAAGAACCTGGAGAAGGACCCCGAGTGAGCAGGCGAAAAATAGCTATAGCTTAGCACACCGGAGCTATCAATATGCGGTGCGTAGAGCTAAAGCCAAACATTTCCAGACTCGTATTGAGGAAGCCGAGAGCTCCTCACGGGAACTGTTTAAAATTTATAAAGAGATATCGTTGGTTTCTAGCTCCAATACCCCCGTAAATTCCTCCAAGGAGGGATGTAATAAAGTCGCTGACTTTTTCTCTAGTAAAGTCAAGAAGATTTATGCTTCCTTTTCTCACATACCAGCTAAGGGCACTGATTTTAGAACAAACAGCTCATTGGCAGCCCCGGACTCCTCACTTCTAACCTTTGAGGTTCCGGCAGCTGACAAGCTAGCATCCATATGTCGGAGCGTCAAGTCCGGCTCCCCCAATGACCCGGCCCCTGCCTGGGTCTTATCTGAGGGTCTGATAGCTTTGGAACCCCACATTAGACATGTCCTTCAAACCTCCTTTTCCACTCAACAAGTTCCCAGAGAGTGGAAGAAGGCAATAGTACTTCCAATAAGAAAAAAACCTAACGTCAGCATGGAGGTACTAGAAAACCTCAGACCGATCTCCTTATTGCCGTACGTGGCGAAGGTAGCCGAGAAGGTGGTTAATGCTCAGCTCACGGAGCATTTGGAAAAATGTAGTCTACTCCACCCCTCGCAATCGGGATTTAGGGCAGGCTATTCTACGGAGACGGCCCTCCTAAGAGCCACTGAGACTCTAAGGGCAGGGGCAGATGCTGGCCATACAATGGCCCTGATCATGCTTGACCTGAGCGCGGCTTTTGACACCGTAGCGCATTCCATCTTGCTACGGTGTCTGAATGAAGCTGGGGTCGCTGGTCCTGCGCTGGGCTGGCTACAATCTTTCCTTACAGACAGATGTTTCCAGGTTCAGCAGGGGACTTGCCGCTCAGAGGAGATGTCACTAGACCAGGGAGTGCCTCAGGGCTCTGCTTTGAGCCCCACTCTTTTTAATCTATACATGGCCTCCCTGGCGAAAGTTGTACACTCGTTCGGGGTGGAATTAGTGTCGTACGCTGACGATACTCAGCTGTTAATCTCCCTATCGCAGAGTACTTCCAACACCCCCAAAAATTTTAAATCCTGCATGCAGGCACTAGCAGAGTGGATGGATGCCCATTGTCTAAAGCTTAATGGGTCCAAAACAGAGGTGTTGGTGGTAGGGGGAAAAAGCGAGAAATGGTCGGATGAGTGGTGGCCGTCTTGCCTGGGCCCTACCCCCATACCATGTCAGGAGGCTAAGAATCTGGGAATCTGGATGAATCCTTCGCTCTCATATGAAGGCCACATAAGGCGCCTTGTGGGCAAATGTTTTGGAGTCCTAAAGACCCTAAATAAAACCTTAGACCTCCTGCCTTTATCAGCCAGAAGAACTCTAACGCAGGCGCTGGTGACCTCGCGGTTAGATTATGGTAACATTCTGTTCTTGGGGGCAACCGAGGGCAGCATGGGCCGCCTACAAGTCATCCAGAATTCCTCCGCCAGACTGGTGTTAAGAAGACCCAGGAGAGCTAGCTCGAAATTGGCGCTGGATGCGCTTCATTGGCTGCCGGTGAAGAAGCGTGTGCTATTTAAGTGCCTCCTTTTTTGCCACCGTATTGTCTGGGACAAGTCACCAACATATCTGAAGGAGCTAGTCAGCCGATATGAGCCTACCAGGACCCTCCGCTCAGAGGGTACCGGTCTGCTGACAGTCCCCAGGATCAGGAAGGCGAGAATAGGTGGTCGTTCCTTCGCGTTACTAGCAGCGCAAAATTGGAATAAATTACCTCTTGTGCTGCGACTGGAGGGCAATGAACTACGTTTCAGGGCTCTGCTCAAAACTCACTTATATACTGCATAGGTGCTGGGTGTTCTAGGCAGGTTCACTGGTAGCTTAGCGCGGGGACACGCCGTGATGGCGTTACTGAGCGCTCTATAAGCTCTTTATTATTTTATTATTATTATTATGTAGAAGAAGCAGCAGATGGCACAGGAGAATGCACTTTCGACAGGGGTGTAGGAGACACAGCATTTCTTGGGGGGCAGGGACAGCCTTGGGGACTTTCGATTGACCCTATAAACATTACACATGGTCCGTAGCCATAGATTCTGATAAATGTTTACAATTATACTTTTGAAGGAAAATAGAAAGGCAGGCATGTACTCACAGTTTACAAGTTTGTTTTATTGTCATTTACAACCTACCGACAGTCTGTAAAGTAATTACATTACATGTGAAAAAATATGTTTCTGTTTTTAAGGGTTCTGGGTGTTAAGGGTTTTAAAGCGTTTTTAGTGTTCAGATGTGGGGTAAGAAAGAGGATAGTAGGACCAGTCAAGGTGTTTTTTGGCATTTAGAGTTGGGTAAGGGTACCGAGTAGTAAGGGTTTTTGGGCTCAGTGTTGGGAAGTGATAAATGGTGGTAAAGTTATTGTAGGTTTCAATTGGCAGGTAGAGAGGTAAAAGGAGGTAGGAGGTGTTGGAAATGTGCCCTTTCTGCAGGGTTACTCCAATGTTCCTTTTGACCTCTGAGCGGGGCTCTATTTGTGCTGGCTATAGAACCCTGTGCACTTTATCCCTGATAACCATTGATAAAATGCTTGTGCTCATCCTTTCAACCTGGTACAATTGGTATACACCTGATTGGAATATTTACCTTATCTATAAGTCCCTAACATATGGTACTCACAGTCTATCTAGGGCCTGTAAGTTAATTGTCACCAGTGGGAGTAGCACTCATTGTGATAACTACTACAGTGAAAGATAATGCTTCCAGGCTTGCTACTGAAGCCTAGTTTCGCTGTTTTAAACTGCCAATTTGGCCTGTCAAACTAAACCCTTTTAGCAGGCCTAACCAGCAGGCCTAACCAGTCCTTTTAAATATTATTAAGTCACCCCAAAGGTAGGTCTTATTGCCCAAAGGGTATAGCACATGGTGTTTAAATGTAGGACATGTAGAAGTTCAGTATTCCATATGCCCTTACAGTGAAAAATCATAAAAGCTATTTTCTCTGTAGCAAGGCTGGTTGCTTCCATAAAGAAATGAGGGACTACATTATAACACCTTATAATGCTAATTTCAGATTGGTAATAGCTATAGAAATATTTCAAGGACTCTTTTTAATAGTTAAAGAAAATCCAATTAAATGGTCAAGTTGATAATTTTCAAACTAGTATGGAAAAGGTACTTTCGAAAAATTACATTTTGCCTGCCTAAAGCCTGTGGAGGCCTGTCTATGAGAATTCAACAGTCACCTGGCAGCTTGGGGGCTCCCCTGGGGTGAACAGTGTACTGCTCCCATGACAGGAACAATGAACATTGGGTATGGGGATGTATTTTCCTCCACCTTGACAAGATTGTCTGGGGGCTGTGTTCAATCCCAGGGAGCACTTCAAAGGGTTGGCCAACCAAGGACCTTAATAAATATTTTATCAGGTTATCAGGGTCCTCCACTGTCACAGGCACACAACTGGGACAGCCTTTCTTTTGTCCTTCTAGTCAGCCAGGCACCGGAGAGCTGGCCCAGAAGCGGCTTAGAGAGACTACTGGGTTGGAGCTGTGAGAATTCTCTTTGACATTGGAGTGTCAAATCTTGCTTGAATGTCACTTCCTGCTTGACAGGTCGGCTGGAGTTTAACATGTAACATTTGGGTGTGTACTACAAAGAAGGGAAACAGAATGCCAAACCATGTTGTGGGTATCTACTTTCTGGCTATTGAAACCTCAGCTTCGATTTTATCAGACTTCGGACTCTGTTTGATGGGGTGCACAACCTGCCTAAAACTGGATTTTATTGTTAGATGTAGGCGGACACTGGGTTTACCATAGTATATTCACTACGCACACCCCCAGAGCCCGAGTTTAGTTTGGCCAAGACTTCTGCCATCTTGAAAATGCCTAAAGTAGTTAGGGTTAGCCGTGGGAACTTTGCATCATTGGTTATGTCATCCCCTGGAATTATTCACACCCACAAGCTTGAGACTGGTGTAAACGTAAATTCTCCAACAACCCATTTCAGGACACTGCTAAACCTGTGGAAGATCAGAAGAGGGATGATCCTGCTGTCTGAGACCTGAGAAGAGCCCTAAAGACTCGGCCTTGTTCCCTCTTGTCATGATAAAGAAGTGGACTTCAAGGGTCATAAGGCTGACCTCTACAAGCTACAGAGGTGCAGTAAGCTGCAAAAGGCCTTTCCTGCAACTGCCCAGCTGATCAGTGGTACCTCGACATGGAATGGTCTCTGCCCGCCATCTTGTGCATCTTTGAATGCCTTCCCTGGTGTCCTGGGGGGAAGTGTACTCCTGTGGTGGATTGGGACTTGAAAGACTAAAGTCAGAAGATAAAATCTTCGACAGGACAAACCTCATTGGTGCATCTGACCGGTGCTCCATTGCGGTCTGCGTCATTTTGCGCCTGGGTCCCTATCTATCATGACTATGGACATTCATTAGCACTTAAAGCTTCTTTGTGCTTTTTTAGTTAAAACTTTAAAAATCATGTCTCCAGTTCTCCTTATTCTCATGTGGGTGAATTTTTGTTTATTACCTTTTACTCTATTTTTCTAATTTGGGCATTTTTATTGGTTTGCATTTCAACTTTATTACTGTTTTAGTACTGCCTAAATACTTTACACATTACCTTTAGGTTAAGCCCATCTGCTCTGTGCAATAACTACAAGTGGGTAGCCTCAGGTTTAATTAATGACATGAACTGTGATTATTACATGAGATGGGTGCTTACCCCCCTCAGATACTTTTTTGACAAGGAGGGTTTAGGGATTACATGGAGGTAGTGGTAAAGGGAGGTAAAGCTTTTTGTAACATACAGGGGCAAGAAGTGGCAAAGGTTTTTTTTTAGGGTTCAGGGGTGGGTAAAGGGAGGTAAGGTGTTTTTATGGATCAGGACTGGTAGAGGTAAAGGAGGTAGGAGGTTTTTAGGGTTCAGGGGTGGGTAGAGATAAAGGGCAGTACAGTGATTTTAGGTTTCAGAAGTGTTTAAAGGTGGAGGAAAATAAGGAGTATTTACAGTTTGGGTGGGTTGAGGTAAAGGGGAGTAAGGGGGTTTTAGGGGTCAGAGGTGGGTAGTGGCAAAAGGAGGAAAGGGGGTTGTAGGACTCATGGGATAAAAAGTTGAAGGGTGCCAAGGGTGTTTTAGGGTTCAGAGGTGGGTAGTGTAAAGGGAACTCAGAGCTGTTTGGGGTTCTGGGACAGGTAGAGGGAAAGGGAGATAAGGGAGTTCTAGGGTTCGGGGTGAATAGAAGTAAAGGGAGGTGTGGAGTTTTAGGATTCAGGAGGTTCAGTGACGGTTGAGTAAAAGAGAAGTAAGGGAGTTTTAAGGTTCAGGAGAGGAAAGAGGTAAAGGGTGCCAAGTGGGTTTTAGGGTTCAGGAGTGGGTAGAGATAAAGGGTGTGTGGCGGGGTTGTATGAAGGGACCGGAGACTTGTTCTGGGGAAGTAGGGTTTTATTTTTATGAAAGTTCCTTGATAACGGGACGTGAGTCTTTCTCTTGCAAATTCTGCCGGATCCGTGTCCGCGGTATCCCACCAACAGGGTACAGTTTCAATGGCCTTGTTCTTCTTGCTTTTACTCCTCTCGTCTTGGTCCTGGGTTGCTCTCACTGCCGACCATGCGGGAAAGGAACACAGAGAAGAGGCTATCAGGACACTACTTTTCGGGCCAAATGCCCGAGAGGAACCGGGGAAGTGCTAGGGTCACCGCTGCACACGTGCTTTTTCACAAGGGGTCTACACAAGGGCGTGAAAGGAAAAGGTCGTGAGGAAAGGGTAAGGGGGAGAATACGGGGAAAGCGGGTAAGGAAGGAGTATTTACACTATGAACAAAGGCGGCAAGCCAGACGTTAGCGGTACTATGGAGGGGAGTCTCCCCGCCTCCCAACCCAGCCTGCAAACCGCTGCCGTACCTGCTTAAGCCACACTCCTCCCTCGGGTGTGTGGCACGGTGCTTCACGGGGATGGTGGCCTCCTGGCTCAGCTACTTCTTCAGCGAGTGCTCGTCTTCCTCCTTCGCTCTGGTAACAGACTCCTTCTTCCTTCTCCAACTTTCGAACTCCGTACGCCTCCAGGGTGTTGTCACACGCTGACCTTTGCTCTTCCTCACTTTTGGCTAATCCCACGGTTCTTGCATCAGACGGGGGTGTGGCTTCATTGTCCACATAAGCCCAGTTAAAGGAGCCGTCTCCCGTGTCCTCTTCTGGCGATGAGAAGAGGGGATATTTGTCCGTGCACCAGTCGTTCTAGGGTAATTGAAAAGAGGGGGGAAAGGCAGAATCAACAACCCACCAGTCACTTGAGGGGGACACCTCCTCCTTCCGCCCGGTCACCCTTTTACAGGGTGATGAGGATTTTTGGGGGTATTTAGGGCCAAGTAAGGTTAAAGAAAGGTAAGGTTTTAGTAGGATGTAGTGGTAAAGGGAGGAAAGGGCTTTTGAAGGTTAAGGGTTGAGTAGAGGGAGGGAGGGGATTTTGAAGGTTAAGGGTTGGGAATGGATTTTGAAGGTTCAGGGGAGAGAAGAGGTAAGGGTTACCAAGGGGGTTTTAGGGTTCAAGAGTGAGTAGAGGTAAGGGTTTTTAGGATTCAGGGGCAGGTTTAGGTAAAGAGAGGTTCAATTTTTTATGGTTCATGCTGACAGCGTTAAAGGATGGTAATAGGCATAGTTTTTCATAGAAATTGCAGATACTCACTAAATTGAGCTGTGATCAAGGGGGTGGGTTTGGGGCAGGGTGGGTTTGGGGCAGAGGTAGGGGCGGGGCTAGGACAAGGGAAATAAGGTAAAAAATTAAATGGATCGAGATTTTAAACGGGCGTATTTATTTATTTATTTTTAGCATTTGTTAAGCGCGAACAATTGCCCGCAGGCGTCTCGGCGCTGTACATTTGTTTGCTCTCCTGTGTGGTCTCATGAAATTTTTAGAGGTTAAATAACCAAGTTTCCAGTTTCTTCCTGAAAGACATAAGATTTGGGCTGGATCGTATGGATTGCGGGACTGTGTTCCATAGTTTTGGGCCGGCCACTAGGAAACGTCTGTCTCCCCAGTTGACCAACCTGGTCCGTGGCACTACCAGGTCGTTCTGTTTTGATGAACGAAGTGTCTGAGAGGGAATGTATGGGACAAGATGGTCTCTCAAAAATTGCAGCGCTTGATGATGTAGTGACTTGTAAACAATACACAGTGTTTTAAATGTAATTCTGTTCCTGACAGGAAGCCAATGAAAACTTCTCAAAGTCTCAGCTATAGGCTTAAATTTAGGAGTTTTTGAAAGAAGTCTGGCTGCTGCATTTTGGATTACCTGCATTTTCTTAATAACCCTGGCTTGGGCGTTGGCAAACAAGCCATTGCAGTAATCCAGTGCTGATAGGACAAGAGCGCTGACCAGTGTCTTGCCTACATTTTTGGGAAGGAAAGGGAGGATCTTCCTGACCAGGCGTAATTTGTAAAATGCTGTGGCGGCAGTCTGATTGGCATGTGCCATGAAATTTAAATTGTCATCAAAGATGACGCCCAGATTTCTCACTTTTGTGGCAGGTTTGGGCACGGCTCCGAAGGATGATGGCCACCATACTGGGGACCAGCTAGGGCTGAGATGGCCAAAAGTGACCACCTCAGTTTTATCGGAGTTTAATTTCAAACAGTTTGCTGACATCCATTGTCCAATGGCCAGCATACCTATTTTGAAACTCTCCGCTACTGTTTCCCCATCGTTTCTGACACCCAGAATCAGCTGGGTATCATCTGCATATGAGGTAAGGATCATCCCGTGCGCTTTGATGGTATTTGCGAGGTCCGACACATAGATATTAAAGAGTGTCGGACTAAGGGATGAACCTTGAGGTACCCCACATGGCAGTGATAATTCAGCAGATTCAAATTGACCCAGGATAACTGCCTGGGATCTCTCCGTCAGAAAGGATGCCAGTAGATTTTTTGCTTGGCCTTGCACGCCCATTTTTTCGACACGGTCGACTAGGATCTTATGGTCAACCGTGTCGAAGGCGGCCGATAAATCTAGAAGCACCAATAGTGCCGTACCACCTTGGTCTCTGATTAGTCGGATATCATCTGCCGCTTTAATGAGTGCTGTTTCAGTCCCATGAAACTTGCGGAATCCAAATGGTGTTTCATCGAGCAGATGGTATTGCTCGATGAATTCCGTAAGTTGGATATACATGGCCTTCTCAACTATTTTTGCAAGAAACGGTAGGTTAGCTATAGGCCTGTAATTTTTCAATTCGGTTTTATCGAGGCCGGGTTTTTTCAGGAGAGGTTTTAATAAGGTCTTTTTTAAATGGGTAGGAAAAATGCCTGTACGGAACATTATGTTGCATATTTGAGTTATGACTGGAGTCACAGTGTTCATAAGTGGGCGGAGGGTGTTCAGGGGACAGGGATCTAAAGCCGATCCAGATTTGATGGTTTTAATAATGTCCTGGATTTGGTCTTCAGTGACTTCAGCAAAGCAAGATAAATTGTTGCTTATGAATGGGATGTTTATCTTTTCGATGTTTTGATTATCACCAAGGTTGAATGCTGAGAAAATATCGTTCACTTTGGTGAAAAAGAAGGATGCCAATGAATCACAAAAATTTTGTGAACACGGGGGGTTCAGGTCTGGGACACATCCCGCCAACTGTTTAGTTATTTCGAAGAGCTTTTTATTTGAATTTTTTGCGTTTTCGATTTGCTCAGTGTAATATTTTTTCTTGGTCTCTGTAATCAAGAGCTTATATTGAGTTAAGAATTCTTTATACGTCTTTTTGTTTTCATTGTCATAATTTTTTCTCCACTGTCTTTCTTTGTTTCTACATTGCTGTTTAAGTTTTTTAAGCTCCTCGGTATACCATGGAGCTGAAGGGGAACTTCTATTCCTAGACATCCTTTTTATTGGTACTAATTTATTGGCGGCCTGGTCCAGCCATGCTTGATATTGTTCAGTAGCAATTTCTGGGTTATTAGACAAAGTGGGTTTTGAGTTATCTAACGCGTCCTTAAAACTGGGAATATTAATGTCTTTCCACACCTTAAACGATTCTTGTTTAGGGGCTGGTGTTGTCACGATAGATGTTTTGTTAATTTGTATCGTGGCCAGTAGCAGGTGATGATCGGTCCAAGTCATTGGCAGGACATCAGTCACTAGCAGATTTTCAAAATTGGTAAATATTCCGTCTAGGGTGTGTCCTGCATTATGAGTGGGTCCCTTCACCAGTTGTGATAGACCGAAAACCTCCATTTCTGACTGCAGAGATATAGTGTCTTTGTCTTCACTACAGTCCAAGTGGAAATTAAAGTCTCCTAGCAGTGTTATGGACTTATCAGTAACAGAGGCTTCCAGAAAGGCGGCGATTTCTTTAAGGAATCCCGACCGGATTTCTGGTCGTCTGTATAATAGTATGTCTCTAAAGTTGTAGGAGGGGGACAGATATATATCAAATTGAAAAGCCTCACATGTCGTGGAAGGAATTGCTGTGGTACGAATTTTAAATGTATCACGAGCAATTATGGCGATCCCACCTCCTCTCTTACCAGTTCTGTCCAGCCTGTAAGATTTAAATCCTTTTGGGACGGCTATCATGAGGTCTGGGTCTGATGCTTTGTCCAGCCAGGTCTCTGTCAGGAACATTATATCGATGTTCCTGTCTGTGGGTACATCGGCCGTTTCTTGCCTGTGTTTAGCCAGCGAGCGCACATTGATAAGGGCTATGATAAACTTTTGCGTTGTCTGTTTAGGGTTGTCACTTCCGACCGTTTTATTTAGTAGGGGGATGGACGTCTGACAATGCCTGCAGTTTAATGCAGTCATAGACGATATACAGTCAGGGTTATACCTACTACATCCTTCCATAGTTTGTGGGCAGAGGTCAGTTAACACGGAGTGAGAGTATGGGAGGCGAGCACATGCAGTAGAGCCAGGGGGGGGGCCCTAGGCCCGTGTCCGGCGCGGACGGGCGCAGACGGGCTTTTGGTATCTAATATACTTTTTGCATATATGTGTAAAAAAGTGAAAATTTTATTTATCTTTCAGATTTTCCTTGTGTACGGATTACCTCAATACATGACCCATAAAAACATTTTGTAATTCTATACCATGCACAGTAACAATTAGTGTGGGCACTTAAGAAAGAAAACTTGACAAATTGTATATATGATCACTACGGTGCCCAAAAACTTCAAACCACATTAAACCGACTACACTGACTTTACGTAGTTTACTTTACTCCATGTCATATACATTGGAGATAATAAAGCGCAGGAAAAAGTATGGAACTACCACTGGCTTTGTACCTAGAATTAAACAATGCTCTCTGCAATCCATGGTTCCCCCCAATCCATTACTACACCGCGCTTGCACCTCCAAGAATGACCTGGGCCGTTTTTTTCATTAACATGAAACGTAGATACATTTACAAACCATCAGCGTCACAGCTTCAAACTACACCCAACAGGCGTCTTTTAATGCAAGCAGCAGATTCCAATGACCAGGAGGCAGGTTAATCAAAAGGGGCATTTTGAAATGCATGCCTGGGAGCAGCCTTACTGAGTATCCCTCGTATGACCTTTACACATGTATGGCTTGTACCAATCTTAACATGGCTTAGAAATCAATCAATCAATCAATCAATCAATCAGAATACTTGTAGACTGCGCTACGTACCCGTCTGGGTCCCAAGGCACTGGGGGGGTGGGGGATGCTGCTACTGCTCGAAGAGCCAAATCTTGAGGAGTCTTCTGAAGGCGAATCGGTCTTTTGTCTGTCGTATGTGGGTGGGGAGGGTGTTCCAGGTCTTGGGGACGAGGTAAGAGAAAGATCTGCCGCCGGAGGTCATTTGTTGGATGCAGGGGACAGCGGCGAGGGTGAGGCTGGCGGAGCGGAGCTAGCGGGTTGGGGTGTAGAAGGTGAGTCTGCTGTTCAGGTAGGCTGGTCCTGCGTTGTGGAGTGCTTTGTGTGCGTGGGTGAGGAGCTTGAAGGTGATCCTCTTGTCGATGGGGAGCCAGTGTAGGTCTCTCAGGTGGGGGGTGATGTGGCTGCTGCGGGGGATGTTGACGATCAGTTGGGCGGAGGCGTTTTGTATGCGTTGTTGTTGTCGTAGGTGTTTAGCTGGGATTCCTGTGTAGAGTGCGCTGCAGTAGCCCAGTCTGCTGCTGACGAGGGCCTGTGTAACTGTTTTTCCTGTTTCGGTCAGGATCCACTTGTAGATCCTGTGGAGCATGCGGAGGGTGTTGTAGCAGGAGGATGAGACGGCGTTGACCTGTTTAGACATGGAGAGGGAGGAGTCGAGGATGACTCCTAGGTTGTGTGCATGGTCGGTGGGTGTTGGTGCTGTTCCCAGTGTGGTCGGCCACCAGGAGTCGTCCCAGGCTAAGGGGGTGGGTCCGAGGATGAGGACCTCCATCTTGTCCGAGTTCAGCTTCAGACAGCTGCTCCTCATCCAGTCGGCGACGGCCTTCATTCCCTCGTGAAGGTTGGTTGTGACAGTGTGTTGGTCCTTGGTGAGGGAGGGGATGAGCTGGGTGTTGTCGGCGTAGGAGATGATGTTGAAGTCGTGATGGCGGGCCACTTGTGCGAGGGAGGCCATGCTGATGTTGAACAGAGTCGGGCTGAGGGATGAGCCCTGGGGGACGCCGCAGATGATGTCGGTAGCTTCGGATTGGAAGGGTGGGAGGTGGACGCTCTGGGTTCTGCCGGAGAGGAAAGACGTGGTCCAGTCAAGGGCCTTCTCTTGAATTAGGTAAGGGGTTTTAGGGTTTAGGGGAAAAAGGTGGGAGAAGGGGTAAGGGATTTAAATACAATGGTGGGATTTGGGTTACAGATCTTGTGAGTGTCACTTTGCAAAAGGTTGTGGTGCCACTATGGGCAGAGCTCACAGGGAGTTTTCTCATCCTGAACAATGATCTTTTCTCCGAGGTTGGGCATTCTATGACCCACACAGCCAGGTCCAAAGAACAAAACTCCTGCCTAGATCTGATAATTATACGGGCTCATTTTGAGTCCCCAAATGTTTTAAATAAATCTGAAGCAAAATGGTACAAACGATTTACATCAAGCGGCCACAACAATGGTAGAAAAAGATTTCATTTTTATTATTTTCAAGTTTTGAATTCAGACATCAAATTAGAAAAATAATTATGCATCCATAATAAATAATCACAACACTAAAACACAGTCCCTCACATCTCTTCATACAAACATCCAGTCATACTAAAACACGCTTCATTCATCCTTCTAAAAACACAAGCAGGTTGCCAACTGATGATGTGATGAGTAGAGGACCATGGGGTCTCAAACAACGTTGAGACCAGAAGGAGCACTTTGGGACTATCTTCAAGCGCCGACGCGCGTTTCGGTGTCTGGCCTGGACGTGGGCCGCACCTTCATCAGGGCACAGTGGGGAAGGGAGGGGGACAGCAGCACAAATCTAAAACGGTTTATAGGAAAAACACATTATCAATTAACATATTCCATTATCAAGATAAATTTAACATGAACCAACTTGAACTTAGGCGCTTTATGAGGAAGAAAAGCAAAAGCGATTACACCAAACATGTGTGGAAGACAAAAAACAATCTCAAATAGTGTCAGACAAGGTCAATATTAACTTTGATGTGCCTCAGGTCCCCATGAGGGGAAACCTGATGATTTCAGTATTTTCGATCCTACTTCATTGCAGAATTGATGTTTTTCCTCCTCTTACCTCGCTATTTGCTGCATGTTCATTGGCCGCTCTGCTGTGACCGCCCCAGTGCTCCTGAGAAAGCTTCCAGAGGAGGAGACCCATAGAAAAGAAGAAAGACTAGAAAAAAGAGCAATTCCAGACCCAGCCACTAGATGGCAGAGCGATGCTCAGTTTGTGAATCCAGGAGAGATTCACATTGCCAAAGATATCCATTTTAGAAAAGTAGACACCATTCTAAATCGAGCAGGCTGTCAATAACAGACTGGGCAAGAGTTCCCTAAATAAACAAACTCCAATTATATTCCTAAAATAGAGGCTATATAGGGGGAGGTAGAGAAATTGGTGTCAAGGTTCTTATCGGTGACATTTTACATTGAAGGAAGTTCTGGAAAAGTAATGTTTCTACATTTACAAGTCATTTCTGGTTGGAGAAATATAAAATTCTCATCGTTCGACTTAAACATGAGGTATCCACAGCCTGCAACTGAGCCACAACCTACAATGGTGTTCGCTGTGTTTTGACCTTGCATCAAGTGACAGTGGGAAATGAAATTGTGCTCTCACGGAAGCAAACTGGACTCATTCCTGCCACAACTCGCCACAACTCTGTTAGTCTTTTAAATGTGGTATTAAATTAGTATTTGAGAGCGCAGCCTCTGTAGCTGTTTTTTTGTGCAGAGGGGCATAAACTATGTTTTATATTAACAAACAACGCCAATAACTTCAAAGTTATCAGCCAAGTGTCTTGTGTAATTTAATATTGATAATACGGTTAACACACATAATTGGAGCAAAAAGGGAACTCTTAACCTTTGGAGAAATCCCTTATTAAAACTTTTACCCACAAATAGGTAATGGCATCACACTCGTTCACCTGCAGTCCAGGCCACATCCAGATGAAGCACTCACTGTGTAGGGATTCACAGTTCAGATAACCCATGCCCAGCACCTTCCCATCTGAATGATGCTCACTCCCTATGCCCAGCACCTTCCCATCTGAATGATGCTCACTCCCTATGCCCAGCACCTTCCCATCTGAATGATGCTCACTCCCTATGGCAACACCCCACCCCCTCACCCCTCACAACCTCCACATACAGTTTGAATCACTGCAGCAGCCGCCGCCTGAATCGTCGCAAAAGGAAAATCATGGGACTACGGGGAACCTATTCTGTGCTAATCCCTCTAGTTATCAGGTGAAAGATGCTTCACATCCAGAGTGCTGTCATCACACCCAAATGCCTTTGAGGATGTATAGTTGCTGTTTGTAGAAATGAAAGACCCCACTGCCAGCATCAGATGTCCCAGGCTACATTTTTCAAGGTGACACCTGTAGGGTTTTCTTTCCTGTTTGGTGTCTGCGGTGGCTGCTAATTCGAGGAATCATTCGCCACTGACTACAGCTCTCCCCTGGGGGGTGTGGCTCCTATCGCTGTACCCTGGGGTGCGGGGGGCGCCAGAGACTCTGGATGGAAGGTCCCCACTCCTGCAGCACTTCTATCACGATCTCAGAGGGGCATTCACAACAGTTCTTGCACAAGTAACTCTCTTCAAAATGTGCCAGAAGAAGCCTGCAAACATGCGTCATTTCCGGTATAAGAGGTTATAATCTTATTTATATATGCACAGTTACGTAGGTGTGTGTTTCAAATATAAATGCTTCAGTATTAATGTTATTCATTGGAGTTGGCTCTTTCAGCCGGCTTGAATATATTCTGCGCGTTCTGAAATGCTTTTCCAGATATTGTTTTAAAAAATAATGATCAAGGTTTCCTAGAAACTGGTATCGGGACTTCTCAGTAATTGTTTAGAACAATAAGTGACGATAAGCAGAATATAAGGAAGTGAAAGGTTAGAGGGTCCTTATTACTAATTGTTTACTTTGAAAAATGTTCAACAATTCTCGACAGAGTATATAAAACTGCAACACCTTGTTTGAGGTGAGTCCGTTTTAATTATGTAAGAAAACAAACTGACTGTTCAGAGCCACAATATAATTAGTATAAACATTCACTGCCCATCTCTTCCATGCAGTACTCCTGAAATCAACTAACCTTCAACTTAGGCTCTCTAAAGAAGGGTACCCAGTGAAAAGGACGTCCAGCACTTTATTACTAGTGGCAGAAATCTGGTGTGTAAACAACAGGTCATTACACCCACCTCAAACTGTCTGCCAGACCTACTGACGCTGCTTACCTTGAGATGCTGGCCAGGTCCCCTCACTCAGCAAGGGGACGAGTTCACCCTTCTGCAATTCACATTTTTTAGAGCTGAGGGGTTGTCCCCTTGAGAACATTCATAGCCATGGTTCAGGTGTCGGCTCTGCCGCTGGTGAGGCTGCCCCAGGGGACCCCGGTTCCATATTTCACGGCGACCCAACTTCGGGCCTGAACTTCGGCTGGAGCGACAATGGAGGGGGGCTGTTTTAAACTGGGTGCCCTTATCTCAATAAAGGAGCTTTGGGACCATCATGCCCTGCCCAGTGGCCAGTTCCTCGTTTATGGGGCATCGGTGCGGATGTGTTCAAGATGATAGGGCTGGGAAGAGAGGGACCACCTCAGCATCCGTGCTGCAGCCGCGGCTCCCCTTTGGCTCAGAACGGCATCAGGAGACCTGGTTGTACAAGGCGCTGGATGACAAGGGACGCAAACCACTGATGGCTCTTAGGAACTGATGGGAGGACGCCCTGGACACTGCCATTCCAGAGTGGGAATGGGATATAATGTTGTTGTTTTTTCAAACCGAGGGGCATATTATCGAGAAGGGCGTTAAAATTATCACCGGTTTAGCGGCAGAAAACTGGCGCTAAAGCGGTGATAATGGGCTTGATAATATGCCCCGGAGAAATCCAATAGAAGTCCATGTTCACACCAGAACCTGGGTTTCTATGGGAATATTATGGTGACCCGCTAAAGAGGTGTGTGTATCACTGAAAGCACTGGTGACCCACTAAAGAGGTGTGCGCATCACTGAAAGCCTTGGTGAGCCTCTGAAGAGGTGTACGTTTCACTGAAAGCACTGGTGACCCGCTGAAGAGGTGAGCGTATCACTGAAAGCACTGGTGACCCACTGAAGAGGTGTGCGTATCACTGAAAGCACTGGTGACCTGCTGAAGAGGTGTGCGTATCTCTGAAAGTACTGGTGAGCCACTGAAGAGGTGTGCGTTTCACTGAAAGCACTGGTGAGCCGCTGAAAAGGTGTGCGTTTCACTGAAAGCACTGGTGACCCGCTGAAGAGGTGTGCTTTTCACTGAAAGCACTGGTGACCCACTGAAGAGGTGTGCGTATCACTGGAAGCACTGGTGACCCGCTGAAGAGGTGTGCATATCACTGAAAGCACTGGTGAGCCGCTGAAGAGGTGTGCGTATCACTGAAAGCACTGGTGACCCGCTGAAGAGGAGTGCGTATCACTGAAAGCACTGGTGACCCGCTGAAGAGGTGTGCGTATCACTGAAAGCACTGGTGACCCGCTGAAGAGGTGTGCGTATCACTGAAAGCACTGGAGACCCGCTGAAGAGGTGTGCGTATCACTGATAGCACTGGTGAGACCCTGAAGCAGTGTACGAAACAACCAAAAGCAAAGGCGACACGCTGAAGAAACGCCTCAATATGAGGGATCTCCCCCAAATAATGGTGTGTGCTATTTCTGCCCCCAACCTGACTATTTTATATATGGACTCACTTGAGAGCAACCACATCTTATCAGACACCAATCCTTTCTACACATGTATTGTTAAATAGAAACAATACATAGATTACATTTTTTTGTTTGGCAGGGCAATGAGCTCATACTAGAATCATTCCTCCACTGGCTCATTAACAACTGTGGTGGTTTGAAATTTACCTTGACTCATGATAAAACATTTATCCCATTCCTCGACCTAAAAATTAAACATGTTGACGGCACTCTCATAACCGGACTATTCCGCAAACCAACAGAACGAAATACATTACTCAGTTACAATAGCAATCATCCCCGGGCACTCAGAGACTCCCTGCCATTTTCACAATTCTTAAGGATTAGGAGAAATTGCTCGCTCAAGGTTGACTACTTCTCTGAAGCAAAG
Source organism: Lissotriton vulgaris (assembly GCF_964263255.1). Classification (NCBI taxonomy): domain Eukaryota; kingdom Metazoa; phylum Chordata; class Amphibia; order Caudata; family Salamandridae; genus Lissotriton; species Lissotriton vulgaris. The sequence goes on along the minus strand of NC_141699.1, from coordinate 33,912,580 downwards.
ACACTATGTACCAAACTCACTAGTAGAGGATACCCACATAGACTTGTTCGGAATGCTATGAAAAGAGCATGGTACTGCCCGTGAGGTCCTACTAGAACCTAAAATAAAAACCAACACGAACCGTCTGGTATGCGTAACTACCTTTTCTCCGGTCTCTAATGCAATACGCAAAACTATCATAAAAAATTGGCCTGTTCTAAGTGCTGGGACCCTCAATTTAGAACACCCAATGTTTGCTTTTAAGAAAAGCAAAAATATCAAAGACCAATTGGTGCATGCTGCATTACCTAGCAATAAAATTCGCAACCCCACATTGCATGATCTTTGGTCTCTTGCACCTCTGAAGGGACGCTCCAAATGTGGTAACTGCGTGGTATGTGAGTTCACAAATGAGTGTACATAATTTGTGTTTAAAGATATCAGGACTGAATTGAGAATGTTTACAAACTGCAATACGTGCAATGTTGTGTATGCACTTTTCTGTCCCTGTAACAAAATATAAGTTGGACAAGCCACCCAAAAGATCCATCTACGAATTTCCCAGCATCGGAGCAGAATTAGATGCAAAACAGCGAATGCACCCTTGGTGGAACACTTTGAACAGAATGGACATTCTGAAAATGACATTCGCTGGACTGTTATCACTGTGATAAAACTATCTCCTAGAAGAGGAGACATTTAAAAAATACTGAACAAGGAAGAATTGAAATGGATACTGAAAACCGACAGTCTCAAAACAGGGCTGAACCGTCTTGAGGACTGGACATCATTAACATAGCATTAATTTCACCAATGTTCATACTGCTCCTAAAATGCTTCACAAATGAATTGTCACACTATCCATTCACCCTTTTCCGCATTTTCTAACACTGTCCAAGATGGCACCCGAAATCTCTTAACCTAGTAGTCCCTTTTCTATTACCACCACTTCCAGGGACCCTCACTCTCTCACCCCCTAGTCCCTCTTTAGTCTCCCTCAGCAAACCACCTGACCCATCGGACCAATTGGAGCTCCGGCCCCGCCTCTGTATATGGAACCAACTGATTACTGCCGAGAATCCTATATCACACGGCAGAATCCCGCTATTGAGCCACTGCCTACAATGAAAACCGCTAAGAATTAACACCGCGAGCACATGCACTCCTGATAGATTCTACAGGCAGCATCTAACCTTGCCCTCACTCCTCCAGGTGATGGATTAAACCCAGATCTTTTGACTGGGTGTGAGTGTTTGATTGATTCAGATGCTCCGTCCATCACCACCCCATTTTGTACCGCTTTTGGCCGCCATAAGTGTGGCAGGGTATGCTCAGACGTGAGTCCCTTGCTCACTTTGCCACTGGATTCAAGCAAGCCGGGCTGAAGACGGCTGGAATGCCAGAAACCGGTCCTCGGAAGCTTGTTTCCAGTCCAGGGAAGACATGGCTTGGCAGTTCGGGCTGGACTGTTCCCATGAGGCTCAGGGTCAGACTGATTTGCATATAGCCATGTCTGAACTGGGGTGGCAGAGTGGGCTAAAGAACGGTGATGGATTAAACCCAGATCTTTTGACTGGGTGGGAGTGTTTGATTGATTCAGATGCTCCGTTCATCACCACCCCCTTTTGTACCGCTTTTGGCCGCCATAAGTGTGGCAGGGTATGCTCAGACGTGAGTCCCTTGCTCACTTTGCCACTGGATTCAAGCAAGCCGGGCTGAAGACGGCTGGAATGCAAGAAACCGGTCCTGGGAAGCTTGTTTCCGGTCCAGGGAAGACATGGCTTGGCAGTTCGGGCTGGACTGTTCCCATGAGGCTCAGGGTCAGACTGATTTGCATATAGCCATGTCTGAACTGGGGTGGCAGAGTGGGCTAGAGAACGGTGATGGATTAAACCCAGATCTTTTGACTGGGTGTGAGTGTTTGATTGATTCAGATGCTCCGTCCATCACCACCCCCTTTTGTACCGCTTTTGGCCGCCATAAGTGTGGCAGGGTATGCTCAGACGTGAGTCCCTTGCTCACTTTGCCAGTGGATTCAAGCAAGCCAGGCTGAAGATGGCTGGAATGCCAGAAACCGGTCCTCGGAAGCTTGTTTCCGGTCCAGGGAAGACATGGCTTGGCAGTTTGGGCTGGACTGTTCCCATGAGGCTCAGGATCGGACTGATTTGCATATAGCCATATCTGAACTGGGGTGGCAGAGTGGGCTAATGAACGGTGATGGATTAACCCCAGATCTTTTGACTGGGTGTGAGTGTTTGATTGATTCAGATGCTCCGTCCATCACCACCCCCTTTTGTACCGCTTTTGGCCGCCATAAGTGTGGCAGGGTATGCTCAGACGTCAGTCCCTTGCTCACCTTGCCACTGGATTCAAGCAAGCCAGGCTGAAGACGGCTGGAATGCCAGAAACCGGTCCTCGGAAGCTTGTTTCCGGTCCAGGGAATACATGGCTTGGCAGTTCGGGCTGGACTATTCCCATGAGGCTCAGGGTCAGACTGATTTGCATATAGCCATGTCTGAACTGGGGTGGCAGAGTGGGCTAAAGAACGGTGATGGATTAAACCCAGATCTTTTGACTGGGTGTGAGTGTTTGATTGATTCAGATGCTCTGTCTATCACCACCCCCTTTTGTACCCCCTTACTCCTCCCTCCTACAGGCGACCGTGCCGAACGAGTACGCAAATGCAACTCTCCCTTTATCCGTATTCAACTCGGAAATTCCTAACCTGTAAGTTTTTTTCCACTCGACACACTCGGCTATACCACGCTTACGACCCGCGTGGCTTAACTTTTAATTCCTCTTTAGGAGCTGCCAATGCAACACCCGCACCGTCCCTCGCCCAAGTAATCACTTTCCGCATCCTTCGGTAACTCAGAAATTCCTAACCTGTGAGTTTTTCCCCTCCACACACTCCGCTATACCACGCTTACAGGAAATAAACTGGAGTATTTCCGATCGACGATATAGAGAATACGTCGGTGTTGGAGTGAACATGAGTTACGAACCAGAAAGGAAACAGGGGTGGAGCGATTGTAGGGTGACGCGGGAGAATTAGTGGGAAGTGATTGGACGGCGGTGGATATAAATATTTCAGGTCAAAACAGTGTAGGGCACGGCGGGATTTATCGTACCGGCTGTCAAGATTGAACAATGTTGTGGGAGAGTCTTTCGCATTGAATAGGTAAGATTGGAGAATCAGGCCTTTGATAACGCTAGAGGATATTTGGGCAAGGTTTGAGGGTTAATATATATTTCTTGTTGTTGTAGAGTGTTTGTAAGGAAATACGGTGACGGAGTCTCACTTAGGATATTGCTCGGAAGGAGGAAAACGACCGAGAGTATAGCGATTTTAAGTTAGGAAGACAGGGTGACTGGATTTTTTCAGTTATAAGGTGAGCATGTACATGGTGAAATTTAGAATTAGTGGGTTGTGAATGGATTTAGATATCTGATTCAAGAATAAGAATTGTAGCAATTATTATGTTGAATGAGGGTGGATTAGTTCACCTTTTGAGATACAATCGTGTTGTTTTTTACAATTGCTCAGTTATTTACACCCCTACTCTTAACACATTACAGATTATTGACAGGTCACTTCAGACTTTGACCGCAAGGAGATAACCGATTGGGGATTGTAGTGATATCAAGCTAAGAAGATAGGGTTCTGGAATTTGCAGAAACAAGGTGAGCGTGCACATGGTGAAATTTGCTCACCTGAAGGGATTTAATTTTGTTGGATAGTACAAGGGCACGGTATTGACACCCCTACTTTGGATATCTTACAGATAATTGACCGGTCGCAGGGTTGAAGTTTACAGATTTTTAATAGTGGGTTCAGGAACAGTGATGACCCGTAGCCAGTACGTTGGAATAGTAATATAACTCATGCATATCCATTTGATAGGTGAGTTCTATTTGGAAAGAGTGTGGTTAAGGCTTCGGGGCGTCAGATGAAACTAATGAGACCTTGAAGCTAGCTGCCTGTGGCTCATATGTCCACTTTCGGTTTCTTCGAATGTATGTTAGGTACATATAAATGACCGCATATCACGATACCAGGCAGAAGATTATTGAGGAATATATTCAATTCGACAACTTTGTGGAAATTTAAGAAAGGATAATTGTATTTTTTAAAGGTGAGACAAGCTGTTAAAGGATGAATTATTTTCCCTCCTGATCTTGCTTTCCCAGGCTTATGAGGCTCTAATTTAACAGGTATGAATTCAATGTCCTGATGATGATCCGCTTACTCATTCGCTGGATCGAAACGCCGTCGACACTGTACAACACCTTATACACCAAAAACTTGTGTTCACTAAGCTTTAAAGGTGTATTATGCGATTTGTTCTTATGACACTGTTTATTCCCTATGTGTAACAAACCAAAAAGCTTTGCCTGAGCCCCCTGTTGTCTTTTTTCCCCCTGTTGTGTATTCTATTGGTTAAGTAGGGCACAGGCTTGTGCCCCACTTTATGTATGGTTATGTAATATTATCTTTATTGCCTAACAGGTCAATATTAGACCTCTGCCCGAATGGACATGTCCACTTAATATAGCAACAATTGAGTCTACATTTATTATTTGCTTTCATATCTTCCTTCTCCAGGGACCACTGGCAATTTATATAGGAGCTGGCAATTTATGTAGGAGGGGAAATATAATCAGTCAGTCAGTCAAAAAGCTTTATTATCGGTTAAAAACCATAAAAGCACAATATACATAAAACAGATGAAAAGGCATTTAGAATAATGTACTACATTCATAAAAGCGTAATTCATAAAATGGATAAAAAAGAGCTATGGCATGATAACGGACATCATAAAAACCCATTCGGATTAAAATAGGGCAATCAATGAGCCAACCCGGGTAAATTTGATTTGTGAGCAACCTTCTGAGTTACAATAATTATACTGGCGCAGGAGCAGCAGATTAACAGTCATTTAGGTTGATTCTTGCTCTTCTTGTATACCACATAGACAACAAGTATCTAGCGGTTGCAAACACAATCACAGGGGAGGTATCATATTTTAATAATCTAAAGACCTCCCTGTAATCCCTAAATCCCCTGGATTTACAAAGTTGGATGATCCATTTATCCCTTGCCCTCGAGTAGGAAGGGCAGAAGAGCAGAATGTGCAGATCTGTCTCTTCACAACCTTCACACCCAGGGCAAGCACCCAATGTTTGGGGAGCATTAGACCACTTATTTGTCACTGCCCTCAGTGGCAATGTTCTGTGTCTGAATTGGACATAAAGTTTCTTGGCCAGTAAGGGCTGGATGTCATTCAGAAGTTTTTCAAAGTGGGGCACAACCTTGATATCCAAGAAGGTGTTGGTCAACCTACCCAGAGAGGAATTCATTAGTGTAAGTTCTGTTCGATGTTGCTTAAGTACAGAGCTCAACGTCCTCTTGGTAAACAAGACACAGGTCTCCTCAGGAGAGGACCTAATGTCTCCCCTGCCAATTGCGTAACATAGCTGTTTAATGTACTTTAGCCCGGGGATTTTTCCTAGACCTCCTCTGGACAGAAGGTCCCTAAGGTCCTCCCTATAGCTCGAGAGCTCAGGGGTGGCCCAAAGGCGCCTCCAGTACAACAGTGGGCGATTTGCAATAATCTCATGTAGAGGGACCAAACCTAGATCTAACCTTAATGGAGCCAACGAGGTACTCGTGGGAAGTGTCAAAAGGCGCCTGAAAAAGTTATTCTCAGTAAGGGATAGAGAGGCAGCGCCTACATGGCCCCAAAGATCTGCACCTTATAGTGCTCCCCCTCTCGCCTGAGATTTGTAGATTTCTACTGGCGGTCCCAAGGGTTTAAGGGAGCTCTCATTGTAAACCTTAAGAATCCCGCCAGAGGATTGGGCCAATTTCAGGTTTGCCTTAGCCATGTGAGCCCCCCATTTCATACTATCATTTAGAGTTACCCCAAGGTACTCAAAGGTGGAGACTCGCTCCAGGGCCACACCATCCAAATGAGGGAGGGGACAGTAGGAAGATTTGGCATTATATACCACAAACTTAGTTTTGGAGAGGTCGAACTCGAGGTTCCTTGAACTACAGAAGGAGCAGAACGCCTCCAATGTTCGCTGGATACCCATCGACGATTTTGATAGAAGAAGGGTATCGTCGGCGAACATCAGGGATGGTATCTTGCGGCCTGCCAGGGCGGGAGAGTCTAAATCCCTTGCACCCAATAAATGTTCGATCAGCCCATTGAGAAAAAGGGAGAAAAGAGTGGGAGCCAACACACACCCCTGCCTTACTCCCCTATCCACTGCAAATGGGGCCGAAAGCTCCCTGTTCCTCCCGTACCTCACCCTTGCGTATGTGCCTTGGTGCATACGTTTAAATAGATTAGCCAAATACCCCAGGACACCCATCTCTATTAATATTGACCAGAGCTTATCCCTCTGGACCAGGTCAAATGCGGATCGGAGATCCACAAAGATCAAGTACAGACTGCCCGCCCCCAGGGATACTGTCTTCCAGCAAACCAAGTGAAGTCTAAACAGTTGGTCAATCGTGGAGACCCTCGCTCGGAAGCCCGTTTGGAGGGAGGTTAAGATGTGATGTTCATCCATCCAACTCTGCAACCTTGATAGTAAAAGGCGGGTGAATAATTTCTGGAGGACATCGATAAGACTAATTGGGCGGTAGTTGGCCGGGTCCAGAGCGGAAGCCTTTTTGTGGATGGGGATAATTTCTGCACCCAACCAGGATTGGGGAATCTCCATGCCCTGTAGAATAGCATTAAAATACACCCAAATGTAGAGGGCCCATACCTTCTGTTCGCTCAGGTATAGGTCACCTGGGATCCTGTCCAGACCCAGTGCTTTCCCAGGAGACAAACTTTTAAGGGCCACCTGGATTTCGAGTAGGGTACAGGGTGGGCAATCAGAGCCCATTGCATCCGGGAGAGCTGGATCAGATGTTTTATTTATGGGGGCTCACTCTACTAGGAGTTGGGGAACATTGAAGTAATAGTGAGGCTTAAAGTGGGCTAGCTAAACCGCTTCGCTTAGACTGGGGGTAATGGCAGACGACCCCGCTGCGGTTCCTGATCTCACTAGATTCCAAAGCGCCCTGTAATCGCGTCCGTCCAAGGCTGTTTTTAGGCTTTCCCACCTTGAAGCCTCCCACTCCTCCCTAGCCTCCGTGGTCATTCTTTTATAAATTTGTCTCGCCAGTCTGATGCTCGACAGGGACCCAGATTTTACCTCCTTTGCAAGGTTTTTTTTAGCCGCCCTGCAATTTTTATTATACCAGTGGGCCTGATTTTTTGCCCGAGGCCGCACATTGTTAGTGGTATAGAAGTAATCTGCTAGAGTGGAGAAGAGCTTATTATGTATACACTGTAACTCCTGGGCGTAGGATGAGTCACAGTTGGTGCCCACATGATCACATGCCTCTCCTAGAGAGCAGGCAACTACTTTATATAACTCGGCTAGTTTCTCTGGAGCTAGCGCGACCGATGCCCACCTAATGCGTCTGCTCCCGCCACTGTAACCAGATTAGAAATAGTGTGAGACTCTGATGTCCCCGACTCATTATAGTGACCCAGAGTACAATTTAATTCTTAAGACAAAAGGTTATGGTCGCTATCTACCCTTGGAATCACTGTGAATGCTCTCGTTTGTAACCAGAATTCCACATTGACCAAGATGTAATCAATGGTCGTGCATTTCCCTGGTCTGTTATAGGTACTTGAACAAGGAACGTCGGGAAGCAGTCTACCATTGCAGGCCCTGAGGGAGTGGGTTACTACTAGCATATTTATCTGGAGCGCCAGGGGCGATATGCGTTTAACCGGGTACATAGTGCACTCCAGAATATGCCAAATGGAATCCTCGACTGAAGTTACAGAGGGGATCCCGGCAAGCGGTTCAAAATGGCAATTAAGAACACCCACAATAATTTTAGGGGTCGGAGGTGGAAATAAGAGAAGAAGTTCCTCAAGGGTCTCTAACACAGATACAGCCAATTGATAAGGTGTCGGACAGAGATATATGTTAATCACAACCAATGATGAACCGTCCAAAAATTTAAGCTCTATGCACAAAATGTCTGGGTAGTGGGAGTCTATTACCTTAACTGAGCACCCCAGATGTGAGGCCACCCAAGTACACAACCCACCCGAGGGTCTTCCCTATGGGTCCCTGCACAGCTGGGGATTGAAATGTAGCATAGCCCACCCTAGCAGGAGCAGACACTTACCAGATCTCTTGGAACAAGCACAAGTCGTGCCGGTCCATCAGATCTCCCCAGTCTGGGTTATCCTGCTTGGAGCCCAACCCTGATACATTCCGGGACCCAATCAAGGATCTACGAATCTCAACTCTATCAACGGTGACTGTAGTAGGATGGGGCACATTAAGAGGGGAGGGACCTATGTGTGTTTGAGAGTCCAGCTCCCTTCCAACTCCTCTCTGGATGCTTGTTGCACTTGGTGGAGAAGTTGCCTTACCCGCCTCCGTCTTCCTAATGGCCAACACCGGTAGCCCCCGCTCATTGCTCACACCCAAAACCGCATTGCTCCTAGCTAGATTTAGGACCATCTCATTGGTCCCCAATGAAGGGGTTAGTCAATCTACGTTGCTCAGAGCACTGAAGCTATTAGCTACAGGTAAGTTGAATTCTAACTCCTGGCCGTCCTGGTGAAAGTAGGTTTGGATAGGCCCCCCTGATACTGATGCTCGAGAGTAAAAATACCCCAAGTGGAGGGTATTGATTGACCCGCATTAATGGGGCCTCCATAATCTATAATGTAGCCAACCACTCCGGGGTCCCTTAAATTGACAATTACACAGTCCCCCCCTAATATCTTTTGGTCTAGTCCCTAGCCAACTGACTCTTCTAGCGAATAGAATTTCCCCCTGGCCTGCACCCATTAGGGGTCTATGTCTATTGAGCCAGAAGATGATTTTGTTCTTCAGCTCTGGGAAAGTTTCCCCTTGCATACCAACCAGTGGAGGAACTTCTGTTAAAACCACCACGGAGGGAGATGCTTCGGGTGGTAGCTGAGGGCAAGGAGGGGGATTTTGGATTTCATTTACGGTAGATTTCAGGGCGGGATTGTACAGAGATCTGCTAGGTTCCAACCGCTGTACTCCAGGGGCTTTTGCATTAAGGAGTGGAACTCGAGAAGTCACGCTAGATGTATCTGCGAGTATTGTGGATTGGGTAGATGGGTCTGGGACATTTGTGACAGAAATAGAGGTACTAGTCTGCGTATTCAAAGGGACGAGTTCCTGTGGCAGGTTATTTAAGCGAACGCCTTTGCTAGAGCTAGGATTTTTAGTGGCCTGCTTAGTTTTACCTACGGCCGTTTGCGTGGCAATATTGCCTGCGATAGATGCTGGTTGTACGCCTCCTGCACCTTTGTTATTTAACAATGAAACTAACTTATCACCTCTACATAACAGGGTTTTAAAATGAGAGTTGATGAGCAGTTCCATTTGGGCCAGAAAATCAATTAATAGGTGGGTAACCCAGACCGGGGGTGCTAAGGAAGAGAAAACTGGGCCTGGATCTGGCAATGGAGAATCAGGTATGGGTACAGCTCTTTTAGCTGCTTTTTTAACAGGTTGCGACTACTTAGATTTGCAGCGGGGTTTACGTACCTTTTTGCATACCTGGGGAGGTTACAGGATCAACTGGAACAATCAACTGGAACAATCTGGGCACATGGTAGATCAACAAAGGAGGACATTAGTATTGAGTCAGGAGAATTAACCGTAGCTAAGAAAGATCCCCAGTAGGCAGAGGAGGGGGGATAACGGGTGTAAGAGAGAGTCGTCTTTCAGTGTTCTCTATGGCCGACGCCACTACCCCTATTGTCTTTTGGAGCATTTTATCAATAGCTGTTAAGCTCGGCAATGGTTGGATTGTTGCTGCTTTTTGTCTTGTCAAGGGGCGGGAAATTGGTGGATTGGGTTTACCCATCGTGCTCAAAATGAATTCCTTATTCTATTTTTTGTTTCATGCACTCAAGTCTATTTAGTGACAATAAAAGACAATAAGATAAGATTATATAAGGCCTGACAAAAATGTCTAAGATAATAAACAGAACCCAAAACTATAAAATCTGAATTAGATAAGAGTAATTACCACACTAATAAGAGTAGACAAGAGTCCCAGTGTTCACTTTCAAGGGAACCAAATGGGATGGCCCAGCCCGGCATGGACTCGCCCTGGACGGCCACAGACGGCCCGCCCTTTGTCCGGGCTTAGCCCGGCGCCATTCCGTGCGCGTCCCACGGCGCGGGTGGACGTACACTAAGTTATCCTTTCGGTGAATAAAGGGAGGGGCAGGCTGGCTCCTGCTTCCCCACTGGCCTCTGGGCTCCGCGGTCCGTGCCGGTGAAAAATCTGGGCTCCAAGTACGAGCGTCTCCCGCGAAGTGGGAGACACGAGAAGTTAAATAAGCCCCCGGTGAATGAGGGAGGGGCAGGCTGGCTCCTGCTGACCCGCTGGCCTCTGGGCTCCGCAGTCCGTGCTTGTGAAGAATCCAGGCTCCAAGTGCGAGTAAATAAAACATGGGGTATAACACTTAGGCCTTAGGAAAGAGTTTGCTCAGAGCTCCACATCACACCAAAAGTCTTGGGAACTTCAAAACAGAAGAACATAGGTGGGGTAACTCAGGTAGCTCCTCGGTATAGGTCTCCAGACGGCACGAGTGGGTAAAAACAGCAAAGATGCCATAGTCCAGGTGGTGTTCCCTGACACTGAACAAACGTTGGCCCTTAAAATGTTGTTTGGATGGAGATGGTGACCTTGGTGGTCACAGGGCTGGCTTCATTTCTCCAAAGGTCAACAAAAGTTTGGGTGATGAATGCCAGTCTGTGGAAGGAACATGCCTTATTGCAATGCCGATTTCTATACTGCTGCTCCGATCCACCAAGCCTTTCAGTAAGTGGGTCGCGTTGGCAGCTTAACTTAGAAGAGAACGGTGGCATTGTCAGTGCGGGCTCTCACCATCCTGGATCTTAGCACCAGTAGGAAGGTCTTCAATCTCAAGATTGCCTTCAGCACCATCACATTGATGAGCATGCGCCTATATAGCTAGTCCTGTAAAGCCTCTGTAGAGTTCCGCGCGATGGTCGGCCACATCCCCAGCTGTGCTCTGATGAGTAGGGAGCAAACCGTCGGCAAGGGACAAGGCGAGCCATGGAAATATTTGCCATGGAAATATTTGATGTACTTGCTCATCATTCCAGGATCAGAACGCAAGAAGGGTGAACCGAGATGAGCTTTGCTTGGATGTAAAGTTGCTGGTTTCCATGTTCTGCCAGATGATGCTCCAGCAACATGTAAGTCCAGATGCAGGTCCTGGGCTCACTGTTGCACTGAAACCAACCTATACCCATCTGAGAAGCCACAATCAGGGTGGAACCAGTCTTGGTTTGCTTGTGTTGGGTTCCTAGTGTTCCGGTTGAGAGAGGAGCTTGGCAGTTCAGGCTGGACTGTTCCTATTGGATCAGAAAGATTTGCATATAAAGGGATCCAATCGGAGGCGGGATGCAGTTCGAATGGCTGAGATGAGTTCAAGCATCCCATCCGTCACTTTTGGGTTTACTTCACGAGCACTTGGTGTATTCCTCCTAGAAGTGGACACTCAGAAGGCTGTTTTGGAAAGTTTTGTGTAGTACAGTTTACGTCAGAATTTGCATCTTCTGCCAAGAGACAGGACGGGTTTAGGTTGTAGAGATGTAGGGTGAGGCAGTGCAACAAGATAATGGAAGTAGCTCCTCTGCCCCTTCATTGTGGCAGGCCCATGCACCTGATCTTAAAAGGAAGCGCCATGCTACCTCTTGCAGAAGTTCTAGATTGAAAGGCTGTCGAGGACTCGTGCTTGTTTGGTCATCGGGGTCCAATGGTGGAATGAAATGCCTTCCACCCACTAGAGTTGAATGAACCACTCTGATAGGACCAAGGGCAGCTAGTCCACATGTATGCTAGTGGAATCTTGGCCACGCCTGCTGTGGCGTGACCAGCCTGGTGGTCACGTTCTTAGTGGCTGTGTCGTTGATTTCAGCGGTTGAAGCTTGACGGGCTCTGTGCTCAGGTGGAGCAGAACCTGCATGATTACCAAGCATAATATGGGAGCTAAGAGGGGTATTGGTCAAACTCATGCCATGGAGTGGAGAACTGTCCATGAAAGAGCTCTAGTTGACACATCGGAGGGAGAATCTCCAGACACGTGGCCTCTTGTCCATGTGAGAGGATGTTACTTTACCTTTTAGGGAACCTGGCATCTCTGCCACTGACCGAGCTGAGGTTCCTGTAGAGAAATACAGGAGTGTCCGTGTAGGCCCTGTAATGCCTGTAATGGAAAGAGCAGCACAGGAGCTGCACCCGAGATGGTGGGAGCAGCACAGGAGCGGCACCAGGGATGGAAGGAGCAGCACAGGAGCTGCACCAGGGATGGAAGGAGCCGCACAGGAGCTGCACCAGGGATGGAAGGAGCCGCACAGGAGCTGCACCAGGGATGGAAGGAGCTTCACCAGGGATGGAAGGAGCCGCACATGAGCTGCACCAGGGATGGAAGGAGCCGCACAGGAGCTGCATCAGTGATAGAAGGAGCTGCACAGGAGCCGCACTAGGGATGGAAGGAGCCGCACAGGAGCTGCACCAGGGATGGAAGGAGCCGCAAAGGAGCGGCACCAGGGATGGAGGGAGCCGCAAAGGAGCAGCACCAGAGATGGAAGGAGCCGCACAGGAGATGCGCCATGGATGGAGGGATCTGAAAAGGAGCTTCACCAGGGATGGAGGGAACCGCAAAGGAGGTTCACCAGGGATGGAGAGAGCTGCACCAGGGATGGAGAGAGCTGCACCAGGGATGGAAGGACCCTCACCAGGGATGGAGAGAGCTGCACCAGGGATGGAGGGACCCTCACCAGGGATGGAGGGACCCTCACCAGGGATGGAGGGAGCTGCACAGGATCAATCAATCAATCAACCATTTGTAGAGCATGCTACATAGCCGCGAGGGTCTCAAGACGCTGGGGAGGGGAGGGGGCCTCTACTGATCGAACAGCCAGGTCTTTAGAAGTCTCCTGAAGGTCAGCAGGTCTTGGGTCTGTCTTAGGCTCAGTGGGAGGGTATTCCAGTTCTTGGCGGCGAAGTGGGAGAAGGATCTCCTGCCAGTGGTTGTTCTTTGGATGTGTGGGACGGTGGCGAGTGCGAGGTCGGCGGAGCAGAGCTGGCGGTTAGGGATGTAGAAGGAAAGTCGTCTGATGAGGTAGGCTGGGCCTGTCTCGTGGAGTGCCTTGTGTGCGTGGATGAGGAGCTTGAAGGATATCCTCTTGTTGACGGGCAGCCAGTGCAGGTTTCTCAGGTGGGGGATGATGTGGCCGTGGCGTGGGACTCTATGTCCTCTGATCAGTAGTGCTGAAGTATTTTGATGAGCTTGGTCGTGGTTCCTGCGTAGAGGGCGTTTCCGTATTCGAGTCTGCTGCTGACGAGGGCCTGGGTGACTGTTCTTCTTGTATCTGTCGGGATCCACCTATAGATCTTGCGGAGCATGCGGAGGGTGTTAAACCCTTCTGTGCTCATGACGAGCTCAGCTCGTCATGAGGCACAGTGTTCGTGTGCTCATGACGAGCTGAGCTAGTCATGACCACTCCCATTTCTATTATGGTCCAGCACAGCAGGCAAATATCTCAAGCAGCCAAGGTGTTAAAGCAGGAGGAGGAGACGGCGTCGACTTGCTTGGTCATGGAGAGCGTTGAGGCGAGGATGATTCCCAGGATGCGTGCATGGTCGGTGGGTGTCGGGGCTGTCCCCAGTGCCGTCGGCCACCAGGAGTTGTCCCAGGCTGATGGGTTGGAGCCGAGGATGAGGACCTCCGTTTTGGCCGAGTTCAGCTTCAGTCGGCTGATCTTCATTCAGTTGCAACGAGGATTGGAGGATGTAGGAACTGGAGGTCTCCTTAGTTTTAGTTTTATGCTCAGAACATCAATGATGGAGTCCAGGCCGAGTATCAAGGATAACATGGAGATAAAACATGCAGAGGCATCTGGAGGGACACAGGAGAAACTGGGCAACTCCTGATACAAATGCTGAATGGTCGGAAAGAATCGGATCTGTCAGCAATGAAACCTACAACCCCTAAAGGAGGAGCTCGTCAGAGGAGAGTTGTCAAGGAAATGAGTTTCGAGAACCAACAGTGCCAACTAATGAAGATCCAGACTCTCTGCCGGGGATGTAGGGGCCAATTTTTGCTCCTCCATGAAAAGGGCCAGCAGAGAAGGTAACAGGGCCACATACAACAGGAGTGAAGCAGCTGGGCACCCATATGTTGGCAATGAAAGGGCCAGTGCCTCAATGTGTTAGATGAACATCCAGATGTTGGAGGTGGAAGGGCCAGTGCCTCAATGCGTTTTCCTACTCCGCCTCTCGGATTTTGGAGGGGTCTGATGGAGTGTTCCAAAATTGAGGGAGGCCCATCACCTGTGCTTCTTGCACAGAGGCCCTCCGCTCGCTCAGAGTACCTCGGGAAACCTATACTATTTATCTTAATGTGAGCTAGTTACAAATGATCCACTTGGGTTGGCCTATACCTTTTGACTCCCTCCTTCCATTGGTCAACTGCCAGAATCGCTTTAGATGACCCTCCATGCATATAACTCCCATATGAACATATCCTGTGCTTCTTTTTGTTCACCAGAGATCCAGGGATCTGCCAGGCTCTGGAACCTGCAGCTCAATACATATACACGTGTCAGGGGTGGCTTTTATTCATTTCAGGTTGGCTTGGATGGTATTTTACCTTTCCGAAACTGTAATACTGTGCCTGGTGTGATAAATGGCTTTTGTCATTTTACAGCTCGGCGTGGATAGCACTGTGCTAATCCTAATGAGGAAATAGAAATTTTACATGGCCAATGTGTCCCCTGCTTGTACCCCCACGTTTAGTGTACTTGCATGACACCCATGTATTTTCCCTCTCATGACCTGTAATAATAATGCCTCTGCATTTGCGTCCCACATTAGGATGTCAGTCACCAAGCCTTCCATGTAAGACACGTTAATTCTGCACTGAGGCCCATGTTGCCATGTGTTTGCATTGTGCACGTTTAATAAAATCGAGATGAACCCATTTTGTGGCTCAGCCTGAGCCAGTCTCTGAATTAAGGTTTTCAGGTCTCCAGACACTCTGAAAGCTGCAGCTACGTATCCCTGACCTCTCGCATACTTTTGGCTCAGCTACATTACAACGTATCCCTTTATCCAAGGAGGAAAGAACTGACAATTGTGTGAAGATTTATCAATAAATTTTGAAGTCTTTCTTTCATCCACAAGGATTCTGCTACCTCTTATACTTGCTGATTGAAATTGCAGTCAAAACACCTGGTGCATGGTGCAATTTCTGATTCTTCAATCAAAAACTCAGGGCATTAGGCCATTCTGTCCACACTACAGGTGTGAGCGTCCTCCAAAATTACCTCATTTTATTTAATAGATTGCATCCTTGCAGGGTCAGAGAAGAATTTAGATTTGTTTTGTGTGGTGGAAGTAGGCCTATTTATGACAACCCACCTATCAAACACAGGATATAAAGTCCCATTTGTTGTAATACCATCTTTCGTGTTTGTTTTCATGTTTGTTCATTTTATTAACTATTTCAACTTATACCGGATATCCTCCTTGAGCCAATTAGATATCACTTTGGAATTAGGTTTCCTACGTGTGAGTGAGACAAAAGAGGAGATATCAGAAACTGCATTAGGTGCAGTGTAGTAGGACAACATATCCCTCATAGCTCTGTCTACACAATCACCAACAGTATGTGCCAGTTGAATAGTTTCTTAACATTTTGTTAATTCTTTCAACAAGACCATTGGCTTTAGAGCAATAGAGTTTTGATACAACTTCTATTCTATTCTATTCTAAGGGTTTGGTAAAGCGCGACAGCTGCCCCAGCGAAGAGGTGTCCCGGCGCTGAGAAGAGTCACAGAACCTACCAGATAGGAGGTAGGGAGAGTGAAGAGCTAACCAGAGGGGAACAGGAGGGTCTTGATGGCCTTTCGGAAAGTAGGAAGGCTATCTAGGGAACGAATGTTAAGGGGCAGAGTATTCCAAAGCTTAGGTCCTAGGACCCTGAAGGAGCGGCCTCCGGTGCGGCAGAGCTTAGCGCGGGGAACGCTCAGGAGATACTGGTTAGAGGAGCGCAGGTCACGACCTGGAACGTAGGGACTGAGGAGATTTTGTAGGAGAGTGGGACTTCCCAGTTTGAAAATTTTGAAGACCATGATGAGGGCTTTGAATTGAATTCTGGAGTCAACAGGCAGCCAGTGAAGTTTGCGAATGGTAGCTCTGGCTGAGCATCTGCGGGGAAGGCCGACTAACGCTCTTGCCGCCGCATTTTGCACGCGTTGGAGTCTAGCTATTTCAGCTTTGTTTGCGCCTAGGAGGAGGACATTCGCGTAGTCCAAGCGAGAAAGGATAGTCGCTTGGACAATCAGCTGGCGGACCTTCTGGTCGAAAAAGCCAAGTATAGGGCTGAGACTTCTCAGTAGACCTATACAGGTGGCGGCCACCTTCTTGGTGTGAGTCTGGAAGCTGAGTGAGGCGTCCATCCAGACTCCTAGATTTTTCACAAGGGACTTAAAGGGGGAAGGGACCAAGGGATGACGGCCACCAGTGCTCATTCCAAAGGCTGGTGTTCTTTGCCAAGGAGTAGCATTTCCATTTTTCCCGCGTTCAGTTGTAGGTAGTTATCCGTCATCCATTGCGCCACTGCTGCCAGGCCGTTTCTGAACCTGGAAGCCGCGATGGAGGGGCTTTCCGTGAGGGTGATGACCAACTGGGTGTCGTCGGCATACGACACCAGCGTCAGCCCCAACTCTTTGGCCACCGTAGCAAGAGGCTGCACGTACAGGTTGAAAAGGGAGGGGCTCAACGTTGAGCCCTGAGGAACTCCCTGTGCTATGGGGTGGGGTTTGGAAAGAATAGGAGGGGCTGACACCCGGAACGATCTGTCCTTGAGGAAGGAGCAGAACCAGGTCAGGGCGAGGCCAGAGACTCCGGTCATCTCCAGACGCTTAAGAAGGATGTCATGGGATACCGTGTCAAAGGCTGCGCTGAGGTCGAGAAGAATCAGCGCAGCACTTTGACCAGAATCTAAGATCGTTCGGAGATATTCGGAGGTGGCCAATAGGGCAGATTCCGTACTGTGGCCTGGTCTGAACCCATTCTGGGATGGGTCCAGGATGTCATTCAGGTCCACATGCTTGGAGAGGACGCCGTTAACGTGGGCCTCTGCAATTTTAGACATCCAAGGGAGCAAAGATATGGGTCGGAAGTTTTCCGGCTTAGATGGATCTAGGGATGATTTTTTGATGATGGGTGACACCCATGCCTGTTTCCAGGCTGCCGGAACAGTGGCAGATGAGAAAGAGAGGTTGAGTATGTCAATCATGGAAGGCATGAAGTGGGGTTGCGGGGTGCACTCCTTATTTCCGTCGTTATAACCTTTCAATATGATTATCCTGTGTTTTAATGGGTGTGCTGGAAGGGGAGGAGAGGCCAATCTCCACAGAGAAAGAATGAATTAGTACTAGTGACTGACGTCATTAGACCCTATCCGCACTACCTTTGGCTGAAATCCATCTGCCTTTGTAATCCCAATGAATAAACAATGCTTAAAGTTTCCAAACAAAATTTATTGTTGTAGCTTTTTTCAGTGCTTTTCAAAATTCATTCACTTATATGTTTTGAGATTAATGCTTGTTCATGTTTTTGTTGTTCAAGTTCAAATCACTGATTTGATAAACAAGACACGCTCATGAATAATGTAAAATAATAATTTTTCTTCTCCCAATGCATTTCGGGATTATATCCCTTCGTCAGGGGCACTAAAAAACAAATCAAACATTTTTATCCTCTGTCTTTCAGCACACTGTGTTGTGAATTATTAGGTTTAACAAACTAGAATTCATGGATCACAAAAAACATGTAACTATTTTTTAGAAATTAACTCTGTTGAACATGCTGGTAAATTAACATCATACAAGGTGAACATTGCGAGGTAAGAAAAAGAAAGTGGGTGAGAGAATCAATAATGATGTACCAAGTACGTTGTATGAAAATATGGGAAAAGTAGACTGATCTCACTCTTATTAGAAACTCATTGAAAGCTGTTAATGTTGATTGTTTATACTGCGAGAAGTATAATGGAACTGAGGTTATTAAAAACACGATACAGTGCTTAGTTTCATACCGTGTCTTGAATGTCCGTTGTTCCTAGAAAATGGATGGCCACTTCTGTAGGTTAGACTGCTGCGAAGTCTACAAGATGAATAATATTGATATGATTGTAAATCAGAAGTGTGGGCACGATTCTTAACTGAATAACTGAAAAGAAGAAGGGTCACCTTAGTTTTTTCAATGAATCTGACGTAATTCTCGAGAGCGGCGTCCTCTTGAAAGTGGTCGGTTCTCTGATAGGTGAAAACTCGTGCGGGGTTTCTGCAGTATAAATGTAAATATATTTGTAATAAGATGTAGACCGAGCAAGGTAATGGTGAATGACCTAATATAAACTAATGTATACCTATTTGGTTCGAAAATCCCGTGAATGCATAAATACGTGGAGCTGTCTGACTGTCTATCCCCTTCCAATTGGCTGAGAACTGATATCTAAAAACAAAGACAGATCAATTTAGTTCCAAAGTCATAAAGGGATCCTGGCGCTTAATATATAAATGACACAAAGTGACTACCTGTGTTCCGCAATAATTTTGGAAGACTGGGCTCCCTTAAGCTAAGATATCTTTCACGGATGCTTTTCAAATGCGGAAATGTCGGCGCTCGTCTGAAATTAAAGTAAAATGAATCAATCCTCTAATTCTTGCTGGAAATATTATGCGTGCAATAGCTTGCTGAGAATAAATACCTGTGATGGCGAAATGCTCCTGGTTAAGCTCTAGAAATGGAGTGGATCAATGACAACACAAAAAAGTATTTGACAGTCAAACATCCACGATGTCCAGAACTTTATATGCTCCCCAAAATTCACAAAAATGCCACTGATCCACCAATGAGACCCATAGTCAGTGGGTGTGGGTCATTGTTTGAACCGTTGGGAACATATATTGATGAATTTCTCCAAATCTTTGTACAAGGGTGGATCACATACATTAAAGACACTGGTCACTTTTTACAATGTCTCAATGAAATCACAGTATAAGGCAATGACATCTTGCTATGCACAATAGATGTATCATCTTTGTACACTTCCATCCCTCTGGCTGAAGGTTTGGAAGCATGTGAATGGGCACTGTTGCAATTGCCAAATTTGAGAGCAAACAAAATATTCATTCTTGAGTTACTTCAATTCTGTTTACAACATTCATATTTTAAATGGAACAATGAGTACTTCCTACAGATTAGTGGGACCTCAATGGGATTTTTAGGAGCCCCGTCTTTTGCTAACACCTTCATGGCAAAGTATGAGAACGACTTCATCCTCACAGAAAACATCTGGAAAAGGCACACTGTTTTCTATAAAAGATTCATAGATGATATGTTTCTGCTATGGAAAGGCCCAGAAACTCTTCTGATTGAAAAAATTCAAGAATTAAACCAGAGAAACTCAAGAATACAATTCACCTTCACAATCAGCGAACAAGAAATACCATACCTAGATGTACTAGTACAACTTCAAAACAACAGAATAGAGACCGCGGTTTACCATAAACCAACAGACAGAAATAACACTTTGGCTTACAACAGTTTCCACCCAAGGAACCTTGTGCGCTCTTCCATTTTCGCAACTCATACGTTGCAAAAGAATAGCATCAACCCCAGAAGCCCTAGAAACAGAAATTAACAACCAAAGACAAAGATTCACAGCCAAAGGATATCCCGATGAAGTGATAAAAAAAGCAGAAAATAAAATCACAGAAATTCCAAGAGAACAATTGTTACAAACTAAACCCAAACCAAGAACGGAACGTCAAGTCTTTGTAACTAAATATTCCACTCAAGCTAATTCAATTAAAAAGATTATCAATTCCAGATGGGAACTGCTACAAAAGGAGGAAAATTTTCATGGCATTTTTGCCAATAAACCTTTGTTCGCGCACACCAGACATCTCAATTTGCAAGAAATGGCAACCCGTACAAAGGAGAACACAGAATCTACAAGCTCCCCTAAAGGCATGAAAAAATGTTACAAGTGCACTCATTGCAATAATGTAATGGAAGGACCATTCATACAACATCCTCAAACTGGCAAGAAAATCAAACTCAGGCAACAAACTAATTGTGATTCAACGTTTGTGATTTACAGCATAAAATGCCCTTGTGGAAAGTTGTACATAGGCAAAACAGAGCGAAAAATCAAAGTTAGAATCACAGAACACAAGAGTCGAATACGAAACAAAACTTTAACATCAAGCTTAGTATCTCATTGGACAGAAATGAAGCACACGATTCCGCAACTAAGATTTCAAGTTTTGGAACAGATTCAACTTAAACCTGATCGCAACAATCAGAACTGGTTATCACTAAGAGAGATTTGGTGGATCGACTTTTTACAAACCCAAACACCAAAAGGTCTTAATGACAAAATTGATATGACATGTTTCCTGTAATTATTTAAACTTGTTTAAAACAGTGACTCTTCATTGTAGAGAGATCAATTTGTATCCAGATATTTTTTCTTGAACTCTTCACATTAATTCTGTATATCTGACAAGAAATGTATCCTCACAAATATTAAGTGTATTTACAGGCCGGATTGGCAATTTACAGATTTATTATACACAGTATCAACATCTATAACGTAAGAACATTGTTGTCGATCTATTTAGATTTTACATTTATTATAGTCGACTACAAAAAAACACATTCATCACAACACTTTGTTTCATTCAGCATCTTTTATCACCATTCCTCCAGCATCATCAAAGGGAGAGACAGAATTTTTTTCTTTTCTATGGGCTATCTTCTTAACATATCTTTCTAGCTCACTTATACCCCCACATCTCATTCTTTTTTAAATTACGCTAGCGTTTTCCACATTTGTGCAAAGTTTACAGTTCACTTCCATTTTCTTGGAAGAAATAGTCTGATCTTAATCACTGATATAGGCATCAGTTCGTTCATCATACTGTAGTCCGTTGTTCAATTTAGTGCTCGCAGTTTTAAAGCAAAGAGGATCCCCTCTCGCAATCACAGACAGAGACAGTATTTTTTCCATTTCGTTTACCGTCCGGGTTCTCACTTCCGCAGTCCGTTCTTTATCTTCAAGTTCGTAGTTGTAGGCGAAAACATGGAGGATCTTCCCTCGTTCCCGCGGTTTGGACGCCGATCGTAAGATGTGAGCTCTCGGTGTACAGGTATTTACTTCCAGAACTTCAGTATTTTCTAGAGTTCACCGAAACTTTAGACTATAAATTCAATCTTTTTAAATTTTAGACGGGCATCGAGTTTTTGAACCAGCAGACTTTGGTGACGTTCTTCACAGTTAACTTGCACTCCTGTTAACCAGGAGCATTTCGCCATCACAGGTATTTAGTCTCAGCAAGCTATTGCACGCATAATATTTCCAGCAAGAATTAGAGGATTGATTCATTTTACTTTAATTTCAGACGAGCGCCGACATTTCCGCATTTGAAAAGCATCCGTGAAAGATATCTTAGCTTAAGGGAGCCCCAGTCTTCAAAAATTATTGCGGAACGCAGGTAGTCACTTTGTGTCATTTATATATTAAGCGCCAGGATCCATTTATGACTTTGGAACTAAATTGATCTGTCTTTGTTTTTAGATATCAGTTCTCAGCCAATTGGAAGGGGATAGACAGTCAGACAGCGCCACGTATTTATGCATTCACGGGATTTTCGAACCAAATAGGTATACATTAGTTTATATTAGGTCATTCACCATTACCTTGCTCGGTCTACATTTTATTACAAATATATTTACATTTATACTGCAGAAACCCCGCACGAGTTTTCACCTATCAGAGAACCGACCACTTTCAAGAGGACGCCGCTCTCGAGAATTACGTCAGATTCATTGAAAAAACTAAGGTGACCCTTCTTCTTTTCAGTTATTCAGTTAAGAATCGTGCCCACACTTCTGATTTACAATCATATCAATATTATTCATCTTGTAGACTTCGCAGCAGTCTAACCTACAGAAGTGGCCATCCATTTTCTAGGAACAACGGACATTCAAGACACGGTATGAAACTAAGCACTGTATCGTGTTTTTAATAACCTCAGTTCCATTATACTTCTCGCAGTATAAACAATCAACATTAACAGCTTTCAATGAGTTTCTAATAAGAGTGAGATCAGTCTACTTTTCCCATATTTTCATACAACGTACTTGGTACATCATTATTGATTCTCTCACCCACTTTCTTTTTCTTACCTCGCAATGTTCACCTTGTATGATGTTAATTTACCAGCATGTTCAACAGAGTTAATTTCTAAAAAATAGTTACATGTTTTTTGTGATCCATGAATTCTAGTTTGTTAAACCTAATAATTCACAACACAGTGTGCTGAAAGACAGAGGATAAAAATGTTTGATTTGTTTTTTAGTGCCCCTGACGAAGGGATATAATCCCGAAATGCATTGGGAGAAGAAAAATTATTATTTTACATTATTCATGAGCGTGTCTTGTTTATCAAATCAGTGATTTGAACTTGAACAACAAAAACATGAACAAGTATTAATCTCAAAACATATAAGTGAATGAATTTTGAAAAGCACGGAAAAAAGCTACAACAATAAATTTTGTTTGGAAACTTTAAGCATTGTTTATTCATTGGGATTACAAAGGCAGATGGATTTCAGCCAAAGGTAGTGCGGATAGGGTCTAATGACGTCAGTCACTAGTACTAATTCAATCATGGAAGGAAAGAAGAAATCAAGCAAGTCCATGAAGTGGGTAGGGCTCATAGGGTCCGCAGGGGAACCGGACTTCACCTTTCTGCACAGTTTGATTAGGTCGTCCGGAGAAATATCAGGGATTTGAGTAAGAGGGGTGAAGTTGGAAGTGGGATTGGTGGGATTGATAGGGTGGAGGGGGTGCTGAGAGAAAGTTTTGTAAATATTTTCAACTTTCTCCACAAAGTATGTAGCGAGTTGCTCACATTGTTCAGCAGATGCAATATTGGGGGAGGGTGACCTGGTGCTCTGAAGTTCTTGGACTAGTTTGAAGATTATTTTTGCAGGGTTTGAACTTGAGTTGATTTTATCAGCGTAGAAAGCTGCACGAGCCGTGCGAATAGCTTTGTGATACGATTTTAGTTTCAATGTATAGTTGATTTTGTCTTTACCGTCAAAGTCTTTTCTCCAGGGATGCTCTGCTTTTTTACATTCCTTGCGCATGGTTTTGAGAGCGTCATTGTACCAGGGGTTGGAGGGTGTGATACGCCCTTTGGTCAGTTTTGCTGGAATGAGAGTGTCAAGTCCACCCGTAATCCAGTCATTAAAGGCGTTATAGGTCGTATTGATATCTTGGTTGTCTACCCGATGGAATTCCCCAAGGAATTCTGGACAGTTGTTTTTTTTTTTCAATTGTGTCATCTCATAGGAGACAAACTGAACCCCACTGTCAGAGACTATGGTGCCGGGTACTGGTTATTTAGAAACAATATCAGGCAGAAAATCCGAAAGTAGACTGGAGTTTGTATTATTTAAAGACTTAGTAGTGACCTAGTGACAATGATAATCTACCATCACAAACATGTATTCGTTAATAACTTTGAATATTTTGATTGGCCCTATAATGTCAAGACCCAGCTTGTTCCAATGTTTGGATGGTACTTTCCCTGGGAAAACGGGTCCTTGCGGCTTACCTTGATATTGTCTCTATAACCGCATGCAAAACAGTCCTTAACGTTGTTCTCTACCATGGAATCCAAGATTAGAAACCAGTATTCAGCCTTTATTGTGCTCGTGGTCATGTTTCTGACTAAAAGGCCCTCTTGGGCAATGTCTACTCTATATTCACAGGTTTGCAGGTGCTGCAATTGTATCAGCTGCCAATGATGGACAGTTCATTCCTTTACAATCCAGAATGGTTGGAGGTCTACTGATAAATCCATGCATTTTTCCGGCGACCCACTATGTTTTATGCTTGAGTACGGTTAAGGTGTTATCGCTCTGTGCACTGATCGCAGGAATATCCATAGCAAGGACAGCGCCTTCAGGTTGACCCTTACCTTGCACACACATTTCAACGGGATGGGCAGACAGCAACAATCGTTCTTTGCTCAAAGAACATATTCTATTTTGAAATTATCACCTTGTAAACCATTTACAGATAAATGGAGTAGCTTTCCCTATACGGTTCGTGGAGAATATGGGGATCCCTTGTTTGTGATCAGTCCTTAAGGCAAAGGCAAACCCCTTGGAACTTACAATTCCTAATTGGCCAATATTAGGGTCGTTGATTCAACTCTGCATCCTTCAATTTTCTTTTAGGCACAGGCTACAATTCTTTCCACATTAACAGTTTGAGATCAGGTGTCAGCTAGGCCTTTGTTACTGGCATCGGTAGTTAAAGTCTTGAATCTGGTGTGAAAATGACCTATATTAGGGGCATTACTGATTGCCTCTTTAATTTTATTAAAGGTTCCTTGATATTGCTTTGCCCATTCAAAGGAATTCCCTTTTTAATTAATACTGTAAGAGGTGCACATGGTGTACACATTTTTTATGTACTTGGACATATATTCTACAAGGTCCAGGAATGACTTTAGTTCCTCTTTACATGTAGGGAATGGTGCCAATTAGGAGCCCTCTAAATTGTATTTGGGTTTAATCCCTTCCTAGATGCAATGCCTCAAGTATACCATTCAACTGGCTTGAAACTAATTTTATATTTTTATATTCTTATGGTGAAACCTGCATCTTTTACTTTGCAAAAGACTTATTTCAGAGTGTAGCTGTGTTCTGATTCACAACTTTCTTAGGTAAAAATGTCATCTTGAAAACATGGGTACCTTATCTAAGGTAGATCAATCTTTTAATGTATTATGCCTCACCAACATTCCACCTAAGAGAATAGGATTAGTGTTATATCATCCTGGCTAATAATCAGGCACCATTAAATTATAATACTTACAGGCAAAGTTTCCCTGCAATGTCATCTCATAAATCAAAGTATATAGGGAACAAGAATCTGCTAAAACATTATAGGTTATGGAATCTAAACTTATAACACATGTAGGGTATGAAACTTTTGATACTATGCTAATTGTATTGGATTGAAAAACACATTTCTTCTACATCCTCCCATTTAAGAATGCGCCCATTCTGGTTTCAAAGTTCTCTATATACTTTGGCTGAGTGCCCTTCCTAGTTACCCTTCCTACAGATCTTTGCTCGTGCTGGACATTTAGGGTTGATTGGCAGGTGATCACTATTGCCTCATCTGAAACATTTAATGTTTCACAATTACCTTTTTGCCTAAGCATTTCGGTCACAATAACGTCACATACTCTGTCGGAGTCTGGAGTATTATTTACACTGGTGTGTACTTTCTGATGCTTCGAGTCACTCATTTCTGTAATAGAAAAAAATTGGTGCGTCGTAGCTATACTTATAGCTTCTGGTAATACTTGTTCTTGACTTTTAGCATTGTTGGTACATCTTACCAACTGGACCCTTATGGTGAGTCTAATAATGATCCAAATTCACATGTGGCGGACAGAGCTCCTTGTACTGCAATGTAATTCACAACTTTCTCGTTCGCCCCTTGAATCCTGGAGAACAATGTAGGTCTTTCTAGTGCAACAATACTCTTTTCACTAAACAGTTCTGTCATTTCTTTCTTTGTTATTTGATAAACATCTGATCGCCCATCACCATGAGTTTAGCCCCACCTACACTAACATCAGTTTCTTGATTAGTTAAATCAAATATCAGCTCCCATGTATTCCAATATTATGCAAAAAATATGTTGTTATCTTAAGGAAGAAACTCTCTCCCCTCCAATGCGATTAAATAGGATTGAACACATTTCACTTCTCTTCCATAGCAGAAACGGTTCCCCAATATCATTATGAAATGATGGGGTTCGGACATACTAGATGTAGCCATAGTGGTAAATATATACAGTTGCAACACCAGAAATAAAGAATGGGCAATATGTGGTCTAAAACAGTCACTTTACATTCAGCACGAACTTTGAGTAGGATAGTAGAATGCCACAGAACAGTCTCAGTAGATCATTGGAAAAGTTCTCCAGATGTGACAGGAACAGAAGGGACATTATTCTCAGCAGTTCTGCTTTTCCGTAGCTTCCTTACAACGATGTAGGCTGTCTGAGTGCAGAACCATAAACTGCCCAAATTACCATAACAACACCAAAAAACATAAGAAAAAAATGCAGCTCAAAAACTTCCTGTGGGCTCACCACAACCTGGAAAAGGGAGGACCAAGAAGACTCTTCTCCTCACTGGATTAATGACGGTGACTTTGCTGCTCTGACCCACTTCATGGAAAACAGGGACAAAGAGTGTCTGCACCAAGCCAGCTCCCAACATTGACTGAAAGAAGACACTGTTGAAAAGCTCCGATCTTTGCGAGTTTGAGGAGCTTAATCTATAGCGGGTAATGGCGGCAGAGCCGATTGTCCCATCAGCTAATCTGGATGACTGGCACCACTTCCTCAGCAGTGTCACGTTATATTGATTTGTATAGCGAACTAATCACCGAGAGGGTATCTAGGGGCCTAGGCAAGGTGTGTAGGAGTGTGGTCCCAAGGTGCTAATATGAAGAGACAGGTCTTGGGGCTTCTTGTGGAACTTAAGAAGTGAGGAGCAGGCTCTGATGTGTCGTCTTGTGCACTGCTATGACGGGACACAGTGTGTCCTGCTGCTCTCACACTTAGAAGCCAAGGTCCATTCGCCATATATGATCGTCGTAACAGAACATAGAGGAGATGTGCCTCTCGGCAAATGCGTGGGAACACGCTGACAAGATCTGTTGTCCTCTGATGGTTTTGTTTATAAAGGATTTTGCAAAAACCACAGTTGATGGACAGAATGCAGAACAATGTCATACATTCACCCCAGTACAGAGATCTGGACCTAAATCCATCGCTTTTTTGCACCCCAGTTCAGACATGGCCATATGCAAATCAGTCTGACCCTGTGCCTCATGGGAACAGTCCAGCCCGAACTGCCAAGCCATGCCTTCCCTGGACCGGAAACAAGCTTCAGAGGACCGGTTTCTGGCATTCCAGCCGTCTTCAGCCCGGCTTGCTTGAATCCAGTGGTGTGGAGAGCATGGGACTATGGCAATATAAAGGATTTTGCTCGGCAAAAACATCGCCAATGAGGTAGTACCACAAAAAAGCGTGAGAATGTGAGTTACAGGTGCAGGAAAGGCAAGGTATCGCCTCCTCACAACTACATCAGACATGATTTGCTAATTTTCCTTCACAGTTACCGGCCAGTGAAATGGTTCAGGCAGGGAAAAATATCAAGGGTGGAAGGACACAGCTGTACCCTGTGCAGAATCCCATCCACGTCGCCAAATCTGAAGACAATCACAGAGAGGCAGATGGAATAAAGGAAGGATTTATTGTCGAAATTGTAGTGCGTCCAATCTCTGCTCAGAAATCCACAACTGCCACTCACCAACTCTCCTCAGACCAACACAAACAATCTACACCGCTGTTTGGCACAGAACACACCAAGTGAAAGAAAGGGGGGGACAAGGGAAAGTAATGTGCCCTGTAGATAATACATTACATACGTCTGATTCCCAAAAACGTTTCTCATGATTGATTTGAGTTTGAAAACTCACAAGTAAGAACCCAGTCAAAATAAAGACGCTAGTCGCAGAAAAATCTGTGTGTCTCTTGCCCGAAATTTGAAATAAATCGCAGAAAAGAGAGATTATTACAGTTTGACAATTTTTATTTCAAAATAAGTTTTCTATCCATCAGAAAGCTTGAAAATACTTTTACAGGGATAAGGGTTAAATTCTCCAAGTGAATAAATACAATCTAAGAGATGAAAGTCACGTCTTTCTTCTGAAACTCACAAACCCCAAACTCTTAGTCTACAGCCAAACCAGTAACTGAAGGCACTTTAATTCAGGAACATTTATGCATTTGATACATTAGGATTTATTTTTATCCGCTTAATGAAGCAGAAGAAACAAACAGTTAAAAACACAAGACAGCAAAAGTAAGGTCAGTAAAATTGACTTCAGAGACAAATTAGTTTACAATACAACTCTTCATTTTTTTTTACATAATTGTACATAATGTGTCACAGTAAGGGGCTACATCTTGCAGACTAACTTAGGAAAAAAAATATCAAAATACCCCAAAACCCTTGATAAGGAAAATGGTGAAGGAGAAGATCCAAGAGTGCGCTCCAGTATTCTTCCCGCCCTGGACTGAACCAATGGGAAGGCTTACTGACCAATGTTGAACAATCTATTACTGGTCAATGGTCCAACTTGGGCAGAAAGAGCCGGTCCCACCTTCCCTGCCTGTATCTTCGGTCCCACCCCCTGCCTGTATCATCGGTCCCACCCCCTTCTCTGTATCATCGTCCCCCCCCCCCTCTCTGTATCATCAGTCCCACCCCTCTTGCCTGTTTCATAGGTCCCACCTCCTTCCTGTATTATAAGTCCCACCCCCCTGCCTGTAGCATCAGTCCCACCCCCCCCTGCCTGTACCATCCTTCCCCTACTGAACGAGATATAAGGAGTGAGAAGAACTTGGCTTGAATGTCTAGTCCTAGGGATTAAAAAAACATGACTTGCGGACTCATTTTGAGTCCCAGAGCACCGGTATAGCTACATCATTTCACCCCACCAGGCGTGACGCACACTACAAAAGGGGTGGACAAACAAGAATCACTGAATACTGGTAACGGTGTCATTGTTTAGGATAAAACCTATGTGAACTTAATTGGTGAAAGACCATTATCTCCGGACATAGTAACAGCAAAGATCTAAGTCTTCAAAGCATGGCTGATGCAGCATATCCTAACAAGCATTGGTAAGCGAACAGGTATTTCAGCCCTAGATAAGAGCCAAAAATACTGAGTTGATTTGGTGGGAACGATGGAGACCTCAACATTACACGACAATATACAAAAAGCCCTGACGAGAGAATTACAAACTATGGCAACAAAGTAGAACAGTGAGCATATTTAAAATGGTGCTTATGAGAACATCTGTGTGGCTCCAGAAGCTGTGGAATCCCCTCTACCGCTTTTCTCAAGCGGTCTCTAGCCTAATTCAACCATTCAACCGCCTGGAGCACACCTCGTAATGGAACTGCAGTCTATACATACCAGTAATAGATGCTTGGGGCAGGAATATGCGCCTCTAGGAAAGCACAAGTTGGGGTAACGGAAGACTGATTCTCACCCAGAATGGGTTCTGTATCATCACACACAAAAAACACAGAGAGACTATGATTATCTTGAATTCTATAGAATATTAAAATATAGTACATATGTATCAAACCATCGCGTGGTTCTAAAACTATAACCTGTCACATGTTGTTAACTTGTTGAAAAGAAAATTCAGAATGGTGAAGCAATTTCATACCATAAACACAGAGTAAAGGCAGAACACTTCCATGGTACGCCAGGTGGAGGGAACTATAATGCCCAGCGAATGACCTTCAGGAGGAAATAGTGCAAAATTGTCTTGAACCTTTAAACAAGTCGGGCACTTAGCCGGTAACAAATCAGCATAAAGGAAGGTAGCTCGGATAACAGGTGCAGAATGTGCTAAAATCCACAGGTTGAGGTCAAGAAAATATTTGAATATCTTCTGTTGATTCAGGAATCCACAGCCAGACTTTACGTCACCAATGGGCTGGGAGTCCCTATGCGGCTGACGCACTAGTCCGTATTTCATCTGCGCACCATCAATCGTTATTGCATAGATGAGCTCAGGAGCGGCTCTTGGGGTCAGGTCCTTCCATTGGTGGCTTGTCGGCCTGCCCTAGACCTCTGGCGCTCAAACCGCACTGACACTATGAGGAACAGCAGCAACGTCGCACCCTGGATTCCCGCCAGCAGGAAGAAGTATTTGTTCAAAAAGCAGCGGTTGATGTTTCCTGAAGAGAAATCAAAAGAAAGGTATGATATCAAAACCAGGTGTAGATCTAGGTCAACACAGCCCTACAGAGTTATAGTCTTTGCAACTAGGCTATAGAACTGAACCTCTTCACCTGAAACTTACCCTCAGTCTTACGTGAAGGGCCTCACCCACTTATATGCTTTAGACTAGTGGTTCCCAATTTTTTCGACCCGCGGCTCCCTTCACCCATTGCCCCTGGCTCCTGGCTCCCCACTGTTTATTTTTGGAGGGTGCGGGAGATGTAAGCCCGGCCTAGGGAGTACTTGCATTTTTCTCCTTGAAAATAATTGGGATGAAGCTGAAGAAGGTATTATAATCATACATGCAGGGTGTTTCTTATTACTAAGGCAACTTCTCTAATAAAATATTCCTAGTTACACTTCTTTGCCCATGCCTTTTTAGAGTACCCTCTAAAACTTTTACATCTCACTTACAGTGCTAAATAGCACCCATATGCATGTAGACCCTATTGCCAAAGTGTTCCTGCACTTAAAGAATATTTGCATGCACTTCCATTTCTACCCATGTCATACATTCCAACACACCTGTCTCAGCAGGGTGACTAACGATTTAATAAACCACATACAGCTTTATTTTTGCTGTCTCCTCCCAAAATTCCCTCCAAATCAATGCACATAAAATAAATTCTACTGATTTTTTATTTTTTAAACGTCCCTCTTTCTTGCTTCCAAATGTTGGCATTAGGCTGTATATGGTGTTCTACTTCCCTGTGCTCAAGGACAGACCAGGCCTGTCTGGAAATGTGTGTGTACTGAAAGAAATGTGCACTGGAAGTACCTTCGATTAAAGTACAAATGTCAATACTTAATAATACTTAGGGAATTTAATAGACAAGACAACTGTACTTTCCTGATCAAATGCATTTTACACCAATGCAAGTTAAGAAAAACGAAACTATTAACAAGTCTAACAAAATAAATCAGGCATCTTCCGCTTACTTTTGGAGTGTCGGAACCTGGGGATCCAGTGAAATATGGAAGGCATCTCCCTGGACATGCCATCAAATAAGCTTTGTTTACAGCTAAATTTACAGCTTTAGGCATGTCACTTACAAATCATCAACATCATGCATTTAAGTCTAATTAGTTTAACTGAAGCGAACAGACTCTTCAACATTAAATGCATTAAAGTGCTTGGTGCTCGGCTACCGCGGATAGTTTTGACATCTCCCCAGGGAGCCACGGCGAACAGTTTGGGAATGACTGTTTTAGACTCAGCCCTATGTGAAGGGCCTCGCCCAGTTACATATTTTAGACTATCTCTATGTGAAGGGCCTCGCCCAGTTACATACTTTAGAGTCTAGCCTACATGAAGGGCCTCGCCTAGTTACATACTTTAGACTCAGCCCCACGTGAAGGGCCTCCCCCAGTTACATACTTTAGACACCTTCTCTATGTGAAGGGCCTCACCCATTTACAAACTTTAGACTCTACCTTACGTGAAGTGCCTCACCCAGTTACATACTTTAAACTCTACCCTACGTGAAGGGCCTCACCCAGTTACATACTTTAAACTCTACCCTACGTGAAGGGCCTCACCCAGTTACATACTTTAGACTCTAGCCTACGTGAAGGGCCTCACCCAGTTACATACATTGGACACTACCCTATGTGAAGGGCCTCACCCAGTTACATACATTGGACATTACCCTATGTGAAGGGCCTCGCCCAGTTACATACATTGGACACTACCCTATGTGAAGGGCTTCACCCAGTTACATACTTTAGACTCGAGCCAACGTGAAGGGCTTCACCCAGTTACATACTTTAGACTCTAGCCTACGTGAAGGGCCTCACCCAGTTACATACATTGGACACTACCCTATGTGAAGGGCCTCACCCAGTTACATACATTGGACACTACCCTATGTGAAGGGCCTCACCCAGTTACATACATTGGACACTACCCTATGTGAAGGGCCTCACCCAGTTACATACTTTAAACTCTACCCTACGTGAAGGGCCTCACCCAGTTACATACATTGGACACTACCCTATGTGAAGGGCCTCACCCAGTTACATACATTGGACACTACCCTATGTGAAGGGCCTCACCCAGTTACATACATTGGACACTACCCTATGTGAAGGGCCTCACCCAGTTACATACTTTAAACTCTACCCTACGTGAAGGGCCTCACCCAGTTACATACATTGGACACTACCCTATGTGAAGGGCCTCACCCAGTTACATACTTTAGACTCCAGCCAACGTGAAGGGCCTCACCCATTTACAAACGTTAGACTCTACCCTATCTGAAGGGCCTCACCCAGTTACATACATTGGACACTACCCTATGTGAAGGGCCTCACCCAGTTACATACATTGGACACTACCCTATGTGAAGGGCCTCACCCAGTTACATACATTGGACACTACCCTATGTGAAGGGCCTCACCCAGTTACATACATTGGACACTACCCTATGTGAAGGGCCTCACCCAGTTACATACTTTCAACTCTACCCTACGTGAAGGGCCTCACCCAGTTACATACATTGGACACTACCCTATGTGAAGGGCCTCACCCAGTTACATACATTGGACACTACCCTATGTGAAGGGCCTCACCCAGTTACATACATTGGACACTACCCTATGTGAAGGGCCTCACCCAGTTACATACATTGGACACTACCCTATGTGAAGGGCCTCACCCATTTACAAACTTTAGACTCTACCCTACGTGAAGGGCCTCACCCAGTTACATACATTGGACACTACCCTATGTGAAGGGCCTCACCCAGTTACATACTTTAAACTCTACCCTACGTGAAGGGCCTCACCCAGTTACATAGATTGGACACTACCCTATGTGAAGGGCCTCACCCAGTTACATACATTGGACACTACCCTATGTGAAGGGCCTCACTCAGTTACATACTTTAAACTCTACCCTACGTGAAGGGCCTCACCCAGTTACATACATTGGACACTACCCTATGTGAAGGGCCTCACCCAGTTACATACATAGGACACTACCCTATGTGAAGGGCCTCACCCAGTTACATAGATTGGACACTACCCTATGTGAAGGGCCTCACCCGGTTACATACATTGGACACTACCCTACGTGAAGGGCCTCACCCAGTTACATACTTTAAACTCTACCCTACGTGAAGGGCCTCACCCAGTTACATACTTTAGACTCTAGCCTACGTGAAGGGCCTCACCCAGTTACATACATTGGACACTACCCTATGTGAAGGGCCTCAACCAGTTACAGACATTGTACACTACCCTGTGTGAAGGGCCTCACCCAGTAACATACATTGAACACTACCCTATGTGAAGGGCCTCGCCCAGTTACATACATTGGACACTACCCTATGTGAAGGGCCTCACCCAGTTACATACTTTAGACTCTAGCCCTACGTGAAGGGCCTCACCCAGTTACATACTTTAGACTCTATCCCTACGTGAAGGGCCTCACCCAGTTACATACTTTAAACTCTACCCTACGTGAAGTGCCTCACCCAGTTACATACATTGGACACTACCCTATGTGAAGGGCCTCACCCAGTTACATACTTTAGACTCGAGCCAACGTGAAGGGCCTCACCCATTTACAAACTTTAGACTCTACCCTACGTGAAGGGCCTCACCCAGTTACATACATTGGACACTACCCTATGTGAAGGGCCTCACCCAGTTACATTCTTTAGACTCTATCCTACGTGAAGGTCCTCACCCTGTTACATACTTTAGACTCTACCCTATGTGAAGGGCCTCACCCAGTTACATACTTTAAACTCTAGCCCTATGTGAAGGGCCTCACCCAGTTACATACTTTAGACTCTAGCCCTACGTGAAGGGCCTCACCCAGTTACATACTTTAGACTCAAGCCCTACGTGAAGAGCCTCACCCAGTTACATTCTTTAGACTCTATCCTACGTGATTGGCCTCACCCAGTTACATACTTTATACTCAAGCCCTATGTGAAGGGCCTCACCCAGTTACATACTTTAGACTCTAGCCCTACGTGAAGGGCCTCACCCAGTTACATACTTTAAACTCTAGCCCTATGTGAAGGGCCTCACCCAGTTACATACTTTAAACTCTACCCTACGTGAAGGGTCTCGCCCAGTTACATACTTCAGACTCTAGCCCTACGTGAAGGGCCTCACCCAGTTACATACTTTAGACTCTAGCCTACGTGAAGGGCCTCACCCAGTTACATACATTGGACACTCCCCTATGTGAAGGGCCTCACCCAGTTACATACTTTAGACTCGAGCCAACGTGAAGGGCCTCACCCATTTACAAACTTTAGACTCTACCCTACGTGAAGGGCCTCACCCAGTTACATACTTTAGACTGTAGCCGGACATAGACTTTAACTGTTAAACCTTGCCTACTGCACCCATGCAGACAATGGAAGGAGTATGTACTGGTGTGCTCTGTGTAGTAGACAACAGACTGCTAGTTCTATTTAACACCTACCGCTTTAACACCATCAATTAACAATTTACTTCAAGTAAAACAAACCCTATAGGGGATACATGTTAATGGCATTTGAGAGCAGCCTGCCTTCCATACTCCACAAAGATAACTTAGTGTAAGTCAGACCTTCCTTCCCAAGGTTGTTTCAAGTAAGGGCTCCCAAGATGTTCCCAGATTACACATTACGAAAGTGGCCCTGAAGATGGAAGGTTAAGCGTCCATTAGTAAATGTGCTCTAAGTGTCGTTACAATGTCACGAACAATAGCACATGGCCCGCTTCCAGCCGCCATGGCCAGCAGCGCACTTCAGCGTATTATTAGCGGAGGCAGGGGAAGCGATCCATCAGAAGCACTTCTTGCGAGCGGTGCAGACTCCGCGCACACAGGCTGTGCATGCAGCGGCCTTCATTAGGCAAAGTTAGGGGCAACTGTATTAAATTATATTAAAAGCAAATGAATAGAACTCCTCTTATCCCTGCATTTAAAACAGTGTACATTTGAAATCCCATTCACTATATGGATGGGAATTATTTAAAAAGCACTAATTTCCCATTACTGAGTGACATGGTAATTATATGAAAATGTTACTTTTGTCTTGCAGGAACAGCGGAATCATTTCAAGTGCTGCATTAAAATTTAAAGTTCGAACACCTATGTTGAAAAACAACACAGTCAACTTCAGGAGCCTGCATTAAAAAAGGCGGACAGAATCCTCTGAGCGCTCCCTGCCGGCCGAGCACATGCACTGGTTGCATCCGTCTCCGCCAAAGAACCCACAATACAGCCCTGCTGGTCTCATAACAGAGACACACAGACAGCTGCTTTACATACCCTGAGATGCCATTACGAGACTACGGGCCTTGGTGGACAGGTTACTCCGTCACAACGATGACAGATATTCAGTCAGTTCAAATATAAATCCCATAGGATATAATGGGATTTATTCTCGTCGGACAGGACATCCGTCACCACAGCGATGAGTAACCCGCCCGCCAAGATCTAAATCAGGGCCTATGTGTTTGAAGCATTGATGTTTGTCAAGTCTGTTACTGCAGATGAATGGTTCATCCAATAATAAACTTTAAACACTATCATAAGCCCCGCCCCTCAAGCAATATACGCCAATCAGTTCCACATGTCAGGACGTCACAAGTCTGGGCAGAGGAGGACGCAAGGCCACTTCATGAACTCCTCCTATGTTCAGTTTCCTGGAAAGGGACTGGAAAGGTCTTGGTGCCAGTCAAATGTTTCAATTGAGGCGATAGACGGATTGTGACCACTCTGCATCATGTATCACAATCAGTTTATTTAGTTATTTCACCAATCCTTCTTGTGAAATGACTAGCCGTAGGAAAGTGGCCTTGGAGGGACCATTTTGCCAGAGATTCCCCCAAGGGTCCTTGGCTCACCGCTGGTAGCCAAGTCAGAGCAGCAAGGCAAGTCCCTGAGATAACCGCAGGAGGCGCTCCACGCTACACACCACCACAGTTTCAGCAAAAAGGGTGGCTGAAGATTGCCTTCTTTGGTGCAGTGCCCCACCAGTCCTGGGGTGATCCCCCAATAGGAGTGATGGACCTGGGTGTCCTCAAAGCAATCTCTGCGGGGTCTGGGGCCTTAGCTTTCCTTGTGCCTTCTGTGTTTCGGTGAGGTGGGAGGCGTGGTCTACACCAGGGAAATTTAAATAACTATTTTTCACTGTGTTAGTATGTTCAATGCATTCTAAGCACGGAATTAGCCCTAAGCCACTAAATGGAAGCACACATCCAAATCGTCATGTTTTTAAAGAATCTTGAAGTAATCAGAAAGAAGCTGGAACTGTAGATTCTTAAGTTACTTTATTTAAGTTGAGATGTTAAGAAATAAGTTATAATCACAACCCCATCAGGAGCAGCTGTCCTGCTGCTCAGCCCTCACCCAACTGACATTCACAAACCACTCGCATTCCACCCATCCAACATTCCACATCTCATGCATTCAAGATGAGCAGCAGGAAGATACAAGATACACCAAATCTCTTGTATGTATGTATGTTAAATATACAGAGACCAAACTGTACCAGGGAACACCCCTCCCCCTTCCCCCCCCCCCAAAGCTATGCCCTGCTCCCAAGGGTAGGTGAACACTCTGAGGGCTTCCCTGAATCTACATCTCTTGCTCTGGAGCAAAATATAAGCAGTTGTATATGAAAAAGAGACAGAGCATTCAGACTAAATTAATGGCCCAAATATAAAATACACTTTCACATTTGGCAAGCACTTATTTCTTCAGGAGAACACCCAGAACCGCCTCGTCTAGCTCCAGGAATAATGGCTCTAAAGCAATAGATTAGAGGGGCAGCTCATATCGATGCGAGCGGATCATTCATTACCATTCAGGCTAACCTGATAAAAAGCCTGCAGGGATTCACGCTCAGCGGCTGAAATAATAAGATATTGAAGTATTCACAGAGCGCGCGGCATCTGCTTAGCTTTGATTGGCAGCTGTGGACTATGCAGGACGAGCTCTGCAAATGAATGACGCTCGGAGCAGTGGACAGGCGCTATCCTGCGGCGCTATCCTGGGGCGCTCTCTGCAGTTGGGAGGGTTGTAGGATTAAACCACCACCTCCTAAACAACAAACTCCTAAACCACGAATGCTGAACCACGAATAATTCTAAACCACTCCATTTTTTAACTACGACTTCCTGAACCACGAAAATATACAACTTGCTAATTACCAGATGATACCACGCAGTGCTTTCCTGTACTATTTACAAAGCACACCTGTCTCGTCACTCGGCGCAACTACACGTAGACGTGCTTCAGTGAGTCGACTTCGTCAACTGTAAAGAAATGTCTAGCCCTGGGCAATGAACTCCGCTCTCGGAGTTTGCGGAGATTTGTTAACTACGCATTCCATGAAAAACACAAAGTCCGCTCCTCCGCGTACGGAGTCAGCTTCTAAACTGCACACACAAATGCTTTGATAATGATATTTTACATGCTAAAAAGCATATAACCAATTCACAAAAGTGAACTTTGAAATTGAAATATCAGGCAATGAGAGAGGTGATGATTTTGGGGTCCCTCCTAACCTTGACTCGTGAGGGACATCTAGCAACGACTAGTGGAACTGCAGCTTGATGTCATCATTTCAATGCTTTGCATTTGACTCCGCCTCCTCATCTTCCTCGCCAGCAGTGACCCTCTGCTGGCTGACCAGGGTGGGCAAGGAGATGCACGACGGAGGTCACAGCGGAACTTGGAGGGAGGTGGCAGTCACCAAGCGGTTTTCTGTTTTAGATTTCGCTTTTCCCACGACACCTTCCCCAACCATGGGGCTGAGACGTTTATGTCAATGCCATCAAAGCAAAACAAGCGTCTGAAAACCCTGGACAAGAGGCTGTGAGTGTGGACAGGAGGTGCTGGACGCAAAGGGGGTGAAGGGTCACAGAGGGGAGGTGGTGGGCGCAGGCGGTTGCAGAAGGGAGGAGGCGGATCCTGAGGGGAGGAGTTGAGCGCAGAGGAAAGGAGCCGAGGAGAGGAGGTGGGCGCAGAGGAGAGGAGGCGGCGGGCGCAGAGGAGAGGAGGCGGCGGGCGCAGAGGAGAGGAGGCGGCGGGCGCAGAGGAGAGGAGGCGGCGGGCGCAGAGGAGAGGAGGCGGCGGGCGCAGAGGAGTGGAGGAGGCGGCGGGCGCAGAGGAGTGGAGGAGGCGGCGGGTCCAGAGGAGAGGAGGAGGAGGCGGGTCCAGAGGAGAGGAGGAGGAGGCGGGCCCAGAGGAGAGGAGGAGGAGGCGGGCCCAGAGGAGAGGAGGAGGCGGGCCCAGAGGAGGGGAGGCGGCGGGCCCAGAGGAGGGGAGGCGGCGGGCCCAGAGGAGGGGAGGCGGCGGGCCCAGAGGGGGGGGGAGGCGTGCGCAGAGGAGAGGGGAGGCGTGCGCAGAGGAGAGGGGAGGCGGCGGGCGCAGAGGGGAGGCGGCGGTCGCAGGTGGGAGGCGGCCGGTGCAGGTGGGAGGCGGCCGGTGCAGGTGGGAGGCGATGGGTGCACGGGGGAGGTGGGCACACAGGGGAGGTGGTGGGCTCACGGGGGAGAGTGTGGGAGCAGAGGGGAGGAGGTGGGTGCACAGGGAAGGTGGCGGGTGAAAGGGGGAGGAGTCAGGCTCAGAGGGGAGGAGTCAGGCTCAGAGGGGAGGAGTCAGGCTCAGAGGGGAGGAGTCAGGCGCAGAGGGGAGGCGGCAGGCACAGAGGGGAGGCGGCAGGCGCAGAGGGGAGGCGGCAGGCGCAGAGGGGAGGCGGCAGGCGCAGAGGGGAGGCGGCAGGCGCAGAGGGGAGGCGGCAGGCGCAGAGGGGAGGCGGTAGGCGCAGAGGGGAGGCGGCAGGCGCAGAGGGGAGGCGGCAGGCGCAGAGGGGAGGCGGCAGGCGCAGAGGGGAGGCGGCAGGCGCAGAGGGGAGGCGGCAGGCGCAGAGGGGAGGCGGCAGGCGCAGAGGGGAGGCGGCAGGCGCAAAGGGGAGGCGGCAGGCGCAAAGGGGAGGCGGCAGGCGCAAAGGGGAGGCGGCAGGCGCAAAGGGGAGGCGGCGGACGCAGAGGGGAGGAGGCGGACGCAGAGGAGAGGAGGCGGACGCAGAGGAGGGGAGGTGGCAGGCGCAGAGGGGAGGTGGCAGGCGCAGAGGGGAGGCGGCGCGCAGAGGGGAGGCGGCGGACGCAGAGGGGAGGAGGTGGACGCAGAGGGGAGGAGGTGGACGCAGAGGGGAGGAGGTGGACGCAGAGGGGAGGAGGTGGACGCAGAGGGGAGGCCCTGGGCTGAAAGGGGAGGCGGGGGTGCAGAGGGGAGGCCCTGGGCCTACAGGGGAGGCAGCAGCCACATAGGTGGGAGGTGGTGGGTGCAGATCGGAGATGGTGGGCACATAAGGGAGGTAGCGGGTGCATAGGAGGCCCTTGGCATAGAGGAGAGGCAGTGGGCACAGAGGGAGAGCAGCAGGTGCGCAGGGGAGGAGAAGAGAGGCCCTACATGCAGGACGAAGGGCAGGGTACACAGGGGAGGACCTGGGAGCAGAAGAGAGGCCCTACGTGCAGGACGAAGGGTGTGGGTGCACAGGGGAGGCCATGGAAGCAGGAGAGAGGCCTTACGTGCAGGACGAAGGGCGTGGGTGCACAGAGGAGGCCCTGGGAGCAGAAGAGAGGCCCTACATGCAGGACGAAGGGTGTGGGTGCACAGGGGTAGCTGTGGGTGCACAGAGGATACAGTGGGTTTAGAGGGGAGGCAATGGGTACTATGGGGAGGGTGTGAGTGGCGGCAGCGGGCACACAGGGGAGGGAGCCATAACTTCCTATGGGGGCAGACACACATTATGCGGGTCCTTACCTTAACTAGTTCTCAACAGCTACAAACTTATCTACCAGAGGGTGGATACTCCATGTATCTTAACCAGCCCATGGCAGATTTTAGAAAAAGAAAAAGCATCCCTACTCCTCAGCTGCACAGGCACACTCCATGTTGGGCTTCTCTGGAGCTCCTTCCTCAGCACCAGAATTCCTGACTCCATTTCATTTAATCTGCAGAGCTTGCTGTTATCAGAGTGTTCAATGTTTGAATGATCACACAACAGGGGCCACTGGCTAGCACTTTAGAGCCACTGACATCAGATGCCTTCTCAGTCTTGGCTCCTGGCCACGGTGCAGGCCAGCACCCTTCGGAGGCTGGCGCACAGCCCACGCCCCGATTACTCCATCCTTTCTCCTCACACCCTCAGAATTGTGTAGTTTCCTCACATCTCAAGGACCTACAATTTCCAAGCACAACCATTTAGAGGAATAGGATCATTTTAATAGCGATTAATGCCCTCATACCTGAGGTCTCTTGACATCCACCTAGCTCTGCCACGTGCCCAGTGATATAAAGTGGTCCACCTGTGCCACCATATCCACTGGCATGAAGTAGTCCAGTTCTGCCGCCGTGTCCACTGGCATGAAATAGTTCCGTTTGGATGTGTCCACTGATATAAAGCAGTTCAGTTCTGAAACCGTGCCCCCTGGCATTAAGTAGCCCAGCACCGCCTTGTGCCCAGTTATATAAAGTAGTGCAGCTCTGCAGCGTGCCTGTTGGACCTGGTCCTTTCTGCAGGGTCACCCCCAAACATTTGGTCTTCGTCTTACCCTTTTTGTTGAATTTGTTAGCTTTAGGACTCCAGGCACTTTGCCACTGCTAACCAATGCTAAAGTGCATGTGCTCTCTGCTTAAAACATGGTAACATTGGCTTATCCACAATTGGAATATTGAATTTATTTATAAGTCCCTAGTAAAGTGCACTACAAGGGCCCAGGGCCTGCAAATGAAATGCCACGAGTGGGCCTGCAGCACTGTTTGTGCCACCCTCCAGAGTAGCTCTTTAAACCTGGCATTTCGGCCTGGCAAGTTAGCCCACTTGGCAGACCCAAACCTTCCTACTAATACCAATAAGTCACCCCTAAAGTAGGCCCTAGACCACCCCAAGAGCAGGGGGCAGTGTATTTAAAAAGCGGGACATGTACTTTTAAGTTTTACATGTCCATTCGTTTTTCACTATGGCATGGCCTATTTTTCCCATAGGTTAACAATGGGATTAGCTTAATACATCTTCTAAATTTAATTTCCAATTGGGACAAACTGGATAGTTTGGGTCTGGTGTTCCTGGACTCAAAACTTAAAAATCAACTTATGGTAAAGTCGGATTTTAAATTGCTAGTCTGAAAATTCAACTTTTAGCAAGTTAGCATTTTCTATCTTTAATTATTCTGTGCCTCTGCCTGTCTCTAAATACATGTCTGGGGTGGGTAACAGCTGGGCTTTGTGCATGCCCGCTAGACAGTCCCACATAAAGGGAACGGAGGTGTGTCTGATGGGCCATTCACATCCTGATAGTCATCATGTGCAGGATGGGAGTGAGGAGCTGACTCTTGCATATGAATATGGCTGTTCCTGTCCCCACACAAAGAGCTGCATACCCCACAGTAGTGAGTCTGGAGCCACGATAGGGACCTTCTTCACTTGAAAGGTCTCTCTTTGAAGTCTCCCACACTTCAAAGGCACAACTGAGTATGAGTACTGGACCACCACCAACTCAGTACACTCTGGACTTGAGGACACTCTGCCGGGAAGGAGTGTGTTGCTGAAAGGACTGACACTTTGCTGGATTTGATGGATTCCTGCTCTGCTGTACCTTGCCTGGTAGTGAGAAGGACTGGACCTGAATCACTAAATCCCGAGAATCAAGTAACTCCAAGGGCTTGCTTGCTTGCCTCTGGTTCTGAAGTCTCAGGGAGATCAAAGACTCCCTTCAACCCTGCTACAGCCTTTGGACTCTGCCAACTGTGAGTCCTACCCTGCCAAGTGGTATCAGTCCAGTACCTGGAAGTGCGTTTTTTAGCTGTTTTCCTGCAGAATCCATGCATTGTCTGCTTTGTGTCATTCAGAACTGATTCATTTGCCTTCAACGCGGATGCATTGCCGCTTCGAGGACTCCACAGTGCTGACAGCATGGCTCAACTACAACACAAGGCCTACATCGCCAGGGTTCGGTGCCAACACATTCCAAAAAACTGTGCAACTCAGAACCAATGCATGACCTACAATCCTTTCGGATAGATGACAAAGCATCACCTCAGACTGCTCCTCGAAGTCTACGCTTTTCTCCGTGAAGGCACGGTTTCCTCCGTGGCTTCAGTATCCGACCCGTGTTCCATCACGGTTGGCTTGACTTTTCAGAATTAACCTGGTCACGGCTAGGGTGAGGATAACTCCTAGAACACAGACTCCTTCATAGATAAAGAAATAAAAGGGGGGATTAGAATGATTGGACGTCAGGTAATCATGGAGGCATCCAAATTCTGCCCGCCTCAAATCTGAGGGTACCGGCTTGGTAAACACAAACGTGGAGCACTGTGAGAACCAGTACATTGTTGGTCAAGAATACGGGCCTTCTTCTGCCTCGATCGCTCTGTGCATCACCAAAGTGTGTTTGTGGAGTGGGAGGATTGTAAATGGTCATGTGTCCGTTCTGCTTTGGAGCCGTGGATAGGAGCGCAGGCTTGGGAGGTGGATCGCATACATGTTGGTGATTTTACTTGAGAAAAGTGCTTCCTGAAAGTATAGTTTGCTTATCGGTTCAAAGTGCATTCTGGTCCACTGCGCGTTGTAATAGAGTAGATGCATCTGTAGGAAAGGGCACGGATACAGAGTGGGCAGCAGGATGGTGAAGCTCAAGGGCAATTTAGGATAACTGTACAGGCGAGCAGAAGTGCCAGGTGAGGGAAGACTGCACACCGGGGGTAGGTAGAGAAAAGGTCTGCACGCGGGAGACAACTTTATAATGGAGCAGACACAACTGAACAAGAGGGGCTTGTGGGGTTGGCTGTCCTGCAAGGGATGAGATTACAGGAGAACATGGACATGGAAATGAACGTCTTCACTCACTAGGAAACAATGACCTAGTTAGTTGTTCAATGCGGACTGAAGTTCATGAACCTCTATTGAACAGGTCACTGTGTCTCCCCATCACAGACTGAAGCAGGAAGCCACACCTACGCAGTAAGATCAAGGCCCAATGATAGCCTTCACTGAAGCCAAGCCCCAGACCAATCACCGATGGACTTGACTAACATGGTCAAGCTACCTTTGCTCTTAAAGGGCCGGCAAAGATGGACGCTCAGACCGAATAGGCCACATGAGCCATTGAAGCTGGTCGAAGAGCCTTCAGTTGATTCTTCACTGAACATCAAACAAAGCTTTGAATTGTCGCAGCTTGTCTAAATAACACCCACGTTTTGAATCTGTGCTTGGGAAGTGGCAAGCCTGTTACAAGAATGTTACACAATTGTTAATAAAAAGTTTACTAAAATATAAAAAGATAGGCCAGTGACAGGAGCAAACCAGGAGAGGGAAGGGTGAGGCAGAGTGAGAAGGAGCAGCATGAACAAAGTGGACCATTAGGTGCAGTTGAAAGCTACTCACAAGAGAACACGCTGGGCCAACAATAAGACTGAGGGGTACATGTGAAAGGGTCTATGTGAAGAAGGATGCGCTTAGAACTGTGGGAATGATTGTGGAAAGGGCGAGGCGCCACTTGGGACATATCCTAGTGCATCAAAGAAGCGCGCGGAGCTGCAGGTACCATCACCAGCAGCTCCGTTCATCTGCCTTTAGAAGCAGGTGCGACGCTGAAGAACAGTCAGGAAGTATTCGAATCTGGAAGGAGTTCCTCATCATTGAGAACAAAAAAGCATAAAAAGTTAGGCATCGAATATGAGGAATTGGTTGATGTAAACTCAAGGAGGGCAAAACGTTAGGGGTCCCCAGGGAGTTGTGTCACTGTTGTAAAGAGGGCGACCTTGCATGGTGGGGGTGTTGAAGGACAGAGTCAATGCTGTCACTCGTCTACTCAAGAATGCAGGGTGGCTTGAGTGCTTTTGAAGAGTGAGAGCAGCGCTGGTGCACTCAAACCTTGTACCTCCCTCTCTCTGTAGGAGCAGTTGAGACTGAAGCCCCCAGTGCAGAAAAGGATCTGAAAACCGGTGGTCTATCGAATACTGCCCACATGGAGGGGAGTGAAGGACGTCCATTTATTACAGATTACTTACATTTCAAGAGAGGGAGCTAGAGTGTGATCGAAGCAATTTAGGGAGCATCGAGCAGGGGCGGCTCTAGGCTCATGGTGGCCCTGGGCAGGGAGTGTAGGTAGGGGGCCCCGGAAGAGGGGGTCCGGGCGGGGCGGAGCACGGAGGCCAGTGAAGAGGGGGGGGGGGGGGTGTGACGGT
This sequence comes from Lissotriton vulgaris, assembly GCF_964263255.1. Lineage (NCBI taxonomy): Eukaryota > Metazoa > Chordata > Amphibia > Caudata > Salamandridae > Lissotriton > Lissotriton vulgaris. Next base: position 33,868,282 of record NC_141699.1, on the reverse strand, counting down.
GTTTGGAAGTGGAACAGAGCCAGAGGCCACCAAATCCCTGCCAGGGGCCACCACACAAATATGTATCCATCCTCAGAGGATTATTATATTAAGGATATATATTGGCGTGGTGGCCCCTGGGATTTTGTGGCCCTGTGCAGATGCACATCTTGCACATGTCTAAGGCCGCCCCTGCATCGAGACTATTTAAATCAGCAGCATAGAGAGCGCTAGTGTGCAATCTACACAATTTAGGGAGCACTGCGACTATTTAAATCAGCAGCAGAGAGTCTTATAACATGCTGCTCACAGTAAAAAGTCACAATGACAGGCGCATCACTTTTGGTGAACGGTCTAGAACTCCACGAGCGGAGCAAGGCACAGAATGAGCACAGTGCCTGTCACGTGCCCTTTACAGGAAAACATAGGAGTTCGACCACAATAATAAAATGAGTCGCATAGCACGTGACGAATGTACAAATAGACTTTAGACCCTACAGACGCCACCAGTGGCTTAAAGATGGTCGCCATGGGGGGGGGCGTGGCCGCGGCGGCAACCGTAATGGCCGCTCCGCTGTGAAGCTCCTGCGGGCGGGCGCCCACTTCGGACGAAAAAGGAATGTGGCCGCGTCCCTGCCGACACTAAATGCCGTGTCCAGCCTACTGATGGTCCGGGGCAGCCAGAGAGAAGTTCCTGAGCCGCGGGAACGGCTGGCCGCGACGGCCACGGCAGTGGAGATCTGAGGCCTCCGGACCTCGGCGCCATCTTCCCTGCTGCGCTGGAGAGCCGGGTGAGTGCGACTCGGCGGACTGCGGCCGCGACGCCGCTCCTTTAGGCTCCTGCCTCTGGCGGCCTCGCGCACTGTTCCCCCCTAACCGCTCGGTCCCGTCTTTTCCCTGGTTTTCCGGGCTCTCGGGTGTGGCTGCGGTCTTGGCCTGCTCGGGAGCGGGAGCCGGGGACTGGATTTCGGACTCGTGCGGAATCGGTGGGGAGTGCTGCGGGCACGTTCGGAGGCGGTGCGCGGGCCTGCTAGTCGGCCCGGGAACGCTCCCTGGTAACGCGCCACCTTCCATCGCCACCACGAGGCTTCTGCTGGATACGCCACGGTTGGGTGGCCTACTCCTGCACCCCGCGGCGCCATTTTGTGCTTCCTGGTCACCCTGCTACTTTGACTGCGGCCTGAACATTTGCCTGCTGTCCTACCCACGTGGCTGGTCTTTGGAGGTCTACTGGTCGGCCTGCTTTTACCATTGATCCCTGCTCACCACCACAGTCGCAGAGACTGCGGCCCCGCCACGCGTCCTCCACAATGGGGAAAAAAGATCCAGCCCAGAGGACTCTCAACTTCGACAAGACTCTCCCTGCTGCCGACCCCCCTCCGGGAACTGCGGCAGGAGCTCCAGTGACACAAGACACTGGCGATGCGGCGTCCATGATGGCCACCATGATGGGGGAGATGCGTGCAGGCTTCAAGGCCCTTGATACAAGGTTCGCCAGTCTGGAACAAAAACTGTCTGCCATCAACTCAACTGTACAAGCCCACGATCGGCGTCTGGACCTGGCGGAGTCTAGAATATCTGACCTTGAAGACGGATCCTCCAAAACCCTAAAGAGACTTGAGAGGGTGGAGAAAATTCTTAAAGATGTCACCATTAAGAATGAGGATTTGGAGGCGCGTGGCCGGCGAAACAACATCAGAATCCTTGGCGTGGCGGAGACTACTGCCACTGGCCGGTTCGACACCTTTGTGGAAAATCTCCTCATCGAATTGTTTGGTAAAGACACGTTCACGGCTGGTTTTGTTGTGGAGAGAGCTCACATGTCATTGGGGCCTAGGCCACGCTCGGGACAGCTACCCCGACCCATCATTGCCAGGATCATGAACTTTAGGGACCGTGACGCCGCGCTTCGGGCGGCGTGAGAGATGGGCGAGGTGAGATGGCAGGGGAGCAAGCTGTCCTTCTTTCCGGACTATACTGTCATGGTGCAGGAGGCTCGGAGGAAATACACCAGCGTCAAGGCAGCTCTTCGAAACCTGGGCCTGAAATACAGTATGCTCTACCCAGCTCGGTTGAAAGTGGACATTAATGGCCGGTATCGCATTTTTGATTCTCCAGCAGAGGTTCAGGACTTCTGCCACACGTACAAGAAAGGGCCTGGATCGGCCCCTGGCTCCAGACCCACTTCTCCCCCGCAGCCAGACACGCAGGCCAGCGCTGACTTGTTTACGGACGCTGGACAGGGCTGAATGTACACTCCGCTCCAGTTCTGGTTCATTCTTCTTCTTGCAGGGGTGGCTAACATTCCTTTCATCCCTATCCGTTTATGACATTCTCATCGTTCCGTTGGACTGCCCGCTCGGGGGTTAGCGTTGCCTCCCCCCCAAGCGCGGGCTGATATGTTTTGTTGCTTCTTCTTGGGTTTCCTAAATTGCGTTATGCAACCATTTTCGTATGCTTTTCCTACATGGCACTTGCTGTTCTGCTTTTCAGATTTGCAATTTGGGGGGTTCTGCCTCTCACGGGGTGTTGGGAGGCTGGGTGGTGGGTGGGGGCGGGGGTGTTTGTATTCTTTATGTTTTTTCCCCCCTTTTTTTTACCCTGATTGCGAGACACATGGCACTGGTTTGTTCGATGACCACTTCTTGTCCACGATCCTAGATTTGACTCTATGGCCCGGGTAGGTTTGCAGACTGGCCCTTCTAGTCTAACATTGATGACATGGAATGTCCGAGGCTTGAATTCCACCCGGAAAAGGAAGCAGGTTTTACAATATGCAGTGAGACATAAAGTTGATATTCTCATTTTACAGGAGACGCACATGGTTCATTCAGACACACCTTCCTTTGCACAGAATTGGGGCGCCCACAGAGTGTTTTCAAGCTTCAGTAGATATGCTCGTGGGGTGGCAGTTTTGATACACAAACGAATACCCTTTGTCCTGACTAGTAGCAAGGTGGATGGGGAGGGACGATATGTGATTCTTCTTGGGCTGCTGTTTGGTTACAAGATCTCCATTGTAGGGGTTTATGGTCCTAATGTTGACTCCCCGGCCTGCCTTGAGGAGCTACACTTGTCTCTAATACAAGCAGATATTGACCTACTGGCGATGGGGGGCGACTTTAACTTACTGATGAACCCCGGCAGAGACAGCACATCCCCCTCCCCTGACCGCAAACCACTATACCGCGCTGCGATGGCGGATATTTGTTCCCACTTTTCACTGCAAGACAGAGGCTACGCGTCACACTGCCTCCCCGTCCTTCATGCACCGCTCTGGCTACCACAACACGAGCACCAGGATTGACTACTGGCTCCTGTCTCCGGGCTTGGCGGGTTGGGTTACCGATTTGCGCACACTACCGCGCACCATCTCTGACCACTCTCCGGTGGTTCTGACGCTTGCGCTTCCCAGGTTGGGTGGATATGAGCGGCAATGGAGATTCCCTGGGCGTGCTCTAGCGGACCCAGTTTTCACGGAGGAGATCCGCTCGGCGATAGAGGACTATTTCGACCTCAACACTGGCTCGGGGACCGCTTGGGCTACACTGTGGAGGGGATTCAAGGCTACCATCAGGGGGGTCTGCATTACTAAACATGTCGGAGCGCTGCGCGAAATCCGGGCCACCCTGTCCCGCCTGGAGACCGACCTGTTAGCTATTGAATCTCAGATCCTGACTGACCCCTCCCCGGTCAATGACACAAAACGTGTCGAGCTCCTTTTAGAGTTCAGAGACACGGCGGACAGGGAACTGAAATATTTGGGCAAGTACCATTCGGCACGCCAGTACGGCGAGGGAGACAGGCCAGGAAGGTTACTGGCTCAATTACTGCGCCCCCCCCCCGGCAGGCGGCGTACATTACACAAATTGTTGCTGCAGATGGCACTCCTCACTTCAACACTCCTGACATTTGCAACACTTTCTTGTCTTATTATAAGCACCTTTATAAGTCTGCCCTAACAGAGGAAAACCGTGACCCCGGTCCTTATAGTAACGAAATAGCTATGGTCTTCTTGGAGAAGTACATGCAAGATTTCTTGGCGCACCCCATCACGCCCGAGCTGATCGCAGAGGCGATAGACTCGCTGAAAGGTTCCTCGGCGCCGGGCCTGGATGGCTTCACGGCCGATTTTTATCAAACATACAAGGAGGAGTTGGTTCCCATTCTGGTTGAGGTCTACGCCGAGGCCCTGGAGTCCGGTGTTCTCCCCCCTACGCTCCGTGAGGCGGTTATAGTCTTGCTTTCCAAACCTGGTCTCGACCCAATGGTCTGCAGCTCCTATCGCCCGCTATCACTCTTGAACCTGGACTATAAAATCTTTGCCAAGGTGCTTGCAATGCGGCTCGCGCTACTGGTGAACTCTATTATTTCACCGGTTCAATCTGGCTTCGTCCCTCAGCGGTCGACATCCCTGACCCTTCGCACGGTCTTCTCGGTCCTGCACAGAATTGACCCAACCGTTCCGGCAGCTGCGGTCTTTCTGGATACCGAAAAGGCTTTTGACACTCTGGAGTGGCCCTTTTTTCTGGACGTGATGGGCATGCCCGCTATGTTTGTGGCGACCGTCGAATTGCTGTATACAGCACCCACGGCACGTATTCGCCTCAATGGCACTATCACCAACAGGTTCACTCTTTCTAGAGGTACCCGACAAGGATGCCCCCTATCCCCCTTACTTTTTATTTTGGCTATGGATCCTCTGGTCCGACACTTTCAGGAGAAACACTTGCACAGGGGGCTCCAGTTTCGCACCGGGCCTCTTCTTCTATCGCTCTACGCGGACGACATGGTTCTTTACGTCAGCACCCCGGAGACCAACCTGCAGCCTCTGCTAGAAATTATGCGTTTTGGTGACTATTCGGGCCTCAGGGTTAATTGGCACAAATCACAGCTGTTCCCCCTCACCCTTGCCACCACAAGATGGCCTTGCTCCCTCCCACTGGAATGGTGCGAGGACTCCGTTAAATATCTTGGGATTCACATCCACTTGGATACCGTGTCCATTATTCGCATGAACTATGGACGCGCCCTCGACTTTTTGGAAGATAACACTGACAGATGGCTCCGCCTTCCCTTGTCGATGGCTGGGCGCATTGCCATAGTGAAAATGGTGGTACTGCCCCGGTTCTTATATCTTTTCAACAACATTCCCATCCCTCTCACACAGGTTTTTTTTACCCAACTGCGCACTGCACTACAAAGACTGGTTTGGGGAGGGAAGCGCCCTCGCCTTGCCTGGAGCACGTTAGCACTGCCATACGAGAGGGGCGGCTTTGGAGTCCCAGACTTCTACCTTTATTACCTGGTTGCCCAGTGCTCGTATGCCCACTCCTTGTACCATCCGGATGCCAGGATTCAACATTTGAAACTGTTAGACGGAACGGGAGGGTCGGCCGAGAATACGGGGAGAGGTCTCCGGGGAGAGCCGTCTCCAGCGATCGTACAGACGCGTAACTCCCCCCCCCACAGATGTACACCACACAAGGAGAAGGTTTAACGTTCTTTATAAGCAATTCTTTAAGTACGGTGGAATGGTACAAGGAGGTCTGGACTCAGGGGTCCCCTCGGTTCTAGTCTCTTGATTGGGAAAAGGGTAGCGGGACAGTCTTGTTACCAATCTGGTAGATGGAATAGCTCACAATCCTCGAGCTCGGTGTTCTAGATGATCGGGCCGCGGCGGAGCCAGCAGGTCCCGGGATGGTTGAAGGTAGCGACGGTCCGCGGCGGAGCCAGCAGGTCCCGATGAAGGTGGTGGTTACAAACGGTCCGCGGCCACGCCAGCAGGTCCCGACGACGATGAAGGTTGCAGAAAGGTTGCGGCAGCGCCAGCAAGCAGGACGATAGTTCGCAAGGCAGGACTACGGCAGCGCCAGTAGTCCGTCAAGGATGAGTTCTTCACTGCGTCTCTCGACTCCAGGATACAACTGCCTTCCTGCTCTGGAGCTGCCCCAGTTATAGGTCTGGCCCCCTTTGATGTCCGGACCCTCGCACTTGGAGGTCGGGAGGTCCGGGATGAGGGAGTCCAGACACCCAGCAGGGGGGTGGAGCCAGTGCCCGGGGGAGCCGGGGCGATCGGCACCTGGCGGGGGAGAGCCATCGACACCCCTTTCTCCCATTGACCTGCCAAGTAGTCCGCTCACCTCCTGGGTGGATGGTGGTGCCGGGATGTCGGGGCCTGGCCAGGCCCAGGGTTAGGGTCGATCGGAGGCCATGCGACCTCGTGGTGCTGTGTCCAAGATGGCGCCCAAGCCGGGCGAGGGGGCCGGTAGGGATTCGGGTCCCTGATGTGGAGATGTCCAGGGGTAGGGGTCCCATATGAGACGGGAAATGGGTGGTTGTTGCGTGTCATACCTGAAGAGCCGGGCTCGTGCGGGAAGGGAGCAAGTCCTGCACGTGGCCTGTCCAACATGCGTCCCCCCCAGCTGAAGGCGGGGAGAGTCACCCATCCTCTTGGGGACTCTCCTCGTCGAGGCGGAAAAAGCGGGACAGGCCATCTGCGTTCGCGTGATCCTGTCCGGGCCGATGTTCCTCGGTGAAGTCCATCCCCTGCAGGGAGATGGACCAACGCAATAGTTTTGGGTTTTCCCCCCGCATCTGCATTAGCCACTGCAGGGGCCGATGGTCGGTCTGTACCCGGAAGTGGGTACCGAAGAGATAAGGCCGGAGCTTTTTGAGGGCCCCCACCACTGCGAAGGCCTCCCTCTCGATGGTGCTCCAGCGTTGCTCTCGGGCCAGGAGACGTCTGCTGATGAAGGCCACTGGTTGGTCAAGTCCTTCGGGGTTCAGCTGGGACAGGACTGCCCCAATGCCATGGTCGGAGGCGTCCGTTTGGATGATAAATTCCCGACTGTAGTCGGGGGCCTGGAGCACAGGGGCGGAGCACATGGCGGCCTTCAGCTTCTCGAAGGCCGCTTGACAGTCTGGGGTCCAGTTGACCTTCTTTGGTTGGTTTTTGGATGTGAGTTCCGTGAGGGGCCCTACAATGCTGCCATAGTCCCTCACGAACCGCCGGTAGTAGCCTGTGAGTCCCAAGAAGGCGCGGACCTCGGTCTGGGTGATGGGGGGCTGCCACGACTGGATGGCAGCGATTTTGAGTTGCAGCGGGGTCACCAGACCGCTTCCCACCTGGTGCCCGAGGTAGGTTACGGACCCCTGGCCAATTTGACATTTGCTGGCCTTGATCGTGAGGCCGGCTCGTTGGAGGGCCTGCAGAACCTCTCGGAGGTGGTTGAGGTGGTCGGACCAGTGGCGGCTGTACACAGCGATATCGTCCAGATAGGCGGCGCTGAATTCTTCGAGTCCCGCCAGGACCTGATTTACTAGCCGCTGGAATGTTGCTGGAGCATTCTTCATGCCGAATGGCATGACCTTGAAGTGGTAGTGGCCATCAGGGGTGGAGAAGGCAGATCGTTCTTGGGCCCGGGGTGTGAGACCGATCTGCCAGTAGCCCGCTGTCAGGTCGAAGATGCTGAGGTAGCGGGCAGCTCCCATACGGTCGATTAGTTCATCTGCTCGGGGAATGGGATGCGCGTCGGTTGTTCTGGTGACCGCATTTAGGCCCCGGTAGTCGACGCAGAACCGGAGCTCAGGAGTGGTGCCGGGGGCGGCTGCTTTGGGGACCAGTACCACTGGGCTGGCCCAGGGGCTGTCTGAGGGCTCGATGACCCCGAGCGTGAGCATCTTGGACACCTCCTCTTGGATGCAGGCCCGTACCCGATCTGGTACGCGGTAGGCCCGATGTCGGATAGGGGGACTGTCTCCAGTGTCTACATCGTGTGAGCACCAGGGGGTGACCCCTGGGGTGAGGGAGAACAGAGCGGCGAACTGCAGTAGGAGATCTCAGCAGCCTTGACGCTGTTCCAGGGTGAGGGCCTCCGAGAGTCGGACCCCGTCCACGGAGTCGTCCTTCTCTCGAGTCCGTAGGAGATCAGGGAGTGGCTCGGAATCCTCTTCGGCTCCGCTGTCTGTTGCCATCAGGAGGCTGAGCTCCGAGCGCACAAAGTGGGGCTTTAGTCTATTGGCGTGGAGGACCCGGAGGGGGTTCCGTGAAGATTCCATATCGATGAGATAGGTGACAGGGCTCTTGCGCTCGACCACTTTGAAGGGCCCTGTCCATTTGTCTTGCAGGGCGCATGGTTCGGTGGGAGACATCACCCATACCTGTTGGCCGGGTTCAAATTCGATGGAGGAGGCATTTTGATCGTACCACCTTTTCATGTCTTCCTGACTGGCCTCCAAGTTTGCTTTAGCCATTTCTCTGAACCGTCTGGTCTGGTTGCGTAGGGTCAGGAGGTACTTGAAAACATCTGGAGGGTTCTTCAGAGGGGGCATTTCCCAACCTTCTTTGACTAGGCTGAGCGGCCCTCGCACAGGGTGTCCATATAAGAGTTCGAACGGGCTGAAGCCGAGGGACTTCTGGGGGACTTCTCGATAGGCAAAGAGGAGGCACGGCAGTAGCACATCCCACTGGCGACGGAGGGGCTCTTCCAACCCCCCAATCATCCCTTTGAGCGTGCGGTTGAACCGCTCAACTAGTCCGTTTCCTTGAGGGTGATAGGGGGTCGTGAATCGGTAGGTGACCCCACACTGTTGCCAGAGGGATTTCATGTATTTTGAAATAAAGTTAGTGCCTCTGTCGCTGACGACTTCTCGGGGGAAGCCCCCCCGGGAGAAGATTCCCATCAAGGCCCGGCCAACCACCGGGGCTGTCACAGTTCGCAGGGGAACAGCCTCGGGGTAGCGGGTGGCGTGGTCCACCAGTACCAGGATGAACCGATGTCCTTGTGCTGTACGGGGGTCCAGGGGCCCCACAATGTCTATTCCCACCCTCTCGAACGGGGTGGTGACCACTGGAAAAGGTTGCAGAGGGGCTTTAAGCTTGCGGCCGCTCTTCCCGCTGGCCTGGCACGTGGGGCAAGACCGGCAGTGCTGGAGTACGTCGTTCCTCATCTTGGGCCAGAAAAAGTGGGTCACCAGGCGACTGTAGGTTTTGTCCTGACCCAGGTGACCAGCCAGGGGGACATCGTGGGCCAGGTTTAGCAAAAAGTCTCTAAAGCGGAGGGGCACCACTAGCACTCGACTGGCCCCTAACTCCGCGATTCTCTGTTCGCTGTACAACAGGTCATTGTCCCAATAGACCCAATGGGTTCCGGAGGTATCCCCTGCGCTCTGGGCGAGGGCTTGTTGGCGGAGTCCCTCGAGGGAGGGACAGGTCTTCTGCTCTTGACGAAACTGTTCTTGGGTGGGCCCCCCTTCCTGACGCCACTGAGCCAGGTCGGGAAGGTCCTGGAGCTGGGCGAGCCCTTCGGGGGTTTGCTCTGGAGGGTCGGCACGGTCGGTGTCTTCTACTGGAGCGACCGGGGGAGGAGGTGCCGGCCATTCAGGTTCTTCGGGTCGGGGGATGGCACGGGCGGCCATGGACCGGGTGGTTACGCACGCCCAGTCCGGGAGGCCCAACATCCCCAGGTGCTCTCTTCTCTCTACGGCGGCCCACGGGGAACTCTCCAGATCATTTCCCAGGAGGCAGTCCACGGGGGCATCATCTCGGACCATCACCTTCAACATGCCGGAGACTCCTCCCCACTCGAAGGGGACGCAGGCCATCCGACATAGACTCTCCGAATTGTCGGCTGAACGGACAGGGCAGAGAACGTTCGGCAGGATCTGTTCTGGGGTCACCAGGTGACAGCGGACGGCTGTCACACTGGTCCCGGTGTCACGTAGGGCTTCGGCCCGGCGTCCATTAATGCTCACCCACTGGCTGTACTTCCGGGTGTTGGCGGGTAGGAGGGCCCGCGGGACCATGTCTTTTCCCCCTAGGCACGCTAGAACCATGGCGGCTGGTTCCCATTCTTGGTGTTCTTGCTCACGTTCCTCGTGTTCTTCGGAGATTTGTTCTTCCCCCAGGGCGGCGGCAGCCATCTGGCGGGGTCTCGGAGTCTGGCTCTGTGGACAATTCGGGTCATTTGCGTAGTGGCCGACTCGCTGGCATCGGTGACACGTGACATTGGCTCTGTACCCCGGGCGCGCTGGGGTGTTGCCCCGGTTGGCCGGGGGTGGTGTGTTGGCAGCGGGAGTGGCCGGGGCGTTGTCTCTTCCTCGTCCCTGGCCCCCTCCTCCTCCTCGGGGACGGTGCTGACCTGGGTGGTTCCGGTTCTGTTCATGTGACCCATTTCGGCCCACTCGGGTGATTTCCCACCGGTCAGCCTCGGCGGCGAGCTGTCGTGGATCGGTCAATTTACTGTCGAGGAGGTGCTGCCTGAGCTCGACGAAGCAGTTGTTAGATAGATGCTCCCATACCATGAGATTGAAGAGTTGTTCATAGGTCGTTACATTGCTCCCCTTGATCCAACCCTCGAAGGCTCGGCTGAAATAGTTCACGTACTCCACCCAAGTTGTACCCGGGATCCGGGTGCAGTCTCGGAACCTCTGGCAGTACATTTCGGGTGTGAGCCCATAGCGGGTGAGGAGGGTAGCTTTCATGTGGTCATAGGAGGTCATTAGATGGTCTGGGAGCTGTAACAGGGCATCGCGGCCCTCATTGACGAACCTCCCCCATAGACCGGCTCCCCAGTCGCTTCGATCGATCCGGTGGGAGGTCATAGCGATCTCGTAGGCCTTGAACCACTGCTGTATGTCGTCATCTCGGAAATATTCTCGCACGACATCCTTGGGGATGTGTACTTTCTTTTCTGTTGCTCCCGGGGTGCGCGGTTGCTCGGGCACCCCTAATTCTTTGTTCTGCTTACGTAATTCTATCTCTGCTAGTTTGCGCTCGTGTTCATACGCCAGTCTCTTCTCTTCGAGCTCTCTTTGTCTCTGTTTTTCTTCCCTTTCTTCTCGGAGCCGTAGATGTTCTAGGTTCAGTTTTTGTTCGGCTAATTTGAGTTCGCCATCCATTTTGAGCCGGGCCATTTCTAGTTCATGTAGTCTGTTTTTCTCTCGTTCTTGGATTTCGTTTTGCGAAAGACCCGTTCTTCGCTCCTCGGGAGCCGTGGTGTTTTTCTCTGCTGCTGTGATATTTCGGTCCGGGGGTCTGACGGCCCCGGTTTCCGCCCATGACTCAATGGCGTGCTTGAAATCGTCCTTAGTACTCAGACCGGTGGTAGCGATACCTAGTTCAATGCAGAATTGTTTCAACTCACGATGGCTGTACTCTTCCAATTTCTCCATCTGGAATTTCTCGGTGGATCCGCTCTCTTTGGTTGTCATTGTGGTTTTGTCGTGGGGTGAGCTACTCTCTGTACGATTACGCGTTGATTCGGATCGCGCCGCTGGCCACCAATGTTAGACGGACCGGGAGGGTCGGCCGAGAATACGGGGAGAGGTCTCCGGGGAGAGCCGTCTCCAGCGATAGTACAGACGCGTAACTTCCCCCCCCACAGATGTACACCACACAAGGAGAAGGTTTAACGTTCTTTATAAGCAATTCTTTAAGTACGGTGGAATGGTACAAGGAGGTCTGGACTCAGAGGTCCCCTCGGTTCTAGTCTCTTGATTGGGAAAAGGGTAGCGGGACAGTCTTGTTACCAATCTGGTAGATGGAATAGCTCACAATCCTCGAGCTCGGCGTTCTAGATGATCGGGCCGCGGCGGAGCCAGCAGGTCCCGGGATGGTTGAAGGTAGCGACGGTCCGCGGCGGAGCCAGCAGGTCCCGATGAAGGTGGTGGTTACAAACGGTCCGCGGCCACGCCAGCAGGTCCCGACGACGATGAAGGTTGCAGAAAGGTTGCGGCAGCGCCAGCAAGCAGGACGATAGTTCGCAAGGCAGGACTACGGCAGCGCCAGTAGTCCGTCAAGGATGAGTTCTTCACTGCGTCTCTCGACTCCAGGATACAACTGCCTTCCTGCTCTGGAGCTGCCCCAGTTATAGGTCTGGCCCCCTTTGATGTCCGGACCCTCGCACTTGGAGGTCGGGAGGTCCGGGATGAGGGAGTCCAGACACCCAGCAGGGGGGTGGAGCCAGTGCCCGGGGGAGCCGGGGCGATCGGCACCTGGCGGGGGAGAGCCATCGACACCCCTTTCTCCCATTGACCTGCCAAGTAGTCCGCTCACCTCCTGGGTGGATGGTGGTGCCGGGATGTCGGGGCCTGGCCAGGCCCAGGGTTAGGGTCGATCGGAGGCCACGCGACCTCGTGGTGCTGTGTCCAAGATGGCGCCCAAGCCGGGCGAGGGGGCCGGTAGGGATTCGGGTCCCTGATGTGGAGATGTCCAGGGGCAGGGGTCCCATATGAGACGGGAAATGGGTGGTTGTTGCGTGTCATACCTGAAGAGCCGGGCTCGGGCCCGGTCGTGCGGGAAGGGAGCAAGTCCTGCACGTGGCCTGTCCAACAGAAACCTGAAGCAGACGCCGCGCTCCCAGTGTCTCTGGACGCTGTGCTCCCAAAGGGCCTTCCCCTCTCACCACAACGACTTGGGCCTGGGACAAACTCAGACGCTTACTGCGTGTTGACACTCTGTACTCACAGGCCCTCCCACTCCCCAATCCCCACTGGCTCCCTATAACTGGCGAAACATTGATTAGTCGCACACTCGCTAAATACCAACTGACTACAATCGGTGACTTATTCCCAGATGGCCACGCTATTTCCATATCCGAAGACCCCCGCTTCACCGAGCGCACTTTCATGGATACCTTTGTGTTTGCTAGACTCAGGGCGTTGATGCGAGCCACATTTCACACTTTCCCATTGCCACCGGATGACACTCAGGCACTCACTTCCATTATCCAGAACACTTCGGGGGCCCACGTGGTGTCCAAACTTTACAAACTCTGCCTGTCCTCACTTCCATCGTCAGATGAGGCGGTTCGCGCCGCGTGGGAAAAAGATCTGGGCACCCAGATCTCTGACGATCAATGGGAAGCATGCTGTGCCACGACCAGGGAGGTCTCAATGAATAACAGACACAAACTCATACACTTTAAATTCCTTCGACGGCTATACCACACCCCAGCGATGGCCAACAAAATCGACCCGGCACGTCCCCACACCTGTCCCAAGTGCAACGCCCCTCAGGCGGACTTTGCCCATCTTTCCTGGACTTGCCCGAAACTACACTCCTATTGGGTTGACCTACATGATACACTGGGTGCGATTTTAGGCCTGCCACTGTCAGTCCTACCGGAGATTGCCCTGATGGGATACATGTCCAACTTTCCCCGCAAAATTCGCAAATTGGCATCGATCTGCTTCCTTCTGGCCAAGAGAGAGGTCGCGCTTCACTGGTGCTCGAGACGTGCTCCCACAGTTGCCGCTTGGCTACGAAGTGTGGCGTAATGCAATGTAAATAGTGTGGAATATTCTGACCAACTCCCTGCATCCTCCCGCCCCACAGACATTTGGGGCCCATACCGTCAATACATTGCGGGGAAAGCGTTGGAAGCACCCTCTCAGTCCCTACACCCCAATCTACCGACTGGGGTGGGCTAGGCCTCGGGACCCCCACTCTGTACTCAATCTGTTATTGCTTCTGCCATAACCTGCCGCTCCCCTTTGGCCAAGGACGGGGATGGTCCTTTACTCGCTAATTTAGCCTACTTTCGGTCCTACATGGCATTTTTGTACTGTGCGATCTCCTGCTTTTACTCCTGCCCCCCCCCTGGGTGGGATGATTCATTAATTGCTTTTATAGAAATGTGGTCATTGTCTGAGGTGCCACCTAATGTGATACGGAATGATTTACTGTGCTGGTCTTGCAATCTGCTTCTTATGACTATTGTTTCTCTTATCTTTTCTTTCATCTTTTGGACTACTGCCTATGTTTGCTTTGCATTTAAGTTGCTTATTAGAAAAGTTTCCTATTGTAACATTTATTATGCTTCATGGTGCAACCCAACTGTTTATTTTGCTAGCGTCATCCTTGTGTTACTTGAACTGCTTTGCTTCCGCAAGTTCAGACTCTGTGAACAGACCTTGTTTATTTTACTACTGTGGTTTGCATCATTTGCCCTAATAAAATGTTGTAAAAAAAAAAAGATGGTCGCCATGGACGACCACGATGTAACCTGGTCTGTGACCATAAAGCTTGACAAGATCCTTGCCGGTTCAGATCTTTTTTTGAGGGGCATGGGGTAGTTTTATACAGCGTAAGCTTGACCCGAAGGTATCGGGTATCAGAGCGCTGTACATGAGCACCAGTTGTGTTACATAGGGACACATTGCATCGTTGCCAAGACTCGAACCCGGTTCCCCAGATTTGAGGTCGGCCGTCCTAGCCATTATGCCACATCCTATCCCACATTACAGATCATTAACGTTGACATTACATTCAACACTTTTGCATGGAAGAGAGGTCGGGAGCATTTGCAAGCCCTGCCCGCTTCCTCTCTGGCATCCAAAGGTAGGCAAGGGTGAGGAGAATGACGTGGTATGATCAGTCGAACCCTGTATCTGGCCATCATTCACTGGTAAGCTAAATCCAAGGAGAGATGTCCTCCAGACTTCCTTTAGGTAAAGATATCCCCCATAAGAGCTGGCCAAGAGGAACTAGTGGTGGAAAAGATGCATACTGGGGTATACTGAACAATGTTTTAAAATAAACTGATATATGGCTCAGAAATAACAGTTTGGAAAGTGAAAGTAAAGTAAATAGAAAGGGAAAGGCAAAATCAATAACATTTTGTGAAAGAAAGGTGAAATGAGTTCTGTTGGGTAGTAATTGAAGCATTGATTCAATCCACTGCTGCTACTCACTCACCAGAGTCCTCATGGCTACTCATCCATCCGATGGCGTTGATGGACACCAGCGCCAGGAGCCCCGAGCCCACGAAGGAGCCGACACCAGAAAAGAAGAAGAAGAGGCCCATGATGGCGCTCTGCATGCACTTGGGAGCTGCTGAATAGGCAAACTCAAGACCTGGAGAAGGAGAAAAGAAAAGAGAAACACAGGTCAGATGGGAATGCACCATCAGGGTCTCTCAAAAACACAGGAACATTATGGAATGGATTGCTGTGAGGTGAGTACAGAGCTGAGCTGTAGAACACTGGAAAACCTACCCACAAACCAATAACTGCTGACTCCTGATGTATAAATCATGTTGCAGTGACTAGCAATGCAACCCTTGCGATATATAGCAGGACAGGAACGTATCTCCTCATACACATCCTGGGGCTGCTGTGATGCCCGGTGAGACTCTGCAAAATGCACCCTAATGATCCAGTACAAGAAAAGCCTAACCGTAAATGAATAGATTGTTTGATGGAGAGCATCGCTAAACATTAATGATGAAAACAATCTCAATGACATTGAATTACTACCATTAAAATACCTCAAATGTGATTGTGACGATTACTACTAAGATCCTTAAACCATAATCATAAAATGAATAAAAATCAAAAAGAAATGGAACGAACCAAGATAAAAGCTAAGCCTATCCTACATCTTGAACATAAACATAATGCTTATTGTCAATATTAAAACAAAGCCTTAGCTGTACCACAGCTGTGAGTTTAAGGCTAGGGCTCACTTTAAAACGAGTATCGCTAGACTGAGACGAATATTATCCTAAGCCGCTCCTCCTTACTGACCCTAAAACTAACCACAGCTGTGAGTTTAAGGCTAAAGCTCACCTTAAAACGAGTATCTCTAGACTGAGACGAATACTATCCTAAGCCGCTGTCTCCTTACTGACCCCAAAACTAACCACAGCTGTGAGTTGAAGGCTAGAGCTCACCTTAAAACGAGTATCTCTAGACTGCGACAAATACAACTTTAAGCTGCTCCTCCTTACTGACCCTAAAACTAACCACAGCTGTGAGCTTAAGGCTAGAGCTCACCTTAAAACGAGTATCTCTAGACTGAGACGAATACTATCCTAAGCCGCTCCTCCCTACTAACCCTAAAACTAACCACAGCTGTGAGTTTAAGGCTAGAGCTCACCTTAAAACGAGTATCGCTAGACTGAGACGAACACTATCCTAAGCCACTCCTCCTTACTGAACCTAAAACTAACCACAGCTGTGAGTTTAAGGCTAGAGCTCACCTTAAAACGAGTATCGTTAGACTGAGACGAATACTATCCTAAGCCGCTGCCTCCTTACTGACCCTAAAACTAACCACAGCTGTGAGGCTAGAGCTCACTTTTTTAGGGTCAGTAAGGAGGAGCGGCTTAGGATAGTATTCGTCTCAGTCTAGCGATACTCATTTTAAAGTGGGAGAAATATTAAAGGCAGGAGAGAGATCTAGATGAGGAAGGAGGGGAAATTGGTAGAGATAATCAGAACATTTTTAAAGACCGTAACAATGTGCTTAAAAGGGGTAAATCCATTTAAAAGTTACATTTTTAATATAAAGTAATACCCCCTGCTGAGTGCTATACCAGTAATTAAAGGCCCTGAACACAAATTATAGGGCTGAGACGCAGACGAGGGGCCATAACAAGGGTGAAGGCCTTTAACAACCGGCATAGACTGTGCATCCGCTGATGGTGAAATGTTCTAAACGGAAAAGGGAGAAATGGAAAGACAAACATTGGAATGTTGGACCTCCGGCGTTCTACCGGCTATTATAAGCCCAGAGCTACTCTACTGTCTTCAATGGAGCTCTCAACATTCCAATGTTCTAAAATAGCTTTACAGCCCACCATTCTGGCCATTAACGGCCCACTCTCGGATTGTGATTTAACAAGGGAGCAGGCCTTTAATGGCCGGTGTAGCCCAGCTACGGCTGGCCATAAAGCTATTAGAACATTCTGTCCCATGAGTTACTCATCCTACATACTCTGGCAAAATGGCCAGACCATCCACATTTATTGCAGTCTTTTCCCAGAGCGGGACCTTGCTTGAACCAGGCAATATGGAACGAGAACCCACAACAATAGCAGGGATTTCCACTTTTTTTTCTCCAAGCAGAAATAGGTTTATTTGGCAAGGTTTTGGTCCCTTTGACCACTAAAAGATTATCCTCAGTTTTCTAAGTCCGCTCCTTGACAGATAGTTTGCAATCCTGAATGTTGTTCGCAATGTCCACTGCTTCTTCAAGAAAAGGATTTTTTCACTATAGTAACCTCTCTTGAATTTTCTTATTAAAGCACCAGGTAAGTAACTAATCTCTAATAAGTTGGTCAGTAAACACTCCAAATTCACATTTGGCCGCTAACGCACACAAAGAAGCAACATGCATGTCTACTGAGTCTGTTGGATGGAGGTCTCTTGAAACAAATGTATACCGCCTTACCACCAAATTAGGTGCTGAAACGTCTCTCCACTCTCTTGACTGCCTCAATGTACCTATCTAGTTCTTACTCTTCATCTTCAGGTACAAAGAGGGGCAAATGGTCAAAAATCTCTTGGCCATGCAGAGTGCTCCAATAGCCATTTCTTTCTTTCAGGGTTGACATTTTAAGCCATCAACACCCCCAAGAAAAGCACTGAACGCCCTGAACCACTCCTTCCAAGCCATGGGCGGTTCACCAGGTGATGGTAAGTATGGAGGAGGCAGAAGGATTGCTTGCACGCTGGTATTTAATGTAGTTTTAACAAAAAATTGTGTTGTACCAATAATAGGGTGACTTTTGTAACGAAATTCACCAGTTTAAAAGTCTCGTGAAATTAGCAAACTGAGCAATAATGAGAAAATAGCCATCTGCAGGAAATATACGATTTACAGAAATATTAAGGTGCCAAGTACTGCACGTAACCTCCTTCCTTTGGTGTTAGCGCAAACAACTAGGTGCCTGTCCCTCACATCAACACAAAGTCAGGCAAACAAAATGGCCAATTGTAGCCAAAGCATGCGTAGGCATGCATGAGGACTTCTCGCACTTCACTCCAGGAAACCGATGTTGGCCGAATGGCGGTTGAAGAGGCCCAACGAATGCCAAATACGGTGAGTACCCATAACAAAGCGATTCTCTTAGGAGGAGCCAAAACACACTTAGGAGGGCAGCACCTTCCACAAGTCAAATGCTTCCAATGGAGGTATAAACGCACTCGACACAGCACGCCTCACTGCTCCTC
Organism: Lissotriton vulgaris; assembly: GCF_964263255.1. Classification (NCBI taxonomy): domain Eukaryota; kingdom Metazoa; phylum Chordata; class Amphibia; order Caudata; family Salamandridae; genus Lissotriton; species Lissotriton vulgaris. The sequence goes on along the minus strand of NC_141699.1, from coordinate 33,850,342 downwards.
ACACATGCAGCGAGCCTGGATTCACCACGGCTCCCTACGTCCAACCCTCGCCACCAGTGTGGTAAGCAGCTACAGCGGACACCGTTGGAGTTGTACAAACTCAAGTTTATTCAATATCCGGATACAAAGGGAAACCACCGAGTGTCCTCCAGGCTCCAAGTCTGTTGCCTTCTCCCCGTCACGCTCCAAACCACCTCCCCATTCTACATGCCACTGCGGAACTCTCACAAGCACAAGCTCACTTGATGGCATGGATAGAAGAGCATGCCATGGCATGCAATCAAATGAGACTAAGCTAGGCATGTCATCACATGTATCAAATGAAGCTAATCTAGGCATACCATCACATGTAATCAAATGAAGCTAATCCAGGCATCACATGTAATCAAATGAAGATAGGCTAGGCATTTCATCACATGTAATCAAATGAAGATAGGCTAGGCATGCCATCACATAATCAAATGAGGCTATGCTAGGCATACCATCACATGTAATCAAATGAAGCTAATCCAGGCATCACATGTAATCAAATGAAGATAGGCTAGGCATTTCATCACATGTAATCAAATGAAGCTAAGCTAGGCATGTCATCACATGTAATCAAATAAAGATAGGCTAGGCATGTCATCACATGTAATCAAATGAAGATAGGCTAGGCATGTCATCACATGTAATCAAATGAAACTAAGCTAGGCATGTCATCACATGTAATCAAATGAAGCTAAGCTAGGTATGTCATCACATGTAATCAAATGAAGATAGGCTAGGCATGTCATCACATGTAATCAAATGAAGATAAGCTAGGCATGTCATCACTGCAAGTAATCAAATGAACCTATGCTATGCATGTCAACATTGCATGTAATCAAATGAAGCCAAGCAAGGCATGCCATCACCTGAAATCAAATGAAGCTAAGCTAGGCATGTCATTATCACATGTAATCAAATGAAACTAGGCTAGACCTGGTTCAACTAGGTTATATGCAAAGCCCACATTACAATACCAGTCGCATCTCTTTCTTCTTATCCCGACAGACAACAGGTAAGTTTAAGCCAATAAAATCCACAGCAGCTCTCATCTAAACTTGTGTTACCTAACTTCCTGTTTAAGACAGAAAATGCTGAGCACGTATTTCTTCCATCTGCTCGCGGATGAGAGACCAGTCGCACTTCAATTACATTCATTTTCGCCATCTTCTTCAAGCAGTGGAAAAGCACAGGAGACATGGGCGAGTTGAAAGAATGAAGCCAGCTATCAAGCAACAGTGCTCCTGGGTACTGAGGCAAAGTTTGAAATATTGGAATAGTTAATTGATTCCCTTTCAGGACTGCTTCTTCTTGCACCTATGGCTTATAGGAGAATATATTTCAGAAGTGTGCACCATCTGGCCACAATTTCGCCAACATTTCCTTGGGGTGAATCTTCCAGACCCCAAGAAAGCGTCAGGCGACCGCCCCTGCAATGCAGGCTAGTATGAAGAGGCTGCTTTGGGTTCAGAGTCCTGCCCTTGACGTCACCAAAACCTTCAACCCTGTGAGAAGGGACATTCAACAGCAAGAGACGCACCGCAGTCTGAGGGCACTCTCCCAAACACTGAGCGATGGGACATGCAAGAGACTCATCGCAGTCTGAGAGTGCCCCAGACAGAAAGACGCACCGCAGTCTGAGAGTGCCCCAGACACAAAGAGACGCACCGCAGTCTGAGCACCCCCGACAGAAAGACGCACCGCAGTGTGAGAGTGCCCCCGACACAAGAGATGCAACACAGTCTGAGAGTGCCCCCGACAGAAAGAGACGCACCGCAGTCTGAGCACCCCCGACAGAAAGACGCACCGCAATCTGAGAGTGCTCCCGACACAAGAGATGCAACGCAGTCTGAGAGTGCCCCCGACAGAAAGAGATGCACTGCAGTCTGAGCGCCCCCGACGGAAAGACGCACCGCAGTCTGAGAGTGCCCCTGACACAAGAGATGCAACGCAGTCTGAGAGTGCCCCAGACAGAAAGAAGCACCGCAGTCTGGGAGTGCCCCCGACACAAAGAGATGCAACGCAGTCTGAGAGTGCCCCAGACAGAAAGAAGCACCGCAGTCTGGGAGTGCCCCCGACACAAAGAGATGCAACGCAGTCTGAGAGTGCCCCAGACAGAAAGAGACGCACCGCAGTCTGAGAGTGCCCCAGACAGAAAGAGATGCAACGCAGTCTGAGAGTGCCCCAGACACAAAGAGATGCAACGCAGTCTGAGAGTGCCCCCGACACAAGAGATGCAACGCAGACTGAGAGCGCCCCAGACAGAAAGAGACGCACCACAGTCTGAGTGCCCCCAACAGAAAGACGCACCGCAGTCTGAGCGCCCCCCGACAGAAAGACGCACCGCAATCTGAGTGCCCCCGACAGAAAGAGACGCACCGCAGTCTGAGAGTGCCCCAGGCAGAAAGAGACGCACCGCAGTCTGAGAGGGCCCCCGACAGAAACACGCACCGCAGTCTGAGAGTGCCCCCGACAGAAACACACACCGCAGTCTGAGAGTGCCCCCGACACAAAGAGATGCAACGCAGTCTGAGGGCGCTCTCCCAAACACTGAGCGATGGGACATGCAAGAGACTCATCGCAGTCTGAGAGTGCCCCAGACAGAAAGACGCACCGCAGTCTGAGAGTGTCCCAGACACAAAGAGATGCAACGCAGTCTGAGAGTGCCCCAGACAGAAAGAGACGCACCGCAGTCTTTGCGCCCAGACAGAAAGACGCACTGCAGTCTGAGAGTGCCCTCGACACAAGAGATGCAACGCAGTCTGAGAGTGCCCCAGACAGAAAGAGACGAACCGCAGTCTGAGCGCCCCCGACAGAAAGAGACGCACCACAGTCTGAGAGTGCCCTAGACAGAAAGACGCACCGCAGTCTGAGCGCCCCCCGACAGAAAGAGACGCACCGCAGTCTGAGAGTGGCCCCAACAGAAAGAAGCACCGCAATCTTAGAGTTCCCCAGGCAGAAAGAGACGCACCGTAGTCTGAGAGTGGCCCCAACAGAAAGACGCACCGCAGTCTGAGAACCCTCCGAAACACTGCGCAATGGGACATTCGACAGCAAGAGAAGCACCCCAGTCAGAGAGTGCCCCCGACACAAAGAGATGCAACACAGTTTGAGAGTGCCCCCGACACAGAGATGCACCGCAGTCTGAGAGTGCCCCAGACACAAAGAGATGCAACGCAGTCTGAGAGTGGCCCAAACAGAAAGACGCACCGCAGTCTGAGAGTGCCCTCGACACAAGAGATGCAACGCAGTCTGAGAGTGCCCCAGACAGAAAGAGACGAACCGCAGTCTGAGCGCCCCCGACAGAAAGAGACGCACCACAGTCAGAGTGCCCTAGACAGAAAGACGCACCGCAGTCTGAGCGCCCCCCGACAGAAAGAGACGCACCGCAGTCTGAGAGTGGCCCCAACAGAAAGACGCACCGCAGTCTGAGAACCCTCCGAAACACTGCGCAATGGGACATTCGACAGCAAGAGAAGCACCCCAGTCAGAGAGTGCCCCCGACACAAAGAGATGCAACACAGTTTGAGAGTGCCCCCGACACAGAGATGCACCGCAGTCTGAGAGTGCCCCAGACACAAAGAGATGCAACGCAGTCTGAGAGTGGCCCCAACAGAAAGACGCAGCGCTGTCTGAGTGCCCCCGACAGAAAGACGCACCGCAGTCTGAGCACCCCCCCGACAGAAAGAGACGCACCGCAGTCTGAGTGCCCCAGACAGAAAGAGACGCACCGGAGTCTGAGAGGGCCCCTGACAGAAAGAGACGCACCGGAATCTGAGAGGGCCCCTGACAGAAAGAGACGCACACCGCAGTCTGAGAGTGCCCCCGACAGAAAGACGCACCGCAGTCTGAGCGCCCCCCCAACAGAAAGAGACGCACCGCAGTCTGAGAGTGCCCCAGGCAGAAAGAGACGCACCGCAGTCTGAGAGGGCCCCCGACAGAAAGAGACGCACCGCAGTCTGAGAGTGCCCCAGACAGAAAGAGATCCAATGCAATCTGAGATTGGCCCGGACAGAATGAGATGCACTGCAGTCTGAGTGCCCCCGACAGAAAGAGACGCACCGCAGTCTGAGCGCCCCCGACAGAAAGAGACGCACCGCAGTCTGAGCACCCCGGACAGAAAGAGACGCACCGCAGTCTGAGCGCCCTTCGAAACACTGCGCAATGGAACCTTCGACAGCAAGAGAAGCACCGCAGTCTGAGAGTGCCCCCGACACAAAGAGATGCAACGCAGTTTGAGATTGCCCCCGACAGAAAGACGCACCGCAGTCTGAGTGCTTTCCCAATCGCTGCGTGAAGGGACATTCAACAGCAAGAGAAGCACCGCAGTCTGAGCGTGCCCCCGACACAAAGAGATGCAACGCAGTCTGAGAGTGCCCCCGACAGAAAGAGACGCACCGCAGTCTGAGTGTCCCCGACAGAAAGAGACGCACTGCAGTTTGAGAGTGCCCCAGACAGAAAGAGACGCACCACAGTCTGAGTGCTCTCCCAAACGCTGCGTGAAGGGATATTCGACAACAAGAAATGCACCAAAGTCTGAGAGAGCCCCCAACAGAAATTGACGCACTGCAGTCTGAGTGTCCTCCGAAACACTGTGTGATGGGACATTCAACAACAAGAAACGCACCACAGTCTGAGTGCCCTCTGAAACACTGTGTGATGGGACATTCGACAGCAAGAGACGTATCGCAGTCTGAGAGTGCTGCAGACACAAAGAGACGCATCGCAGTCTGAGAGTGCCCACCGACAGAAAGACGCACTGCAGTCTGTGTGCTCTCCCAAACTCTGCGTGATGGGACATTCAACAGCAAGAGACGCACCGCAGTCTGAGGGTTCTCTGCCAAACACTGAGCAATGGGACATTCGACAGCAAATGATGCACCAAAGTTAGAGAGCGCCCCCAACAGAAAGAGAAGCACCGCATCTAGTAAGCAATCCAAGAAGGTTGTATATAAAAAAAAAAAACGATTTATTTAAGAGAGCACAGTACAAGCAACTGCTCCGGTAGAAATCCTCATAACTTCTGTTGTATGGAACATGGAACATCATGAACCATAGCAACAGATTACAGAATGGCTTTCGGGTTATAAACAGGTATGAAAACTAAGCATTAAAGAAACATGCAGAAACAAAGAATATAACACATCTCACCCCTGTAAAATGAACAAGGCAAGAATAAAAAGAACAACAAAGAAATAAGTTACACATAATCCATAAATCTAACAGGGAAGTTGATGACTCTCCTGCTAGTCTTTATTCTGGAAGCTACAGTGTTGTTATCTGTAGAATTGTGAGAAAAAGAAGAACCTTCCAAAACAAGTTGAGCATTCGCATTATTATCAGAGTGACCAGAGAAATTGGTTGCAGAGAAATTGGTTCTTAAAGAGTACATCTCCCTTCCATTAGAAGATGGAACACAACTTAAACCATTTTGACATTTTACCACACGTCTCACATTCCACACTTTTCCATCGTTAGTCACAATAGTATTAAGATTGACCTTGACTACTTTGCGAGCTGGACCATATTTGGAGGAACCTTTAGCAACATATCCAGGCTTACGTATCCTTCCTAGATCGCTTATAACAAAAGTAGGTACCTCAACATTTGGAATCATAATACATTGTCATTTTTTCTTGATGGTGTTTGACTCTAAAGAAAGTGCTGTGACACTTAGCAGAAACAGAAACACTCAATTTCTTCTTAATCCACCAAAGACACAACTTAGATGCTGGTTCTCTACCTCTCAAAAGATGGAACGGACTAAACTCAGTAACAGAATGAGGAGTGATCTTATACATCCACAGACTTTCTTGTAAAGCCTCCGTCCACTCACTGCCAGATTTTCTTGCCCACTCTGTACACTCCTTAAGTACACGATTACATCTTTCTACTTGACCATTACCTTGTGGTTCGTACAGGGGAGTGGTAATGTGTTTAACACCACACAAATGTAGAAAATCCTCCATTTCATGGGACTTCAACTGTACTCCGTTATCTGTTATAAGGACCTCAGGACTCCCCTCACGTGCTAACACTTCCCTAAGGAGCTCTATAATAATCTGAGATATAGCATATGGGATAAACCTAACCTCAGGCCATTTTGAATGATAATCAATTAACACCAAGGCGAAACGGGCATCTTGTGGCAAACAGTAAAATGGACCATAAATGTCCAAGGCCAATTTCTGCCAGGGATTTTTCGGCCAAGCAACTGGTATCAAAGGAGCAGGATGAGCTTTCAATATTTTATCACTAGTGATGCATCTAGAACAATCTCTGACAACTCTATCTACCATCTTGTCCATGCTGGGCCACCAGAAACTGAATTCAACTAATCTTTTCATAGATGACATCCCAAGATGACTCTCCTGGGCAAGTTTAAGAATTTCTTCTTGCATAGACTCAGGAGGAACACATTTACCACCTTTAAAGATGAGATCGCTTTCAATCTCTAAATCATTGGACACCTGCTGATATGATCTCATCTCAGAAGGGACAAGACTGAATCTAGGCCAACCCTCTAATATGTTCTGTTTCAACAGGTTCCAGCTATTATCTCCTACAGTACTCCTCTTCCAGGCGTCTTCAGTTATGGCAGAAAATTCCTTGGCCACAAAATCTCCTAAAGATGCAACAACTTCACCTTCATCACTCACAATGGCTTTTTCTTCAGAAGAACAGGGCAACTGGGACAGATAGTCAGCAGTAACAATACTTCTACCCGGAAAATACTCTACAGAGAAATTATACTCTTGTAGCTTCGACAAGAGCCTGCCAATGCGTGCAGTAGCATTACGACCTCCACAAGGTGATAATATTGATACCAAAGGTTTGTGGTCCGTTCTGAGCAGGAATCTGTTTCCCCACAGAAAGTTTAGAAAATTATCAATTCCCCACACCCCAAAAGTTCCTTCTCAATGACGGAGTACTTTCTTTCGGTTTCATTAAGAGTGCGGGAGGCAAACGCTACACACCATTCATCTTTACCACTTTTTTGAGATAACACCCCTCCAAGGCCGTACTCACTGGCATCAACAGTAATAACGCAGAGTTTGTTTACACAGAAAGGTTTCAAGGTGGGTCTTTGATTAACTGGAAAGCAGATTGTTGCCTTTCCCCTCAATGTAACTCCATCTTTTGACTAGTGAGCTCTCTAAGAGGTTCCATTTTGGTGGAAAATCCCTTAATAAACTTACTGTAGTATTCACATAGACCGGTAAAAGACAGTAGTTTATCTTTGTTGTCTGGAGGTGGAGCTTTTACTATGGCCTCAACTAGTGATTTTTTTGGAACGACTCCATCTCCAGAGAGAGGGAGACACAAGTATTCAACTGAAGTGTGAAACATCTTACAATTATTATCCTTTAGAGTCAGGCCATGTGACTCCATTACATGTTTTCTGTGTGACTCATGATTGGGAGAAAACACAAGTATGTCCTCCTGAAAACACTTAAAGTACCCATCTAGATCTCTGAAAATGTGATGCATAGCTTGCTGAAAAACCGACAACGCAGAGGCTAGGCCAAAGGCATCCTTTTATATTGGAAAAGCCCCTCCAGCGTGAGAAATGCAGTGAATTTTTTAGAGTCATCTGTCAACACAATCGGATGATACGTCGATCTTAAATCAAAATTGGAGAAAACTTTCGCCCCCTCCAACATACACACAACCTCGTCTATCCTAGGTAGGGGATGGCAATCCACAATTAAATTTGCATTTAATGCTCTCAAGTCCACACACAGCCTCAAGCTTTTGTCAGCCTTGCGAGCTAGAACAATGGGCGAAACCCACTCATGTCATCCTTAATGAGACTTTGTAGGAGAAGTTCAGATCCCCTTTGACATTAATTGGCACATTTCTTAATTTTTGTATAACAGGTACAGCACATTCTTTCAACTTTATTTTATGGCCAAAATTATTGAGTTTTCCCAAGTTCTTTGAAAAAACATTGGGAAATGAGTCAACAATACCGTCAATAACATCACTTGAATCAACAATTCTCTTAATGACATCAACTTATTGAAGACTATCAGTGATGACCATTACAGGATCACAGTTCCTAGGACTAAGAATAATTCCTAGGCTCCACTGATCCCTCCAACCAAGAAAATTCACACCTTTTATAGCCACATATAATTTCACATTCCCAACACTTCCTTTGAAATTCATATCAACTCCAACTTAACCTTCCAAATCATTGACAGAACCATCAAAAGCCTTAGCAATAATATCAGGTTGTTTTAGATCTTGAAGATCTACAATGCCCTTGAAAGTATCAATGAAATAATCCTTCGTAAATATTGTCCAAGGTGACCCTGAGTCTGCCATGAGATCCAGAGATACACTCCCAGAACCTGAACAGAACATTTAGATGGTTTTGAAGAAATGCCAGAATATTCTTGCTCCAACAATCAGTAATGGAAACAATACCCCTTTCACACAACGCTTCATCACATTCCTCATTATTCAAAAAGGAAACCCTTCCTTTGTTAGTATTTCCTGTGGCATAATTCTTGCAAACACTGGCAAAATCCCCACGCCTTCCACACTTCTTACACTCTCTACCCAAGGCAGGACATTTAGGAAATGATGTGCCATGGTTTACGCTTCCACACCTAAAACAATGAAAATCTCTATCAACTTTTAAAAAAGTGCGTTGGCTACTCATGGCACTTGATGATGCATCAAAGTTATGTTGGACACCCATGGACCTAGATAAAGGTTCTGTTTTAACCACACAAACATCCTCAACATTTCTCTTAGATTCTTTATCTAGGGACTTTATCCATTTGTCGGATTGTTCAATGGCTTTGGCAGTAATGATGACATCTTTCAAATTTGGATCTCCCATAATCCATATTTGTTCTTGGATTATTTTGCTCTTGGTATGAAAAATAATTTGGTCCCTGATCATCTCGTTGGTAATGGGACCAAAGTTGCAATTTGTAGAAAGGTAGCGCAAAGCAGTAAGAAAATCATCAAAGGATTCGGAATCTTCTTGAGCTCTTGTGTAGAATTTATATCTGTTCAAAGCAACGCTGGACGTAGGTTTAAATCTAGTTTCCAAACGAGCCATAGCAACATCAGAAACATTTTTGTCTCCACTCCCATCAAGTTGAGGAAGTGTTCTAAATACTACTTGTCCTTCCGAACCTAACGAATGTAGGAGAATATTTCTTTTTCTTTCAGCAGAAAACCTTTCCCCAACTATCGCTTTCAAATAAGTTAAAAACTCTTCTCTCCATCTATTTCATAGTATAGGAGGCTTTCCTTTACTTTGGAGAAACTTAGAAGGAGGATCAAATTGCATGATGTCCAAGTTGTATGGCAATTATCTCCTTCAGATTTATAACAATGAAGAGGAAAACAAAAATCTAGTAGAAAATGTGCCAACCATTTAGTAGCAGACAAAATAAGTTAATTTGTTTAAACAAATTCAAGGAAATAGTCAGTAACACTACTTTCACCCCTCTTCTTAATTCAACTTACAACCCCCTGAAAGGGCAATCTCATCATCACCTACCTGTGGAAAGGACATCTTAGGATCCATCGATGCTCTCAGAAGGACAGTGACCATGAGATCCTCCTCTCCTCCTCCACAGAAGGGCTTACCGGACGATCCGACTACACAGCCAAGCCTTAATGGTAGGATTGAGTCCGTCCCTGCAGCGACCGAGCCATGAGGAGTGACGCCCCCCTTGGACAGAGCTGACCCACCTGTTTCGGCCTCTCCCTCTTGGCACAGCTGACTCCTGCCGGTGAGCTGACGACAGAAGGTTTCGCCTCATATGATCTGCCAGTGAGCTGACGACGGAAGGTTTCCCCTCGTTTGATCCGCCGGTGAGCTGAAGACAGGAGGTTTCGCCTAGTTTGATCCGCCGGTGAGCTGACGACAGAGTATTTTGCCTTGTTTGATCCACTGGTGAGCTGACAACAGAAGGTTTCGCCTCGCTTGATCCGGGCCTCCGTCCCGTGTTCGCGTCCGACTCCCGCCTGTGAGCATCAGTGTGAACTGGCCGACATCCAGAACCTGACCCCGTACACTGTCAGGAGCAGACCGCACTTCAGACTGGAGCTGGCGCCCTCGAGTCTAGGGCCTACTTCGTGGGTGCGGTGATCGCGCTTGTGGTCCCGGGTGACCCTCAATGTGCTCAGGGGGATTTGATTGCCTTTCGTCTTGCCTATGCAGCCTATTGTCACTCAGACTCTCAGCGGGACTCCGGCTGTGTTTGCAATGACTCCTCTGCCATCGACTCAGCGCAGCGCATTCCGGCTGCCCACCCTAACACCCACCCTGGGCCAGCATTACAGAGATCACCTTCAATTATCCCGGTAAATGGGACGCAGGCCCTCCATTTTCGCGACAGCACTTCCTCCAAGCCCGGAAAAAAAATGGCCTGCCTTATGTAACCGAGAGAGCTTCCTCCTAGGGGCACGACTGTAGAAACACCACAAGGCGTTATGCAATTTCTGTGAAGGTATTTCTCTCTACCTATTGTCCCAATTTTAGTCATTGGGTGCCATAAGTATATTTATTACCGGAGGTTTCAATGTTTTGCCTGACCCAAAAATGGCAGCACAGTTAAGTCAATTTGATTAATCTGCAGTGCTTGACTTTAAAATGGCAGCACATATTTTTTTTACCTTCCTCAGTGTATATTTTTTTTGCCTTTAAACAGTGTAGTTTTGTCTGTAGCATTGTCACTTTAATTTATTTGATCCATCTCATCCCTATCTCATTTGCGGACGTTCTGGAACTGACTCAGACCCTCGGACTTTAAAACTTTTTTTTGTTGTTGTTCTTTTTGGACCCTATAGTGGGCCTTCAGCTAGCTCCTTTCAACTAACGTGTGCTCCTTTACGCTCCATCTATTCCACTGAGAGCCTGCGGAGTGTCGCCGGATTCTTCCTCGGTCTTACTTTCCTATTTGAGCTGCCTCCTCACAAGTTGCCCTGCTTAAAATGGAGATAAGTCCCGATCCTAACTGTAACAGCGCCTTCATCATTAACTACCCAGCCAACCTCACCAAGAACGCAGCAAAAAAATTCAAACAACCAATCCTCAAGGCTAGCCCAGAAACTCTTGTTTCGGACACCTATTTCTGTACTAACAAGGGTAACAAGGTGAACGCCCTTGTATTCTATACTAAGAAACGAGCTTGCTGGTGCAAAGAGCTCTACTGTAAGCTGCAAATTTCAGGTTCTAAAAAAACTCCTCATGGTCTCAAGCTGACAACGTCTCCCTCGCCCTTCCTCAAACCCACCATCACTACCACCCTCTACAATAATGGGATCATTCTAATACAAGCCTCCAAAGACAACCTTGGTAAGTTGGCCTTGATCTACCCCACCCTTAAGAAACTGGTACACAGCAACTCCACTGACCCCTATACAACCACCACCTCGCCGTTGGGATTAGCTAGATTCTTCCCCCCCCCCCCCATCCTATCAATCGAGAGTCCCTCTCCCTCCCTGAATTCCTCCCCCTCTGGCAACTTCAGAACCACCTCGCCCTCGGTTGATCTTCATCAACCCTCCAGATCACCCCTTCAGCTATCTGACGGGTTTGTAGTCTCACTTGCCCCGGCGATTGTCAGCCCAACTCTGGTTGACCCTCGTGATGGGTTGATTACTCAAACCATTTTATCTCAACGATTAATCATTGAGACCTTTCCCTCCTCTCCTTTAACTTTGCCCCCAACCAGGCCGGTTTCTGGGCAATGGTCCCCTTTGGGTTCTTTTTAAGTTATCCCTCTGATCAATGACCTCCCCCATCGGCGATGGTTCATACCTCACTTTCAAATTGTCCGCTAGTACCCTCTGTCCAACTACCTAGCTATGAACCTCCCTCCACCATAGTGGACCACACAATTCTTCGCCATGGCCTGCGGTCACCTTCAGTCTCTCCTGCACTCCCTTCCACCTTCGACCATTACTCAATCTTGGTGGCATGCCTTGATGATATATCTCTACAACTGTTAAATCTCTCAGCTGAGTTACATGATGTGAAGGCCCTCTCAAAAGATCTTCTCACCATGCTCAGCTGTAATAATTGGCCCAGAGTCTCTACAGGACTTAGTGAGAACAGTGGGCAGTATTTAGCCCCTTCCATCTTGAAAATCGATCCCCTCTCCAAACTCGTCACCCTGCCCCAGATACCTTGAGCCCTGCCTAGCGGCTACTGATCCTCAAGACCATCTCTCTTCCTGCTCCCCTTGGTCCAATGCTAACTTGACCCCTCCGAGGGAAATACACTCCATCCTTCCCAACCCAAACAGAGACCCTTCCTGCAATCGGAGATGCAGCATTCCTGACAACCTCACTAGGGTGAATATCACCCAGACTTCTTCCCCCTCGAATCCGCTTCGCCTCAAGTATGTACTATTAAATTGCGGATCAGCCAGTAAACGCGCCTCTGATATCTTTGACCTCATCTAACACAACAATTTAGATATTATCATCCTCACCGAAACCTGGCTAAATCCCACTTCTACTCCTATTTAGACCTCCTTGTACATCCCACTCACAATATAGTCAGGCTTGACAGAAATCTGATATTGGGTGGTGGTCTAGCCTGTATTTATAGGAATACTCTTTCGTTCTCTCAGGTGGAGTCCTCTCCCCCCTCCTCCTGCGAATATCTGTGTCTAAGCATCTCACATAAGAACCGACCAATCTGAAAACTTCACACATTTGATCCACCTGGAGATAATCTCCCTTTCATTGAGCACTTAATGGATATCATCTCTAGCAATGTTGACTCAGCAGTATCACAAATCTTCCCAGGGGACTTCAACCTGCATTGGTCCAAACACAATGACCCAGCGGTATCCTGCCTCAAATAATTTCTAAATGATCATGATCTGTCACAGCACTGTGACCAACCTACACACACCAAAGGGGAAAAGGGGAATCCTTGATCTGATCATCTCCAAGGAACAGACCATCTCCTTAAAATCCATAACTCTTTGTGATTGGTCGAACCATCACAGCATCCTTTTCTATATTAACAGGGAGGGGATATTGAGGCAGGCTCAACCGCTTAAATCAAAGATTCTGAAAAGAGATCTCGGATCAAAAAACCATGACAAACTAGCTGCTCATTGTAAATCCGTCCTTTCCTCCCAAGCTGACCTGGTTGAGGTTCAATCTCTCACTGACCACTACCATTCGAGCATCGCCACGATCATGGACGACATTGCTCCATTCAAGCTTAAAAATACCTCATCAAAAGTTTCCAAACCGTGGTACAACGAAAACTTACATTCCGAACGTCGCAATCTTAGAGCAGTTGAACGATCCTAGCGTTCCAATCCTTCCTCGGATCAACTAAAACTTCTGAGAGATGCCAGAGGCCCCTACAACAAACAGATCAAGAAAGCTAAGGCTGACTACTTCAGATTACAACTAGATCAAGCGGCGAATCACCCTAAGAAACTCTATGAACTGGTCAAACAGAAATCTGTTAGCGCGCCAAGCCTCTCTGATTCGAATGGGAGGAATTTGACACTTTCTTCATGGAGAAATCACGACTCATCTCCATTGACCTCGCCTCTAAGAAGGCCTTATTGCCCCCTTCTTTAGCTGCCTCGCCCTCCGACTTTCCTGAAAAGAGTATCCCGACTGACGTTGATGCTAAGAACAATGCTTCATGGGGCTCCTTCTCCACTTTTAGTGAAAAAGACATTGAAAATATTCTCCAGACCATCAACCCGTCTTACCACTTCGGGGACCCGCTGCCTCCGGCCATCTTCAAAGAGATCAAGAGCGCTCTCATCCCCACCTGGACCAAGATTGTAAACGCCTCCTTATCTCAAGGCTTGATCCCAGACTGCCTAAAAGCAGCCTAGGTTTCACCTATTCTAAAAAAAACTCAATGCTGAGAAATCGGATCTCAATAACTTCTGTTGTACATCCAATATCTCCACCCTAGCGAAACTTCTCAAAAAATGTGTCCAATCCCAGAACTGTGCTCACATTGAGAATTACCAACTCTTACACCATCATCAATACGGTTTCCGGAGGGGTCACAGCACTGAATCGGCCCTCATACACATTTTTGATGACATCTTGAAAATGCTTGACAAAAACGAATCCTGCCTCTTGACCCTCCTTGACCTCTCCTCTGCATTCGATATGGTCAATCATGACATTCTTCTATTCATCCTACAAAACAGAATACGTTTCTCGGATCGTGTGCTCCACTGGTTCTCATCCTTCCTTCTCCACAGATCTCAAAGATTCAAGATAAACCACTCTCTCTCTCAGCCATCCCCAGTACTTATGGGGGTCCCCCAAGGATCCGCCCTTTCTCCTATCCTCTTCAACCTTTTCTTGGAACCTCTTACTACCCTACTTAACTCTATGAATATTCTCTTCCACATGTATGCAGACACACATCTGAAAATGTCGTCCCCCGACAACATCATCTCACTAAATTCTATCCTCACATCGACCCAAAATTGGTTAACGGAGAACCATCTCCTGCTCAACGCTTCCAAAACGGAACTCCTGCTCATCTCCCCACCAAACCACACCCCCAAGATCGATCTCTGGCTACATCACCTCATGACTCTCAACTGCACTCTGATCATCATAGATTCAGCCAAATCGCTTGGAGTCGCAGTGGACAAGCACCAGAGTATGAAGGCTCATATCAGCAACGTTTGTAAGGGAGCAAACCACCTGATGAGGACACTCATGATCAAACCCTTCTTGCCACAAAAGGATTTCAAGCAGGTGGTACAAGCTCTTGTCTTACCAAGGTTAGACTATGGCAGTGCAACTCTCTGTGGCCTTCCTAAATACGCCTTGGCTCCACTTAGGGCCTCGCTGAACTCTGCAGCAAGACTGATTACAGGCTCCAAACGAAATGAGCACATATCCACAGTCCTTAAATCTCTCAACTGGCTACCTTTTGACGCACAAATCCAGCTAAAGATTGCAATCCAGACGCACAAAGCCCTTCACTGCAATACCCCCACTTATCTAGCGCAAAAACGTGAATTATCCTGTGGAGTGAGGGCATCTAGAAGCGCCTCTAGTCTCCATCTGAAACCTATCATCCTTAGCAAAAAGAGAACTTGTCACCAAGCCTTCTCTGGTGCTGCCCCTAAAATATGAAACTCTCTTCCTCCGGATATACGCAGACTCGCCACGACCACGGCTTTCAAACTGGAAGCCAAAAGATTCTTAATGAGCAAATTCCTACTATAAGGGGTTGTGGCACTCATAAGGTGGCTGTCTCTTGGCTCCATGGCACAACTAACAGCCATGGGCCATATCGTCTGCTTAATATTGTACCTTTTATGTGTACCATTGCTTACTGTTTATCATTGTTTTTTTCCCCACAATTGCTGTGTTTATTTCCTTCTGTCCTCCCCACCAACGTACTGTAAAGCGCTCCTATATCCTTCGGAATCTTCTTCGGGCAATATATCGCTTTATAAATAAATAAATAAAAGAAGGCTGTATCTAAAAAAAAAGAGATTTATTTAAGAGAGCACAGTACAAGCAACTGCTTCGGTAGAAATCCTCATAACTTCTGTTGTATGGAACATCATGAACCATAGAAACAGATTACAGAATGGCTTTCAAGCATAAACAGGTATGAAAACTAAAACTTAAAGAAACAAAGAATATAACACCAAAGTATGAGAGTGCTCCTGACAGACAGAGACGCACTGTAGTCTGAGTGCTCTCCCAAACTCTGCATGCCCTCCGTAACACTGCGCGATGGGACATTCGACAGCAAGAGACACATCGCAGTCTGAGAGTGCCGCCAACACAAAGGGACTCACCACAGTCTGAGAGTTTCCCCCAACAGAAAGAGATGCAATGCAGTCTGAGAGTGCCCCCCGACACAAATAGACGCACCGCAGTCTGAGTGCTCTCCCAAACGCTGTGTGATGGGACATTTGACAGAAAGACAAGCAACGCAGTCTGAGAGTGCTCACCCTAACACTAAGCGATGAGACATTCGACACCAAGAGATGCACCAAAGTCTGAGAGTGCCCCTGACAGAAGAGACGCACCGCGGTCTATGAGTGCCCACGACAGAAAGACGCACTGCATCTGAGAATGCCCCCGACAGAAAGAGACTCGCCGCAGTCTGACAGTGCCCTCCCCAACACTGAGCGATGGAACATTCAAGAGAAAGAGACGCACCGGAGTCTGAGAGTCACCCCGACAGAAAAAAACGCACTGCAGTCTGAGAGTGCCCCCGACAGAAAGAGACTCACCGCAGTATGAGAGTGCCCCGACAGAAGGAGACGCACCGCAGTCTGAGAGTGCCCTCCCAAACACTGAGCGATGCGACATTCGACAGAAAGAGTTGCACCGCAGTCTTAGAGTGCCCCCCAAACACTGAGCAATGGGACATTCGACAGAAAGACGCACCACAGTTTGAGAGTGCCCTCCCAAACACTGAGCAATGGGACATTCGACAGACAGAGACACACCGTAGTCTGAGAGTTCCCCCTCAAACACTGATCGATGGGACATTTGACAGAAAGAGACGCACCGCAGTCTGAGAGTTCCCTCCGAAACACTGAGGGATGGGACATTCGACGGAAAGAGAAGCACCACAATCTGAGAGTTCCCTCCGAAACAATGAGCGTTGGGACAGTCGACAGAAAGAGACGCACCACAGTCTGTGAGTGCCCACGACAGTAAGACACACTGCATCTGAGAATGCCCCCGACAGAAAGAGACTCGCCGCAGTCTGAGAGTGCCCTCCCCAAAACCGAGCGATGGAACATTCAAGAGAAAGAGACGCACCGGAGTCTGAGAGTGCCCCCGACAGAAAGAGACGCACCGCAGTATGAGAGTGGCCTCACAAACAATGACTGATGGGACATTCGACAGAAAGACACGCAACGCGGTCTGAGAGTGCCCTCCCAAATAGTGAGCAATGGGACCTTCAAGCGAAAGAGACGCACTGCGGTCTGAGAGTGCCCTACCAAACACTGAGCGATGGCACATTCGACAGAAAGAGAGAATGGTCTCCCAAACTCAGAGCGATGGGACATTCAAAAGAAAGATGCACCGAAGTCTGACGGTGCCCTCCCAAACGCTGAGTGATGGGAAATTTGATAGAGAGAGACGCACCGTAGTCTGAGAGTGCTCTACCAAACACTGAGCGATGGGAGATTCAACAGAAAGAGATTCACCGCAGTCTGAGAGTGCCCTTCGAAACACTTAGCACTAGGACGTTCAAAAGAAAGACACAACGCAGTCTGACAGTTTCCTCCCAAACACTGAGCGATGGGACATTCAACAGAAAGACGCACCACAATCAGAGAGAGCCCCCAACATAAAGAGAAACATTGCAGTATGAGAGTGCCCCCAACAGCAAGAGACGCACCGCAGTCTATGCGCCCCCGACAGGAAGAGACGTACTGCAGTCTGAGAGTTCCCTCCGAAACACTGAGCGGTGGGACATTCGACACAAAGAGACGCACCGCAGTCTGAGAGTTCCCTCCGAAACACTGAGCGATGGGACATTCGACAGAAAGAGAGGCACCACAATCTGAGAGTTCCCTCAGAAACACTGAACGTTGGGACATTCAACAGAAAGAGACGTACCACAGTCTGAGTGGCCTCCCAAACACTGAGTGATGGGACATGCGACAGCAAGAGATGTACCGCAGTCTGAGAGTGCCCCCCCAAACACTGAGCGAAGGGACATTTGACAGAAAGAGACGCACTGCAGTCTGAGAGTGCCCCCCAAACACTGAGCGACGAGACATTTGACAGAAAGAGACGCACCACAGTCTGAGAGATACCCCCAAACACTGAGCGATGGACATTGGACAGAGAGGAATCTTGCCGGGTGTCGTGAAAATGAGGGAAACAACCACAACTTGTCCGGAGGGCATGCATTCAGTATTGCGTGTTGTCTGTGCTGATCTGTAATGCACAATCCCTTCCTCCTCATATACATTTGAATCCGCAACATTATTCCTTCGAACCCCATGTCCGATGGAAAGTAACCAACACATTCTATGATGTTGCCCTCAACAGATCCTAACATCTGGCTCCTCTAAACACCTCCTCAAACAATGAAGAGGTGATCGAGCAGTGAGGCGAGGCAGCCTCTGTGCGCAGGGTTCGAGCGTGCCCATGGGGCACCCAAGGGTCCCCATCAGACACTCTTCATGCTCCTTACACCCAGCAGCATCTTGGTAGGACCACGGCCCGCCTCTGGCACGACGAGCCAGTTTACGTCTTTGCCTGGGCACCGTGACTTTGTAAGGTTCTTCCCTTCGTAATATACCTCGGTGAAATGTCCGCGTCCACCTCACGCTTTACACTCTGTTGACAGCTGGACACCCTTGGAATCACCCAATACAGCACAAGCGGTCACAAGCGCGGCATGCAAATCAACATGCATTCCTCTTTCCTTGACTGGCTCCCCCTTTAGTAACTATTTTACTTCACAAAGTAGCCAATTTTCTATTTTAGCGCCCTTACTCAAGTGTGGTTCACGCAGATCAAGGCATAGTTGTAAGAAAACTGCAGCAAGACGACCATTCAGTGTCAAATTAGAGTGCCTAGAAGAAAGATGATTGCAAAAAACACAGTTGATGGACAGAATGTAGAACAATGTCATACAGTCACCCCAGTACAAGGATCTGGGCCTAAATCCATCATTTCTTTGCATTCCACACCACCCTGGGTTAGACACTGGCTATAGGTAAATCAGCTCTGACCCTGTGCCTCATGGGAACAGTCCAGTCCGAACTACCAAGCCATGTCTTTCCCAGACCGGAATCAAGGCCATCAACTGTGTTTTTTGCAATTTTCACCCCGAGTGTGCTGGGTATACTCAGACGCGAGTCCCAGGCTCTCCACACCACTGGAGTCAAGCTATCCAGGCTGATGAAGGCTGATAGCCAGAAACCGGTCCTAGGATGCTTGATTCGGGTTTAGGAAAGACATGGCTTGGCAGTTCGGGCTGGACTGTTCCCATGAGGCACAGGGCTAAGGCTGATTTGCAAATAGGTCGAGAATTGCTCTAGCCAAATGTCAACAGGCTTCCAACAATGGGGGTTTGGGCACGACCAATCTCTTCCTGTCCTACTTTGCATCCCAGAGCACTGTCATCAATGAGTGGTTATGCAAGGGCTGGTCAGACGCGGCATACAGAGTGGAATTAACTGTAATGGGCTGTGATGGAGAAGCTTTATGGAGCCCCCGTTCCCCGAGGTCACCAAGGTAGTTTTATTTTTAAATGTTATTTATTTGCATAGTTTTCTATAGTGCTGGCTAGACCCGGAGGTATTAGAGCACTTTACATGAGGATCAGCGAGTTACAGGATACATAGTCCTTCTCGGTTGGCGTGCAGAGCTTCGATACACAAGCTAGAAACGAACAACGCAGAACCCCCTTTGGAGAGGGACCTGGCTACACGAGACAGGAGCCTTGAAGGGCTTCACCCAATGGGACTTGATAGGCATCTCTTTCCTGGGGGGCGTCTGGTGGCCACTTCCACTCTTTTCAGAAGCTCTAATCATCTTACCAATTATCATAAACAGTTTCACAAGTACCTGCAGCTGCGGCATGGCCTAGAAGAGCACGTGTCTCCGGGCACCAACCTCCCGACTATAGCCCCCACAGAGGCTAAGCCTCAGCTGGGTGTGCTGTTGAAGGGCGGAGCCTCCCAAATCTGCCCCTCTATGACCATCAACGCTCCAGACACATTCACGCTGCTGCAAACCCAATGGGAGGAGTGGGTTGGACGAGATGCCAGAATAGCTCTCTGCATTGTAACAATTTCCTCTAAGTTGAGTCTCACACACAGATACTACATCATGCATACCTCACCCCTAGCCCCGTCTCCTTCCAGCCCCACGATTCCGGTACCCCCATGCCCCAGCAGACTTCTACCATCTGGTATGGACGTGTCCCTTGATTCTCAGCTACTGGGGTGAGGTGACCCGGACGCTATCACGGGTAAATGTAAATGTAAATCCAGTATTTGTAAAGCGCACAGCTACCCGGAGGCATCCCGGCGCTGGGGGCCGTCGGGAAGATTAAGCAAGCTATTGCCCAGAGTCACATGGTACTGGGCAGACCCCTGTCGCCGAGCCGGGGTTCGAACCATGAGGGTCCAGTCAGGCACCCTGGCCGCTTTGCCACACCTCTTCCCTTGGGCTGGGAACTGTAGATGCCCCTAAAGCCCATTCTCCTGGGGATTTTTAAGGGTATCGGGGATCCGACTGATCGGAGCGGCCACCATAGTCACAAATCGAGATATAGAGTTTTGGTAGGAGACTGGGTTTGTGTTAAGGAGTAGGAAGTAGTGGCGCTCTGCCCAGTATGATGTTGTAGTTGAGATCGTTGTGGAGTAGGCACGCGGTGCAAAGACAGAACAGGGGAACACAAACACTTCGTGAAAAAGGCCCCAGAAATGATCTAGGCAGGCCAAGACCAACTAGAATGAGAACACACCCTGCCATTCGCACTTATCGCGTGCGCTCCCCTCCATGCTAAGTCGGTTCCCAGGACGCCACTTGCCCTGTCACCCTTGCCGACCCAAGCTACCTCTCCTTGGCGGTTTCACCGCCTCTGCATTTGCGGTCAGAGTCGTTTCTCCACCGCATTTCATCTAGAAGATTCCACCCAACGTGTAGCCCTGCAGCCCTGATGAGTTACACCTCCTTCACGGTGTGACGAAACACGTGTCGGATGGCTACCTCCTTCCTGTACTGTCCATTGTTTGACTTATAAAAACTTTATTCACACCAATCATTGACATTCCTCGCTTCCTTTTTTCGAAGTTGTTCACCCTTTATGAGTAAAGGAACCCAGGCACGACACTGGGATTAGCAACCAAACGTGCGTGTGCACAGGATCTGTTCTCACACATCGAGATATAGCCCGGGGGTGGAAATCATGGGATGGGTGTGCACGGCGACAGACGTCCAACAGACACATACCCAGATCTGGAGCAAACGTTGGGACCACTTTGGGCTCGAGATTCTGCAGTACAACTGTTCGGTGCGGCCCTACGCGGGCTTTGACGATGGTACCTCAAGATGAGGGGTGCAGTCCGAGACGTAAATATTGTATTGTGATGGTGGCAAATGGCTATTGGCTACATAAAGTTAGTTATAAGAAAAAATGTTTAATGCAAACGTTGGGATCACTGGTGGCCGCCAGCAAAGACAAGGGAACGAAAGAGAAGGAAGAAGAAAGAACAAGGAAGAAGAGAGGTGCAATGGCAAGAAATAGGGGAGGAAGTAAAGAGGCGGGGCAAAGATGACTGACGGACAGGAAGGAGGCGAGGACCCCACAGGGTACGAAATGAAGGAAGAAAGTGAGAAGAGCACGGAAAGAGAAGGAAGAAGGGAACAGGAAAAGAAATGAGAACAAGGGGGAAGGAGAACGAGATGGCATGAAGGAAAGAGAAGAACGCAGAGGAAATCAGAGATGCTGCGGGAGGAAAGGAGGCGATGGACCCAGGAGGAGGAAGTGAGGGGGAGAGATGGCAGACAAAGCAGTATGTGATGAAAATGTTTTGTAAAATGCACAAATATTGGGAAACAAATACCGCGGGGGAACCTCACAAACACCCCAGTAGGGGTAAGCCCCACGTGCTCGCTCTAGGCAGTGTGGGGGTTATTTTCAAACTCTGGGGGCTACTTTTAGTTTTGAGTCCGGCTCTCGGCTTCCTTCAAGATGATGTCCTGGGACGTCACAGCAGAGGTATGTATCAGCCAATGCGGCTCACCTTAAAACTGCTACAGGGCGATGAAAGGTCTTCCAGGAAGTTCAGCAAACACTTCTGTAAAGTGAAAGCTCGCCACACAAATCAACATTTAATTAGAAAATGAAGACAACACTACTTATTTATTCATCCTGCTTTCTAGGCAGTAAGTGATTTCTAATGATGTGAAAACGGTGACACCTATAAATAAGGCTGGGATGCAAATTGCCTCGATTCATTTTGCAATCCCATTTTAGATGAACTTTAATTATCTCCGTTCTGCGCCTCGTGTTGACACAAACCAGCGCCTTGAAATGAATCTAATCTGAATTCAAAGAGGCACAGATGTTCGACTGCGGCGTCAAGGCTGTCGGGTGGGGCATGCTGATAGCGGGGTTCCACATGAACACCCCACAATTTACGAAATATGAAAGGTAATGAGGAGGGTGGGAGCCTGGGGCACACTGGCTCCAACTGAAGAATCTACAAACTGAGCAAGAAGTGAACCTGCCTCTGGAAAAGAGGCCCCCCCCCCCCCCCCACACACACCGCCTGCACGGGAGGAGGGGGGCATGACGTCAGAGCACAGCAGGAGGCAGGAACCTCTGCCCGGAGTAATCGAGGCACTATCTCTAACCCACGAGGGCACGTGTCTGCCCGGCTTTATCTCATCCAGGTACCACACAAAGGCTTGAGGGGCTGTCGAGTGCCTTGAAGGTGGGGGGATGGGGGGGGGGGGTCATGCGTCGCTGCTCCTTTTCCGAAGCCCCCCTCACACAAGCTCTCTCCAAAAATGTATCCCAAGCATTTCTTATAAATCTTTTCCTCTGAATGAGGCTGGGCATGGAAAGGGCCCCCCCATGGTGATAAAAGATATTATATGGACCCGGAGTGGACGTCAGAGTGACGAGGCAGGGGCGGAAGCGGCTGTCGAGTTTAACCTGCACGCCACACAGAGTCCATCCACCCTCTGCACTTACAGGAGGCGCGCAGCAGACCCGCCTGCCCCCTGGCACGGTGCGCTCTGGTGGCACAGACACTCTGGCGTGCCCTGTACCTCCCACCTTCTATTTTAGCACAAGGTTCACGAGCCATGCGTTCATTTACTCATACAACATTTACGCATTCAGTGAAGAGCAGGGAAGTGAACGTCCTACTTTCAGGGCGTCCACCCGGGCACTTCCACAGCCGGTGCTGCCCACACCCGTCACTCTCCAGGGCTCACCAGATGCACATGCTCTACTCCATAAGAAATCACTTATGGGAAGACAATCCCAGGTTCTGTGCCCACCAGCTCCCACCCTGTGTGGGCTCTCATAGCTCCACATGACTGGCCCCTCAAAGAGCCCCGCGACAGCACTTTCCGCTGCTGTTATTGACCCCAGAGATGGCACAAATGAAGACAGGCTGCAATGGGCAAAGCAGACACCGAAGGCTCTCCAGCCCCATATCAATGCCCACCGATGATAGAGACGGGACACTGGACCACAGGTGGCACTGGGCAAAGCAGGGTCCAGAGGCTCTCCACTGATCGATGCCCACTGATGGTAAATGATGAAGACGGACAGGGCCGGTCCTAGAACTTCTGGGGCCCCGGGCGAAAGGGAAGATGTGAGGCCCCTCTAATTTGCATGTAACATCCAGTCGCGGCCGGCATGACTCGCGGGTGGGGGGTTTCGCGGGGTTCTTGCGGGAGGGTACGCTGGGGGTTAATATAAAACTAAACTTCCCTTTCCGGGTCTGCCGTCGTCTCTGCTCTCCTGCAGCCTCCCTCCCCTTTCCTAAGTCAATCACAAAGATGAAATGACTGGTCCGGACGGTGACCAGCCAGACCAAAAAGGCCAGAGTGCGCAAGACTGGTTTGGTCGGCCCCAGAGGGCCGACCAAACAGTCAGAGCCCTTAGCAGTGTGCAAGCCACTCCTCCCTTGCCCTAGAGTAGAACCCTCCCCCAACCAAACACTTCTGCTTTCTCGCAGTGCGAGAAGCAGAAACATAAAATTTTAGTTTTAGCATTTTATGTTTCTGCTTCTCGCTCTGCAAGAAAGCAGTGGGGTGACACTCCTCCGCCCTAGTGGAGGAGCCATCCTTGGTAACATCACAAGAAGTGACATCGCAGAATATTGATCCTATTTGGCATCACTAAAAGATCTAATGTGGATATTAGTAACATGGATAAAAAGATAAATATACAAATTAAATAAGTCCATATATTTTAAAACTGTATTAAATGGATTACATTTGTCACTAGGATGGAAAAGCTAGGTTCAGATCTAAACAAAGATGGATATTTGTTACTCATGTTAACTGATTGTTTCCAGATGACTGCATGATAAACATTCCAGTTCTGTCTCATAAAGGGGGGAGATCCTGTGGAGGTAATGAGGGGCGGGATCATTCAAAATATAAAATTACACAAGAGAAAACCTCTCACACCATGGATATAATTGCAAATTTCAAAAGGCTCCCTTGTCTTTCTGTGCCATTATTGTGCTACCTTTGGATGACATTAATCTATACTACTATTATAAAGAGAGAACACAAACCTTTGAGCCAGGTAAACTCGGGAACCACAGCGCCAATCAGAACACCCAATACATCATAGGAAACGTCAGGGTAAGCAGAAGGACATAGGCTATATACCATTAAAAAATATACCTTAGAAGGGAAAAGTACGTTCTTTCAGAAAGTAGTCCCTTGGAAGTAGCGCCATGTCTGAGGTGGGCGTGTGCATTTTATGCGTGCTGACCTCACAATCACGGGTCCGCCATTGAAGTAAAGTAGTAAAGTGCTCGGAGAGCGGACTGGAGCGTGGCCAGAAGCTGGCAGGACAGGAGCGCCGAACCGAGAGACTCCGGAGTCCTGCTTTCCGCAGCAAGAAATGCCTTGCCTGGGATACTGGCGCCCTTTGGTGACTGGGCACCGTGATTGCCAATGCATATGCGGTGAGGTGTGCTGGGCATAACCAATTTGTTTTCATCGGTCTCCTCCGACCTCGTATGTGTGCCTATGACTATTTTATGCTTCATGCTGCTCGATTGACACTTGCAACATTTACGTGGCTGTGGCCTTGATTGGGGACTTCATCCCTCTTCTTTGAACTGTTGTCCGGTTGTTGGAGCACTTTCGGTCTGAGCTTCCACATGAAACGCTCACTAGCCAAACGGGAACACGCGGGGCTGCCTAGGGGGATTATGGGTCTTGCAGTCCCGCTGGGAGGAGTAGCAATTACCCGGAGGCGGCATTTATGTCAAAATTAGACACAGCCTGTGTTATTAGAGCCCCGTGGCTTTGTTACAAGCCCAATCAATATCTGTTTACCCCATGTGTTTGTTCCTGCGTGCATTTGGAAGCATAGTTTAAATTTCACTCTGTGTAACATTATTGTAAAAACCGGACAGGTTTTCTTTTGTTTAGATACGAGGCAATGTGGTGGATGCAATCAAGTATTAATATTATTGGCAGCATGACTTGTTTACAAAATACTTTTAAATTATGCAGTTCTATTTAGTATTATCTGATTTATCATCAGCAAGGCAGCATGTTCTGAGAGTATTGGCATCAAAGCGGACTGTGGGAGAACCCACAGTTGGGGGAATGCACAGCTCAAAGACAATAATGTCTAAATCAGGGTTATCAATGACAGTTTAAGATTCTTATAAAATGCTCTAAGGCCATCAATTGTATGTTTCATCACATGTTTTTTACTGTTATAGCATTATACAAATCACAACTCAAAAACATTATTAGCATATGTATGTATGCAAACTGTTCGTGTCAATTGTCAAAATAATATCAAATCAACAATGCGTTTAAGCCATCACAAAGCGGCTAAGAAATACATAACATTCTTTTTTCATCAATCCCAATGCATTTCGGGTTACGTGGAACCCTTCGTCAGGGGAAAGCGTTAGAGAGTGGAGTCTTCACATTCAGTGTCGCCACTGGAAATTAAAAACACAACAACATGCAGTAAAAATACTGCTCGGCTATTAGGATTTGCACCCCAAGTTGTGCACTGAAATAAAGAGTGTTAGGGATAGGCCAATGTAACTACTAAAGGAAATATGATTCAGAGTAAGCAAAGTGAAAAAAGGTAAAGGTCCGATCACCATAGAGTAAAATTAAAGTGATAGCGCCTAGCTGGTACCTTGCAAAAAGTGCTGATCGGGACAAATGGCCTGGTACTGAGAGTTTCAGTGCAGTGCACTAGTGTCTGTAAATAAAATGAAATAATGCAATAATGTACTACAAAGGAAACTGTCCTGTAACACTAGTGAGAGGGCAGGAACAGTGAATAAAACGTGACTTCACTATGCTGGCTTACCGGAAATTAAATCATGTAGGCACAGTCAGTGTGCTGCTAATCCGGGATAATAGAGAGAAGGAAATCCCTCCGTGTGGCTCAGCGGCGGGTCTCGGTGCTAAAAAGATAAATCACGGGGAGTAGAGTTAGACTCCTCCAATTGTCGATTTTTAACTATAGACTAGCGTCTAAAAACACCAGCACATGCTCACCAACCCCATCTGGATCAACAATGCAGTATCTATCTTTCGCTACATTGATGACATTCTGGTCATATGGAATGGCCAAAAGCGTACATTGGAGGATTCCATCAAGACCTTAAACCTGCACAATCCGAGAATCCAATTCACCTACAATATTCAAGAAAACAAGATACACTTTTTGGATATAGAAATCCGAAAAACAGCCACAGGCTTAAGTACATCAGTTTACACCAAACCCACAGACGTGAACAGTGCATTGCACTTCACTAGTGCACATCCAATTTCCCTCATGAAACATCTTCCAATCTCCCAGTTTATGCGTATAAAGAGAATCACCTCGGACAAGCAAGAGTGCACCGACAAAATTCAAGAACAAAAATGTAGATATCAAACAAGAGGATATCCAGTAGAAATACTTGATCAAGCTGCAGTACAAGTGGAAAAGAAACCAAGGAAGGATTTGTTACAAACCTCCGTAAGAACTTCATCCCGCAGAGAGGTATTTGTACTGAAACATTCCACACAAGCTCCTCGCATAAAAACCATCATCAAGAAAAGATGGGAAATCATTGAAAATGAACCAGACTTTCAAGGTATCTTCTTAGATTCTCCTCTATTTGCACACCAAAGAGCGAAGAACCTTCGTGAACTTTTGAAACCGCAAGAAGACAAACCCACAGGGGGTTTCAAGGGAATGACTAAATGTTACAACTGTGGACAGTGTAGCAATGTAATCACAGGTGACATTTTCATGCATCCACAAACGGGCACTAAACTAAAACTCCATCACACGTCTAATTGCAACACTGAAGAAGTGATATACGCAATCAAATGCCCATGTGGCCTCGTGTACGTAGGCAGAACAAGCAGAAAGATAAAAACTCGCATCATAGAGCATAAAAGCCGGATTCGGAACAGAAACACTACATCCCCACTGGCAACACACTGGGAGACAGCGGGTCATACTATACCCCAATTACGATTTACCATCTTAGAAAGAGTCAAAAAGGTGTCAGGTACTGACATCAACACATCATTGGCCCGGAGGGAAACACATTGGATAAAAACACTGAGAACGCTGGCCCCAAATGGGCTCAATGATCATATGAGATGCTGTGTTTCTTATAAAGTAGCCCTTATAGTTCTATATTGTACAGGATCTGCACCCATCTCTTATCTTGTTTTTCACTTTTGTCTTCACTTTTGTTGCCTCTCCACAAACGTTTCACTGTTCTTTTTAGAAAAATGTTTTTCTCTTAAATTATTTTCGATTTATATTCTTTTTTATTTATCTTCTTAAGCACCACATATTGCACGTTGTCTTTGTCTCACTTCTTACATTCCATTTCTATAATCAACTTTATCTCTCCTATACTCGATCCTTCCTTCCATTTCCTGATCATTGGGGACACTGCTCCATCCCGTTTTCCACATCGTTCTTCCCATTCGGGTCTATTTTCACGCACCCTAGACCTCCCACTGCCTTTTTGTATAGAACCTCCCCGGCCGCGCATTGCACTCTGGATCGTTTTCCACTCATTGCGTTTGAAGCAGTTTACGGATTGAGAACCCTGGAAGCCTTCGGTACGTTCACTCCGCTCTTTACTCCTTTTTAGACGCTAGTCTATAGTTAAAAATCGACAATTGGAGGAGTCTAACTCTACTCCCCGTGATTTATCTTTTTAGCACCGAGACCCGCCGCTGAGCCACACGGAGGGATTTCCTTCTCTCTATTATCCCGGATTAGCAGCACACTGACTGTGCCTACATGATTTAATTTCCGGTAAGCCAGCATAGTGAAGTCACGTTTTATTCACTGTTCCTGCCCTCTCACTAGTGTTACAGGACAGTTTCCTTTGTAGTACATTATTGCATTATTTCATTTTATTTACAGACACTAGTGCACTGCACTGAAACTCTCAGTACCAGGCCATTTGTCCCGATCAGCACTTTTTGCAAGGTACCAGCTAGGCGCTATCACTTTAATTTTACTCTATGGTGATCGGACCTTTACCTTTTTTCACTTTGCTTACTCTGAATCATATTTCCTTTAGTAGTTACATTGGCCTATCCCTAACACTCTTTATTTCAGTGCACAACTTGGGGTGCAAATCCTAATAGCCGAGCAGTATTTTTACTGCATGTTGTTGTGTTTTTAATTTCCAGTGGCGACACTGAATGTGAAGACTCCACTCTCTAACGCTTTCCCCTGACGAAGGGTTCCACGTAACCCGAAATGCATTGGGATTGATGAAAAAAGAATGTTATGTATTTCTTAGCCGCTTTGTGATGGCTTAAACGCATTGTTGATTTGATATTA
Organism: Lissotriton vulgaris; assembly: GCF_964263255.1. Classification (NCBI taxonomy): domain Eukaryota; kingdom Metazoa; phylum Chordata; class Amphibia; order Caudata; family Salamandridae; genus Lissotriton; species Lissotriton vulgaris. The sequence continues at coordinate 33,821,772 of NC_141699.1, read as the reverse complement.
TTTTGACAATTGACACGAACAGTTTGCATACATACATATGCTAATAATGTTTTTGAGTTGTGATTTGTATAATGCTATAACAGTAAAAAACATGTGATGAAACATACAATTGATGGCCTTAGAGCATTTTATAAGAATCTTAAACTGTCATTGATAACCCTGATTTAGACATTATTGTCTTTGAGCTGTGCATTCCCCCAACTGTGGGTTCTCCCACAGTCCGCTTTGATGTTCTAACATGGGGAATTAGGGTCATTTCCCCACCGGGAATTGCACGCACATTCTTTACAAACCCACCAAATATCTCATAAGAAATTAAAAACCCACTAACAGTCTACATATAGGTGTGCACCTGCACCCCCCTATCAGTGTTCTGAGAGTATTGGCGCCATAATTCAGAGAAACATTTAAGCACCTCAGCTGGCCATTACGACATGTTCATATCGAGAGGCAGATGACTTACAAATATTTCTACTCTGCATATATTAGGAAGCTGATGCACTTTAATTACTAACAGTACAAACTGACTATGTATTATGCTGTTATTCGTTTTGATGAATTTTTTGCACTTTGCATTTTATACATATCTTTAGAAAAGTGTGTGTTGCCAGTTTTATTTGCTTTTGCACAGTCTATCTTTTATGTCTACTCATACCTGAACGAAGGAGGCGGGCTATTTATATCTGAAATATTATGGCGCCAATTAGATTGATAAACACGTCTCTCTGTCATTGCAGTGCCGTGGGAGACCTGACTTTGAATAAATAAGCCTTATACCTACATACCTGATGTACGTGCCTCTTCTTCGTTGGAGCAGGACTGTCTTTTGGATATGAACACAAACCTTTGAGCCAGGTAAACTCAAAAAGTACACCACCAATCAAAACACCCAAGACATCTTTGAAAACCTCAGGGCAAGCAGAAGGACATAGGCTATTAAAAAAAATATATATACGTTGTTTAAAAAATTTCGAAATAAAAATAAAGTAGTCCCTTGCAAGTAGCGCTGGCCGCGACGTCTGCGTGATGACATCATTTGCGTTTGTGCTCCCTGGCAACACTTCCGGAAATGGCGCCGAAGATCGCGACCTGCTGGGAGGACTGCCGCGGCCCTGCTTGCTGCTGGGCGAAGTGGCAGCCTGTGCGGGCGGGGCGCATGGAGAGTGGCGGCCTGTGCGGGCGGGGTGCCTCGAGAGTGGCGGCCTGTGCGGGCGGGGTGCCTGGAGAGTGGCAGCCTGTGCGGGCGGGCGCCTGGAGAGTGGCGGCCTGAGCTGGTGGGCGCCTGGAGTGGGACCAGCGGCTCAGGTAAGGATCAGGCTCTCCAGGACACGGGCGGGAGGGGGCCGGGACGGGAGGGGGCCGGGGCGGGAGGGGGCCGGGGGCAGAAGTGCACGCAAGCCTCAAATGCTGCCCCCCAGCCCCTTTCTGCCCCAGGCAACGCTGGGGCGGGCTGCTAGTACTTAGTAATTTGTTTTAACGTAAATCCTCTCACCAGGATCCCAGAGTCATAGGACAATCTTTTTTATGTGTGGGCTCTTTACTCAGCAGAACTATGTTATGTGCAAAAACACAACACATATAATACACAATTACAAGACACCATTGCAAACAAATAAAGATTGTACATGAATAAAAAAGACTTAAAACAACTGAGACCACTGCTAAATCATACATTGACTTGAAGGTATGCTTCAGATTGAAGTGGTTTTCAAATCAGCGTTTTTTGATTGGGTGTTAGAACTGTAGGAAGTAGAAGTGGTTGGCTTTAGCGCTGGTGGAGCCCTATGCGACAATGTTTGTTTCCCCCCCTCCTCCAAATGACTCTCTCTGCCATGGATTCCCTCACTACCACCCTTTAACAGTGTCCCTCAAGTCTCCACAACCACATTCTTGCTCAGATGCATTCAATTTGATTTACTGCGCCACTGACATCAGTGTAGGGTGTCAGAACTTTATATCACACACGTTACACAGAGACAATCAATCATACGTCTGTAAATCACAAAAGGTAATGTTACATAAGACAAAGGACTACAAGGTGTAGGAGTCACATGACAATGCTACTAGTAGGCAGTATAGTTTAATAGCGATTTATTTGGAGAAACACAAACTCTGGATTTAGAACGTAATACCATAGTTGGGGATTCTCTTTAATAACCAGAATTGATTTGTTTCCAAATGAACCCTTTTTGCATCATTAGGATAATCAAAGACTGGGGAAAAAAAATAACGCTCTAATGTATACCTTCTGTGTTTGCATGTAGCTCTTAGATGACAGTTAATAGCTCATTGTTCTGTGTTAGGCGTTTGACTTATAAACTGCAAGTAACAATAGGATCTCTGACAAAAGCAGTAACCCACTGGCCTATTTACATCATGTTGACTTAGTGATCTGCACGGTACATGTTCTTTGGAGCAGGCACATTAACCCTCTGCTCTACCGTTTCACAAGTCAAAACTTCCACCTGACGAAACTCTATCTGTCTCAAGGAAGAAACATTAATCACCGGAGATATCATGATATTTTTATTGTTGCCAAAAATTGTTGGAGGCAAGGAAGGAGGCGGCAAGTGCTTTTAAAAACAAAATATACTCAAAAACATGACGACCCCACCCGCAGTCAGCTCAGTGCGATCTCACCGGTCACACCGCCCTAGAGCCTCCCTGCTCAAGGGTCCTGTGACCTCAGTGACAGAGTCACTGTTGCTCGAAGGTGTTCTGCTTCGTAGGCCTGCCCACAAGACTGGAAGTGAGCTTCAATAGGGGTTGTAGTGGACAGGATTTCAAGGTTAACTCACACTTGCCATCGCTATGGTCCACAGACACCATTCTTCTAAGGTCTTTCGGGGCCTTCTAAGGTCTAGCATGGGAATGTGCTCTCTCAGGAGAATGGTATGGTGGACTGGTCATGAAGGCGGAACCTGGTTCCAAAGTTCCAAATTTGGCAGCTCTTACCATAGTGCCACATCCTCTCCCCCACTGACCACCGTACTGCCCCACTGAGAGAAACTCGCACTGCCTTCACCTACAACCCAATTGCGCCCCACAATAAACACCTCAATGCGACACAATCTAAATTATGCACTAGACAAGAGCAATATGAGCTTAAAATAAAAGTAACATACTGGAAAAAGCAAACACACATAGGGAATGCAAGATTATGTAAAACATGTGAAATGTAAGCATGAATAACATGCTAACCTCAACGCTTTTACACTCATTGTTCAGAATCAGTGAGTGCTTTTCCATGAAAAGGTAAGGACATGACTACAGGACCAGAAGGGACCCTTTTCAATGTCCATTGCTTAGATCCTTACAAAATGTAAGCAGTATGGTTTAAAAAGACCACATTCGTGAACACAGAGCTGCAGCATGCATTTTGTTTTCCTATCCGCCCATCAAGCGGGTATGGCACAGTACCTCCAGGAATGGGGTGCTTCCTCACTCGGAACAAAAAATGCTGCTCAGAGAAATACAAGAAAACAAATGTAGTGCTTCATTGGCAAACACTGTAAAGTGGCACTAACGTGTTTTGGATGTGAATAAAATCAATCTGGCCCCTTTTCGACACACTCTGGTCTTGCTCTCCTTCCCGATGCTGCACTTTGGAAGGGAAAAATCTTAGAAAGAGACTACCTTTCCAGCAAGAGTTTCTTTTTTGGATACATTTCACAGGGGTTCAAATAATGGAAGGAGGGAGTAATGGCTATAAAGCCCAGGGAAGGGGGGCCCCCACATCTGGGCCTTGCAGCTTGCTCTAGCAGTCTAGTGCTTAGAGGCCCAGGGAAAGCCCCCCCCCCCCCTGCCCCTTCGAAGCAATAACAAGGCATTTCACAAAACCCTGTTCTACCACGGCAGTCGTAAATGCATCTTAAATGCATATTCTCATTTTAAATAAAAATGGGTGTTGCAAATGTTTAAAAAAGCCAGTGATCTGGCTGCTCCCTCCACCCACCTCTCCTTACCTATGTCCGGCTGTTCCTGGACTCAAAGGGGCATTCTGTCGCCTAGGAACAAAATGCAGAAACAGAATGGCTGTGCCTCAAAGCAGTAGTGAGACACTTTGCTGAGCACAAATGCCACCATTGCCTCCTTAACGTTTGTTCTTGTGTTTGAGTTGTCCTCCATTTATTGCAGTATTTTACCTCTACTTCTACTTTGTACGCTTTTGTAACCTTCACCCATGTCACTTTTTCCTCCTGTAATGTACCGTTTGCTACCTCTTGTATTTTCTTTGCTCACAATTGTCACTTTTTTTGCCTCATGTAACTTAACGTTTGCTTTTGTAATTTGTTCGCTTGGAATTTTCTCCTCATGTATCAGTACTGTTCCTATTGTGAAGCGCTCTGACACCTTCTGGTAAAGTCAGCGCGAGTTAAAAACGCATAAAATAAATAAACACTGCCCTACTGTGGCACTCTGAGCTAGATGCTCCCCCCCTCCCCTCATCAACCTCTCCGTTTCTGCTGATGTCTGGCTCATCGTGGAAACAAAGGGCCATCTATCTCCTGGAGAGGAAATACACAAACGGCAGACAAGTTCTTCAATACAGGATTTTAACAGAGGAGCTGCCCCGCCCTTGTTCTGGAGAGCTGCCGTAATTATTGGCTTTGTTGCTCTCACATCCTCTACCCCTTGTTTACCCTCCCCCCACCTTCCACACACAGGAATGCCGCCCTGAACAGCGAGGTCAAGACACCTTGCTCGGCTCACAAATACATTAGCAATGTGATCGAGTTGGGGGGGGGGGGGGGGGCTTGGAGAATAGGTGAGCTGCCTGTAAATGTGTGAAATCGGGGGCCCCCTATTATTGTGCTGAGCGCGAGGCCCTGGGCAGCTGCCCACACTGCCCATGCTTAGCGCCGGCCCTGAAGACGGACACCGAGTGACACATGGCACTGGGCAAAGCAGGGTCCAGAGGCTCTCCACTGGTAACAAATCCAGCCGATCGATGCCCACTGATGGTAAATGATGAAGACGGACACCGAGTAACACATGGCGCTGGGCAAAGCTGGGTTAGAGGCTCTCCAATGGTGAAGAGCCTGCGTCAGATACGGGAGAGAAGGAGAGTGCACCAGGGCGTTTCCAATCAACAGAGGAGTGCGCCAGGGATACGTCATCGCCCTGTTTCTTTTTTCAATTTACACCAATGGGGTAGAAGCGCCCCGGACGGATTCTACACTACACGTCCCAAAAATTAACAACGTTCGCACCCCAACCCTCCTGTATGCGGACGATGCAGTGCTAATTGCCCCTAAGGGCCTGGCCCTACAAAAGTTATTAAACATCTATTTAACTTACAGGGCAGGTATATGGGGTCATACTAATCCATCGCCTGTCCAAGTGAAAGAAGACACCTTCGGGGAAAAAGCTAATGGGCCTTCCCTTAAGCTGTTCCATCTTTAATACCCACACAGAATTGGCGGTCCCATATCTGTCTGATACAATCTCTGTGGCACCAATAATTTTGTGGCACTCCATCTGGAGAAGGGAGTCTATTCAGACTACCCAAAACCTAATTGAAGACGGTTTATCCATGGAAAATGTACATAGAATTCCATGGATTTCATGTATCAAATCTACGTTTTCCGCTTTAGGTTTGGAGAACCTATTTACTACCCCCAGGGATTGCATGAGCTCCTCAAGGCGGAAGGCAAAAGCCTGTTTTCTTAAACAAAGAGCAAATGCCAGATTAGAAACAAACTGTACAAAGGTATTGGTAAAACTGTACCTCGAAGGTCTGAAGCCCCAGGAAGGGATAAAGTCATACCGATTTACTGTGTTAAATGTGCGTCACAGATTCTTTCTAATTAGATCCCGACTGAATCTTACATCGAGCATGTTGACACACCCTGCAGGTATCTATTCTATAAACGACTGTCCCTTCTGTCTCTGTGACAGTTCTTCTGCGCAATAAAATTTACATCTTTTTTTCTTCTGCAAATTTTAAAGGGACCTCGTAACAGATGTATTCTCCCCCGGATGTGCAAATTTAGTTTCAAACAATGTCGTGTAGCAATGTTCTTTTTACAATCCCTGCCTAACCCCTTGGTTTGCTGATTAGTGGTGTCTTTTTTAAGTCAATCGTGGATCAGGCGGCAGCAGAACACCACTGAATGTATTTTTAAATAGTTCCTAATTATCATTGTGTGGTATCTCCCACCTTTATGTTCCCCCCGGCTTCTCCGCATGTAATGGAGCTGCTCGCGGTGACATCACTTAGAATGTCACCGCGACCAGCGTTCCAAGGCGAGCGCCGGTGGCTAGAGTGAAGCTGCCTCCGTTGAGGGTTGTTGTGGCTGAGGTCGTTAGGTTATATTTTCATTCCTTGAATCTAATAAACGACTTATGTTTCTCTAACGAATCGTCCCTGCATTTTGTGGCCATTTCTACACTGGCGACGAGGGTCTTTCGGAAACTGCGACCTCAACACGCACGTGAGAACGGAAGGTGCAGCTAGCTGAAAAAGAGTATTCGTACGCTCCTGAGGCAGACCGAAGTGCTGAGAAAGAATCGTAATGAGGAGCGACAGCGGGTTCGAGGTTTGAAGAGTACGCTCACGAAGCAGACTGAGGTGCTGAGGAAGGATCGTAATGAGGAGCGTCAGCGGGTTCGAGGGTTGAAAAGTACCTGTCCCAGTTTAAGAAAAAGTAAGGTAACGCCTGCCAGCAGTCTTAAGGCGCGCTGTGCTTATACCCACGAATAAAGAGCAGACTGTGGGTGAACTTGCGACAGGGGTCAAGGAAGCGTGTGAAGCGGCTGTAGTAGCGGGTGTCTGACAAACCTTACGGTGAAGCGCCAGCTGGGATCGTCTGAAAACTGGCATGTAAGAGTCAGCTGTCTGAAGGCGCGCTGTGCCCATACCCACGAGAGGAGACCGAGTGTGAACTTGTGACAGGGAGTCACGGAAGTGTGTGGAGCGGACATATAAAACGAAAGTCGAACAACTTTGCAGTGTAGCACCAACGTTGGAAAGCAGGAGGTGTACTGGATGGCCTGAGGTGTCTGCGGAGAGCATGACACTACGTGGATGAGAGGCGGTAGCGGCGTGATGTTTGCCTGACTAGCCTCGCTTCTGTAGCAGCGTTTGCGTTGCCCTCATCAGGAAGCCGTCAGCGCGCCTGGACGAATTTCACAGTGTCAACACCCTATTCTGACGTACACGTTGAAGTGACAGGCAGCGTAAGCAGCGCGCTACCCTCAGGCGCCTTGTAGATTCGAAAAGGATAAACTTTTGCGTTCACCACATCTCAAATTTTTTTAAGACGCAATGACTTTGTGAATTTCAGTCCGTGTGCAACTTTGGAACTTGCTTGGGTTCTCCTCACGTAGCCTTTGGCATTCTGCTCAGAGGGGTGTTGGCTGTGTTAGACACCTACGGCGAGGCAAAGAATCGTAACTGTGAGCCCTCCACTGCCGTTTGGGATCATTCTGTGCACGATCAAAGAAGAGGCAATCTTCTAGTGTAAAATTCGTCTCTCTGTGAACTGGCTTGCACGCTACAGTGCCTCCAATTGTTTTGAATGCTTCTTGAATACAAAATGTAAAGATAGAGTGATAGTTGATTCTGTGCGGAAACCTCTTGGTAGAAGAGGTGTACCTAGCTATATTAGCGGGTTGAGAGTAGCACTGTTCCTTACTTGTACCCCGTAGCACCCAGCACTATATTTTCTTTGCCATAGCACTCAGTGACACTGTACCATGCAGAGCGTGACGCCTCCACCTTTTTTCCTGACTAACCCCAGGGAACCTACTATTCAGTGGAAAAAGTAGAAGAAAGTGTTCTTGAATTATGCTACTGTGTGTTGGCCAAACCTTGGACTAGAAAGGAAGGTAGCATTATTGGCGTATTACCTAGGAGCAGAAGGGTAAGAAGTCTTCGATCATCTCCCAGATCTAGGGCCGCAGGAAGCAAGGGGTCTTAATGAGCTAGAAGTAAGTCTGAAGAAATTGGATTTACACTATCTCTCTAAGACGAGCACCATAATGGAGAGGTATCATTTTGGGAAAAGAGCACAGAAGGAGGGGGAATCTATTGAAGATTTTGTCTCGGAGTTAAGAAAACTAGCTGCAACATGCAAGTTTGGTGGTGCATGTGAGGAAAGGATCAGGGACCAGTTTGTATTAGCTTGCAGAATGGAGCGTGTACGTGAGGAGTTATGGCTGAAGGATGACCCACCCCTGAGGGAGGTTTTAATTATAGCAAAACAAGTTGAGCACATGCTACAGTTAGTCAAGGAAATAAAGCAAGACACTGGGGAGAAAAGAAGCGAAGATAAACCCAATGTAAGTGAAGTTGTGACCGAGTGTGAGGCCGTGTCTGTGATCAAGGGCCAGAAAATAGTGGGTAGAGAGCAGAAGGAGAGCAAATTGGGAGGACAATTCAAGAGCACCTGCTATAGATGTGGTAAGCAGGGGCATCTGGCCAATGACAAAGAGTGTCTTGCCCTCAGGTTCACATGCAACAAGTGCGGAAAGAAAGGTCATTTCAGGCAGTATTGCAAGAGTGGACAAGGATTCAGTAGACAGAGTAGAGACAGGACGAACGTGGTATGTGAGGAAATAGTTCTGCATGTGAACGGAAGTCAGATCCAAGGCCTCAATGACACTACACGTGAAGAAATTGTAGTGCAGGTTGATGAAGGTCAGGTCTGCAGCCCCAAAGACACCATAAAAGTGGGGGGTACTGAGTTGGAAGCATTATTTGATTCCTGTTCTAGAATAACAATCATTAGTGCAAGGGAATTCTCCCGAGTGTCCAAGGGGAGGATAATCTTGAGGAAAATGGATGTGAGGCCCGGGGGGTATGCGGGTCGCCCCATCTCAATGAAAGGTTACTTTTGGGACAAAATTGAATACAGGGACAGGACAACAGTGTCTAAGGTGTATGTGTCTACAGTCGGGGATAACATTTTGGGTTGGCAGGCACAGAAGGAGTTGGGGGTCTATCTCAATCCTAATAGCAATCCCCAGATCTTAATACAGGAGATACAGGAACAAAAGGAAGACTTAGTGACTGAGTTCAAGGAAGTATTCAGAGAAGAGCTTGGATGTTTGAAGAACTACTGTCACAAGATAAAATTGAAAGAGAACGCAAAGCCGGTTGTGGCCAAGGTCAGGAAGCTTCCCATTGCCATCCAAGAAGAGGTGAAGTCAGAACTAGAGAAACTGTGCAAGGCAGGAGTCATCGAACCGGTGGAAGCGACGGAATGGCTGGCACCCATCGTGGCCGCCAAGAAAAAGGATGGGTCGGTTCGGCTGTGCATCGATCTGAGAGCGTTGAACAAAGAGGTTGTAGGTCGATCGACTTCCACTACCCACCATCACCCAGATGATGAGCATGCTAGAGGGGGCAAGAGTGTTCTCCACACTCGACCTCACCTCAGCTTACTTTCAGATCAAACTGCAAGAAGAGTTGCAAGAACTCACAGCGTTTGTGACACCCATGGGCGCGTACAAGTTCAAAAGGATGCCCTTCGGGTTGGTCTCGGCGGCAGCCGTGTTTCAGAGGCTCATGGGGAACATCTTGAAAGAAATCCCTGGTGTTGTATGCTACCAGGACGATGTGCTTATATTTGCAAAAACCATGACGAGCATGATGAGAGGCTGAGACGTGTGCTGGGAAGGTTTAGGTCGCAAGGACTAACGGTGAGAAGAGAAAAGTGTGTATTTGGCTGCGCAGAACTGGACTTCTTGGGACACAAGGTGACAGCTGAAGGAATCCGTCCCAAAGCGGAGCTCCAGAACACCATTGTAAATTTGGTGCCTCCTACGAGCAAGGACGAAATCAAGTCATTTATGGGAATGCTGGGGTTCTACGGCAAATTCATACGGAACTTGCAGGAAGGACATATGCCATCAGGTTGCTACTAAAAAAGAGACGGCGTTCAACTGGAGTCAGGAGTGTCAGAGAGAGTTTGAAGATGTGAGGAATGCACTTGCAGAAGCCCCCAGCCTAAAGTCCTACATACCCAACCGTGCGACAGTAGTCACCACCGACGCAAGAGCAAAAGGGCTAGGAGCGGTCCTCACTCAAGTAGGCAAAGACGGAGAAGAAACGATAGCTTTCGCCTCAAGATCACTCCAGAAGTCTGAAAACAACTACTCAGTGATCGAAAAGGAAGCTTTGGCAGTATCCTGGGCATTGGGAAAATTCAGAGACTTCCTGTGGGGCACACAGTTCACTCTTCGTACTGACCACAAGCCGTTGGTAGAAGTCTTCAGCAAGAAGGGCCTGAATGCCATCTCCAGCAGGATCAGGCGTTGGGTGGTCGGTCTCCAGGAATACACCTTCGGTGTCGAGTACGTCCCGGGAACGCGTAACTTTGCAGCAGACTGCTTGTCAAGACTTGTAAATGAAAATGAGGCGAATGAAACGCACGACAAGGCGGAAGATGAAGTGGATGACCATCAGATGGAAAATGTCTGCGCGATCCAGAGAGCAATAGGAGAAGAAACATGGAAAAATGCACTGAAGGAAGATGAAGTCTTGGAGGAGGTGTGCAAAAGAGTAAAAGACAGGTGGAAACACGAAGATAAACGGGAGGAGGCTCTGCGGCCATACTGGATTGTCAAAGATGAGCTGTCCATAGTCGATGAATGCCTGTTCAGGGGGACGAGATTAGTACCACCCGCGTCTGTGAGAGAGAACCTTGTTGAGATGGCTCACGATGGCCACCTGGGCATCACCAAGACAAAACAAAGGCTCAGAGAGAACTATTGGTGGCCAAGCATGGATCTTGCAATTGAAAGAAAAAAAAGAGACTGTATTCCGTGCAGCAACAGCGACAAAGTCTTGAAACAACGGACACCTCCAATGGTGTGCAGGCCGCCACCATCAGGACCCTGGGAGGAATTAGCACTGGACATTGTTGGTCCATTGACTGGAGAAGTGCGCAAGCCGTACATTCTGGTGCTCATGGATATGTACTCTAGGTGGCCGGAAGTGAAATTGGTGAGTGAAGTCACAACAAAGGTCGTCATTGAGTTCCTGCAAGGGTTGTTGGTCAGGGAAGGATTACCCAGCAGCCTACTCACGGACAATGGGGTGCAATTATGTTCGAAAGAGATGGAAGACTTCCTTGGGGAGAGAGGAATCACACACAAACGTTGTGCTCTGTATCACCCCGAGACCAATGGCATGGTCGAGCGCTTTAATAAAACCCTCAAGGAGAGTATCTAATTAGCCAAGGCCAGTGGCATAAGCTGGAAGGAAGAAGTATGGAGGCGGATAGAAGCGTACAGATTCACCCCGCACCAAACAACGGGAGTCACCCCATTCGAGTTGCTCCGAGCAAGAATACCTAACACCAAACTATCCCCAGGGTGGATGGGGTGGCACAAGGGATGGTCGGATCACTCCAAGGAAGCGAAAGGATTGGTGAAGCAAGAGGGAGCTATGGTGGGGAGGAAAGAAAGATACGACAGGCTCAACTCTACACGGGAGGCCGGGTTTAAAGTAGGGGACGACATTAAGATCAGGACCCCTACTGGCAGAGCAAGTTGGTAAGGATACAGTAGTCCCACCAAGATCACTAAATTGTTCAGGAATGCTGTGAAGACCCAGGAGGGGAAAATCTGGAACCTGGGAAGAGTAGTGAGATTTCACCCACCCGGGCAGGATTCCTGTAGAGAAGGGGAGGGTGAGAGCAACGCAGTGGGGAGCAAAGGTTTAAACCCCAGGAAGCAGTTGCCGGTCCCCCACCCAGGTGGAAGGTCGAAGAATGACCAGACCCCCCAGATATTTTAAACAGTATGTGATGATGTGATTCTCTGTAGTACAATTGTTCTTTTGTTTACTTCTGATATTTTATTCCGCAGGGAAGGGGGATTTGTGGTATCTCCCACCTTTATGTTCCCACCGGCGTCTCCGCATGTAATGGAGCTGCTCGCGGTGACATCACTTAGAATGTCACCGCGACCAGCGTTCCAAGGCGAGCGCCGGTGGCTAGAGTGAAGCTGCCTCCGTTGAGGGTTGTTGTGGCTGAGGTCGTTAGGTTATATTTTCATTCCTTGAACCTAATAAGCGACTTATGTTTCTCTAACGAATCGTCCCTGCATTTTGTGGCCATTTCTACACATTGCTTTTACTTTGTTACTTCTACTTCCATACTGATATGTATAGCATTCTCTTTTTGTACTGATTGATGATTTTTAAATTGTATTTATCTGTATTTAGTTGTTTTTGAATAGTATTCATCTGTACTTTTATGATCTTATATTCTAAGTATCGAATAAAGTATTTGACTGACAGGTAAAGAGCCCAACCCCATCGATGCCCACCGAGGATAGATACTGGGCACCGGGCCACAGATGACACTGGTCTGCGTTAGCAATGAAACAATATGAAGCATGGCACAGCGGGTTAAGTTAAAAGAGCCTTACCTGCTATACTTGCAAACACCTCACTGAAGCCGATCAGGACATACTGGGGAATCTGCCACCAGATGGACAAATTGGCAGCAAAATAAGTCGAATTTCCAATGGTCTGATTCAGATGATCCACTTTGACGATGTCGAGTCTTTTGCTTTCCAGAATTCCTAATTGGTGAGAGAAGGTATCAAGGTGACATATACTGCACACAACTCTTACACAGTATGATTCTGCTGCAACAGTAGACATATGCTGCACACAACTCTGACACAGTATGATTCTGCTTCGACTGTAGACATATGCTGCACACAACTCTGACACAGTAGGATTCTACTTCGACAGTAGACATATGCTGCACACAACTCTGACACAGTATGATTCTGCTTCGACAGTAGACATATGCTGCACACAACTCTGACACAGTATGATTCTGATGCGACAGTAGACATATACTGCACACAACTGACAGTATGATTCTGCTTCGACAGTAGACCTATACTGCACACAATTGACACAGTATGATTCTGCTTCAACAATAGACATATACTGCACACAACTCTGACACAGTATGATTCTGCTTCACCAGTAGACATATACTGCACACAACTCTGACACAGTGTGATTCTGCTTCAACAGTAGACATATACTGCACACAACTGACAGTGTGATTCTGCTTCGATGGTAGACATTTACTGCACACAACTATGACACAGTGTGATTCTGCTTCAACAATAGACATATACTGCACACAACTGACACATTATGATTCTGCTTCGACGGTAGACATATACTGCACACAACTCTGACACAGTGTGATTCTGCTTCAACAGTAGACATATACTGCACACAACTGACACAGTATGATTCTGCTTCAACAGTAGACATATACTGGACAGAACTCCGACAGTATGATTCTGCTTCGACAGTAGACCTATACTGCACACAACTGACACAGTATGATTCTGCTGCAACAGTAGACATATGCTGCACACAACTCTGACACAGTATGATTCTGCTTCGACAGTAGACATATGCTGCACACAACTCTGACACAATATGATTCTGCTTCGACAGTAGACCTATACTGCACACAACTGACAGTATGATTCTGCTTCGACAGTAGACACACTGCCACAACTCTGACACAATACGATTCTGCTTCGACAGTAGACATGTACTGCACACAACTCTGACACAGTGTGATTCTGCTTCAACAGTAGACATACTGCACACAACTGACACAGTGTGATTCTGCTTCGATGGTAGACATTTACTGCACACAACTATGACACAGTGTGATTCTGCTTCAACAATAGACATATACTGCACACAACTGACACATTATGATTCTGCTTCGACGGTAGACATATACTGCACACAACTCTGACACAGTGTGATTCTGCTTCAACAGTAGACATATACTGCACACAACTGACACAGTATGATTCTGCTTCAACAGTAGACATATACTGGACAGAACTCCGACAGTATGATTCTGCTTCGACAGTTGACCTATACTGCACACAACTGACACAGTATGATTCTGCTTCGATGGTAGACATATACTGCACACAACTGACACAGTATGATTCTGCTTCAACAGTAGACATATACTGGACAGAACTCCGACAGTATGATTCTGCTTCGACAGTAGACCTATACTGCACACAACTGACACAGTATGATTCTGCTGCAACAGTAGACATATGCTGCACACAACTCTGACACAGTATGATTCTGCTTCGACAGTAGACATATGCTGCACACAACTCTGACACAATATGATTCTGCTTCGACAGTAGACATATACTGCACACAACTGACAGTATGATTCTGCTTCGACAGTAGACACACTGCCACAACTCTGACACAATACGATTCTGCTTCGACAGTAGACATGTACTGCACACAACTCTGACACAGTGTGATTCTGCTTCAACAATAGACATATACTGCACACAACTGACACAGTATGATTCTGCTTCAACAGTAGACATTTACTGCACACTGACACAGTATGATTCTGCAGTAGACATATACTGCACACAACTCCAACAGTATGATTCTGCTTCAACAGTAGACATATACTGCACACAACTGACACAGTATGATTCTGCTTCAACAGTAGACATATACTGCACACAACTGACACAGTATGATTCTGCTGCGACAGTAGACATATACTGCACACAACTCTGACACAGTATGATTCTGCTTCGACAGTAGACATATACTGCACACAACTGACAGTATGATTCTGCTGCGACAGTAGACATATACTGCACACAACTCTGACACAGCATGTTTAGACAGAGTGGAACTCTTCTCTAAGGTTAGACAGAGTGGAACTCTTCTCTAAGGTTAGACAGAGTGGAACTCTTCTCTAAGGTTAGACAGAGGGGAACTCTTCTCTAAGGTTAGACAGAGGGGAACTCTTCTCTAAGGTTAGACAGAGTGGAACTCTTCTCTAAGGTTAGACAGAGTGGAACTCTTCTCTAAGGCTAGACAGAGTGGAACTCTTCTCTAAGGTTAGACAGAGGGGAACTCTTCTCTAAGGTTAGACAGAGGGGAACTCTTCTCTAAGGTAAGACAGAGTGGAACTCTTCTCTAAGGTTAGACAGAGTGGAACTCTTCCCTAAAGTTAGCCGGAGTGGAACTCTTCCCTAACGTTAGCCGGAGTGGAACTCTTCCCTAACGTTAGCTAGAGTGGAACTCTTCCCTAATGTTAGCCAGAGTGGAACTCTTCTCTAAGGTTAGACCGAATGAAACTCTTTTCTGTTAGCCAGAGAGGAACTCTTTCCTAATGTTGGCCATAGTGAAGGTCACGCCTGCAAGGTCCTCACTGGAGATGATGGAAAAGGTGCCTCTCCTCCACATATTGTTGGAGTCGACTTGTGTGTTCCCTCTCAGTGAATTTTCTAGAGACAAGTTCACTCCATCTAGGCTGGTAGTTTGCCAGGCTCTGTGGGGTGCCGACGGGTTTTTATTTTGTGAGCGTGGTAGACTGAATGTGTTTGAGAAGGAAGGGATGGCAAGCTTGCCCCTTGAGACCCTCACGGGTGAGTAGACGCACCATACACAATTCTTGCTTGATTGATTGAAAAGGCACTTATCTCCACAAAGTCGTAGGGGATACATTGTTTATGGAGGCAACTGAGCATATTCTCACGGGCAAGCTAGACTGGTCTTCTTTAATGCCAGGTTTACGCACCTCTTCGGCCTCCAAACCCTTGAAAGAAATTAAGTAGTGAAAAATAGGAACAGGTGAAATGGTACGGTGGTGGTCTAAACGGAGTCTGTAACCTTGGATATTTGAGAATGCAAGAATTAGCTCTCTGCAGTCTGGTCATGTGAGAAGTTGGCCTGGTATATGGTGTTCACTATTCTAGTGAGTACCTTGCACCAGTCCAAACGACCCTTATGGTGATTGGTTGCAAGTCAACCTTATAGACCAGCTATCCTAATGGTAGCGTGGACAAAGCAGTCTTAGGCTAAACTCAAGAGGGCATGTGAAGCCAGCTGTTTTACCATATGCAATCCCTTTTAATACCAAATGAAAGGACACTACACAAGTTATATATTATAAAATATATGTATTTATTTCTAGAATAATCCCCTTAACTCTTTATGAGCACAGGAGCACAAGCGTTAAACAAAGAACACAGTATAACATACAATAAGCTGCACAATTTTGGATAGGCCGGGTGGCCACTCAAACCATATATTAAGAAAGTGGTATAAGTACCACGTCACGAACAATGAATAGGCCTAGGGCCTTGGGAATCGCTGGGCCTACACTAGACTAACGAAGGTTAGGTCGGGAGAGGCCCACAGGATACGGGTGCAGTGTCTATAGGCAACCGCGTTTACCATACAAGTCAATGGTGCGTAAAAATCTGAAAGTTATAGGTTTCGGAGACTTCCGACTGGACTAGAACTTAGCCACTTAAAACTAGGACACTAGAGGTGTAAACCACTATAGGAGCACCGGAGTTAGTTTGTTACCTCACCCACAGGAAGCGGGTGCATAGGTGCCAAAGTGTGTCGGGTTTCGTTGTGAAGTTCTATGGAGCCTGTAGATGAAGATGCTGCAGGCGGCCAGGAGAGAAGAGTCCGGTTGGATCCAAGGGTGGATCGAAGATGTAAAGTACCTGAAAGCAGAGGGGACAGAGTTCAGGTCACTGGCCAGTGACCAGCGAGGAACCAGGAAGGAACCAGGCGATGTCGGGTTGCAATCAGGTGATGTCGAGGTGTTTGTATCCGCTGCCACGTGGACCAGGAAGGATCGAGGATGACCAGCTGGTGAACAACGAGCTGTCCCACGAAGGCTCTTGCTGTCGGCGGTGTCGGCACTCGATTCGGAGTCACCAAGCCTTGGCAAAGGCAACCCATGCAGGAAACGAAGATGGCTTCTTGATCGGACCGGGAGGGTCAGATCGATGGCTCCTTTTCAGGGGAGCTGGGGCCAGTCTGGAGCAACCAGACCAGCAGTGTAGTTTCGAGGTTTCGTCGTCACAGAGGCCACTAGCCAACGGGCAAGCGACCGGACAACGTGTCGAGCAGGAAAAGTGCAAAAGGGCCCCACGCAGCACTCGGAGAGTGTGGAGAGGTGATCTTTGGAGCACAGGATGCTCGGAGCTGGGGCTTCTCAAACCCCAAAGCACAGCGTCGAGGGTGCCTCAGGAGCTGCGCTGGAAGCACTTCTTCGACTTTTCAAGATGGCCGGTCCCACGTCTCTCGTCGCCTCCACGGGTCTAAGCTTTGCTAGGACTGTGGATCGGGCTGTCGGAAGTCTGGGAGTCCAGGTCTTGTCGGTCTCTGTCATTCAAGCTCCGGCGGGAGCAACGGCAAAGAAAGTCTTGTTGTGCTGATGGTGCCTGCTTGCACAGGGTGGCCACTCCTTGACCACAAGGGAGATTCTTCAGTCTTCCACGTCGAGTGGGATGTCGAAGGGTCCAGAGTTGATCTAAATTGCATTGGCACAGCTCCTACCTTTATTCCAAATCAAGGGGCTGGATCACCTGCTAGGTCCCTCCTATGGGTGGGACCAGGAAGGGGGTGGTTACACCCCTTTCCCTTTGTCCAGTTTCTCGCCAGTGCTGGGGCTGGAGTGCCCCAGCACCGGTTTGAACTGGGCTATGCATGGGACGCCTTGTGCGCCCCAGGCAGTGTCTAGTTTCATTTAACCCTCCCTGATACAATCCACTATCTCCTGTCTGGGGTGGTGTAACACCTCCCTGTGACAGGATACCATTTGTCCAGGCCTCTCCCCTGCCGGAGTTTCGGTCGGCAGCAGGAGGCCACACTTGTGTCAGTGGCAGCAGCATCCATTTAGTGATGCTGGGGCTCTGGTTAGATTTAACCGCTTTTTAAGCAAAGTAACATGTCTTCTCCCTCTAGAAGGGTGGAATGCTACCCCTGTCGCCAGGACTGGCGAGGGGGGTAGTATTCCAAAGCGTATGACACCTTACACGACATGTTTTGATAAAGCCAAACCAATGTTAGCAAATAACCGCGAGGATTATAATGCACTTAAGAGTATATGGTATGGCAATATCCCGGAACAGCTAAGGGAGTTGGTCCAGACAGCTGCAGACAGGCTCAGCTCATGCTAGAGCACCATCTCACATAAAACCAAGCAATCTGCCTCCAGGATTGATAAGGCCTGCCATAGGAGTGACTTATAGGTGCATATGTGTCCAGATATAGGTTTAGATATAGGTATACTATATCTAAGCAAGGGGTGATTACACGACCTTGCCCCACCTGAGTTATCAGCCAGTTGTGTCAGTTTGGATAGCCAGCCAGGGGTGGCAAAAGATATGCTGCAGCCCCTGGTAGGCCTTGGAATCACCTATGCCCTGGGTACCTATAGTACACTGTACAGGGGCTGATAAGGTGACCCAATGTTCAAATGGTTATGTACCTAAAGTACATGGATGTGAATTTAGAGAGAGAACAGCAGGCTGTGGGTCTGATTAGCAGGCCCACAGCCACATTAAGTCGAAAACCAGTGAGGCAAAAAACAAAAATTGGGGTGACCATAGGAAAGCAGACCCTACTCTCCTACAGGCACGATGAGCAGAAGTTGTTCTTTGGGATATCTCGATGAGCTAGTTCTTCAGAGATGCTGAACACCCGCCCTGGAGGCCTCTTTTACGGAGTTTTGAAAACTTGACCCCTTTTGGCTTTACACAGGTTTGAGGTAACCACTTGCGAGATCGGGCATGTCAGAGACTTACGCAAAGTTCACTCCAGGATACGGCGTCAGAGACTTACGCAAAGTCTACTCCAGGACACTACGCAAAGTCAACTCCAGGACACGCCTTCAGAGACTTACGCAAATTTCACTCCAGGACACGAAGTCAAAGACTTTAGCAAAGTCCACTCCGGGACACCGCGTCAGACTTAAGCAAAGTCTACTCCAGGACACGACATCAGAGACTTTAGCAAAGTCCACTCCAGGACACGGCATTAGAGAGTTACGCAAAGTCCCCTCCGGGACACAGCGTCAGAGACTGATACAAAGTCCCCTCTGGGACACTGCGTCAGAGACTTACTCAAAGTCCCCTCCGGGACACAGCGTCAGAGAGTTACGCAAAGTCCCCTCCGAGACACAGCGTCAGAGATTTATGCAAAGTCCCCTCCGGGACACAGTGTCAGAGAGTTACGCAAAGTCCCCTCCGGGACACAGCGTCAAAGACTTATGCAAAGTCCCCTCCGGGAAAAGGCGACAGACTTTAGCAAAGTTCACTCCAGGACACGGCGTCAGAGAGTTACGCAAAGTCCACTCCCAGAAACGGCGTCAGAGAGTTACGCAAAGTCCACTCTGGGTCACAGCGACAGAGACTTAAGCAAAGTCCACTCTGCGTCACAGCGTCACAGACGTACGCAAAGTCCACTCCAAGACACAGCGCCAGAGATTTACGCAAAGTCCACTCCAGGATGCGTAGCCAGAGACTTACGCAAAGTCCACTCCAGGACATGGGGCCAGAGATCTAAGTAAAGTCCACTACAGGACACAGCGACAGAGACTTACGCAAGGTCCACTCCAGGACACAGCGTCGGAGACTTACACAAAGTCCACTCCAGGACACGGCGTCAGAGACTTACGCAAAGTCCACTCCAGGACACGGCATCGGAAACTTACACAAAGTCCACTCCAGGACACGGCGTCAGAGACGTACGCCAAGTCCACTCAAGGACACTGCGTCGGAGTCTTACGCAAAGTCCACTCCAGGACACGGCGTCAGAGACTTAAGCAAAGTCCACTCCAGGACACGGCATCGGAGACTTACACAAAGTCCACTCCAGGACACGGCGTCGGAGTCTTACTCAAAGTCCACTCCAGGACACGGCGTCAGAGACTTATGCAAAGTCCACTCCAGGACCCTACGCAAAGTCCACTCCAGGACACGGCGTCAGAGACTTACGCAAAGTCCACTCCAGGACACGGCGTCAGAGACTTAAGCAACGTCCACTCCAGGACACAGCGTCAGACTTACGCAAAGTCCACTCCCAGACACGGTGTGGGAGACTTGCACGAAGTCCACTCTGGGTCACAGCGTCAGAGAGTTACGCAAAGTCCACTCTGGGTCACCGCGTCAGAGACTTACGCAAAGTCCACTCTGGGTCACAGCATCAGAGACTTACGCAAAGTCCACTCTGGGTCACAGCATCAGAGACTTATGCAAAGACCACTTCAGGACACGGTGTCAGAGACTTACACGAAGTCCACTCCAGGACACGGCGTCCGAGACTTACGCAAAGTCCACTCCAGGACACGGCGTCAGAGACTTACGGAAAGTTCACTCCAGGACACGGCGTCAGAGACGTACGCCAAGTCCACTCCAGGACACGGCGTCAGAGACGTACGCAAAGTCCACTCCAGGATACGGCGTCAGAGACTTACGCAAAGTTCACTCCAGGATACGGCGTCAGAGACTTACGCAAAGTTCACTCCAGGACACGGCGTCAGAGACGTACGCCAAGTCCACTTCAGGACACGGCGTCAGAGACTTACGCAAAGTCCACTCCAGGACACGGCGTCAGAGACTTACGCAAAGTTCACTCCAGGACACGGCGTCACAGACTTACGCAAAGTCTACTCCAGGACACAGCGTCAGAGACTTATGCAAAGTCCACTCCAGGACACGGCTTCCGAGACTTACACAAAGTCCATTCCAGGACACGGTGTCAGAGACTTATGCAAAGTCCACTCCAGGACACGGCGTCGGAGACTTACACAAAGTCCACTCCAGGACACGGCGTCCGAGACTTATACGAACTCCACTCCAGGACACTGCGTCAGACTTACACGAACTCCACTCCAGGACACTGCGTCAGAGACTTACACGAACTCCACTCCAGGACACTGCGTCAGAGACTTATGAGAAGTTCTCTCCAGGACACGGCGTCAGAGACTTAAGCAAAGTTCACTCCAGGACACGGCGTCAGAGACTTACGCAAAGTTCACTCCAGGACACGGCGTCAGAGACTTACGCAAAGTTCACTCCAGGACACGGCGTCAGAGACTTACGCAAAGTCCACTCCAGGACACGGCGTCAGAGACGTACGCCAAGTCCACTCCAGGACACTGCGTCAGAGACTTATGAGAAGTTCTCTCCAGGACACAGCGTCAGAGACTTAAGCAAAGTCTACTCCAGGACACGGTGTCCGAGACTTACGCAAAGTTCACTCCAGGACACGGCGTCAGAGACTTACGCAAAGTTCACTCCAGGACACGGCGTCAGAGACTTACGCAAAGTCTACTCCAGGACACAGCGTCAGAGACTTATGCAAAGTCCACTCCAGGACACGGCTTCCGAGACTTACACAAAGTCCATTCCAGGACACGGTGTCAGAGACTTATGCAAAGTCCACTCCAGGACACGGCGTCGGAGACTTACACAAAGTCCACTCCAGGACACGGCGTCCGAGACTTATACGAACTCCACTCCAGGACACTGCGTCAGAGACTTATGAGAAGTTCTCTCCAGGACACAGCATCAGAGACTTAAGCAAAGTCCACTCCAGGACACGGTGTCCGAGACTTATGCAAAGTCCACTCCAGGACACTATGCAAAGTCCACTCCAGGACACGGCGTCAGAGACTTACGCAAAGTCCACTCCAGGACACGGCGTCAGAGACTTAAGCAACGTCCACTCCAGGACACAGTGTGGGAGACTTGCACGAAGTCCACTCTGGGTCACCGCGTCAGAGACTTACGCAAAGTCCACTCTGGGTCACAGCATCAGAGACTTACGCAAAGTCCACTCTGGGTCACAGCATCAGAGACTTATGCAAAGACCACTTCAGGACACGGTGTCAGAGACTTACACGAAGTCCACTCCAGGACACGGCGTCAGAGACTTACGCAAAGTTCACTCCAGGACACGGCGTCAGAGACTTACGCAAAGTCTACTCCAGGACACAGCGTCAGAGACTTATGCAAAGTCCACTCCAGGACACGGCTTCCGAGATTTACGCAAAGTCCACTCCAGGACACGGTGTCTGAGACTTACGCAAAGTCCACTCCAGGACACGGCGTCAGAGACTTACGCAAAGTCCACTCTGGGACACGGCGTCAGAGACTTACGCAAAGTCCACTCTGGGACACAGGGTCAGACTTACGCAAAGTCCACCCTGGGTTACAGTGTCAGAGACTTACGCAAAGTCCACTCTGGGTCACAGCATCAGTGACTTACACGAAGTCCACTCCAGGACACAGTGTCAGAGACTTACGCAAAGTCCACTCCAGGACACGGCATCCAAGACTTACACGAAGTCCACTCCAAGACACGGCATCCAAGACTTACACGAAGTCCACTCCAGGACATAGCGTCAGAGACTTACGCAAAGTCCACTCCAGGACACGGCGTCAGAGACTTACGCAAAGTCCACTCCAGGACACGTGGTCAGAGACTTAAGCAAAGTCCACTCCGGGACACGGCGTCAGAGACTTACGCAAAGTCCACTCCAGGACACGGCGTCAGAGACTTACGCAAAGTCCACTCCAGGACACGGCGTCAGAGACTTACGCAACGTCCACTTTACCTCAGCTGGCTCTTTAAGGAACCCTTTATTCTTGGCTTTGATGCCCAGCATAGGTTGGCTTGTTTTGGCAAGAGGCTAAATTAGCATTACATGTATTTATAAAGCGCATGGTCTCCCAAGTTTGGGGTTTCTTGACACTGATATAACATGTTTATTGCCTCCCAGGTCGATGGAACTCATGTCGAGAGGGGTTGATGTGTTATACTTAAGGTTGTCGAGCCATGTTCTGCGTCTGACCTCAGCAGCATTTTATGAAACCTTAAAGACCGAAGCCAGATTAAGTGAAGCCCCCTATGTTGACGTCACAGAGCTGTGGGACTAAGGGTGCGGCTGAGGGTCTCCTTTTCATTGGCTAGCGTGGCCGCCATTTAAAAATGGCGGATTTGTGGTGGGGTTTGTTGCAGTCAGCACATGGTAGAGCAGGGAGCTGACATACAAAGGAAGAAGTGATGGCGCAGGTGGCACAGCCCACAGTGAAGGATGTCTTGAGACCCGCGGTGCCCCCTCACAGCCTCACAGGGGTAGCCCTGCTACAATACCAGGTTTCTGTCAAGAACGAGGCTTTTGAGAATCCGCTGCCGGCTCTGATAGGGTGACCAACCGTCCGTAAATTTCACGGACAGTCCGTAATTTCGGCCGTCTGTCCGTTGTCCGTGAAGGAGTCTCTAACGGACGCAATTTGTCCGTAATTTTAACCTCGGGCACTGGTAGCACTACCCTAAAGCCGTTACAGCTTCCATCCTCCTCCCTTCTTGACTCTGATGCAAAGCTCACATACCCCGCTGCATTGGCGAGGCACAGCGGGGTGGCAACTCTCGCACCTCCAGCCCTTGATGAGCTGTTAAGAGGTGCTTGAAGGTGACAGAGGGAGGGGCGGCAGCTTCAGGAGCAGGGGCATCTATTGAGATGCAAACAGCCCTGAATGCACCATGTCTCTGCGATTTAGGAGGGCTTCACACATTTAATTTCTGCAGAGGGTCCCAAACATCCTAGAGCCGGCCCTGATTACACTGAGCAGCACTGGTTCTCTTCACAGAACTTAAATACTGTCACTAAATTGTAAACAAACCTCGGTTCTTCAATTCAATTTCAAATTCAAATTCAATTCAGTCTTAATGTAATAAAATTAAGAAATGACACAATCGCACCCACACTGATTAACAAAGTATGGAGGACAATCGTTTAAATCAGTTCTCTTGGAGCATCTCCTGTAAGTACTGTACATCACAACAGGGGGCTGGCAAAACTAATATTTTGAACTGAGAGCCTGTCTTCTCGTTGTCTTGTCCAGGAGGGGGTGAGGAGCCCTACCCCACCCTGGAAGAGGCCAAGATGATACTAGAAAAATGCATGCCCACCCCTGTGCCCACCCTGATGGATCCTGTTCCCCCTCCCGTGATGGCTCCTGCCCCGCCCCAGTGATAGCTCCTGTCCCCCCCACCTGCCCCCTGCCTGTGATGGCTCCTGTCCCCCATGTGGTGGCTCCTGTCTCTGCCCTGGGTGGGTTCTGCCCCAGTCCTGGAATGGCTCCTGCAGGGAGGGTGAAGTTCTTAATGGGCCTCTTGTCAAAAAGGCTCAGCTCAAAATGAATATGAAAAGGTGGGGGAGTGAGTAAGTGAAGGGATGAATGGATGGCTGGATGAATTAGTGAAAGGGTGAATGGATAAATGAAAGATTAAATAGATGGATAATGAGAGATGATGGATGGATTGATGAGTGAGTGGAAGGATGGAAGAGAGAAAAGGTAAATGGCTGGATGTATGGGGGAAGGGTAGCTGGATGAGTGAACGGGTGGATGGATGAGTGGGAGGATAGATGAGTGAAAAGGTGGATGATGAGTGAGTGGGTGGGTGGATGGATAAGTGAAATGATGGATGGATTGATGAATTGATAAAGCAAGGTTGAATGGATGGACAAATGAGTGAAAGGGTGGATGTAAGGATGGATGAGTGAGTGAAAAGGATGGTAGATGAACAAAAGGATGAATAGATGAGTGAAGGAGTGAAAGGATAAATGGATGAGAGAAAGGATGGATGAGTGATAGGGTCAATGGATGGATTCATGAGTGGATTAGTAGATGGATGGGTGGGTGGATGGATGGAAGGAAGGATTGCTAAGTGAAAGGGTCGATGGAGAGAGAAAGGGAGGATGGATGACTGATAGAGTGGAAAGGTGGAAGGATGAGTGACTGGGTGGATGGATGAGTAAGTGAAAGGATGGCTGGATGGGTGAAAGGGAATATGGCTCGATGAGTGAATGGAGGGATGGGTAGAAGAGTGGATGGATGAGTGTACAGATGGATAGAGTGGATGGATGAGTGTACAGATGGATAGGGTGAAAGGGTGGATGGATGGATAATGGATGGATGAGTGAAAGGATGGATGAGTGAAATGATAGATGGAAGGATACATGATGGATAGGTTTGCAAATTGTTGAATATGTTTGGATATGGCTGGGCTTACTTCTATACTATTGCGCGACCTCTGATGTGTCTGTAAAACCTAACCAATTGTCCTGAAGTTTTGTCCTGAATTTTGACCTCCTGTCCTGAATTTGTGTCCTGAATTTCGACCCTTTGTCCTGAATTTTTACACTCCCCGTCCTGAATTTGAACCAATGCCAGTTGGTCACCCTAGGCTCTGAAACGATGCATTTTGGAAGCCACAGAAGCATTAGTGAATGGATTAAGGTAGGCTTTCATGAAACAATCTATTTAAATATACTTTTTTTTAAATTACAGTAAAGGAAAAACTGCATTAGTGTTTGATTTGACAGGATAAGGTTACGTAGTACCACGTGGCAGTGTTCCAGGGTGGGGGATGGGTAGGACAGAGACCTCGTTTCCAAGGAGCTGAAGATTTACAGAGCGAGAGGCATGAAATGTCAGGGTAGGAGGCCCTGAAGAGAGCTGCTGTGACACTCACTGAGTGGAGCACCGACCGGCAGAATCATACACAACAAAGTAAGCGCATTCACGCCTTCACACTGTTCTAACCTAAACCACGAGTACATTTAATTTAGCATTACAGGCATCGAACTTTAACCCAAATTGTGTCTCTAAACAAGTTTGCATTTTGCAACCAATAATTTCCTGAGAAAACCTTTTCCAAACCACATACTTTTGTAAAAGGACAAAGCATTTATCGGAATGCTTCAGGCGCAGTGAAAATGTCGCAGTTTGACCTCTTGCAACAGCGCGCCCATACACACGGAGGGGGCGTCCATTATCTCCGTGGTGTTCTGGCTACAAAGAGGGTGCCTGCTTTGAGGCACATCGGTTACCTTTGGTTTGCACAGTGAGCGGCCCTTCTTGCAGGGAGAGGGGATCGGTGCTGTACCTGTGGGGTCAGGAGGGTTCTTAATGCCTCTGGAGTGGCGTGGTCACAGCTCTTCCTGTCTGGTTCTTGATGTCTCTGGAGTGGTGTGGTCACAGCTCTTCCTGCTTGGTTCTTGATGCCTCTGCAGTGGCGTGGTCACAACTCTTCCTGCCTGGTTCTTGATGCCCCTGGAGTGGTGTGGTCACAGCTCTTCCTGCCTGGTTCTTGATGCCTCTGGAGTGGTGTGGTCACAACTCTTCCTGCCTAGTTCTTGACGCCTCTAGAGAGGTGTGGTCACAACTCTTCCTGCCTGGTTCTTGATGCCTCTGGAGTGGTGTGGTCACAGCGCTTCCTGCCTAGTTCTTGATGCCCCTGGAGTGGTGTGGTCACAACTCTTCCTGCCTGGTTCTTCATGTCTCTGGAGAGGTGTGGTCACAACTCTTCCTGCCTGGTTCTTGATGCCTCTGGAGTGATGTGGTGTGGTCACAGCTCTTCCTGTCTAGTTCTTGATGCCTTTGGAGTGATCACAACTCTTCCTGCCTGGTTCTTGATGTCTCTGGAGAGGTGTGGTCAAAACTCTTCCTGCCTGGTTCTTAATGCCCCTGGAGTGGTGTGGTCACAACTCTACCTGCCTGGTTCTTGATGCCCCTGCAGTGGTGTGGTCACAGCTCTTCCTGCCTGGTTCTTGACGCCTCTAGAGAGGTGTGGTCACAGCTCTTCCTGTCTGGTTCTTGATGCCTTTGGAGAGGTGTGGTCACAACTCTTCCTGCCTGGTTCCTAATGCCCCTGGAGTGGTGTGGTCACAGCTCTTCCTGCCTGGTTTTTGATGCCCCTGGAGTGGTGTGGTCTGAGCTCTTCCTGCCTGGTTCTTGACGCCACTAGAGAGGTGTGGTCACAGCTCTTCCTGCCTGGTTCGTGATGCCTATGGAGAGGTATGGTCACAGCTCTTCCTGCCTAGTTCTGGATGCCTCTGGAGTGATCACAACTCTTCCTGCCTGGTTCTCGATGTCTCTGGAGAGGTGTGGTCACAACTCTTCCTGCCTGGTTCTTAATGCCCCTAGAGTGGTGTGGTCACAGCTCTTCCTGCCTGGTTCTTGATGCCTGTGGAGTGATGTGGTCACAGCTCTTCCTGCCTGGTTCTTGACGCCCCTAGAGAGGTGTGGTCACAGCTCTTCCTGTCTGGTTCTTGGTGCCTTTGGAGAGGTGTGGTCACAGCTCTTCCTGCCTAGTTCTTGATGCCTCTGGAGTGATCACAACTCTTCCTGCCTGGTTCTTGATGTCGCTGGAGAGGTGTGGTCACAACTCTTCCTGCCTGGTTCTTGATGCCTCTGGAGTGGTGTGGTCACAGCTCTTCCTGCCTGGTTCTTGACGCCTCTAGAGAGGTGTGGTCACAACTCTTCCTGCCTGGTTCTTTGTGCCTATGGAGTAGCGTGGTCTCAACTTTTCCTGCCGGGTTCTTGATTCCTCTGAAGAGGTGTGGTCACAACTCTGTCTGTCTGGTTCTTGATGCCTCTAGAGAGGTGTGGTCACAACTCTTCCTGCCTGGTTCTTGACGCCTCTAGAGAGGTGTGGCCACAACTCTTCCTGCCTGGGTCTGGATTCCTCTGGAGTGGTGTGGTCACAGCTGTTCCTGCATGTTTTTTGATGCATAACTCTTCAGGCTACGCAAAGCCTGGCCACTTGGTTTTGGATGCTTAGACCTACGCCTGAGGCACAGTATGGCCACCTTACTTCTAGAACCACGGGGTGATAGAGTATGCAAGTTTTAATTTAGATTCTCACACAGACAACTGATGTACATTCTTACATGGACAGTGAGTGACCACTTAAAGATTGAACACAAGTCAAAATGGTGTATCATGAATTGAATATGCCAGTAATATCTGTCATATTGTCTAAAGTGAAAAAGGAGAAGGCAATACGCTCAAATTATTCAACCCACCTTACAAACGTATCTATGCAAAGATAGCTATAATATTTACAAAAGAAGGAGAAGAAAAAGCTACTCGGAATAACTTTAAAGAAAATATTGGAAACTTCCTACCAGAGATCAAAGATAACACTGGAAATAGGACTTCGTTTTGAGTCCTCTTGGCCATCCGTTGCTTTCCCCAAGATAGTACAAATACAAACGAAAGACCACTATTAAAGAAATGGCCCCAAATATCATTTAACATGTGAGTTTGATCATTAAGTTTATCAATCAGTCTCTCATGTACTTCTATCAAGGACATCGAGTCCATCCAGTTCTTAGATGCGGGCTTCGTTGTCCTATTCAAAAGCCTGAGAAGACATCATTTTGTCACTGCAACAGCGGAGTCGATCCATTTTTTTATGGTTATTCACCCCTGCAATCTTGAGTGTGTCTTGTAGTCTTGCAAGCACTGGTGAAGGGTTAATGGACAAATCACACATTAAAAAAAATGTTTTTGCAATAGTGCCTCAAATGAGACATCAGTAGATTTTATATGTTGGAAGAGTGCCAGTGAATGTGATGTATGTCACCCTCTGCATGTCAGCGCCGCCAGCTTGAAGACAGGACATTTTAGCCGATTGAAGCATGTAATTGGTCCAGTACTAGCCCTGTAGGACCTTAAAGAAGCTAAATTTAGAACAGGCTTGGTTAAGACCTTCGTAAAGAGTCTTCGTAAGATCGGACTATTCTTCTTCGGTGCATGTTTTTTGGAATATCGCTTGCCACCTACGCCTAAGGAAGCGTTCCATCTCACCAAACAGACAGAAAGGTGGCATCATATGGCTGGGTCCTGAGCTTGGTCAGCGTCTCAATTGCAAATATTTCCTAAACTGGCTTTTGTGCACATTGTGAGAAGTTAGCCTGGCATATGATGTCCACTAGTCTAGTGGGCACCTTGCACCAGTCTAAACAACCCTTATTGATGGTGGTTGTTAAGTCAACCTATCCTAGTGGTAGCATGGACCAGCAGTCTTAGGCTAAAACCTCAGAGAGCATGTAAAGCAAGCTGTTTTACCAATTATAATCCCTTGAATACCAAATGAAAGGACACCACACAAGGTATATATCAAATATATATGTAATTATTACTAACACAACCCCTCTGAACTCTTTATGAGGTCAGAGATCGAAATACATTACAAGTTACTCATTAAGAACACTATAAGTTGCACAAATACAGTTCTGCCCTAGGGGCCTCACAAACCATAGACTAAGTAAGTGGTATAAGAACCACTTCAAGAATAGGGAATATGCCTAAAGCCTAGGGAATCGCTGGAGCTACACTAGGTTAGGAAGTAGGAGACCCACGGGAGACGTGTGCAGTGTCTAAACACAGTCACGAGTTACCATTGACTTATAATGGAGAACATAGAAGTTACAAAGTCACTGAAAAGGGACACTTCCAGACAGACTAAGGTAAAACCCCTTTAAGCTAGGACACTTCGAGAGTCAACACCCACAGGAGCACCGAAGTACTCGTGTTACCTCACTCAGGGAAGCCGGGTGCATAGGTGTCTTTTCGTGTCTGGTTTCATCAATGTTTTCTATTGAGATCTGCAAAGAAATGCTGCAGGCGACCAGAGGAAAAGTGTCCGGGTGGATCCAAGGGTGAATCGGAGATGAGAAGAACCTGAAAGCAGAGGGGACAGAGTCTGGGTCACTAGCCAGTGACCAGCAAGGAACCAGGCGTAGTAGAGTTGATTCAGGTGAAGAGGTGAAGCTTGTCTCTGCAGCCACGAGGACCAGGAGGTGTCGACGACGACCAGGAGCTGGATTCGAGCTGTCCCATGAAGGATCTAGGTGACTGCGGTGTCAGTATACGGACTGGACACAACAAGTCTTGGTAACCGCAACCCACGCAGGAAGTGTAGATTGGTTTCGAGTCAGACCAGCAAGGTCTGGGGAGCTTCTCCTTTGGAGGGAAGCTGGAGCAAGCCTGGAGCAACCAGGAAAGTAGTTTAGTTTCAAAGGTTTGTCTTCAGAGGGCTCACTTGCCAACAGGCCAGCAATCGGGAAGACGAGTCGAGCTGAAATGCAGGAGCAGGCCCCACGCGGCACTCGTGGAGTGTGGAGGGCTGAGCTTTGGTGCAAATGGTGCTCGGGTCTGGGGCTTCTCAAACCCCAATGCACAACTTCGAGGGTGCCTTGGTAGTTGCACTGTTAGCAAAATGCAGGATGTCCGGTCCCACGTCTCTCGTGTCCGCCACGGTCTCAGCTTTGCTGTAGATCTGAGTCGGAGAAGTCTGGAAGTCCAGTTCCTGAGTAGCTGAGTCTTCGGGTTCCGCCAGGAGCGTCGACAAAGCAAACCGGCAAGTTACTGGTGGTGCCTGTTTGCCTAGGGTGGTCACTCCTTGACCACAAGGGAGATGTCTTCAGTCTTCTAGTCGATATAGAACATCAAAGGTCCAAGAGTTTGTATCAAAAATTCTTCCAGGATTAATCTAAAGTCTCTAGACTCAGCTCCTATCTTTATACTGATTTTAGCGGCTGGATTACCTGCTAGGTCCCTCCTATGGGTGGACTCTGA
The DNA here is from genome assembly GCF_964263255.1 of Lissotriton vulgaris. Taxonomy (NCBI): domain Eukaryota; kingdom Metazoa; phylum Chordata; class Amphibia; order Caudata; family Salamandridae; genus Lissotriton; species Lissotriton vulgaris. The sequence goes on along the minus strand of NC_141699.1, from coordinate 33,791,523 downwards.
GAAGGGGGTGGTTACACCCCTTTCCCTTTGTCCAGTTTCGCGCCAGAGCGGGGCTGGAGTGCCCCAGCGACTGGTTTGAACCGGGCTATCCATTGAGCACCTTGTGTGCCCCAGGCGGTGTCTGGAAAAGCATCTTTCCATTCAACTCACCCTGCCCCAATACAATACAGTCTGTCTGGGGAGGTGCTAGCACCTCTCTCGACAGGAAACCTATTGTCCAGGCCTCCCTTGCCGGAGTTTCCCCCAGCTGCAGGAGGTCAGACTCGTGTCTGTGGCAGCAGCATCCATTTTGTGATGCTGAGGCTTTGTTTAACTTTAACCGGGTAAAGCAGTAACTACATGTCTTCTCCCTCTAGAAGGGTGGAATGCTACCCCCGGGGGGGGGGGGGGGGGGGGGTGGCCGGGGGGTTAGTATTACAAAGTGTTTGACACCTTACACGACATGTTTTGATAAAACCAAACCAAAGTTAGCATAAACCGCGAGGATTATAATGCACTTAAGAGTATATGAAGTGGCTATATCATAGAAGACCTATAAGGAGATGGTTCCGAAAGCTGCAAAGTGGCTCAGCTCATGCTAGGGCACCCTCTCACATAAAACCAAGCACTCTGCCTCCAGGATTGTTAAGGCCTGCCATAGGAGTGACTTATAGGTTGCTGTGTGTCTATATATAAGAAGGTATAGTAATACTACACCTAAGCAAGGGGTGATTACACGACCTTGCCCCAGCTGAGTGATCAGCCAGTTATGTCAATGTGAGTGGCCAGCCAGGGGTGGCATAATACATGCTGCAGCCTTTGGTACGCCTTGGTTGCACCTATGCCCTGGGTACCTCACAAAGGTGACTTAATTCCCAATTAGGTATGTACCTAAAGTACATGGCATCAATTTAGAGAGAGAACAGCTGGGCTGTGGGTCGGATTAGCAGGCCCACAGCCACACTAAAGTCGAAAAACCAGAGTATCACAGCAAAACGTGGGGGTGACCATAGGAAGCAGATCCTACTCTCCTACACACATATAGCTCTGTAGAGAGTTCTGTGAAGGATTTAAGAGCACCAGTTGCCATTATGTGCTCAATGGTCTGGATCCAGTTGTCCAGCTTGTCCGGTCATATATGGCCTAAACTCCATTGTTAATGCTGCATTATTCCAGACAGGGGCTCCTGGATGAAGGAAACCCCTCCTCTGCAGGGCTTGTACAGGAGCGTTGGATGCCATAGGCACGGCATCGCTCTTGGTTCACTTTATTTTATACCCCGCAAAATGGGGAACTTATTGATGAGGTCCATCAGGGGCTTCTAAAGTGAAATCTGGATTACTGGTCGCTGGAGCAGAATAGGTCCATCGTTTAAGTTGAAAGCTCATCTCTCTCAGGTTTAGGAATCAGGAAAATGTATGCCCTGCAGAAATGTGGTCAAATGACTCCTTCTCTGTAGCTTCTTTTGCTTACAACGCTGGAAATATCCTCCTCTGAGGCATTATCTGCAGGACAATGTAGGTTTCAACTGCAGAAAACTTGTTGAAAAACTGCATCAGTTCAGACACCGAGGTCCTCACTTCCCACATGACGTGCCGGTGGGGGCAGTTCATGCTTCTTGGTGCTAAGTGATGGACAGACTATCATTGATGCTGCTCCGAGTCATCTCAGCTGAGGCACAGAAGCTCTCTCATCAAGTACAAGATGTATTTCAGGCACCAGGAGATCTTGTGGCTTAGACACCATTACTTGGATATTCGAGAAGAGGTGAACTCCTGTCACAATTTACATTTGCCAAACTAATGATGGAATATCAGGCACCTCTTTGACCTACTAAGAAATCCTACGTCACAATAAAGAGTGAGGGCAGCTTTGTCAGAACTCAGCCTTGTGGTTTCTAGAAGTTTACCGGAAAGTAAGATTCACCTCATTCTGTGCATGATGGTGTTGTTAGCAGCACTGCATGAACTTCAAGTCACCTCCATATACTCTGGGTGTCGCTGCACGGGTTCGACATCACCCATCATTCTGTTATGTTTGATAAGATATTTACGGATCCAATGACAACACCCTTGACTGGTTTAAAAGATGTTACACTTAACGAGTATTGATGACACCACATCTGTCCTCCTGAAGCTTGCATTGTGAAGGACGGCAGTCAATACTGTCTTGGAGCAGTCAACATCTGAGCACCCTTTTGTATTCCCTCACAAGGGTACCTCAATAAATTCTGATTGAAGTAGTACAATCTATGAAGAAAACGTGATCCACAAAACGAAGCTGGACTAGAAGGCGGCTTTCACTGGAGCTGAAACAGGCAGTTCATACCTCTCGAGATTGGCGTAGCGGGAGTCTGCTGGTATCCGAACATAGGGGTCACAACATCGCTATCACAGGGGCTACTCGACAATGGTCATCATTCTATCGCTCAAACCCTCTTTCTCCATGTTATGGGACTGAAGCCTATCCCTGCCTATATTATCTTGGTGAGATTTCTTCTTTTGGCTACTCCTACCATCTGTAAACCACCTGCACACAATAGTTTTCCTTTTCCCAACTTGTTTACGCAAATCCAGTCACGAATGCCAGACGGACAACAATTTGCCAAAGTATGAGCTATTCACTCTTGATGCTCCAGTTCTCAAAAATGTAGTTCCTTACTCAAAAGCACTCATCTCTTGGCCCCACTTCCATATGCTCCAGACCTACCCCAATGGTCCAAGCCACAACTCCGCTTTCTCTCCATCAGGATGAAACCTCAGTTATTCTTAGTCACTCATTGAGTACGGCCTCATTAAACACAGTCGATGCCATCTCAGCTTAGTGCAAGTGGGAAAGCACACTCCTCTCTCCCATTCCACACTCTCAATCCATTAGACATCTTTGGTACTCTCCAGACTGGACTACTGAAACCGCTCACTAAAGGTCCCTCAATTAAAATACTCCTTCTTTCCATTTGGAAAGGTTATTCATTTCCCCGCTCGAACTTTACTCATCCTTCCTAAACTCAAATCTAACACATCCTCGATGGTTGTCAGCTAAAAAACACAAGGCACTCTACAAACTACAGAATTTATATTTAAAGCACCCAACCCAATCTTTCTTCATTTCTGGACACAATCCACCCTCCTACAAATCATCGAACAGCTAATCTGAATATTCCAGTCTCCTACACCCAATTCCAAAAGAGCGTGAACCACACTCAGTGAGTTTAAATGTGCCACGAAGATACACCTCATGCGACCAAAGATCCTGACAACTAATTAAATTATTAAATTAAGGGGCCTATTAGGATGGCGGACGGACCTGCGTCTGTCCGCCACCCCAGAGGAGGAGGGACCGTCCGCAGGGGCAGCAGCGGTCCGCCGTGCTAATTAGGATGTGACCGCCAACCTGGCGGTCACATCCTGTATTTTTAACATTGCGGCGGGTGCTGCTTGAAGCAGCACATGCCGCAATGTTAAAAAAAACATGTTTACCTTTGCATGCACGAAGCTGCAGGCACCGCGTGGTGCCTGCCACTTCGAGGACACAAAGGTGTGCACCCCCCACCGCCCCTTCACCCCTGGGGGCCCGCAATGGGCCCCCGAAGACAACACCGTATGCCTTTCCAAGGCGGAAATGCCGCCGTGGAAAGGCATATGACCGCAGCTATCCTAATATGGCAGGCGGACGCGGTCGGAAGGCGACCGCAGCGGAAAAGCGGCGGACGGAAAATAGATCCCCCAGCCATCCTAATCTGGCGGGGGTCTTTTTCCAGTCCGCAGCGGATAATCCGCATCCTCCGGGCCGGCGGTGGCTTCCGCCAGCCTGGAGGATGCGGATTATCCGCAATCCTAATGAGCCCCTTAGTTTGAATAAAAGTCATCTCACAATGTGTGTAAAGTTTCGTAATCTGCTACCTCCTCATCACAACACCACTTGTATAATACATTCCAGTTTACGTGGCGCTAAGATGCCTGAGTGTTCGTCTGGCTCCTTCCGAGGCTAGGTGGTACCTCAGTCAAGAGCTGTCAACTCTTCCTGGCTTGTTCTACATCTCTGCTGTCACAGACAATGCTTTGGAAGACTCTCAGTCTCCGGAGACACCCGGAAGCATCTGAAGGCCGCCTTCGATCCATATCGAGTTGCTTCCAGAGTGTTAGTGTCTTGATGTGCTACTACAGAAGCTGTGCTTTATTATACACCAAACTACAAGTGGCCCTTCGTGATAGTCGTGAGACATGGCTACGTTGGGGGCCTTCATTCTCTTTGAGGTGTGTACTATGGGTTTAGGTGGTCCAGGGGTCAAAGGCAGATGGCAAGGGTTGTAGCGGCCGGCTTGGGGTGTGGACGGCTGGTTAAGGAGAATAGACAAGTTAGAAGAGGATCCGCCATTGCTTTGTTGGCCAGTTTCCCTCTCTTATACTGTAGACTCTTCGAGCAGCTCATCCAGCATTTCTGTGCATTAAAGTAAGGATGAGTTAAGGGAGGTTGTAGAGTCCAGGATCACGTGAACGAAGGTTATGCCTCGGAGCATAGATTGTACCGCTGCATGTCCCTCCAGGTGGACCGTCGCACGGTCCCACCTCACCCCGTTGTGCAGTCTCATGCATGATTTTATGGGACAGGTCACAAGAGAGATGGAAAAGGGACTATGATGCATGTGTCAGTGGAGCTTAAGAGGTGTCATTACCATCTTCACACACATCCTGGATCTTCAGGCTGTTTGGGTGCTGAGGGGGTATTAACTAGTAGGGTGACCCCTAAGGTCCAGAGGTCCTGGGAGATCTCAGAAGAGCTGAGATTGAGGTGCTGAGCTAAAGATACATGGGGGGGGGGATCAGCAGCTCATAGTTACATGCAGAGATGTTGCTGTTGGGTAGATCTGGAGCCTGGGAAGGAAGCTGCTGCCCACCCTCCCCTGGGATGTCTTTGGTGACTGATAGGGTGGGTTGATGGGGGAGGGGACACAATGCCATTGTGGCATGGCAATCCTCCCACTTGGAAAGCTGATGGGCATGTCTGTCGACCCTAGTTTCGTATGGGTGGGCTTGAGTGTTCTGTTTTCAGGTCTCCCCCCTCTCTGTTGTCGAGACTGCGAGAATGGTTTGATAATAGGGTTCGGGAGCATCGGACCCCCTTAGTGGTCCTTCGTAAGGTGTCGGGGGGCTTTAAGGCCCACACAGTCCTTTTCCATGCAAAGAATATATTAAAACACATTATGCAGTTGCATCTAGTAAACTCCATAATGAAAGCAGATTAATTTTCCACTTGGGCAGGTTTAAATACTGCAGCAGAGAATTCCCAATAAAGTGCACGGTGCATACATAGCAGATGTTCATTAGAGCCAATCAGAGAGGCTCTCGCAACAATTTACCGCATACGTGCAATCGTTTAAACTCAGAAGTAACCGGCCATTTACTTACTGACCGTGAGTGCTTGCATTAATCACAGGCAAGTTTAAATGGAAATTTATACAGCTCCTCATACATAATGCATTTTTTTTACTTCACCTATTAAAGCTTAAGCACCAGTTGTTTCATTTTCCATAGTGACCTGCGTTATTAAATATGTTTATTTTTAAGAAGGCAGGCCTTGAAATCAAGCCAGAATGGATCTGAACTCACTTAAAAGGAGCCAGTCAGAAAACAAATAGGGTTATTGCGTCCATATACAACCAGGGGCGACGCCAGATTTCCTCCTTTGAAAGAGGATGAAATGTTTGCACTGCGGGAGAAAAGGTGGAGAGTTTCTGTATGTTTAAAACTTGTATTCAGCTCTAGCATCCCCCTAAAGCCAGATATTCACAGAGATGGGCCCTGACTGCCCAAAACACTCTACCTAACCTAGACAACGTGCAGCTTCCAGTGGAAGTGGAGGAGGCAGGAATCAGCAAACATGAAAGAGAGGTAGCAAATAAAGAACTTCCAGTCCAGTCAAAGGTGGGTATAAAATCAACAAAAATATTATAACAAATAAAAACTAAATGCCAGCTAAAACATCAGCAGTAAAAGTGAGAGGCATCATAATAAGTGGAATAAAAACCCGTTTTAGGGGTAAGTGTATGAAGCAAATTAGGCCTATTCAAGTTTCCTATTCAAGTTTAAGTTGAAAACATATTCCGAAAGTCTTCAAGTGTCTTAAAGGGTCATTTTCTTCGGATTTGGATTAATGGACTGTCAGGGTTTAGGGCTGGACATTCTTACAATGACATTTTGTGGGTCATCTACGCCCCCCCCACCCCCCCTCTCTATTAGAACAAGTTATTACCATGCTTATAACTGGGGCCCTTCAGTTTCTCTGGGGTGTGAGCTGTGCAGTTGTGTCTACAAGGGATGTATGGACAGAGTGCTGTCTGAACACTGCCCTCTTTAGGGGTTAAATCCAATCTGGTTTGAGTGTACTAGGAGCTGGCCTTGCAGAAACATCTGGCTAAAGCCGCTCTGGATGCTGGGGTGCAACTGAACCTGCTGTGTCTGTCCTGGTGCACGCCTTCCAATACACATCCATTTCTGGACTCATCCTACATAGATTCATGCAGAAAGCCTCAGAGATTGTCAGAGAGCTGTTCCCTGCTCTGGAAGCACCTGATCTGCAGACTGGAAGACAAACACAAGGTTCTGGCTCCAGGGGCCGGAACCTTGCATCAGCAGTGACTACACTCACCAGCTGAGAAGAGGCGAATGTGAGCCCCATGCTGCTGTCTTTGCAGAAGTCTAGGGTTTGTGGAGGTCCCGATGCTGCTGCCGCCTCCCCTGAGGCTCAGAGCAGAGCTGCCCATAGAGAGGAAACCTGCGCAGATCTCCAGGGTAAGCGCAAGGCCTGATAGAATGAACCCTGCCCGATCTCCAGGGTAAGCGCAAGACCTGATGGAATGAACCCTGCCCGATCTCCAGGGTAAGCGCAAGACCTGATGGAATGAACTCTGCCCGGATCTCCAGGGTAAGTGCAAGGCCTGATGGAATGAACTCTGCCCGGATCTCCAGGGTAAGCGCAAGGCCTGATGGAATGAACTCTGCCCGGATCTCCAGGGTAAGTGCAAGGCCTGATGGAATGAACCCTGCCCGATCCCCAGGGTAAGCGCAAGACCTGATGGTATGAACTCTGCTTGATCTCCAGGGTAAGTGCAAGGCCTGATGGAATGAACTCTGCCCAGATCTCCAGGGTAAGCGCAAGGCCTGATGGAATGAACTCTGCCCGGATCTCCAGGGTAAGTGCAAGGCCTGATGGAATGAACCCTGCCCGATCTCCAGGGTAAGCGCAAGACCTGATGGAATGAACTCTGCCCGGATTTCCAGGGTAAGGACAAGGCCTGATGGAATGAACTCTGCCCTGATCTCCAGGGTAAGCGCAAGGCCGGATGGAATGAACTCTGCCCGGATCTCCAGGGTAAGCGCAAGGCCGGATGGAACGCACTCTGCCCGGATCTCCACGGTAAGCGCAAGGCCTTAGGGAATGAACTCTGCCCGATCTCCAGGGTAAGCGCAAGACCTGATGGAATGAACTCTGCCCGGATCTCCAGGGTAAGTGCAAGGCCTGATGGAATGAACCCTGCCCGATCTCCAGGGTAAGCGCAAGACCTGATGGAATGAACTCTGCCCGGATCTCCAGGGTAAGTGCAAGGCCTGATGGAATGAACTCTGCCCAGATCTCCAGAGTAAGCGCAAGGCCTGAGGGAATGAACCCTGCCCGATCTCCAGGGTAAGCTCAAGGCCTGATGGAATGAACTCTGCCCGGATCTCCAGAGTAAATGCAAGGCCTGATGGAATGAACTCTGCCGCCCGGATCTCCAGGGTAAGCGCAAGGCCAGATGGAATGAACTCTGCCCGGATCTCCAGGGTAAGCGCAAGGCCGGATGGAATGAACTCTGCCCAGATCTCCAGGGTAAGTGCAAGGCCTGATGGAATGAACTCTGACCGGATCTCCAGGGTAAGCGCAAGGCCTGATGGAACGCACTCTGCCCAGCTCTCCAGGGTAAGTGCAAGGCCTGATGGAATGAACTCTGACCGGATCTCCAGGGTAAGCGCAAGGCCTGATGGTATGAACTCTGCCCGGATCTCCAGGGTAAGCGCAAGGCCGGATGGAATGAACTCTGCCCGGATCTCCAGGGTAAGTGCAAGGCCTGATGGAATGAACTCTGACCGGATCTCCAGGGTAAGTGCAAGGCCTGATTGAATGAACTCTGCCTGGATCTCCAGGGTAAGCACGAGGCCGGATGGAACGCACTCTGCCCGGATCTCCAGGGTAAGCGCAAGGCCTGAGGGAATGAACTCTGCCCAGATCTCCAGGGTAAGCGCAAAGCCTGATGGAATAAACTCTGCCCGGATCTCCAGGGTAAGCGCAACGCCTGATGGAATGAACTCTGCCCGGATCTCCAGGGTAAGCACAAGGCCTGAAGTAATGAACTCTGCCCAGATATCCAGGGTAAGCGCAAGGCCGGATGGAATGAACTCTGCCCGGATCTCCAGGGTAAGTGCAAGGCCTGATGGAATGAACTCTGACCGGATCTCCAGGGTAAGCGCAAGGCCTGATGGAACGCACTCTGCCCAGCTCTCCAGGGTAAGTGCAAGGCCTGAGGGAATGAACTCTGCCCAGATCTCCAGGGTAAGCGCAAGGCCTGATGGAATGAACTCTGCCCCGATCTCCAGGGTAAGCGCAAGGCCGGATGGAATGAACTCTGCCCGGATCTCCAGGGTAAGTGCAAGGCCTGATGGAATGAACTCTGACCGGATCTCCAGGGTAAGTGCAAGGCCTGATGGAATGAACTCTGCCTGGATCTCCAGGGTAAGCACGAGGCCGGATGGAACGCACTCTGCCCGGATCTCCAGGGTAAGCGCAAGGCCTGAGGGAATGAACTCTGCCCAGATCTCCAGGGTAAGCGCAAAGCCTGATGGAATAAACTCTGCCCGGATCTCCAGGGTAAGCGCAACGCCTGATGGAATGAACTCTGCCCGGATCTCCAGGGTAAGCGCAAGGCCTGAAGTAATGAACTCTGCCCAGATATCCAGGGTAAGCGCAAGGCCGGATGGAATGAACTCTGCCCGGATCTCCAGGGTAAGTGCAAGGCCTGATGGAATGAACTCTGACCGGATCTCCAGGGTAAGCGCAAGGCCTGATGGAACGCACTCTGCCCAGCTCTCCAGGGTAAGTGCAAGGCCTGATGGAATGAACTCTGACCGGATCTCCAGGGTAAGCGCAAGGCCTGATGGAATGAACTCTGCCCGGATCTCCAGGGTAAGCGCAAGGCCGGATGGAATGAACTCTGCCCGGATCTCCAGGGTAAGTGCAAGGCCTGATGGAATGAACTCTGACCGGATCTCCAGGGTAAGTGCAAGGCCTGATGGAATGAACTCTGCCTGGATCTCCAGGGTAAGCACGAGGCCGGATGGAACGCACTCTGCCCGGATCTCCAGGGTAAGCGCAAGGCCTGAGGGAATGAACTCTGCCCAGATCCCCAGGGTAAGCGCAAAGCCTGATGGAATAAACTCTGCCCGGACCTCCAGGGTAAGCGCAACGCCTGATGGAATGAACTCTGCCCGGATCTCCAGGGTAAGCGCAAGGCCTGAAGTAATGAACTCTGCCCAGTAATCCAGGGTAAGCGCAAGGCCTGATGGAATGAACTCTGCCCAGATCTCCAGGGTAAGCGCAAGGCCTGATGGAATGAACTCTGCCCGGATCTCCAGGGTAAGCGCAAGGCCTGAGGTAATGAACTCTGCCCAGATATCCAGGGTAAGCGCAAGGCCTGAAGGAATGAACTCTGCTCAGGGACTCAGAGGCTGAAAGCAGCCAGAGGGGTCCCCCGCTCATCTGTCACAGAGGAATTAAAGGTGATGTTCGATCAAGGAGGCTTGGATGCAGTGATGCTATTGAATCACAGTCCATATTGTTGAAAAGGCTGGAGTGGTCGGTCCAGCCTTGCAATGGGTCGCATCATTCCTAGACTGTAGGAGCTTTCAGGCTTACGAGGAGCCTCGTTACTCACATTCTCACCCTTTAAAGTGTGGAGTACCCAAGGCTCTTCCCTAAGTCCCACACTATTCAACCTCTACGTACGTCCCCTGGTGGAAATTCTACCATTGCACGGCCTGTAATTAGCATCATATGGCGATGACACCCAGATCATCATCATCTCCCTCACCCGCCACACAGGCTTAAACTCTGAACAGCTCAACCCCTGCCTGAAGGAAGAAGCAGAATGGATGCAGCTGCTGTCTGAAGTTCAATGGGGAAAAACTGAGGTGTTGGTGGTCATCAAGAACTCCTCCAAGCATTGGTTGGCAATGTGCTGGCCAGAATCGTTATATTACTAGAATAAAAGGGCCAACCCACTAATCCAGGGACCGCTTAAAGTCTTCTGGCTACATATTGAGGGCTTCCAGATAAAGAGTTGCCATAGTCCAAACGAGACATGACTAATGTTCGAACCACAAGTCTACGAGACGTTGGAAGTAAGAACAGTAAGATTTTTCTGCCTATTCTCAGAATACTAAAACAGTGGGCAGCTCATTTTTGCACTTGTACCTCCAAGGTAAGCTTGTTACCTATCCAGACGTTCAGACTTACTTGCTCTTTTAGGCATGGGGTGGTTGCCTAAAGATTCTGGCCATTGGTAAACGACAAAGTGGTCCCTATAGGGTCTGTATAGCCCTAGACTTCCACAGCAATAGAGTTAGAGCAGGAATAGAAAAAAACACGTCTAATGAGTAAGTTTCAGTAATGCGTTTAGTGTTTTTGTTATACATATTTCATTTAAGAATATATTAATCAAATCAACAGTATAGTATATTACATATACAAGGTGCTCCTAACAGGTGACGGTGCAGTGAAAGTGATATATGGTGAATGAAATGTCCATACATGCTATGTACAAAATATATACACGTGGCTAAGGACAACAGAATGTCCTAAGTCAACACCGGTAAGACGAGTTTTGACATCAACCATCAAATTCTTAAAAACCCTTTCCACATATGTTATTTGTCGAAGTTTCGACCCCTGATCATTGAAATTTAAAGCAGGGTCATCATCAGGACGCAAAATATATATCGGAAGCACCAAAGGATAGAGGCTGAAATTCCAACAGTCAAGCACATGCCAAAATATCCTGGAGCAACTTCAAAATGGATATTGGCATGCTGTAATGAAATAGCACAGGTATTGCCCAGAAGAGTAGGCACTCATTATTCGTTGTAATGACAAGTCTGATAACCCTGTGTTACAAACCCACGGATCCGTGGCTAAAAGAAGAATCTTAGACATGTAAAAGTGTCACAAGTTACTCCCACGGAAAACTTAAAAAATGGATTAGCGCACACTGAAATGAATAAAAAGACAAGTTCAGTGATATCAAATCATGGGCTTGTTTAATGATAACATCTGCAAAGAGATTTTAGAACCTACCAGGGGGTCTAATTGGTAAACTTAAATAAATCAATCTACCTTAATTTTGCTTAAAAGTGGAAACCTGGCTTCCGGCTTTGTTTCGGGTGACTAGTGCATCCGTGGCGCGTTTGGCTTGCCAGTCGACTGAAAGCAAAAAAGATGATGAACCAGCAGTAAGAATGGAAAGCTGTGCATGAATTTGAAATGGCACACCTTAAACTCTAGTCTTTCATTTCGAATCTTGATCCTGAGATCACCCTAGGCGGGCTCTCTAGGAGTAATTTGGCACGCGTTACTCAATGTTATGTCTAATGCCGTGTCTAGTTACCCAATTATGTTTCATTAAATACACTAATTAGTTAGATAACGCATCTTGACGGAAGGCTTCTGGCATTGTCTCGGATGCAGATCTGTTGGCGAGTTTGGCTTGCCAATTGACAAAGTAAAATAGCTGTTGAAACAGCAGAAAGAATGAAAAGCTGCGCATTCATTTGGAATCACACACTCAACTCTTGTCTTTCATTTAGAATCTTGATCCGGATCCACCCCCCGCAGGCTCTAAAGAAATCATCTGGCGCGCATTGCTGAATGGCATGGCTAATGCCACCCAACTATTTTTCATTGAAATACACTAAATTAGTTGTATTTCTCTTCCAGCATTTCAAGTTTCAGTGAAATCATGGTAGAGTGATTTGCCTAGGTTTACAGACCCCCTGGTAGGATCTAAGACCTCTATACAGAGTTTTTCGTTAAACAAGCCCATGATTGGACATCACTGAACTTGTCTTTATGTTCCTTTCAGTGTGCGCTAATCCATTTTTTAAGTTGTCCGTGGGAGTACTTTGTGACACTTTTACATGTCTAAGATTCTTCTTTTTGCCGCGGATCCGTGGGTTTGTAACACAGGGTTATCAGACTTCTCATTACAACGAATAATGAGTGCCTACTCTTCTGGGCAATACCTGTGCTATTTCATTACAGCATGGCAATATCCATTTTGAAGTTGCTCCGGGATATTTTGAAATGCGCTTCATTATGGGAATTTCAGCCCCTATCCTCTGGTGCTTCCAATATATATTTTGCGTCTGGATGAAGACCCTACTTTACATTTCGAAACTCAGGGGTCGAAACATTGAAAAATAACATATGTGGACTGGGTTTTTGAGAATTTAGCAGTGGATATCAACACTCGTCTTAAGGGCGTTGAACTTCACACATTCTATTGTCCTGATCAACCACATATATATATATTTTTGTAACAGGGCATTGATTCGTACCGACACCAGGGCATTGATTCGTACCAACACCAGGGCATTGATTCGTACCAACACCAGGGCATTGATTCACACCGACACCAGGGCATTGATTCACACCGACACCAGGGCATTGATTCACACCAACACCAGAGCATTGATTCACACCAACACCAGGGCATTGATTCACACCGACACCAGGGCATTGATTCGTACAGACACCAGGGCATTGATTCATACCGACACCAGGGCATTGATTCATATGGACACCAGGGCATTGATTCACACCAACACCAGGGCATTGATTCATACCAACACCAGGGCATTGATTCACACCGACACCAGGGTATTGATTCATACCGACACCAGGGCATTGATTCGTACCAACACCAGGGCATTGATTCGTACCAACACCAGGGCATTGATTCGTACCAACACCAGGGCATTGATTCGTACAGACACCAGGGCATTGATTCATACCGACACCAGGGCATTGATTCACACCGACACCAGGGGATTGATTCACACCGACACCAGGGCATTGATTCACACCGACACCAGGGCATTGATTCACACCGACACCAGGGCATTGATTCACACCGACACCAGGGCATTGATTCACACCATAAAATATAATAAAAGGGGTTTCTAAAGCGCCTGGTGACGCCATCACGGCGTGTCCCCGCGCTGTGGAGCGAGAGTCAAAAGGGGAGGGGCATCTATCCCTAAAGGGCAAACAGATGTGTTTTTAAAAGTTTCCGGAACATAGTTTCAGTTTTGGCTAGTCTGATCACAGGTGGAAGGCTGTTCCACTGGGTGGCTGCCAGCACCCGAAAGGAGCGGCCACCCATCCTGGCTCTTCTTACACGAGGAACTGTAAGGAGACCCATACCCACCGAGCGAAGTGCTCTTTGGGGTAGATAGGGGATAGCCAAATCCTTCAAATACCCTGGCGCTTCTGCAGAGGTTATCCTGTAACAAAAGAGGAGGGCTTTAAAGAGGATTCTTTTCTTTACAGGAAGCCAATGAAGGGCAGCCAAAGTAGGCTTGGATGCTGTTCTTTTGGGGAGTCTGAGGACTAAACGGGCCGCCGTATTTTGCAGCACTTGCAGTCTTCTCAGGTTCTTCTCCGTAGTTCCTAATAACAGCACATTCGCATAGTCCATACGAGAAGTGACCAGAGCTTGGATCATAATGCGTCTGGCCTCAAGTGGCAGTAGGTCCAGAGTGCGGTTTAGGGTCTTCATAACCCCAAAGCATTTCCCCACCAATTTGTCAACATGACTCTCAAACGAGAGTTTAGGATCAACCCAGACCCCCAAGTTCTTGGCCTCACTGCATGGGATGGGCAGAGAGCCAAGGCAAGGCGGCCACCATTCCTGAGTCCAGCTCGCCCCATCTCCCCCAATCACTAGCACCTCCGTTTTAGCCCCATTGAGCTTCAGGCAGTGTTGATTCATCCAGCCAGCAAGCTCCTGCATGCAGGTTTTAAAATTGGCAGCTGCTAACTTTGGTGACTGTGACAGGGAGATGAGCAGCTGCGTGTCATCGGCATAAGATACTAGATCTATGCCGTATGACTGAACAACAGCTGCCAATGGAGCCATATACAGGTTGAACAGGGTGGGACTCAGGGCAGAGCCCTGAGGCACCCCCTGTTCTAAGGCCACGCTGTTGGAGAGGAACATACCTCTCTGAACCTGGAAACTACGGTCAGAGAGAAAGTCCTTGAGCCATCCCCAAGCTGCCTTGGTAACCCCAGCGCTGCTCAGACACCGTAGCAAGGTGGAGTGTGCCACGGTGTCAAATGCGGCGCTGAGGTCTAGCATGATAAGTGCCATAGTGTTACCCTCATCAGCACCAATCCGTAAAGTTTCGGTTGCTCTCAGCAGGGCAGTCTCAGTGGAGTAGTTCTTTCGAAAGCCGGACTGAGAGCTATGAAACATATTGTTTGACTCTAAGTACTCCATAAGCTGAGTGTTTACCAGTTTTTCCGTCACTTTCGCCAAGTAAGGTAAAAGGGAGATTGGGCGGAGATTTTCCATTATATCCTGGCTTACATTAGGTTTCTTTTTTATCGGCAAAACTATGGCTTTCTTCCAGTCTCCTGGAAGGGTGGCCGAAGAGAAAGACAGCTGGATAACATGTCTGAACAGAGGCTCTAGCGCATCCAGACTGGCATTGAGTATTTTGGGGGGGGGCGGATCACGGGGGGAGCCTGATTTAACCTTCTTGCATACAGTGACTAGTGTTTCCGCAGCAGGGACATGAAAGCTGGGTAATTCTGAATCTAATAAACCCACCTCCCTACTACTGTCGAAATCAGGGCCATTAGTCAGATTACCCGTAAAATTGGCATAGATGTCCGAAATTTTACCTGCAAAGTAATGAGCAATGTTGTTGCAGGTTTCCACTGAATCAGCGGAAGGCCCACTATTGTTCGAGATTACAGATATCTCTTTAAAGATTTTAAAAAGTTCCTTCGAAGAATTTTCAGCCTCCGCAATGCGATTTTTATAGTGTGTGGCTTTGGAGACCCTTATAGCCTTATAGTACTCTTTTTGCCTTTTCTTATAGTCTGTTTTAATCCCCGGGCAGAAGCTGACTCGCCACTCTCGTTCCAGCTTCTTGCAGGCAGATTTCGCAAGTTGAAGTTCCGGAGTGAACCAAGGGGTGGTTTTCCTCACATTCTTCGTGTTTCTCTCATTACGCATGGGGGCCGTTTTATCAAGTGCACCTAAAATGCGATTATGTAGCTCATGATGGGCCATTTCACAGTCCACTCCTCCTAATGGACCACCTACTGTAATTAGTTCACTGAAGTTGTTGATTCACACCAACAACAGGGCATTGATTCACACCGACACCAGGGCATTGATTCACACCAACACCAGGGCATTGATTCATACCAACACAAGGGCATTGATTCACACCAACACCAGGGCATTGATTCACACCAACACCAGGGCATTGATTCACACCAACACCAGGGCATTGATTCATACTGACACCAGGGTATTGATTCACACCGACACCAGGGCATTGATTCACAGCAACACCAGAGCATTGATTCCCACCAACACCAGGGCATTGATTCACACCAACACCAGGGCATTGATTCATACCAACACAAGGGCATTGATTCATACCGACACCAGGGCATTGATTCACACCGACACCAGGGCATTGATTCATACCGACACCAGGGCATTGATTCACACCAACAACAGGGCATTGATTCACACCGACACCAGGGCATTGATTCACACCGACACCAGGGCATTGATTCACACCGACACCAGGGCATTGATTCATACCGACACCAGGGCATTGATTCACACCGACACCAGGGCACTGATTCACACCAACACCAAAGCACTGATTCACACCAACACCAAATCACTGATTCACACCAACACCTGGGCATTGATTCACACCGACACCAGGGCATTGATTCACACCAACACCAGGGCATTGATTCACACCAACACCAGGGCATTGATTCACACCAACACCAGGGCATTGATTCACACCAACACCAGGGCATTGATTCACACCAACACCAGGGCATTGATTCATACCAACACCAGGGCATTGATTCACACCGACACCAGGGTATTGATTCACACCGACACCAGGGTATTGATTCACACCGACACCAGGGCATTGATTCATACCGACACCAGGGCATTGATTCATACCGACACCAGGGTATTGATTCATACCGACACCAGGGCATTGATTCATACCGACACCAGGGCATTGATTCATACCGACACCAGGGTATTGATTCACACCGACACCAGGGCATTGATTCACAGCAACACCAGAGCATTGATTCCCACCAACACCAGGGCATTGATTCACACCAACACCAGGGCATTGATTCACACCAACACACGGGCATTGATTCACACCAACACACGGGCATTGATTCACACCAACACCAGGGCATTGATTCACACCAACACCAGGGCATTGATTCACACCAACACCAGGGCATTGATTCACACCAACACCAGGGCATTGATTCACACCAACACCAGGGCATTGATTCACACCGACACCAGGGTATTGATTCACACCGACACCAGGGCATTGATTCAGTCCAACACCAGGGCAATGATTCATACCAACACCAGGGCAATGATTCATACCGACACCTGGGTATTGATTCATACCGACACCAGGGCATTGATTCATACCGACACCAGGGTATTGATTCACACCGACACCAGGGCATTGATTCACACCAACACCAGGGCATTGATTCACACCGACACCAGGGCATTGATTCACACCAACACCAGGGCATTGATTCACACCAACACCAGGGCATTGATTCACACCAACACCAGGGCATTGATTCACACCAACACCAGGGCATTGATTCACACCGACACCAGGGCATTGATTCACACCGACACAAGGGCATTGATTCATACCGACACAAGGGCATTGATTCACACCGACACCAGGGCATTGAGTCATACCGACACCAGGGCATTGATTCATACCGACACCAGGGCATTGATTCACACCAACACAAGGGCATTGATTCACACCAACACAAGGGCATTGATTCACACCAACACAAGGGCATTGATTCACACCGACAACAGGGCATTGATTCACACCGACACCAGGGCATTGATTCATACCGACACCAGGGAAATTGATTCACACCAACACCAGGGCATTGATTCACACCAACACCAGGGCATTGATTCACACCGACACAAGGGCATTGATTCATACCGACACCAGGGCATTGATTCACACCGACACCAGGGCATTGATTCACACCGATACCATGGTATTGATTCACACCGACACCAGGGCATTGATTCACACCGACACCAGGGCATTGATTCACACCGACACCAGGGTATTGATTCACACCGACACCAGGGCATTGATTCACACCAACACCAGGGCATTGATTCACACCAACACCAGGGCATTGATTCACACAGACACCAGGGCATTGATTCACACAGACACCAGGGCATTGATTCACACCAACAGCAGGGCATTGATTCACACCAACACCAGGGCATTGATTTACACCAACACCAGGGCATTGATTCACACCAACACCAGGGCATTGATTCACACCGACACCAGGGCATTGATTCACACCGACACCAGGGCATTGATTCACACCGACACAAGGGCATTGATTCATACCGACACAAGGGCATGGATTCACACCAACACCAGGGCATTGATTCATACCAACACAAGGGCAATGATTCATACCGACACCAGGGCATTGATTCACACCGACACCAGGGCATTGATTCATACCGACACCAGGGCATTGATTCACACCGACACCAGGGCATTGATTCACACCGACACCAGGGCATTGATTCACACCGACACCAGGGCATTGATTCACACCGACACCAGGGCATTGATTCATACCGACACCAGGGCATTGATTCACACCGACACCAGGGCACTGATTCACACCAACACCAAAGCACTGATTCACACCAACACCAAATCACTGATTCACACCAACACCTGGGCATTGATTCACACCGACACCAGGGCATTGATTCACACCAACACCAGGGCATTGATTCACACCAACACCAGGGCATTGATTCACACCAACACCAGGGCATTGATTCACACCAACACCAGGGCATTGATTCACACCAACACCAGGGCATTGATTCATACCAACACCAGGGCATTGATTCACACCGACACCAGGGTATTGATTCACACCGACACCAGGGTATTGATTCACACCGACACCAGGGCATTGATTCATACCGACACCAGGGCATTGATTCATACCGACACCAGGGTATTGATTCATACCGACACCAGGGCATTGATTCATACCGACACCAGGGCATTGATTCATACCGACACCAGGGTATTGATTCACACCGACACCAGGGCATTGATTCACAGCAACACCAGAGCATTGATTCCCACCAACACCAGGGCATTGATTCACACCAACACCAGGGCATTGATTCACACCAACACACGGGCATTGATTCACACCAACACCAGGGCATTGATTCACACCAACACCAGGGCATTGATTCACACCAACACCAGGGCATTGATTCACACCAACACCAGGGCATTGATTCACACCAACACCAGGGCATTGATTCACACCGACACCAGGGTATTGATTCACACCGACACCAGGGCATTGATTCATACCAACACCAGGGCAATGATTCATACCAACACCAGGGCAATGATTCATACCGACACCTGGGTATTGATTCATACCGACACCAGGGCATTGATTCATACCGACACCAGGGTATTGATTCACACCGACACCAGGGCATTGATTCACACCAACACCAGGGCATTGATTCACACCAACACCAGGGCATTGATTCACACCAACACCAGGGCATTGATTCACACCAACACCAGGGCATTGATTCACACCAACACCAGGGCATTGATTCACACCAACACCAGGGCATTGATTCACACCAACACCAGGGCATTGATTCACACCGACACCAGGGCATTGATTCACACCGACACAAGGGCATTGATTCATACCGACACAAGGGCATTGATTCACACCGACACCAGGGCATTGAGTCATACCGACACCAGGGCATTGATTCATACCGACACCAGGGCATTGATTCATACCGACACCAGGGCATTGATTCACACCAACACAAGGGCATTGATTCACACCAACACAAGGGCATTGATTCACACCAACACAAGGGCATTGATTCACACCGACAACAGGGCATTGATTCACACCGACACCAGGGCATTGATTCATACCGACACCAGGGAAATTGATTCACACCAACACCAGGGCATTGATTCACACCAACACCAGGGCATTGATTCACACCGACACAAGGGCATTGATTCATACCGACACCAGGGCATTGATTCACACCGACACCAGGGCATTGATTCACACCGATACCATGGTATTGATTCACACCGACACCAGGGCATTGATTCACACCGACACCAGGGCATTGATTCACACCGACACCAGGGTATTGATTCACACCGACACCAGGGCATTGATTCACACCAACACCAGGGCATTGATTCACACCAACACCAGGGCATTGATTCACACAGACACCAGGGCATTGATTCACACAGACACCAGGGCATTGATTCACACCAACAGCAGGGCATTGATTCACACCAACACCAGGGCATTGATTTACACCAACACCAGGGCATTGATTCACACCAACACCAGGGCATTGATTCACACCGACACCAGGGCATTGATTCACACCGACACCAGGGCATTGATTCACACCGACACAAGGGCATTGATTCATACCGACACAAGGGCATGGATTCACACCAACACCAGGGCATTGATTCACACCAACACCAGGGCATTGATTCACACCAACACCAGGGCATTGATTCACACCAACACCAGGGCATTGATACACACCGACACCAGGGCATTGATTCATACGAACACATGGGCATTGATTCATACCGACAACAGGGCATTGATTTATACCGACAACAGGGCATTGATTCATACCGACATCAGGGCATTGATTCATACCGACATCAGGGCATTGATTCATACCAACACCAGGGCATTGATTCACACCGACACCAGGGCATTGATTCACACCGACACCAGGGCATTGATTCACACCAACACCAGGTCATTGATTCTCTGGACCTTCTGTAGACATTGACTTTGAAACACCAGCCATACTAACCTGGTGTCACCTGGTCTAGAAAAGGATTAGAATTCCCTTTGGTGTTTTAATCATACACTCCTATCGTGAAAATCCTGATACACTCATATTCCAAACATTCCAAAGCCCAACAGGTCTATAGTTGTATTGCCACAATTACTCAAGTGGTGGAAAAATATATCAAATTTATTGGAAAAAAAGGAGTTTAAAAATTGTCTCATACAAGCATTAAATCATGAGTTAAAACATTGTTCCATGCATAAAAAGCAGTTTCATGACTATACATTTTTCATTGTGCAATACATGATTATATCAAAATGAAGATATAAAAATAACAAACAGGTTCCAATACAAGTGTGGCCTCAATATTTAACGCAATATAATAAAATATGCTGTAGATCACACAAACATAAAAATTGGAAACCGAGAGGAGTGACGAAAAGAGACAACATTTATGACAGTACATTTCTTTGTAGTTTGTGAACTAATCCATAGACAAAATCAAAAAACAGGCAAATGATTAGTACAAACTTCCTTAGCAATTATGCCAGCATGTTGAATGGATTTAGTTTATCCAGTGGGTCGATGCGTTTCGGCGGTGTTATATGAATAGTAACCACCATTTTCAAGACAGAATTTCTATGTCCCTCTTTGGAACCCTTGTCAATAAAACCAATGAGTCTCTTAGTGTTGTCCTAATAAAATGTGGAATCCTTATGGGTAAGTGAATCCTTCGCTGGGCCTTATGGATCTATTTCCAAAACGAAAGGGTACAATTATATATGTTTGTTTCTTTTATGTTGTTGATTAAATTAGGCATATCCACACTATCACCAACTGCAAGTGTGTTCCCAATCACTCGTATATCAGGACAGTCGGTCTCCTACAAGCCCAATTTCACTCAACTCCCGTGCAAATGCCGGAGTCCGTATGGCCTTGCTTTGTATTCCGTCACCTGGTCTAGAACAGACCTTCATGGTGTCAGATTACCCGAATTAGGACTTTTTGCATTGTGCAATCCTGTATGCAGGAAATGATCTTCAGTGCTTCTGAACAGCCATGAAAATCCCCTGATGGATAACGTTACGTTCTAAAAACCGATACCACTTCTTTAGCTAGTAGTGAGTACATTTACAATGCATGAAGATCAAAGAGACAGCTCAGATTGTATGTGCATCCCTTGTTCTTAAGGATTAATGTAAGGTATTTTCTTGCACCCCTTGTCTTCAAAATAAGAAACAATAAAGTTGGTATTGCAACTCTAGTTGGTATTAAAAAATTTTTTTAAAAATGGCCAATGTCTGGGAGGTGAATGCGTACATATTGCTCCTTGGTATTCACGCTGGCCAGACTGCTTCAAATTTAAAGGCCACCTAGAACACAACGAGCCGTGTCTTTGGCCTCACCTTCCCTCCCTCACACGGGCAGCCTTGGGATGAAGTAGGCAATTACGAAGCAGAATGAAAAGTACCTTATGAGACTAGTTAAGCGTCCAGCACTATAAAATGACAGCCTGCGAATGAGAGCCATCATTTATTTAAAGCCATAATGCTATATCAATATGCTCATAATGGCGAGCTAAATGAAGCAATGGCTTCTGTGAAGCGTCGATTGTACGTGAAGCCACCACTCGCAACACGTGCATCCATCACAGGGAATTACCACTTAAGCGGTCAAAGGGAACATCAAATCCCTGCCAAACGAATGCAAAAATACTATGCTAATAACCACCAAACATTAGGGAAGGAAACATTCACAGTGAAAAGAAAGTCCAACTCAGCACAATTTTAACATGATTGTTTCACTAAGGCGTGCAAAGAATAACAAAAACACAATTCATAAAAACAATACAGCACATAAGCTGCATCATTAAAACCATAACTCTCAAAAACAATACATCAAACAGGTAGTGCAAATGCGTAGAGCTCTATTGGGACTAACACACACGTATGTTGTGACAACAATCACTCTGGTTACAACCATGCGCTTCCTGTTGTAGG
Source organism: Lissotriton vulgaris (assembly GCF_964263255.1). Taxonomy (NCBI): domain Eukaryota; kingdom Metazoa; phylum Chordata; class Amphibia; order Caudata; family Salamandridae; genus Lissotriton; species Lissotriton vulgaris. The sequence goes on along the minus strand of NC_141699.1, from coordinate 33,769,218 downwards.
AAGGTTAATATCTGACTATATGGTTACCCCAACTTTTTGCCTAGTGTTTAGCTGGTGTTTGACTTAGTTGGCCTGGGATCCTGTTATTTAGGGCCCCAGGCTATCTGCTCTCTCTGTAAAATGGACTCCATGTACTTTAGGTACATACCTAATTGGAATTGGGTCACCTTTGTGAGCCCCTGTATAGGGTACTTTAGGTACCCAGGGCATAGGTGCATCCAAGGCCTACCAGGGGCTGCAGCATGTATTATGCCACCCCTGGCCATCCAAACTGACACCACTGGCTGATCACTCTGGGGCAAGGTGGTGTAATCACCCCTTGCTTAGATATAGTATACCTATACCTACCCTTATATATAGATACATATATACCTATAAGTCTATGGCAGGCCTTAAGAATCCTGGAGGCAGAGTGCTTGGTTTTATGTGAGAGGGTGATCTATCATGAGCTGAGCCCTTCTGCAGCTTTCGGAACCATCTCCTTATAGCTGTTCTATGATATAGCCATACCATATCCTCTTAAGTACATTATAATCCTCGCGGTTATTGCTAACTTTGGTTTGGCTTTATCGAAACATGTCGTGTTAGGTGTCAAACACTTTGGAATACCACCCCTCCCTCCCCGCCAGTCCTGGCGGCGGGGGTAGCATTCCACCATTCTAGAGGGAGAAGACATGTAGTTACTGCTTTACCCGGGTAAAGTTAAACAGAGCCTCTGCATCACAAAATGGATGCTGCTGCCACAGACACAAGTATGACCTCCTGCAGCTGGGAGAAACTCCAGCGAGGGAGGCTTGGACAATAGGTTTCCTGTCAGACAGCCTGTAGTGTATTGGGGCAGGGTGGGTTGAATGGAAAATTGCTTTTCCAGACACTGCCTGGGTCACACAAGATGCTCCATGCATAGCCCGGTTCAAACCAGTTGCTAGGGCACTCCAGCCCCGCTCTGGCGCAAAATTGGACAAAGGGAAAGGGATGTAACCACCCCCTTCCCAGGTTCCACCCATAGGAGGGAACTAGCAGGTAATCCAGCCCCTTGGATTAGTATAAATGTAGGAGCTGTGTCTAGAGACATTGGATTGTCCTGGAACAAAACTCTGAAACAAAACTCTTGGACCTTCGATGTTCTATTCTGACTAGAAGACTAAAGACATCTCCCTTGTGGTCAAGGAGTTATCACCCTGTGCAAACAGGCACCACCAGTAACTTGCCGGTCTGCTTTGTCGAGGCTCCCGCCGGATCCCGAAGACTCAGCGACGCAGGACCTGGACTTCCAGACTTCTCTGACTCCGACCCACACCCACATCCTGCATTTTGCTAATTGTGCAGCTTCTGAGGTACCCTCGAAGTTGTGCATTGGGGTTTGAGAAGCCTCAGACCCGAGCACCATTTGCACCGATGCACAGCCCTCCACACTACACGAGTGTCGCGTGGGGTCCGTGTTTGCATTTCAGCTCGACGCGTCATCCCGGTTGCTAGCCCGTTGGCTAGTTAGCCCTCCGAAGACTCCATCTAGAATTTACACCGCTGGCCTGGTTGCTCCAGGCTTGCTCCAGCTTGCCTGCAAAGGAGAAGCCCCTCAGACCTTGCTGGTATGATCTGAAGCCAAACTTCCCTTTCTGCGTGGATTGCATTTGCCAAGGGTCCAATCCGGATACCGACACCGCAGTCGACAAGATCCTTCGTGGGACAGCTCGAATCCAGCTCCTGGTTGTCGTCGACGCCTCCTGGTCCTCGTGGCTGCAGAGACAAGCTTCACCTCTTCACCTGAATCAACTCTACTTCGCCTGGTTCCTTCCTGGTCACTGGCTAGTGACCCAGACTCTGTCCCCTCTGCTTTAAGGTTCTTCACATCTTCGATCCACCTTTAGATCCAACCGGACACTTCTCTCCTGGTCGCCTGCAGCACTTCTTTGCAGCTCTCCTTAGGAAACAGCGACAAAACCAGACTGGAAAAGACACCTATGCACCCGGCTTCCCTGGGTGAGGTAACTCGAGTACTCCGGTGCTCCCGTGGGTGTTGACTCTCGAAGTGTCCTAGTTTAAAAGGGTTTTACCGTAGTCCATCCGGAGTGTCCTAAATCAACTACTTTGTAACTTTTACGTTCCCATTCTAACTCTATGGTAACTTGCGTGTGTGTTTAGACACTGCACAGTCTCCCGTGGGCCTCCTACTTCCAATCCACTTGGTTGTTCAGTGTAGCCCCAGCGGTTCCCTAGGCTCTAGGCCTATTCATTATTTCTGAAGTGGTCCTTATACCACTTTCTTAGTATATGGTTCATGAGGCCCCTAGGGCAGAATAGTATTTGTGCAACTTAAAGAATGCTTATTAAGTAACTTGTACTGTATCTCGAACTCTGACCTCATAAAGGAGTCAGAGGGGATGTGTTAGTCATAAATACATAAATATTTGATATATACCTTGTGTGGTGTCCTTTCATCTGGTATTCAAGGGATTATATATGGTAAAACAGCTGGCTTCACATGCTCTCCGAAGTTTTAGCCCGAGACCTATTTGTCCATGCGATCAACTAGGATAGCTGGTCTATAAGGTTGACTTTACAGCCACCATCATAAGGGTCGTTTAGACTGGTGCAAGGTGGCCACTAGAATAGTGGACAACATATGCCAGGCTAACTTCTCACACCTGTGTACCCACAGCACTATTCCAAAAAGAGGTACTTTTCATTCGACTACAAGACAAGCGGGTCCACTACAGATAACCAGGACCATTAACACTGGCTTCCAGCACTAGAGGCATATTTAGCTGAGCCCATTCCCGTTATAAAAATGAAAGTATTATTTCATTCCTAACTGCAGATTAATCACAAAGCTGAAGCCTGCTGGAAGGGGAAGCTTGAAAAGTCTGGTTATGGCACCAGCAATTAAGGCAGTTATTAAAGTCCTCTAGGGCTGTTGTCAAAACCAGCAGGGTGAATTCAACTGTTTGGGCATGCTCCCACACTGCAGTCTCAACAGGTGATGTAACAATAAACTCAGATCATTGCTGGAAACACCAGTGTTGGAAACAACCTCGATTATGCTCACTGTGGCACCTGAGGTGATGCATCTCAAACAATCTGATACAGAAAAATGGTAAATCCAGTCCCGAGACATGCGAGAAACAGGATAGCAGATGAACCCTTAGGCGAAAGCAGTCAGTCAACAAATGTTGGTCAGTTTTGTTGTTTGGTTCCAACTCGGAGATCCTAGTTCTTGCTGAGCCTTAGACAGAGAGAGACGAGGACAATAATGGGGCCAAAAAGACTTCCGTCCACCTTCTCTTCCCACTTGGAAATGAGAGAAACATTCCCTCCATCTCTGATACATGTGGCTCTCTCATTCAATGATATTAGCTTGGTTCAATCATTCTGTGATATTAGTTTTGTCCAGTGACAGTGACAATAGTTTGGCTCAATAAATCAGTGATATTAGTGTGGTTCAATCATTTGTAGATGTTAGTTTCATTCAGTGACATTAGTTTTGTTCAATCATGCAGGGATATTGGTGTGGTTCAATCATTTGTAGATGTTAGTTTCATTCAGTGACATTAGTTTTGTTCAACCATTCGGGGATATTGGTGTGGTTCAATCATTATGTGATATTGGTGTGGTTCAATCATTTGTAGATGTTAGTTTCATTCAGTGACATTAGTTTTGTTCAATCATGCAGGGATATTGGTGTGGTTCAATCATTTGTAGATGTTAGTTTCATTCAGTGACATTAGTTTTGTTCGATCATGCGGGGATATTGGTGTGGTTCAATCATTCGTAGATGTTAGTTTCATTCAGTGACATTCGTTTTGTTCAATCATTCGGGAATATTGGTGTGGTTCAATCATTATGTGATATGAGTCAGCTTCAATCATTCAGTGATATTAGTGTTGTTTAATCATTTGGTGATGTTAGTTTGGTTCAATCGTTCAGTTAAATTATCTTAATTTAACCATTTAGTGATATTAGCATAGTTCAATGATAAAGTGATATTAGCTTGGTTAATGATTTGGTGATATTTTTAGTTTCATTCATTCAGTGACATTAGTTTTGTTCAAACATTCAGTGGTTATTCGTTTTCTTCAGTCATTCACTAACATTAGTTTGGTTTTTCGGAAATGTTAGTTTTGTTCAGTCATTTAGTGACATTCGTTTTGTTAAATCATTCGGTGGCATTAGCTTGGTTCCATCATTCAGGGATATTAGTTTTGTTCAATCATTCGGTAATATTTGTGTGGTTCAACCATTTGGTGATATTAGTTTAATTCATTCGGTGGTATTAGTTTTCTTCAGTCATTCACTGACATTAGTTTGATTTAATGAATTGGTGATATTAGTGAGGCTCAATCTTTCGGAAATGTTAGTTTGATTCAATCATTCAGTGATATTAGCTTAGTTCAACCATTCGCTGGTATTTGTCAGGTTCAATCATTCAACGATAACAGGGATTAATTTAAGGGCCATTAACTGTAATTGCAGGTGATATTGATTAAGAGTACACGTGGGACGAACTGTAACAGGAATGACTCTATACAGCATACAACTTTTTATAATAGCTGGGCATCAAGGCAAGCAAAAAACAAAATAATTTTTTGGGAAAAAACTTTGATTAAAATAAATAAATAACATATTGTTGCTAAAGATGTTTAATAATCAACGTTAAACTCCTCTGCACAGTCTACTTCCTATTGGATGCCACTTCCTGCATCTTACCTTTAAAAACAAGGAACCAAAAGGTTTCTACTCAGTGTATGACTTACTGTGTTTTTAAAATCTATTTTCAGGAGAAAAAAAAGAAAAAAAGGAAATTTGATCTTTTGATAAGCGACTTTATATTCTTCAATTGTTTTAAAGAGATATTCTCGTCAATGATATGCAGGATCCTAGAATCACAAATTATATTCCATAATCCCACACATAAGCAAAGATATTCTGTATTGATGTATAATTATGACAATCGTATGATGGAAAAGCTTTGGTCTCTTGCAAATTGTCATAAATAAAACGTCACAGGTTTCAATGTAAAATGTAATTCAATGCACACTAGAGAATATTTTTACACCAGTTTCCGAAACAACTGATACACAATATAATTTGTGCTTGATTTTTCACCACTTTGTAAATGAATCGTATAATACATGTAAAGTATTATTATTACGTGTGAATATATGGGCATTAGAAATCTTAAATGATTGAATCTGTACAAAAGACACACTTCATTGGAACTTGAAATATTACACTATATGATTTCTAAGTTGCCCCCTTCCCCAGAAAGATTTTCCTCCTCAACCAGAGGTGTTGCACTTGATTTGTTGCCAACGAATTGTAGGGCGTATCCCTCTATGGTCAGGACCATTTACTGGCCTAACCCAACTGGAGGATGATATATTGGATAAAGACATTCCCATTAGGTCCCGGCCGTGGGGAGGATGAAATCATTTATTTATTTGGACTTAGAATTCTATAGAGTTACCTTGTCTTATACGAGCATCACATTCAGTAGCCCGGAAGTAAATTGAATATCTTGACTATATCAATCCAGGTCATAAAAATGTTGTGTTAACTGGTATAAATAGTTTTTTTGAGTTGACTCATCTTTGGAAAGACTGAGTATATCGTATGAATAATAAAAACAATTCAAAGTAGGAACTGATCTCATAAGGAATTATTTCATGGGGCTTTCATATGAACAAAGAGTGTTCACTTAAGTGGACAGGTTATGAGATCTTGTTAGTTAAGTTATCATGATGGTCCGTGGTGTTCATATTTGTATTTGTGTGCTGGGTGGGATGTAAAATTACAAAAGGAGATTAACTGTGAGAATATAGGCATTGTTTGCGTGGCTGGGTGGGTCTAAATGTGTAGCAATACAATCATGGATATATTTTAACGATCTTAAATGATTCGAAAAGTATTAATGCACCTATATGTTTGTTACAGGATATAAAAGAGGTAGTACCTCAAAACAAATATTGGCTGTGTGGCAGCACTGTGGATGAAGATTATTTTTTAAACTCAAATAAGGAATAAAGGAAACAACACTATGGAAGCAATCGAGTACATTGTGATCTGAAACATCTACTTTCTCAATGACAAAGTAGTATCCTCTCATTGGGATAAAATTAATATGGCCTGCACCAGTAGGGTTGGGTGCTAGAGGAGTGAGGCAACAGGCAGAGCCTCTTTTCTTGTGGAATTTGTTGATGTAAAGCAAAAGAAAGGCAGCCCCTGTGCTAATTTTTGGATTTATTTGGATATTTCATTTGAAACGAACAGAAGCTAAATCAAGAAGGTGAAACATTTAAATAAATGTGAATGAACTAATTCATTGTTTATAAAGCAGATGTGGAGAAGATGAACAAAGACGTTTCAAAACGAAGAGGACTCAAAGACTTATTTATTAAATTAGAAAGATTAACAAAACAAGAATCCTCCAAATAGTGGATTCTTTAACATTGAAAACAATATCTAGACATAGATTGTATTCAAAGAGGTCTCAGAATTCATTTTTCCTGAGGTAGAGGATTTAGAAGATGAAAGTGCAAATAGATGGGATAAAAAATTGAAAGAGACTTCTAGAGATCATATGTGTATGGTTATAGATCAAGGAAGAGATTATGGTCCTACATTGTCCAGAAAACACAGAAAATGATTTTGTTATATTGGAAGAGGTGATGTTTAAGTTACAAGAAGCAACTGAAAAAATCCATATTTTTACATGATGAAAGGAACTACGAGTTTGTGAGGGTGTACACCTATGCACACAGATAGGATAGTAGTATTCATTTTGTTTAAATCTTTTTACTGACATTTCTTATTTTCTCGTACAATACAAACAATGTCTCATAACAGTGTTTAGGCAATGCAGTTCATGGTACACTTTACCGTTGTGTCTCACATCCGCTGGTGGGTGTGACAGTTCTGATTGTTACTTAAGAAATAGCATTACAATAACATCAATGGTTTTGATGAGACATTGTGGCATACCACACGTCTACGTTCTAAACATGATGCATTACGCATTTGAACTGTGGATTTGGGCTACAACAAAATGAGGACAAAGTAATCAAATCAGGGATTGGGTGTTCATCTGAAACCTGTTGCCTGGTGTGTTGGAAAGAAAGAGTCCTGCTAGAAGTTACTGGTGATAGCCTTCGGATGTAGGAGCCTAAGCTATGTGAGTGGAGGTCTGCTATTCCTGGTCTTCTCTATGTGTACTCTCAGAGCTGAAGTGTTTGTTTGGCTGGACTTGTGCCCTCTCCTGGGCTGCCTCGGTGGTAGCATCTAGGCCCTGTAGGTCTAACACTATATTCTCCCAGTGACTCGCCAGGAGAAACTTACAAAACTTCTCTGTGTAAGGTAACCCCTCTGCCCTAGCCCAGTTGAGTGGTGATCGGTGCCAGGCTATTGTGTGGGGGCCTATTGGGGATTTCCATCTCTTGACGATCAGGCCCAAATCGAGAAATCAGGAGGTTACCCTGATTTTCTTATTCCTGCTACAAAGCTGTAATATATATACCGCCTAGCGAAAGGGAATGTCGCAGCTGATAGCAATATTCATAAGAAAAACACAGGTGGTAAGGAAGGGAATAGACGGGATATTGAACTACAGAGCATTCAACAACCACGCAGTAGGCAATTTAAGTAGGCCAGTTTCTCATATTTCAGTGACTAGTAGTCAGATGAGTTCCAGTAATGCTAGCACAGAGAATACATTGTTCACTTTTTTAGAAGAATGAAAGCAGATTAGATTGTTAGGACAGGGAACACCAATGAAAGGTAAGACAAGTCAGGGTCCTCAAGGATAGCAAGGCAAACAATAACTGGTAAAAGTGTGGGGGGGGGGGGGGGCAGGAATAGAAGGAGTAAATACAAGAGCCCAAGGGGATTTCAAGGAGACAGCATAGTGACAGATCTATCTCCTAGACCTCTAGAGAAGAATGAGTTGGATCTTTTGAAGAAAGAAAGGTTAGCTCTTTTGTAACATGGATGAAGTACAGATCTAAGTTGATTTATTAATATTTACACATTTCACATTTCCTACACTTTGGGCAAGCTTACACTCCTTCTTGAGGCCAGAAACAAAAGCCCGGTTTATGCGTTCAGCCCGACGAGCCTGATGAAGTTGAGAATAAACTCTCCTACATCTACCAGAAAGCCAAGATTGATGTTCAGCCACCTTCTGTCTGACTGGTTTCATCAAAAGATCTCTCACCTCTTGGCCTAGCTCTTCAACTACCACCCTGGAGGGTGTGGGTTCCAGATTAGATATTAAACCGCGGTCAAGTAATGTAGACAGACTGCACAAAGGTTAGACATGATCGCTTCCAAGTTTACTCCCCTCCAAACTAGCCTTCTGTTGCTAGCCGTCAATCGTAGAGCCCCCTCAACTCCCCTTACCATGGGTCGCCACTACAATACTCAGTGGATGATGATCACTAAACGTCTTAACATTCAATCGCCCCATCAAGAACCCGCGGTACTAGAGGTCAAGAAACAAAAATGTAATCAATCACCAACTGGAGTTTACCAGAAACATAGGTGGAATAATATTACAGGATGCACCTGTGATCTCCATAGTATTAGACAAATCAAACTTGGAGACGTAAAGAGACAGATAGTAACCTCTCCAATCTTGCCCCTGTGGGGCACACCCCCACATGTCTACTGAAAACTGGCTTACACCATCAATGGCACTGGAGTCCCCAGCGAAAGATCACTTTTAGCCCAACATTCCTTGATTGCAACTCACCTATAAATAGATCAAAAGAGTAAAAAAATCCTGTCTTAAATCAGAATCTGTTTAGCACCGCAATACTATACCCCAGAGATATTTTGAACCAACTGGCAAGCCCTGTCCATGGGTGTCCAACCAGCGAGGGAGTGCCGCCACAATTGAAAAGCAAGAGTAACCCCCCAAAAAAACCTCATTGGTCGACCAGGTTTCCAGAAACAAACTACATCAATCAATCCGATATTTGTAAAGCGCGAACTAATCACCTTCAACGTCTCAAGGCGCTGGGTGCCGTCAGGGAGATTAAGTGAGCTAATGCCCAGAGTCACATGATGCTGAGCTGAGCTGCAGCCAGTGCGGGGATCTAACTGTGAGCTCCGCGCTCCGGAGTCAACCACTCTGGCTGCGGCACCACACCCATCCATCATCCTGACATACTGCAGCCAGTTATCATTCGTCAGCTTACTGTCCAAACCAGCGACATTCCAACTAAGGATTTTCAATGACCTTTGAATACCAAGGGAGTTATCTAGTCCACTCTGGTAAACAGCGGGAACACCATTTCCTACAGGGGAAAGAACCCTCTTACTTCCACCAGGAAATCTGCTCTGTAGCTTACAGGACTAGAGTCAAGAGCAGAGTTTCACTCATGGCAACCCTCAACCATGTCCCCCAAGTCAATCACAATCCTGTAAATATGAAAAAAATGAAACAAGATTACATAAGGGTAACTCTGGGTGGGGTGTGTCATACACTAAATAAGCTCTTCTACCAGACAGAAGTCCAACAGCGTTAAAACACCTGCAGAAAAGACCCAGAGGAAGGACTATATCCCCCCCCACACCACGGGCCAGCACCCTGGAGTTCTTTTATGCCTGTATGTGGGTAAAAGTACAATGTTGATGTTTTTAAGAGTGTATTATTTTCACTTCTGATGTTTATTTTGTATGCTTTTAGCGCCATTGAATAATGGTTAAATAAAGCTGAAAACTACTTATACTAAGATTTACACAGATTGAAACTACATACAATTTTTGATAAGCTACCGGAACAGAGACCACACGTGTACATTAAGGAGGATGTAAGTGAAAGAACCATCAATGATTTGGTAGATATATACCTACATTGATGAGTTTGGAAGAAAATATAGATATCGAGGATTTAGCAAAACAGCTGGAAATAGTTGAACCTACCCCTAGATTAAGTGGCCTCAAATGTACATCTAAGTTTGCTCTGGAAATGCAAAGTGATAATGTGATTGATACCTCTTACGAGCTAGGAATTAAAGACAGATGCATATGCTCAGGAGAAACCACATTTCAGTTTGCATACAGATGATTTTGCAGCATTGAAACGTTTGAAGGAGGTTATGTCAATTATAAAACAGGCAGACAAGGGGGGTAATGTAGTTGTAATGAATTACTCCGACTATGACATGCAGATAAATTGTTAACTTAATGATATCAATAACTACAATGAATGCCTCTGTTATTAGCGAGTCCAAACAAAGATTACACATAAAGTTGTTGGAATAGCTGGACATTGGATTACTAAGTGAAGATAAATACAGAAAAATACAGATGCTAAAATCATAATCTACTTTCTTCCAAAGATTCATAAGGGTGGTAAGGTTCCTCCAGGACGTCTCCTCTCTGTACGTAAGTACCAGGCTATTTTTGATGTGCAAAATATTGTATTGTATTATATTGAATAAATTGTAAAAAAAAAAAAAATGTAAATACTATAACATTTTTCTGTATTCTGTTTTGACTATAAAGCATGTAATGTTCTGCAGTGGCAAAAAGGGTCTTTTGAGTGGTTAGTGGACATTTATGCCTCTCTTCCTTCCTGAGAATTTCAGGGACGTGTTTGACTTTTGTGGATAACCCTTCTCCTTGTCCCTAATTGGACTCATAAGGAGACCTCCCTTTCTTTCTATTTGATCCTTTTTACGCCATCCTATTCATGGGTTAGTACGAGGGGGAGTATGACTGGAATAATAATCTCTTTTTTTAATGAAAAGGAGGCATACTGTGGTAGGTATTGGGGAGAGTATACTGACTATATTCTTATGATTTGGAAACCTAACAAGTCTGACTACTTGATCAGAACAAATTTAATGCAACGTAAAGTGAGGGATATCATCACAACCAGATAAAGTTTTTGGATGACTAACTTTATGTTGAGAGGAACATCCTACAAACAAGGAGGGTTCTGAAAGCCACCTCTGTTAATACTATGTTACACGCATAGTCTGTGCATGTGCGGAAACAGAAAGACACTATGTAGAGTTCTTAAGAGCGAACAGGAACTGTAGTGATGAATTATGATTATAAGAAAAAAGAGATTGCCATCACTAAAACATGTAAGGAGAGAGGTTATAAGCCTGAGGTTTTCCAAAAAAACAATGGTTAGCGCCAACTCAAGGAAATGTTCAACTCCCCTAATAAACGAGAATTTCAGCACAAAGACGTAAGGCGAAATAAGAAGGTTTAAAACGGAGTACAGTGCTGATAATAAGTTTCTACCTGCCTTACAAAACATTGGTCAGTACTCATAAGATAGAGGCTTAAGAAAATATTTGGCAGCTAAACTACTGATTAAATATTTTAAATCCTCCAGTTTGAAAACTATTTTGAGCACTAGTGATACCATCAAGTTTAACAACATGGAGAAGCATGAGATTGGGTGGCTTCGTAGTACACAAAAAGGCTGTTACAAATGTGGGCGTGTAACTGTTGCAAATACGTCTTAGACTGATCCTAAGATTTTTCAAATGGACAAGTAAGCCGCAGATAGCAGATTTAATCATTTATTAATTGCAATCTAAGATTTGAGTTTATTTCTTACATTATTTGATCTTGTGGGTTGCAATATGATGGGTGTACACTCAGAAAACTTAAAGAGAGGCCAAGAGCGCAATTGAGAGCCTTTAAAATGGAGATAAGAAATATCCTCTTATTGTACATTCACCGGCTAAATAAACGTTTTCCTTAGTTGTGAGATTCTTTCGGTCCCTTACCGCACTGACTTTGATAACAACAATTATACAGACTTTATCACATTTTAAAAAACTTGCTTAAATGTAACAATTGTACTGGTTTTAATTAACTATACATAATAAAAATGTATCTTATCTTTATCTTATTTGTGAGTGAGGTTGTAGAAAGGTAAATGAAAGCTGAAGAATCAAAAGCAAGCTTGGCCCCGCTCAGAGGTCTCCCGTCCTACGTATTGAACCATCAATATGGAAGCTGCAGGGAGTGGGTTCATAGAGAGCTGGTTAAGCGCACTAATGGAACTAAAAAAAAACTTTCCAAAAGAAGGCACTTTGATTTGCAACATTTGATTAACCTTTTGAAAAGTCAATAGATCATAAACATAACCCGCCCCAAAGCTGTGGCTAGTCTTCTTAAACTGCTATTATGAATTTAACAGACACCAGCAGGAATCACAAATGAGGGGTCTCAAAGACACCCAACAAGAACTTATACCACATTAGCATTTATGGGATCGAATGTCATCAAATGCCAGCTTGTACCCTATATTATATTTTCTGAGCTTTACAAATCTGGTGGGTGATTAGGGCGCTTGAAAATGGTACAATGCCAATTGATAAACATGCTGATGGGGTGCAGGTAAGGGCAGTGCCGCTTTGTGGAGCACAAGAGGGTGCAGTGAGCAGCGGCGTAGGATCCTGTTGCGCAACAGACAGAAGCACAATTAGCAACCCAACAGGTGAAACACAGTTCAGAGGCATCTGGTGGGGGGTGGGGTGGGAGGGGCTTGAGTACAAGGCTAGAATATCCCTCATCAAAGTCTGAAGCAAACAACGGAGCAAAGACCACAAACCTACCCCGTCCCTGGATGGGAGCCGGATCTCTCAGTGAGAACTCAAATACCTACTCCCACATTAACCGTGTTGGCCATCTATCCTTGTGACAATACTCTGGTCCTGGGCGGGGCGGGGGCGGGGTTACCTCTTCATGGCCCTTGATCCTCATTCAATCTCTTGAACATTATCAGAGAATTCCCCGGCCTTCAGTGAGGTACTGCAAGCATTTTATGAACGCTACAGCCGTGAATGAGCTAATGCTTGTTGCTTGATATTCTGCTTGAAGAGATCAGAGACTGGTTGATGGCACCTGGCCACTGCACTCTCCTGGGGGAAATGTCGATTTAACTAAAGATGTTTTATAAATGCCATTACTGAAGTTTGTCTCTCTAAAACTGATTGGCCAGAAATCTACAACTGTAAGCGAAAGAAAGGGGAAAGCTAAGCGGATTACTTAGACCGCTATGAAGACATCTTTGATCATCCTTCGGGTATTGCGATTGCTACTGAAACGGCTCAGGAAGCAGTTGGCAACAAAGCAAAAAGTTGTCCGAATTAGTTTCTGTAGCAAATAATTTTGTAGCGATTCTAAAGTGAAAGCAAGAGTCTGGCTATGCGGGGGGTGAAAGGGCAATGAGAGGCCAATGTCGGGGAGGAGGAGAGTTTGCCCTAACGGGTATCTCTGCAAGTTACAATTATGACTGACAGGACTGACAAATCTACCACTGAATTCTGATGATGAGTGCAAGAAACTGACAGCCTCCTTCAAACAGGTTTCTATCATTTTAGAGCCGCCCAGGGGGACGTGACTGATCTGAGCATATTTAAATCCCCACAAACCAGAAAGGGCCATACATGGGAGTGAACTCAAACCAGAAAGGGCCATACATGGGAGTGAACTCAAACCAGAAAGGGCCATACATGGGAGTGAACCCAAACCAGAAAGGGCCATGCATGGGAGTGAACTCAAACCAGAAAGGGCCATACATGGGAGTGAACTCAAACCAGAGAGGGCCATACATGGGAGTGAACTCAACGGAAGCCCCATCAGTTCATGAATGATACTGGGGCTAGTCGATCCACTCTGAGAAACTCTGCGTTTCCCGCTCTTCCAGGCATTATGCTTGACGCAGCGGGCACTTCTAACACACGTGTTCCTCACCTTCTTGTCAATGTCCTGTCGATTTTTCGGGCTCTTTTTACTAAGCTAATAAAATGCTTTCCCTTTCAGTCCTAGTACAGAGGGGCCTTCTGTGCGGGCTGAACTCCAGTGAATACTGCACGAGCGCTGGTGTTTATTTGGAGGCTCCTACTGAAAATGAAAATGCTGCTTTAGTTGTGATAGGAATGTGCCTCTAATGCTGAAAATACCGTGAAAGCCCACCTCACACCATGGCACATGCTTTGATCAAAATGTAATTCTCCGTGGAGTCACAGCTCGCTAGTGACAGACTGTACTTTAACTGCTGACCCCCATCAAGGTTAGGTTTAACCCAATATAAGCATCATTCCTGCAGGCCACCATACCCACTGTGCCCCCAGGCGGAAGCCGGAACCAGACCGGTTATTGCTCCTCTGCTGAAACGGAAGGGAGTGGTTCCCAGTGTGGGGGCATCTGTAGCGCATCACAATGACCGGTATAAAGGCTTGTTGTTTTCCATCGGATCCGTGTGTCACGAATGCAATTGTATTGCCAGGCTCTCCTGCTATGCTGAAGCCAGCATCCATTCTGTCGTTTGTTCCATGCACTGGCACTTGGTTTACTGTGGTCTAATTATGGTCTACTTTCTCCTCAGTCCCCACACACCCAAGCGTCACTTCATGTTCTTGTACTTTCAGGGCCCCCCCCCCCCACATCACGTGGAATCAAATTCCTGCCGATTCCCCAGAGCCATCTTCCATCTTTTCAGAAGCATTTAGTAAAGATGTGGACAGACTGGTCCTCACTGGTGGTTCTGCCCTGGTTCAGCATGCTGATGGTTTCTTCGATTCCCCTGACCAATGCATACAGGATTCCATCAATTTGCTTAATTCAATATCTAATTGAGGGCATAAAGCCTCTACAGAGAAAATGCAATTTTGTTTACATCATATACAATATTTAGGTCATGACAACACACATTCTTAGGGCATTGAGGCTGTCCACGCTTCTAAGGGACACACTCCTTTGGGGCTGGTGGATTCCTGCAGGCAGTGGATGCTGTGAAGAGAGGCTGGACCAGAGCCATTGCCCTGGACGCAGAAAGCAGGACAGGCCTTGGGGTCTTTGAAAAAAGTCTGTCCTTCTGATCCTGCTCTGAGTTTACCAGATGACACCACATCTTTCATGCTGGGTTGTCAGGAGAGGGATGGCTTGGACCTTTGAGTGTTAGTACAAGATCATGGTGATGAGAAGAACAGAATTCGGTTGGGCTCAATGTCGTGGAGGCAGAGATGCAGCTGTGTTTGCGAGCTGTCACAGCAGTCACACCCCTTGCGGAAGGGCATGAAAACACTGTTCTTGAATTTCCCCTCACTGTGACGGCAGTATTGTCAAAGTCCTTACCTTATTGTAAACTTGAATATTATGTAGTCGGTTCAAGATGCACAAACGATAAGAGGCCATAGGTTGCACGTTATATACTGTTCGCGACTCACAGAAAAGAGTTGAAAGCCGATGTCTACTCCACGTATGTTCAGCCCAAACAGCTGAATTAATTTCTCTCCCCTGCGCATGCGCACCCTAGCAGATCAGAAGACTGTCACTATTTTTTACGGATTTGAAGTACGCATTTGGGGCTGCCCATGATGTTTTACTCCTTCTGAAGCAGCAAGGATTTCACGTCCGCAGGGACAGCCATCAAAAAAGGTTCTTACGTTGAGAGGTTGCCCATCAGCTACACACAAGTCTGCCTAGGATGATAGCAGGGTAATGCTTTTTCTGACAGCACTGCAAACCGTTCCTTTGTCCAGACTCTGATGTCATGTTGCATGCACCTCAAACTGCTGGACTCCTCACACTAAACCTACAAGATCTCGCTGACAACCAGGAGCAAGTACCAGAAAACAAAAATGTGATCTGGTCAAGTCATAACTGTTAAAAACCTTCAGATAGTTCGTAGCGTGAAAAATAGCGAAAGTAATTTCTGTTACCCCCATATACTACTTACCAAATTTGGCCCTTTTGCGTCATGGTTTAGCTAATATTAGCTGAAATGTCATGATACTTCTTGCCAGCACACACTAGATCACCCTTTCCTTCCCTGACATTTTTCAGGAGCATTGACACACATGCCATTTGCCAGGCCCACAACATTCGTGAGAGCACCACAACCACACCGGCCTCCTTTGTGTGACACTGGTTCACACCAAGATAGATGTTATCCCAAAGCCGAAATGTTGTTCATGTGTGTGCATCCTCGTATTACTTAACATGACTTCTGGCTGGGTGGAAGACTACCTTTACACCGCTGCGGCAAAAAGTCTATTGAGAGACGTTATCCCCAGGTTTAGAATACCGCTCCCGATCGGATGCGACAAAAGAGCTTACTGCAGTCCAAGAAGAATGCAAAGCTTTAAGGAGCTGAGAAAATTTCCACTGTGCAGATCACCCGGTATACGTAGTGCAAGGTGAAAGACCTAATGGGGCTCTGAAAATAAAATCTGCAAAATTTGTGAGGAAACAATGACTCCACCCTCGGTGTTGATGTCAGTCCTGGCCAACTCTACTCAAATTACTAAATTAAGCCCACATGAGTGTCAGAAACAGAGGTATGAGTCCTACCGTCCTGCCTCCACCCCAACACCTTCCCATAGTGCTTCCAAGGTTTACTCAATCTGCCTTTGACTGTTGATGTGATTGTCAGTGCTGCAAACACCCACTAAATCGCAGTCTGAACAGATTCTATTTTCAGGTTGAAGCTGTACTGCCCACCAGCTAACCAAAGTCTGCCACGAACTAAAACCAGCCAACTGAATGGAGCTCAAGATCGA
The DNA here is from genome assembly GCF_964263255.1 of Lissotriton vulgaris. Lineage (NCBI taxonomy): Eukaryota > Metazoa > Chordata > Amphibia > Caudata > Salamandridae > Lissotriton > Lissotriton vulgaris. The sequence goes on along the minus strand of NC_141699.1, from coordinate 33,752,683 downwards.
CCAGCAGAAGTCATTGCTGCAACCCCAGTGGTGTGGACTATTGCAGGTCCTGAAGATCTGCCGAGACCGCTGTCAAGAGTTGAGAATCATCTGCCAAGACCGCGGTCAAGAGTTGAGGATCATCTGCCAAGACCGCTGTCAAGAGTGGAGGATCATCTGCCAAGACCGCTGTCAAGACTTGAGGATCATCTGCCAAGACCGCTGTCTAGAGTTGAGGATCATCTGCCAAGACCGCTGTCAAGAGTTGAGGATCATCTGCCAAGACCGCTGTCAAGAGCTGAGGATCATCTGCCAAGACCGCTGTCAAGACTTGAGGATCATCTGCCAAGACCGCTGTCAAGAGTGGAGGATCATCTGCCAAGACCGCTGTCAAGAGTTGGGGACAGCCCACCTTGAGCCACACATCAGAATGAAAGTGGACCACAGGGCAGAGGTATTCCAGACCTGCTGACAGAGTTCCTGTTTCTATGAATGCACGGCAGAGGGCCTACAAGGATACAGCACCTCATCCTGCTGACAGGTACAGCTTGCAACCCTGGCAGAGGGAAACCTCCCAGCTCCTGATCCCATTGGAGATCTGGCTGGCTGTTTTCATTGCAAGTTTGTTTGGTTAATGTGTTAAGCTCCTGCTCCAAGAGGGGCAGTCGGTGGGCCAGAAGATGACCATTGACCGTTTCTTAAACAAGTAATATACCTACAAAGATAATACGATCATGCAAGTCCTGGACTATTAGACGCAAGGCCTGAACCTTTCTTCATGCCGACTGACCTACGTGTTATTGACTCCTGTGGTGGTGAGACTATGATTCAGATTCATTTTGAACGGGTGAACACTGTGCCTGAATGTGACAACTATACCACCGGTGAAGATCTGACTGTGCCCGTGCCCAATCAAAAGATACGGCTCCTTGATATCCTTTTAGAGTTAACGTCCAATACACTGGTGTGCAGAGCTGAAAACTGAGGCATCCTCAAGAGGTGCAGTGACTGCAACATCTGTAGACCAAAGTGAACTGCTCTTAACCCTTTCCCCCTCTTAGAGCTGAAATCACTAGGACTATTCATGAGTCTGGAGTATTTTTAACCAAAGAGGAGTCTCTAATCAAATTATAAATGTTCTACATGTATGGCAAACCGGCCTATGTATGAATACCCAAAGACTGGTTGGGTCCTGCTATCATGCACACCTTGTACAGGCATCCTGTCCACATCCTCTTATTATGCATGATAGAAACAAAAGAGAGGTTTCAGAGACTGCCCGATTCTTTGCTTCTCTGATTCCAGGTTACGGGATGGGTCTATCCATCTAACAGACACGCCAAGTTGCTAGGATACTGAAAAAGAGCACTAATGCAACCACAAATGCCCTTGGCTGGTAGCTCAGTTTGTAGCTCAGACCAGCACACACCTGGATTTAGCTCAGAGGCTGTGGTGCTATGATAGGAGTTGAGAGCTGTGCCTTTATCCTTGATGTTTTAGTAGGGATTCACGAAGCAACAGAGACTTGACGTGAAAGCACCAAAGACCTGCACACTACGGATGATGGGTGTGACCTGGGATCATACGCCATGGTTTGAAACCATTTTTACAGGGTGGAATATGAAAATTCTGAAATTGTCTAGATCATTATTATTGATTTACATTCCTGTCTAAGCCTGTATTGTCTGCATCTCAAATCTAATAAGAGGCAAGAGTCCCTCCCCATTTCACAGTCTACGAGGATAATCAATGGGATTATCATATTGATGAGAACTTTGAGATTGGAACAGTGGGAAGTAGCGAAAATAGCGAAGAAATATAATGTTTGATACATTTTGGGCTGTCTTATTTGTGCAATAAAAAGCACCAGAGGGAAGGCTGGTAGAACTATTTAAACAAAGAATGATCGGGAGACACTCTGCATTGCATGATCCTGGGATGTCCCAGGAAGGAGGGCGACTGGTTGTCCAAGGCAATCGCGTTTTGGAATCCCAAAGAAAGTTTATGATAACGAAGGACCGGATTCTGCGAATCCTTCACTCTGTGTAACTACTACTAACAGGTTAATTTTTCATGACAGATGCCACATGTTATGCAAAAGGAGTGCCCAACTATTGGAAAGATATCACAGTTAGCTCCCAAGGGGCAGATGTCTTCCCACCAGTGGACAGATTGCCCGGATATTTATTTAAAATCACCTTTTACTGCAGGTCAAAGCACTAGAGATGTTAGAACAAGCATTGGAAATGCAATAGGTCTCGCAGTAGTAAAGTTTGAGCTATAGGTGTTATTTATTTTTTTGTTTTTTATTTATGTGTTGTTTTTTCTAAATAGCTAAATTAATAGCTTTCTTCTTTACAAAGCCAATAGTTATAATTTTTGTAAATGTGACACCTCTAGCATTTGTAAAGCAACATGTTTTGTATTAACGGGACTTATATGTGACTTATATGTATTGATATTAAAAAAATCAATGGCTTTAAAAAACAATTAATAATTAATACGTAAATAAAATGGATTTTATTTTATATTGCCAATAGCTTAAAGTTTATTAAATATATTTAGTGAAGATGCTGTGGTTGCGCTGAGTGAGGGTGAGTGAGGGTGAGGGTGAGTGAGGGTGAGGGTGAGTGAGGGGTTGAGGGTGAGTGAGGGTGAGGGTTTGAGGGTGAGTGAGGGTGGGTGAGGGGTTCAGGGTGGGTGAGGGTGAGTGAGGGTGAGTGAGGGTGAGTGAGGGTGAGTGAGGGTGAGTGAGGGTGAGTGAGGGTGAGTGAAGGTGAGTGAGGGTGAGTGAGGGTGAGTGAGGGTGAGTGAGGTTGAGTGAGGGTGAGTGAGGGTGAGTGAGGGTGAGTGGGGTTGAGGGTGAGTGAGGGTGAGTGGGGTTGAGGGTGAGTGAGGGTGAGGGAGGGTGAGGGTGGGTGAGGGGTTGAGGGTGAGTGAGGGTGAGTGAGGGTGAGGGTGAGGGTGAGTGAGGGTGAGGGATTGAGGGTGAGGGGTTGAGGGTGAGTGAGGGTGAGTGAGGGTGAGTGAGGGTGAGGGTGAGTGAGGGTGAGGGGTTGAGGGTGAGTGAGGGTGAGGGGTTGAGGGTGAGTGAGGGTGAGGGGTTGAGGGTGAGTGAGGGTGAGGGGTTGAGGGTGAGGGTGAGTGAGGGTGAGGGTGAGTGAGGGTGAGGGATTGAGGGTGAGGGGTTGAGGGTGGGTGAGGGGTTGAGGGTGAGGGTGAGTGAGAGTGGTTGAGGGTGAGTGGTTGAGGGTGAGTGAGGGTATTGCTACGAGCTTTACAATTCCCTGCATTGTATTCACTTAAAAAATTGTTTTCGCATCTGGTCCCTCCGTAATTAAAAAAAAAAATCCATCCATCCTCCTCTTTTTATTTTGTACAGTTTTATAGAGCGTGAACTTGACCCAAAGGTATTGAAGCACTTTAAAGGTCACATTAATTGGGGAGATGAAGTGATTTGCAGTGACAGGATGTTAAGCCGACTCCAGCACTTCAATCGGTCCGCAGTTAGAAAGTCGGCAGCTCCTGCAATAACCACTCCCTGTCCTCTACATGGAACATCACATTAGTGGTTAAAAGTAAATGTTAGGCCTCAGCCTTTGCTTACAAAGAGCATATAAAGCCCCCTTCTGGTGAAAGCGGAAGGTTTGCTTTTAACACCAAAGGTGTTCAAACAGAGCCGAGATCCGTACACGTTTCTTGGTACTGCTGTGGTGGCTGTTTGGCAGCTGAATATTTTAGAAAATCTGGCATTTACTTACGTACGTACGGCTCGAGTGCAGAGTTGGGTCACGCATAGTGATTGAAAAAACATAAAAGGATACTGCTGTTTGGCACATGTTCACTGGAGCATGTCCCTCAAGATTGCTTGACTCTATTCTCAGAAGGAAGAGAGGCAGTCAGGCATTGAGGGCACCACTCTGCACAGGCTTAAAGCCCTTATTCTATTAAAAAAGAACTAATATGGATAGTAATTGCTCTTGCCAATTCCCATCCATATAGCTTGCAAATCTTGGTGGGCGGTGCCCTGGTGCCCTCTACTGGCAGCCACTGCTGCCCGTTTCAATGCAGAAAGTAACCAGTAGATTTCAGTCCAACTCTATTCTACAGAAACAGGACGGACGCGTGTGTAAACAGTTATAAAAGTCGAAGAAATATTCGGCACGTAAAGGCTAATTATTAATTAATGTTCTAAGAATAATGTTAATTAGAATTTGAGGAAACCGAGATGAGAAGATTTTTTACGGATATGTAATACTTGTGGAAAAGATTTTCTACCAAATGCCATTCATGATAAAAGCAGATATTTTTCTCATCTTTTGAAAAGCTCATTGTTATTTTCGTCCAACATCCAGAAGATTAATTCAAATGAGTTAGAGATCTTACCAAAAACGAACAATAACTCAACTAGTAAATCAGTAAATATATGTGCACAGGTTAGGCAAACAATCCTTCCATTAAGTGATTACAAACCTCAGAGTGCTAAATAAAAAAAAAAATACATGAACTAGCAACGGCTGCTGTTTCTGAGGTACCAAGGCTGTTTTGCTAGTCGGGCTTGACGATTTCTGATCTAATTTTTCCAAGAGACTACGCGTGGGGGAGGAGAGGGAAGTGAAGAGATCTAGAGAGCTGCTAACTAACAAATCTATGGCGGGGAGGGGGCGGAGCGGGGGAGAGGGTGTTAAGCAGCAGGGTACAGACGGCTGAGGGAACAGACGGCGAACAGACGAAAGCTCATTGTTATTTTCGTCCAACATCCAGAAGATTAATTCAAATGAGTTAGAGATCTTACCAAAAACGAACAATAACTCAACTAGTAAATCAGTAAATATATGTGCACAGGTTAGGCAAACAATCCTTCCATTAAGTGATTACAAACCTCAGAGTGCTAAATAAAAAAAAAAAATACATGAACTAGCAACGGCTGCTGTTTCTGAGGTACCAAGGCTGAACGGCGAACAGACGGCGGGCAGGGGAGGGGGCGGAGCGGGGAGGGGGTGTGAAAACAGCAGTGGCATGGAGTGCGGCTGAGGGAACTGATGTGCACGCGCTTTTAAGCTCAATGCGCATGCGCATTGAGCTTAAAAGTCACGGGCACTGCAAGGAATTGCCACGATTCCTTGCAAGTTGGATAAAGAGTGGATAAGCCCCCATAGTCTCGCTTGCTCGATGCGCATGCGCATCGACAGGCGAGACCTAAAAATGTAGACCAGACATTGGTCAGTAAAACCAAGAACACAGCCTCCTCCGGGCCCACTTTTGGAACAATGCCCTTGAACAAACATTAAATGCAGAACCACTTCCACTTGAAGGCATGGGTAGACCTCAAAGCACGATGCTTGGTTTTGTCAGAGTTCATGGATCAGGAGAAAGGTTCAAATGACCACACGGCGGGTAGTCAGGAGTAGTGATCAAAGATGGCAACAAAGGATAAAGGGCTCCCTCCTGCACAGGATATTCAACTAGCGCAGCGATCCACTCTGTGCTTTCTGGAACAGGTGAAGAATACCTGGAAGTTACCACTAGCGTAGTGACATGAAAGCAAAACGGATCATTCGCGTCATCTGTTTTTCAGTGCTCTCAAATTATTTTCAGCCAATGAAGAAAAAGTGAAGATGCAATGTTGCTTCCATTCATGCAACAAAATAATTACGAAGCGGTAGTTGTTCTCCTCCAATCTAGGCACATACTCCCTCAATCTTTTCTAAGGAAACAGCACTGCCTGATCGAGCCAATTTAGGCGCTGTACTTTTTTTTAGTAGGAGAGACTTCCATAGCAGCTCTCTTGAATTTTAGAGCATACATATTGGGTGCAATGCTGAACATCAATTTTCTTGTATGTTCCGATTTCTGGGTGTTTTGTGATTCTTCCTCCAGCCAGGCAGCTTGACTAGTGTATGAGAGGGAGCATCGCTGCTTATTGTGCAAAGGAGGTTTGTCGAATGCAGCTGATTGAGGCTATCCAGCTCAGCCTCTCCATTCTGCTCTCCACCTCCCCTCACGATGGAACTTCTGTTGCTATGGATGACGATTCTTCCAGTAAGGTGGTTGAAGTCTTTCTTCTATTTTTTTACTTGTCAACCTCTGACTTCAACCTGTGGATCTAACATGCATGAGATTCAAATAGGCCCCATGGCACCAGGATTATGAGTATTTATTTATTTATTTATTTAGTATCTTATATAGCGCAGGAATCAATCCCGTAAGGGTATCTCCGCGCTTTGCCGGTCAGAACATTATCAGAGTCAGAGGGAGATGGTTAAAGAGTCTGAAATGCTTCCTGAAAGAGAAGAGTTTTTAGTGCCTTTCTAAAGGACCGATGGTTGGTGGTCATTCTCAAGTCTGTAGGAAGTTTATTCCATAAGGCAGGGCCAACTGAGGAGAATGCTCGGTCTCCCTGTCTGGATCTTTTTGTTGCAGGGGGTTTTAAAAGAGCTTGATTGCTTGAACCAGGAAGCCAGAGCCAGGAAGTGGAGACACTATGGTAGTATCCGAACGCATAAAGATCCTACTATCTACCACTACAGTTCAGCTTGTTTCAAACTGAAAGATTTGTGCTGATCAGCTCCATAAGATCTTATGGTGCCTTTGGGTAGATGCTCCGAGAATTAATCTAAAGAATCAAAAACTCTGTTAATTTCTTCTACCTTCCAAGAAAACCGTTCCAGTTATTACAACCAAAAAACAGAAGCTGAGGTACTACAAACAGTCCCTGTACTGCATCCACACAACCGTGTTTCTCGTCCAAGGAACAGAGAAAAGATATTGATGGCTGAACCCACAACAGAGTATGTAGGTGAGGTTTTATTAGAGTCTTATCTTTGTCAAGAGCTCGGGATGTTTTTCCATACCAAGATTGATGTGCCTTTGCAGAAGCTGGAGTCAGAAAATCCTCCACACTAGTTTCAAGCAGAGTCTGAAGCAAAGGTACCAGAAGAAGAGCACCTGTGACGGGATGCAGAACCTTCACGGTGATGGTCATCTGAGTTTAGAACAACATCGTGAGAATGTTGAGCTTAACAGCAGCTCCGTTCACATCTTGCTGTAGGTTTTGAATCCTGTATGATTCTAAAGCTGGTCAGATGAGGTATGGGTGGTCAGGGTTCACTAACCCAACTGACCTGCTTGACTCAGTAAATCTTTTGTCTTTGACTAGGTTGCAAAATGCAAGAGCTAGAAACCAGCTTTGTGATTGTGGCATTAACGCTGCATGGTTCTTCCTTCCCTCAAATTGTCTCTGCCCCATAAACGTCCTTACCACTACTCCTCATTCAAACCGGTTACTGAAATTCAGTGTCCGAGCATAATGGCCCGTAAGTGGCAGCTATGTGGCCTGTGCTGTTCCACAGTGATGCTGAAGCATACCACATGGGAATGGGAAGGCCCTCGGGTTCTGGGCAGTGAGGCTCAATGAGAACGGACTGTCAATCTCCCCAGAGAGAGCCGAAGGGAAGCCCTGATACCAGAGCCAATAGCGCAAGAAACGTCTTCCTTGACAACCAGGCTTTGGACCTTTTCCTTCAAGAACCTTTTAGTGATGACATTTGCCAAGTAGAATCCCCATACAACCCCTCAAAGTCAAACGGAAAAGGGGCCATCCATGGCAATGCCGGACAATTCACGTGCCAGGAGGGCAGGTAAGTCCCAACCTGGCCCTCTTGCGGTGCTGGGACTGTCTCGAAGAGATGGGGGTGCTCATCACGGACGCGAACCGGGAGCATTTCCTGGGGACCCTAGTTCAGAATGCCGGCTTTGTCTCCCTGCACAGCACACAACTTATCTTGATAAATAGTACAATTTACCAGCATGTGAGAGCCCTGAAGACAAACAGTAAATGATCATCTTTGTTTTGGACTTTTTTCCCCCAATCGCAAGGGGAAATATTAATAATACAAAGAAAAGAAGTTGGCAAAGAAAGATGCAGAAGAAACAGCCAAGAAAATTCGAAAGACAATCCTACTATCAGAAAGCAGGCTCAACAACCAAAAACACAAATTCAAACTAAAATAACGCAACAAAATTGTATACGCAAAAACAGTAAAGTTAAAAGTCCAGATTTCTAGGATCCTTGCTGTACTGAGTTAGAATGAGCTTGTAAACAAGAACTGCAGTGCATTCTGGGTCCAGGGAGCAGTTTGCTCGACTGTTAGCTCAATAAATGAATACTTCGGCCATAGTCTTTCACCCTCCCGTGTCAGAATCAGCTGAGATGGGAAACAACAAGCATCTGACACAAGGTGACCAAGAGATCACATGGGGGGAATGAACTTGCACTTGAATTTTAGACATACTGAGATATGTCATTTAACACAAATATAATGACATTCTTCAATGAGGATTCTGTCTATCTAAACCCTTTGCTTATGTTTTTCCTTTTTAAAATAAGGTCATAAAAATGCTCAACACACTCAGGTGGGGAAGCGGTTTCTTTTAAAAAATAGAAATGTCATTAAAAAAAGAATATTTTTCTGAATGGCAAAATGAGAGTGAACAGTTTAGGCATTGCTACATGGAGTGCACATAGCAATGTCCTATGTTGAAACTGAGGGATTCTGGTTAAAGCATGAGGCCTCACCAGAACTACAACAGGTCAATATAGAAACATATAAGACATTACTGTTACGTATTTTTGTGTTGAACTTTTTTGATGCAGTAACCAGAAAAAGGTAATGTTTCAAAATTCAAAAACTTAAGAAATGCTGAACTAGGCTTTTTGGTTGTCTGGAAAGAGAGGAAGTAAAAAATATCGAATTTTAAGAATTTAACCCCTTCGATGCTGATGACGAGCTCAGCTCGTCATCACCCACGGGGGTCGTGTGCTGATGACGAGCTGAGCTCGTCATGGTGCCACTAAAATGGCATTTTCCAGCACTGGGGGGGAAAACGCCTAGCATCCAAGTGGTTAAGGTTTTAGACAAATCTGCTTTGTTAATGTAAAAGGATTCTTTCGACAGCAGTGACCACCATAGAATATTCAGGCTTTTCTTTGCTTTCATCAAGAGGGTTCTGATTAAACAAAATGCACTGATGAAGTCCTGCAGAGTGGTAAACGCATGCACCACTGAGGTGGAGAAAAGGCCATCAAACGGAGACTGCGCTTCCCAGTGGAAGGAATTAGCATTTGACAGGAATTGGCATGTATGTGAAATAACACCTAGAAAGAGTGCTTTAGTCTAGAACATGTATTTTTAATGTTCATGTTATGTTTTTGATTTCTTTTTCTTAACAGGTGCATAACATGTATTATACTGAAATGTTCACTGCGATGCGTCTTAGCCAGGTTTACCTTCTTTACTGCAAAGTACAGAGCAACATGAAGAACAATTGTTGAATCACGATTGACGCAACAACTGCAAATCTTATTCTCAAATTATAAACATGAGATTCAGTACTTGACTCCATCTATCCAACCCACCAATCATCCATCTACCAATCATCCATCCATCAATAATTCATCCATCCCTCCTTCCATCCATCAATCAATCAACCATCCATCCATCCTCCATCCCTCCCTCCCTCCCCCCAACTCACCTATCTATCCATCCATCCACCCAACCACCTATCCATCCATCCATCCATCCATCCATCCATCCCTCCATCAATCCCTCCATTCACCCACCCCACCTATCATCTATCTATCCATCCATCCACCCAACCCACTTATTCATCCACCCATCCATACTATTGCAATACTCAACAGTGCTTAAACTACAAACCACTGCGCTATGGGCGCCTGTAGCTTTTAGTGATCCACTAGAACTAGTAAATACTACGCAGAATGATGTGGGGGTAAGCCAGCATCAATCTAGGTATGCCTCCTGGGTTCTCAGCCATGACAGTGCAGAGTGTATGCTATACAACTCAAAGGTGTAGCTGGAATCAACTTTTGTTTTCGTGTGTAGGTACCACAGGGCCATTGCCATCTACCACAGGGTAAGCTTTGAGTATGGGTTGTATAACATAAATGATCTGGGATCTACTGACATACACCATGAAAAAGGACTTTATGGTACTTTTGAATAAGGATTGTAGGAAAGTGACTCTTTAAACATGGTTTGGCCCCACTTTTTGCCTGGTGCCTGAAGTGATTTCGAACTGAATTGCACTGGGTCTCTGCTACCCAGGTTCCCAGTGCCAGATCTCTTTCCTAAATACGAAACCACGATCGGCAACCCCTATAAGACTCTAGTAAATGGTACTCCTGATACCTAGGGCACTGAAGAGGGTCCAAGGGCTGCAGAACCACTTGTGCCACCCTAGATACACCTTGTCAAGACCATGCACACCGCCACTGAAGCCTGTGTGTTTTGGTGCAGAAAAAACAGAAGAATCGAAATGGCACATAGCCCTGTGTGCCATGCCAGCAGACACTGCATGAGGTATAGGTAGGTCACCCCTACTGCCGCCTTACAGCTCTAAGGCAGGGTGCACTATACCCCATGTGTGGACATATCTGCTTGAGCAGATATGACACTGCAATATCTAAGTCCATTCTTGGATATGTTAAGTGCACAGGGAATATTGGTAAGAAGTGAATAGATTCGCACACCTGAGTTGATTATTTTTAAGCTTATGTAGTAATGAAATATAAACTAGTGTAAAGAAATTTCTTGCGTGCATACACGTGTGGCTAGGAGAGTACCCTACTCCCAGAAAGTAATACAATTATGAAATGAGTCTTTGGCAACCAAAGGCTACGTGTCGCACAGCTCCACAGGCTCAAGAAAAGGCCTAATTAACCTACAGTTGATCTGTACAAATTCTATATCTTAATATACTTCAAACGTACTCAAATAATTTTTTCAACATATTTTCTTTTTATATCACAGTGCTGATCATTGTTAATCTGCAAAAGTTCATTCTTTGATGAAAAAGATAAAATCAATTAAATGAAAAATGTATTAAAGCAATTAAATCCAGTGACAATTTTTTAACAACTGAAAAGTATATGATGATCATTCCCAATGCATTTCGGGTTCAACCTGAACCCTTCGTCAGGGGATTGGCATTACAAAACTGCAACATATATATACAGTTCATAGAAAGTAGCTTCTGAAGTAATTTCCGTCCAGATCTACAACACAAAATCATGTTCTTAGTACCCGATAATTCTGTACATGATCTTTATCTGATTAGTATAGTACTGAGAGCTTGCAAATAGAATAGATTTAAGCCCCAAAGAGAAAAGTAAGTGTGAATTGAGGTCAGGGAAAGGAAAAGAAATGCTTTTATGCTTTAGAACAGGAATAAGAAAACATGCAAATTAAATCAGAATTGTGCCCTTGGAAAAAGAAAAACAACTATGAAAACGTGATACGAAATACATGCTTCATTGCCAATTAGCCTCTAATGTTGGTGGAATGCAACACCCCAATACCATGTGCCCGTGTGGTTCAGTATAAGTACCTGATTATCGAAATCCTAATTCGTGGTATCAGTGTATATTTAAGTTAGACCCCTAGGAAAAGTTAGCAATGGTCAAACGTCGCCAAGTATACTCGGCTCCTACCTTCCAAAATGCGGTGTATACACGATGCCGAAACCAACTTCATTAAGAATCCTACCAAGGACATGACAAACCGAAATGTTAATACTCCGTGATTTCAACTCAATCTAACTCTACCTCGACAGGCAAAAATCTTACCTCTTTGCCTTGTGAAGAAACGTTGAGTACGTTCTTAATCGCCAAAAATTGCCAAGGTTATTCCGACATCTAGATAAAAAGACGAATTCTTGTAAAACAAAGTTCCCCAATGGAACGAAAAGCGCATATATCGACATAATCCAACAAGAACATAACGCTAAATCTTCAGTTAAGATGCAAAAGTGATTCCGCCACCGGACGTGATCCCAGAGGTCACATGAGTGTGAGTAACCGATCCAGTACGTTTTAACCTTGCTCCAAGAAATCGAAAAAGGAATGCTGCGCTTCAAAGTAATGAAACTAAATGAATGACTAACCGAGGCATTCAAAAATAAATTTATGTATACCGAAACCAAAAACAGGAACCAAACCTCGTGATTACTACAAATCAGTGGCCTTAAGAAACAGCGTTATAAAAACTGTATGGGTTGTGGACAATGAAAAAGTCATAATCCGAAAGTGTGCAAATAAAGAAGACATGAGAGTAATACCATGAAATAAAATGTTAAAGCAAAAAAAGGAAACAAGAAAAGAAGGCAAAGAACCAGAATAGAACATCATAAAAAAGTATAAGACGGAAAAAAGGGTGTGAAGTAGTGTGATGTGAAAAAGCAAGCTCCCTTACAATCTAGATGTATAACAGTTTATTACAAAAAACACAAAAGTTCATAATGGTCATTGAGACCCCCAGGGATTAGAGTCCCTAAGTATTTCATCCAGAAAGTTTCCCTGCGCGCCAGCATAGTGTTTATATCTGTGTCGTTACGCCTGATGATGTGTTCAAGAATGGTAAAGCATAATTGTAGTATTGTGTGTGGAGTGGTTGTCCAATGTGCAGCTAGGGATGAATTGATGTTTTTGTTGCGGATGCGGCTCTTGTGCTCCACAATTCTCGTTTTTATCATTCTGCTCGTTCTCCCCACATATATCAATCCGCAGGAACATTTGATTGCATATATTACCCCTTCCGTTGTGCTATCTGATGTGTGTCACAGAGCAATGGCTTTGCCTGTGTGTGTGTCTAAATTCCTTGCCCACCATGACATTTCCACATTGACCACAATTGTGGCACTTTCTCATGCCTTTATGAATAGTTTTCTTAGTTTTTTATGGTGGTTTTAGTAACTCACATAGATTTTGTGAACGCGTATGTGCGAATAACGGAGGACCAACAAAGATCCCCTTGAAATCTTGCTCATTTTCAACCAGTTCCCATGTTTTCCGAATGATTGCCTTTATTCTGGAGGATTGTAATAAAATGTTCTACATCTAGATTGTAAGGGAGCTTGCTTTTTCACATCACACTACTTCACACCCTTTTTTCCGTCTTATACTTTTTTATGATGTTCTATTCTGGTTGTTTTCCTTCTTTTCTTGTTTCCTTTTTTTGCTTTAACATTTTATTTCATGGTATTCCTCTCATGTCTTCTTTATTTGCACACTTTCGGATTATGACTTTTTCATTGTCCACAACCCATACCGTTTTTATAACGCTGTTTCTTAAGGCCACTGATTTGTAGTAATCACGAGGTTTGGTTCCTGTTTTTAGTTTCGGTATACATAAAGTTATTTTTGAATGCCTCGGGTGCGTTAGTCCTTCATTTAGTTTCATTACTTTGAAGCGCAGCATTCCTTTTTCGATTTCTTGGAGCAAGGTTAAAACGTACTGGATTGGTTACTCGCACTCATGTGACCTCTGGGATCACGTCCGGTGGCGGAATCACTTTTGCATCTTAACTGAAGATTTAGCGTTATGTTCTTGTTGGATTATGTCGGTATATGCGCTTTTCGTTCCATTGGGGAACTTTGTTTTACAAGAATTCGTCTTTTTATTTAGATGTCGGAATAACCTTGGCGATTTTTGGCGATTAAGAACGTACTCAACGTTTCTTCACAAGGCAAAGCGGTAAGATTTTTGCCTGGCGAGGTAGAGTTAGATTGAGTTGAAATCACGGAGTATTAACATTTCGGTTTGTCATGTCCTTGGTAGGATTCTTAATGAAGTTGGTTTCGGCATCGTGTATACACCGCATTTTGGAAGGTAGGAGCCGAGTATACTTGGCGATGTTCGACCATTACTAGCTTTTCCTAGGGGTCTAACTTAAATATACACAGATACCACGAATTAGGATTTCGATAATCAGGTACTTATACTTAACCACACGGGCACATGGTATTGGGGTGTTGCATTCCACCAACATTAGAGGCTAATTGGCAATGAAGCATGTATTTCGTATCACGTTTTTATAGTTGTATTTCTTTTTCCAAGGGCACAATTCTGATTTAATTTGCATGTTTTCTTATTCCTGTTCTGAAGCATAAAAGCATTTCTTTTCCTTTCCCTGACCTCAATTCACACTTACTTTTCTCTTTGGGGCTTAAATCTATTCTATTTGCAAGCTCTCAGTACTATAAGATCAGATAAAGATCATGTACAGAATTATCATGTACTAAGAACATGATTTTGTGTTGTAGATTCGGACAGAAATTACTTCAGAAGCTACTTTCTATGAACTGTATATATACGTTACAGTTTTGTAATGCCAATCCCCTGACGAAGGGTTCAGGTTGAACCCGAAATGCATTGGGAATGATCATCATATACTTTTCAGTTGTTAAAAAATTGTCACTGGATTTAATTGCTTTAATACATTTTTCATTGAATTGATTTTATGTTTTTCATCAAAGAATGAACTTTTGCAGATTAACAATGATCAGCACTGTGATATAAAAAGAAAATATGTTGAAAAGGTTATTTGAGTACGTTTGAAGTATATTAAGATATAGAATCTGTACAGATCAACTGTAGGTTAATTAGGCCTTTTCTTGGGCCTGTGGAGCTGTGCGACACGTAGCCTTTGGTTGCCAAAGACTCATTTCATAAAAGTGCACAGGGAAGCCATAACGAGTACATTGGCTGGATAATTGCCATTACGAGTTTCCTCGCTCCATGATGGCTTCACTGTACCCTAAGATGTTTGGTACAAAATATCTTGTCTTAATAAATCCTCACTGATGCCAGTATTGGATTTATTAATAAATGCAGACAGGAGACACTTTAGAGGGTCCCCTGAAAACCTACCATACATGTGTGTGGTTTCTGACTAGTCTTAGCCAGCATGCCACCACCAGACCAGTTCCAACCTCATGGGGTGAGAGCGCGTGCTCTCAGAGGCCAGGAACAAAGCCTGCTCTGGCAAAGGTGCTTCACAACCTCCACTCCCCCCCAGTAGGAATGGCATTCCAGGGAAGTAACCTTCAAAGGTGTTGCTACATTTGAAATGCAAACCAGGCATGGCCAGATAGGGGAGGATGCAAACCGCCCTGTCCTGCTCCATATTAGGTGGGAGGACAGGCGGGAAAATTAGTTGGATTAGGAGGTGTGCCTGCATTCAGCCAGCACCATCCCGAAGATGAGCCAGGTGATGTGAGCGCGACTTTTCTAATTCCTCCATCTTGAGATTGCAGGAATTAACCTTTTAGGGCTAGGGTAGTGTGTCTTCCCACAGGAAGTAGTCACTTGTGTAGACACCCTAAAGGTAAGTAGCCCATTCGCTACTACCTGTCACTCCCTTTAACGCCACAAAATGTAGTATTTAGGTGGCATCCCTGGACCCTGAACTTACATTTGACTGATACAAAGAAGACGCGGACAAAGAAGAGCTGCTCACCTGAGAAACAAAGAGCAGATACAGAATTTTGGCACAAAACCAGGCCTGTTGCTCCCAGGATTCAACCATCATGGTGTGCGGTCTCATCATACAACTGTGAGGCCTCCAAGAACCCCAGCTCACCTCCAGCCCTTCGCCAATCGCCAGAGAACACCCTTGGGGTAGAAGAACGACTCTCCTGCAGTCCACAGGCACTGAACCTGCAAATTCAATTTACTGACTTGCTGCTCCCCGGCAACTCAAACGCAGCATACAAGCAAGAAGAGGTATATCAGCTCCAGAGGATCAGATTGATCTCCCTACCGAGTGTGAAGACACCAGGACCTACTAGAGCTGTACCACACCAATACCCAGGATACTGGAACCCCTGCAACCTACACTGAGACGAACCAGGAAGCAAGCATCTGTCGAGGGACGTTGAGACCACTGAGACTCACTTTGTGAGTGGCCGAGTGGCTCATCTGTCCTGGAATCATCCCTGCAACCTGCTTGCTCCTGGCCGTGAAGACATCTTGACACATGCTGCCCAGCTGACCTATATGCTCTGCACTCAGCCCACATGGCCTGGGTACTGTCAAACAATCTGTGCTCCCGTAGTCCTGAGGCACTTGCAACCTCCGCCCTCGAATGGGACCCCCCCGGACTTATATTTAAGTAAGCTTGTGCAGTGTGCTTTCTGGTGGCTCCCTTCTTCCTTATGCCTTCTACCAATGACCTTAGCACCTACCTCTCGCCCGAATCTGGGACACTCTTGACAAGCCGCTGTTGGAACAGTGGACTTGGCCTTGCTACTTACCCAAATCCAGAAGGTAAACCTCGAGATCCCACTGTACGATGTAAGAGGCATTTTATTATTTTCTCACATAGACTTCTATGATGCATAATTGCGCACAAGAGTGTGTTATTTTGCACACTTTGAAACTGTAGAACGAAGTTCTTGGTCTGATAAATCACATAAAAATCGGTGCTATTTTTATAAATTGGTCTCTGATTTATTCTCGAGTGTGTGTCTCATTAATTGCCTCTGTGAGTACAAGTGCTTAGCACTGCCCTCGGATAAGCCTAACTGCTCGCCTACACTACCACAAATAGATGGTTAGCATTTTTCTACTTTTGCCTCTGTGTACCAATCTGGGTCACTCCGCACAGTGTACTTTGTTTTAGTGCACTATATCGAGAGCCAGCATCCCACACGGATGTATATCAATGAAGATACCTTAATTTAGAACCTCCACTCTATATTCCTTCTGATGAAATAACAAACCAAAGGGGATGCAACAGAACATGCACAAGTGACCTCTTCTCTTACCAGCAGCAAAGGCAGAGCACATCACGAAGAACATCCCGACAGCAATCCTCCTCAGCGAGGACAGCAGCATGCCTTTCTTCTTCAAGTAAGGGTCCACAAGCTTGTCCTTCAGTGGGATGAGCAGGATGATGAGGACCGCATCGAACATGGTCAGCCAGGCAGTCGGCAACTGGAACTGAAGCAGAAACACTGCGTCACTGCCATTCTGTAAGTTTGTTTACTTGGGCAGGTTTATTTCACCATGCTAGATCCACGAAGACATCAGAGCACTGAACATGAGATACGACGAGTAATGTATATTATAACCTTATAGCCCGCCGTAGCGGGCTATACCGGCTATTAAAGGCCTGCTGAATCGTTAAAGGCCCGAGCCGAAGGCGAGGGACTTTAACGAGACAGCAGGACTTTAATTGCCGGTGTAGCCCTGCTACGAAGGGCTATAAGGCTATTAGAACATTCTGCCACTAGAGGGCAGAATGTTCTAACAAATTAAACGAAAGGTTCTCGAAGCTCGAGGGGATTTGCTTCGAGAAGCCTTTGTAGAACATTGGAATGTTGCTCTGCGGGCCTTTACCGGCCCATAGAAGCAGGGAGCACTCCATTGTCTGCAATGGAGCTCCCAATATTCCAATGTTCTAATATGTATAACACAATACCCATAGAGTGCCTTTACAGGATAATACAGAATCTTAGTGCAGGAAAAATTCAAGGACATGAAGATCAAGAGGCACGAGCAATCAAGACCAATCTGACAGTCCTGAGCCTGCGACGACGACTGCAAAAACATATGAAGGACTCAGTGTGAGCTAGAGAAGGAAACATGGGCTTGTGAAAAGTAAGGTTACAGGGAATGTCTCTACAAGGTGTTGGAGGCAGAAGGGTAGGAGAGAAGAAGAAAAGGGAAGTATAGCAGTATCTCCTCTAGCAGTGGTTACCTGTGCCAGCTGCAGCAGTCTGAAAAAGAGTTTTAAGGACAGCCTGGCCTACAGCAGCTTGCTGCTTTGCTTGTACGTCTACACAGTAGTGTTTTGTGAAAGTGTGTATAGTAGACCATGTGGCTGCTCTACATATGTCTTCAGGAGAAATATTTCCTAGGAAAGCCATGGATGCCCCCATTTTGCGCGTAGAGTGTGCTCTTGGGGGGATAGTTAACGTGTGTTTAGCTTTTTGATAACATATTTGAATGCATTTAACTATCCATCTGGCTATTCCTGACTTTGATATGGGATTTCCTTTATGTTGTGGTGGAAAAGCAACAAATAATTGTTTTGTTTTTCTGAATGATTTAGTTCTGTCCACATAGTAAAGCAGAGCTCTCTTCACATCTAGTGTGTGTAGAGCTCCTTTAGCTACTGACTGTGGATTTTGGAAGAACACTAGCAGTTCTATTGATTGATTAATATGGAAAGTGGATATGACCCTTGGCATGAACTTAGGGTTTGTTCTAAGTACTACCCTGTTAGCATGTATCTGCATGAAGGGTTCTTGAATTGTTAGTGCTTGTAGTCCGCTAACTCGCCTGAGTAAAGTAATGGCAATCAAGAATGCCACCTTCCATGTTAAGAATTGCAATTTGCATGAATGTACAGGTTCGAAAGGAGGTGCCATGAGTTTGGTGAGTACTATATTTAGGTTCCAGACTGGTGAAGGTGGGTGTTTTGGAGGAATCACTCTTTTGAGACCCTCCATAAAAGCCTTGATTGCTGGTACCCGAAACATTGAAAGGTGTTGTCTGTTTTGGAGATATGCTGTTATAGCAGCGAGGTGTAGTCTTATAGAAGATTATGCTAGGTTGTATTTTTGAAGATGCAGAAGGTAACATATGTTTTGTATGGAAGCGTATAAAGGGTTGATTTGGTTATTGTTGCAGTAGATAACAAATCTCTTCCATTTAGCTGCATAGCATGCTCTAGTAGTTGGTCTTCTTGCCTCCTTAATGATATTCATGCAGTCTGGAGGCAAGTTAAGGTATCCAAATTCTAAGACTTCAGGAGCCAGATTGCTAGGTTCATCTGATTGGGATCTGGGTGTCTGATTTCTCCATGGTTCTGAGTTGGAAGATGGGGTGCGAGGCGTAGCCTTTGATGAGGAACTACTGAAAGGTCCAGGAACGTTGTGTACCATGGCTGTCCCACCCATGTGGGAGCAACTAGGATCATTGTGAGTGACTGTTGCTGTAATTTGCGTGCCACCAGCGGAATCAGTGGTGCTGGGGGAAAAGCGTACCCAAATCTGCTTGACCAGTTCATCCATATCGCATTGCACTGTGACAACGAATGTGGGAACCTGGCGGCAAAGTATTGGCATTTTGAGTTTTCTTTCGTGGCAAACAGGTCTATCTCTGGGTGACCCCACTTTTTGAAGAATGGCTGGAGAACTTGGGGGTGAATTTCCCATTTGTGCAGTTGTTGGCTGTGTCTGCTGAGCAGATCCGCTATTTGCTTGTCTTTTCCTGGGAGGTGTTCTGCCAGGAGGAAGATGTTTTTTGGAATTGCCCACTTCCATATGCTCTGTGCCAAGTGGGACAGCTGTGGAGAGTGTGTTCCTCCCTGTTTCTGGATATAGTACATGGCTGCCATGTTGTCCGTCCGGATCAACACAGTCTTGTTGTACAAGTTTTTCTGGAATGCTTTTAGGGCTAGAAATATTGCTAGCAACTCTAGTTGATTTATATGCAGTCTCTTTTGTTTGATTGTCTAGAGCCCTTGTTCTGTGTATTGAAGTAGGTGGGCTCCCCAGCCTGTCAGTGATGCGTCCGCTGTTAGTACTAGTTGTGGAACCGGCTCTTGGAACAGTCGGCCCTTGGAAAGGTTTTGTGGGTTCCACCACTGCAGAGTTGTAAGCGTGACTGTCTACCAACACTAGGTCTTTTAGTAGCCCTTGAACTTGGTTCCACCGTCCTGCAAGGCACTCTTGCAGTGGACGCATTTGAAGTCGGGCATGGGGGACAATGAATATGCAAGAGGCCATCATGCCTATGAGTTGAATGAAGACTTGAGCTGGCAAAGAGTGTTTTGGCAGAAATTTGCGAATGAGCACTTGCATGCTGGTTATCCTCGCCGAGTTTGGGTATGCCTTTGCCACTGAGGTATATATGGTAGCTCCCAGATATTGTTGTGTGTGGGATGGTTGTAGGTGGGATTTTGGGTAGTTTATTGAAAAACCTAGGCTGTGTAGCAGCTGGAGTGTCTGAGACGTGTCTTTTAGGCACTGTTTGTACGATTTTGATTTTGTATTAGCCAATCGTCTAGGTATGGAAACACGTGGATGTGTTGCCTCCTGAGATGTACAGCTACTGTCGCTAGGCATTTTGTAAACACTCTTGGAGCCGTGGTTACCCCGAAAAGGAGGAACTTGAATTGATAGTGTTGACCTTCTATTGTGAACCTGAGATATTTTCTGTGAGCTGGATGGATGGGTATGTGAAAATACGCATCCTTGAGGTCCAATGTTGCGAGGAAGTCTCCTTGCTGGAGCAACTGGATCACTTGCTGTAGTGTGATCATATTGAAGTGCTCGGACAGTATGTATTGATTTAGGGGTCTGAGGTCCATTATTGGTCTGAGGGAACCGTCCTTCTTGGGAATAAGGAAGTATAGTGAGTATACTCCTGTCCCTTGGTGTTGGAAAGGGACTGGCTCTATGGCCCCCTTTTCCAGCATGCATTTCACCTCTTGTTGTAGCAGGGTGATGTGTTCTTTGGACATAGGGCGATGTCTGGATGGTATGTTGGGTGGAGTAGAAGTGAGTTCTAGGCAATAAGCATACTGGATAATTTGTCTCACCCACCTGTCTGTGGTAATTGCGTTCCAGACTGGTAGGAATGGTTGGATTCTGCCTCCAACTGGTGTTAAATGGTCTGGAGGGAGTGTGATGAAGTCACTGTTTTGCGGCAGTGGAGGCTCTGATGTTATTGCCTCTACGTCCTCTTCCCTTATTATTGTTGCCCCTATACCCTCCTCTGTTGGAGTTCTTGTTAAAGGAACCTTGGGTGTTGCTTTTGTATGTGGACGAGGTTTGTGAAGTATTGCCCCGTGTAGCTGCTCTGTATGAGGAACGTCGTAAGGAACCTCTGTGTTGTTGAAACTGCAATGCGCCCATTGATTTTGCAGTTTCTGTATTTTTTTTCATTTTGTGTAAAATGGTGTCGACTGCAGGGCCAAAAAGGAAGTCTTGATTAATTGGTTGGTTAAGAATGGTGGATTGCACCTCGTTCTTAAAGCCAGAAATACGTAGCCATGCATGTCTTCGTAGTAAGACGCTAGTGTTAATGGACCTGGCTGCAGTGTCAGCTGCGTCAAGCGCACATTTAATGCAGGCGTTTGTAATAAATTTCCCCTCCTGTATGAGGTCATTAGCTTGGGCTTTAAAAGGCTCAGGCAGGTGTTGCATTAAACTTTTAAGCTGGTCATAGTGTGCTCTGTCGTGACGAGCTAGTAGAGCTTGTGTATTTGCTATTCTCCATGAATTGGAAGCATGTGATGCTACCCTTTTACCCGAGGCCTCTAGTATTTTGGACTCTTTATCTTGTCTGTGAATTGGCCCTTTTGCGTGCATTAGCCACTACTAGTGAGTCTAATGGCAACGGACCTCTGATATAAGTAGGGTCTGTAGGGGCTGCTCTATATTTCTTTTCAATCCTGGGATTGATTACGCGTGCCCTGGCTGTATTTTTAAATATATCTGGCGCGTGTTTTAATACCCCTTTTAACATAGGAAGTGTTCTGACATTCTTTTCTGCAGTAGGGACTGTATCAAATAAAGAGTCTTCATCTTTAGGGTCATTGTGCATGTCTACGTTGTGGTACTACGCTGCCCTATCTATTAGCTGGTTGAAGACAATGGTGTTGTCAGTAGGTGACGGCTTTGTTGGGTATGAGAAGGGGATGGGATGCGCGCCATATGGATCAGTAGGTTCACCCCATGGTTCATCTTGAGGGTTAGGATCCTCTGGATAGTCATAGTCATGTTGAGGATCTTCCCCTGTGTCACCCTCATTGTCCCCAGAGTGTGTAGGAGAGTAGGGAGCAAAAGGTGTAGTAGGCATAGTAGGATAGAAAGGAATGAAGGGTCTGGAGGGAGAAGTCCCAAAGTCCTTCTTCTTTAGAGGAATGGGGGAATGAGAGTCCGTGTCTAATGGCCTCTTCTTCCTGTGTAGGATTGTGACTTTACCAGTCTCAGAGTTTATATAAATTTTTGCCTGATCTTCTGATGGATCTGGATGGAAGAGTTCTTCTTCCACTGCCCGTGGCTGTATCTTTGACTTCTTTGGCGTAGTCTTTTTTGGATCGACTATTGCCTTCGGGTCGATAACCTTTCTTGATTCGACGACTTTCGGCGCCTTATTGCTCTTTCTTGGCTCGGCCTCTATATCCAGGTCGATGAGTGATTGCGGATCGCCCGGATCTTTAGGTTCGATACGCTTTTTGTGCTCGACAGGTTTTTTAGGTTGACTGAGTTTTGCCGAGTCGATTACTTTTTTCGGATCGACTGCTGTTTTAGGAGCACTTGTTTTTGGTTCGATGCCTTTCTTTGGTACGATAACCTTCTCTGGCTGGACCACAGGCTTTGGCACGACTCCCTTTGTGTCCACGACTTTTTTCGGTTAGAAGACCTTCAGCACAGCGGACTTCTTTGGGTCGACGGCCTTTTTCAGTTCGGCGCCCTTCGGGTCGGCGCCCTTCTTTGGGTCGACGCCCTTAGGCTGTACGGCCTTCTTCAGTTCGACAACCTTTTTAGGTTCTAGAACCTTCTTTGGGATAACATGGGGTCTCTGAAGGCTTAATCTTCGATTTCGGAGCCGAGCCGGACGGCTGGGCTACTGAATAATGTTTTGGATCTTGGCTAAGGCCTTTAGGCAATGCCTCGACCGGAGCCTTCGGTAACGGGGTAATCTGTGTCGGGGGCAGTGTACTCACGATTTGCCCCGGTGGGATTTCGTCATCGGAGTCCGAGTAGTCCTCGACGGTGACGATCTCTAGATCCGAATCTTGCGCTTCCGTAAGATCTTGTTCATCCTTGAAGATGTTGTCTGGTTCCGGTGCCTGTCGCTGCATCTCTTGCCTAGCGGCCCGTCGAATCTGGATGGTTTTCTTGGAAAGGAATTGGGCACAGGCTGGGCAGGTTTCTTCCTTGTGGTCTGGTGATAGGCACTTGTTGCATACTTTGTGTTTGTCAGTATGCGGGAACTTGGAGTGGCATTGTGGGCACCTTTTGAACGGGCTCCTTTCCATCGACAGCAGGCCCACGTGGCGTCGAAAAGGCCCAACGGCCGCGTCGACGACCAAGTCGAGATGGAAAGCTTGATCGAGTCAAGAAGTACCGAACGAGAATAATACTGTCGAAGTTGAAGGCCTTTTGTCCTCTAGAAAAGTTTAGTTTTGATTCCGAAGTTGGAGTATAGGAATAACATCCGAAACCCAATGGCGGAAAAAAACAATCTAAGGATGGAGAAGATGCCCATGCGCACTGTAGTCCAGGAGAGAAGTCACCTATCTCGTGATACTTCGAAGACTCTTCCAGGACAACAAGGTGCAATCAGCCGGACCCAACACTAGGCGGCGATCTATGCACAGATATGAATTCAGCAGCCCACATGCCTCGAACATGGGCTTTCGGCAACTGGCGACATAACCTACAGCATAGAATTGTTGCAGCAGCTGGCCATCAGCGACCGTGTATATCACAAAGAGCATGATATGGGAGCAGCTGTGGGCCACCCGCGAGCACATATCAGGCAGAGCATGAAATGAGGACAGCAGTGGGTTGCCAGTGACCGTGTAGGTCACAGAGAATGGAATGGGTGCAGCAGTCGGCCAATAGTGACCGTGTATGTCACACAAATGATGGAATGGGTATAGCAGTGTGCCGTCAGTGACTGTGTATGTCACAGAACTGGAATGGGTGCAGCAGTGGGCCGTCAGCAACCGTGTATGTCACAGAGTCTGGAATGTGTGTAGTAGTGGGTCGTCAGCAACTGTGTAGGTCAAACAGAGGTTGGAATGGGTGCAGCTATGGGCCGTCAACAACTGTGTATTTTACATATCGAATCAAATGGTTGCTTCAGTGGGCCGTCAGCATGCCAGAGGATGTGGCGATTGCTCCCAAGAAGTAAAGAGAAGCAGAAAAGTAGTGGAATGGGTGAAAGAAACCAAAAAGGAGCACAGGGTAAAGAAACAGTGAAACTGTCCAAGTTAAGATGTGGCTGTTTGGTGGTGGGGCTGGGATAAGTACAAATTTGTCAGATTCATAATCAGGTCAAGGGATCAGGTAGATAAAAGAGGTGGCGAATGAGAGCAGGCTAAAGTATTAATTAAGGTCAAAATAACGGTATCCTAGGCTATAGAATGCCGTGAAGTCATCATCACTGGCAGGAGGCCAGTCTGTTTGGTGGCGGAGGGGCACGTGCAAGAACTTCACAGAACTGAAAGTGTAATGGCATGAACAGCATTCATTAGAGCACCAGAAGCAGGCAGGCAGTGGACGCAGAGGGAGGGAAATCAGACAATGGACCAAACAAAGGGAAGGAAGTGGTTAATGCCATGGGGAAGTGTACGCGAGTGCAGAGATTAGAGGAGGCTGGCTATACTGGATGTCAACCAGAGAACATTCTCAGAGGAACAGAAGTTGCACCATTTACACCTTGTGGTACAGCATAAAGAGGAACAGAAAGCCACAGACTCATCAAGGAGAAGGGAATGCACGATATGAGAAGCACGTGGGGCATCAGGAAGCGGAGTCACAATTGATGAACACCAGGTGAGGGGATGGGAGCAAGAGAGAAGGCCGCATGCAGAGACAGTGGAGGAAACAGGGGCTAGGTCATGGCAAACAAAGACAAAGATGGTAAACTCTGTCGTCCTCATAATGTGCCACATTTGCTGAGCCTCAAAGCTAAGTTTTGTGGGAGAGTAGGCTATCTCACCCAAGCCATTATCAGTGTTTTTTTCTTTTTTAACAACCTTTGTTCTGTTTGGTTTACGCCATCTTCGAAAAGATGCTCAATAAGAAGTGAAGCCTCTTAAACTAGAGCTGCTTGGCCAGATTATACTGGGAAAAAAGTGCTTGAAACAGTCTTGGCTTTCTTTGGGTGATCTTATTTCTAAAATCTGCACACTACTGCATTTGACCCAGAATAATGGCATACTCCAGGAGTCATGTGGACCACAGCTTTTCTACTTATAATCTCAAATAAGAATGTATCTGATAGAAAAGCCAAATCCACAAGCTTCCTGAACTGTTAAGAAACATAAACAACATGACACAGTAAAGCCAGTAGCTGCAATGACACAAAACCACAATCGACAGCGTCATGTAAGCACTGCTGTTCCCCAGAAGACTTGCATTTCAGGACAGTCCAGAACGCAGAAAGCCTGGTGGACATTACATACATCTTCAACACTCACAACCTAGGCTGGAGTCCCGCCTGTGTCACACAACTGGAGTGTAATTCATTCCACCTAGGAGCTTGAACTGTAACCGTTGATGTCTGCAGTTCAGTGAGATCTGCTCCAACTGGGGGCAGCAATAGTGCTATGTGAGCTCCTCACCTATATGTCCCCTGGTCTTCTAGCACCTTTCTGCAGACTAGTCCTTCACTTCGCAACCAGGACATAGCTCATAGAGCCAACGTACCCAGCATATAGAGGCTTGAGCTCTGATGGTTCCGTCGGAAAGGTGGAGCAGTCACGCAAGGCGTGCTGAAGTTTAAAGCAGGTAAAGAACTACTGCAGGGTGCTCTACCATCAAGAACCTACTCTTTCTGCAGAGGTGTCCTAAGCATTCCAGGCTTTCAGTGCCAGCCAGAGCAGCTGCAGCAAACTTTCCAGATGTCAAAGAAAACCAGGAGATCATCCAAGAGAGGTTTAACTGGGGTCCTACAATCGTACACATCTCACCTTATGCCCAGTTTGAAAGTCGGTATGTGGCTTAATCATGACAGTAGCTAAGGCAGTCTTCAAAGTAGCAGACAACCTGTATCTTCTTAGCAGTTAATTAGTGTTGAGTAAAACCAGTTGGAAGTGAAATGGGCCTGAGCACCTTGGAAGTACCTCGTTAAATCTGGCATCAAGGACCATCCCCTATCAAACTGCAGAGTAAAAGCGTCCCACCTTACCTGGAGTTCCTTCCAACCCATATTAACCTGTTCATCACACAACGTAATTTGGAAAGAAAGCTCCCGCTCCGTGGTCAGTGAATGTTAATGCGATGAAACCAGGATCTGAAAAGGTTCACTATTTTGAGAGGAATACTCAACCCATCAGAGACAATAGAAGCATTTATACACTATGGGGCCAAGGTTATCTGTAATCGTTGTCTCCCAATATTGAAGTTTGTGATCCCTAGATCTATTCATGAGCCCAATGACTGATCTACGTCCATCCTCAATGGGTAAGCGGACACATTTCAGATTTCTCTGAGTTAACGTTAAAACCAGAAAAATGCCCAGTGAAAACAGTCTTTAATAATGGGCTGCAAATTAACACCAGGACATCTAAGAAATAAAAGAATGTGGTCTCCATACAATGACACTTATTACGATGCGGTAAGTAACTGGAGTTTCTCTTATGTGAACCCCCTGAGCCTTGGGGGAGGAGAGCACGCGAGTCTCTGCCTGTCCCTCCCCGGTGTGGCTATGTACGAAGAGAGTAAGGCACATGGACGGAGTTAGGACTCAGTGTGTGGTGAGAGCCTGAACACGGAGCCCAGTGGGAATCAACTTTGGATGGCCCAGTGGGAATCAACTTTGGATGGCCCCGGGTCTAGCAAGGAACAAGATGGAGAGTGGATAAAGATTCCCACGACAACGGAAATGTATTGGCTGCATTCCTGGGTGGTGGGGTGGACATCCAGGCATTCAAGTGAAGAAGGATGGAGAGCAATCAGACCATTATAAATTCAACTAGGACCTTATTAAAAGAAAGAGCTAGTAGCGAGTCCGTCCAGAGCGCTGCCATTTTGTGGATTCCAGGAATGAAATGTGGGACAAAATCTGTTGAGGAAGCTGGGGAAGTGTCTGGGCAGGGCCTGCCCTTTTATCTATTCTGGATTACTGCTTCAGGAGAACAGCTGGGTGCAGGAATCTTACACTTAAATGTGCCCTTGTTTTGCATACGCCTGCTTGCAGCTAGTTTCATTGCTACAACTGTGAGAAGCAACACCTTATACCAAGGTTGTGTCCGAGCACCAGAAAGAAAATTACAGTAAAAGACAGCCAATTCAAAACCAGTTTTGAGGAACAAGTTACTTACCTTTGGTAATGCTCTTTCAGGTAGAGACTTGTAGAAAATAAGAAGTATTGATGTACATAGGCAACGTTCATTTCCCTTTTCCCACTCCCCTCCCTGCACACACCATGAATATTGTAAAGCATTGACTGCATCCCTCAGCCCGCAGGGGCCTGTACCCATGCGTAGATGACAGCCATTTTAGGCACCCTGGCCTCTTGCCCACTCATTAGAATCACTGGTTTCCCTCCTGCACGCATTTGAGCACCCCCCCTCTCCCACTCTCACATACATAGACCATGAAACCCAGCACTCTGCGCGACCCTGCTATGAAAGGCAACCCTCCTGTTTGACCCAGGCACCCCCCCCCATTTCCCTCTTGAAGAGGCATCCTTCGCCCCAGCTGACATAGCCCCCCCCAGTTGTATCTGCCTGCCCCTGTTCTCTCATGTACAGGTCATAAGATCTCTCTCTCTCTCTCTCTCTCTCTCTCTCTCTCTGCGCGACTCTGGCCCTGCATGCACCCTGACCCCCCCCTCCTTCTCCTCATATGAGCAAGTCATAAACCCTCTTCTTTCGCAAAGCCCTGTCCTTGAGAGTCACGGCCGCGCCTGACCAGCACCTCCTTCCCTTCCATGAATGCCCCTCTATTGACGAGCCCTCCCTCCGCGCTCGATTGTCCACGCAGGCATGAATACCACTCCTTTGATGACCCCTTCCCCCGAGTTCGGCTGACCACACATGTCCGAGGCCATCGCCTAAGCCAGGAGATACCATTTACTGCCCTTATTGTATGCCTAGCCACCCCACCCCCTGGGCCATGATCAGGCGCACACATCCTACGACACACTCAGCTGCACGATCGCCCTTCCCTCTTATCAGCAGGTCAAGGGTCCCCATTGTGAACGTATGTGGAGTAGGATCATCACGAGGATTATAGGAATGTTTTCCTTTTGCGACACACTGACCTGATTGTATCATCAAATGTTCTGCAAATGTATAAAAACCAGAGTCTCACGCTCACTTGTTAGAGCACCTCCCGAAAGACACTGTGTTTCGTGTCCGAAATGACTGGCTCTCCTCATGAGAAATAAACTCCGTTCTTGATTCCTGCTCCCAGCGCCCGTCTCTTTATTTGGTAAATTATTCGGAATGGAAACTAAGAGGCGGTTTGCGCCAGCAGCCTGGGCATCGATAGAATTATGGGCTCACCTTCAACAATTGGCGTCCCAACGCGGGGTCCATCAGTGACATACGGTCCAGTAAGAGAGATCCAGACGATGAGGTGAACATCTAAAATGATCGGAGTATACCTGCCTTGAGAGGGCCCTCGTCCGGCTGCCGATTGAATGAACTTCACCTATTCTGAACGGACCTCTCTTGAGTGACCTACTGTCCTGACTGGAATCCCACAGGACTGCTGCGGTAAAATCATGGAGTAAGAGAACGATCGGGCGCTGGAAGGAGGAAGGCGAAGAACTGCCCACACGGTCCGGTCCGGGTAAGGTCGCGTAAATGCGACAAATTGTGAAATGATTGTTTGTTGGATAATACTAGTATTACGCTTTGTTGAAACCCTCTGGAGATTCACCGTCTGCAAACGGAGAAAACAACAGGCTCTCTCTTTGCAAGCAGTGAAGGATAGGTAACGCAGACTTTTGTCCCCATTGTAATCCGTCGTGCCTATCTTCCTCCCCCACTGTTTCCCGAACTGTCGTTCGTGGATTATTGTCTGGAGATTCTTTGTCTGCAAACAGGGAAGAACAAGGTCTCTCTTTACAGGTAGAGAAAGAGTGGGTAGCGATAACTTTTCGTGCCCACTTATTCTCCCCACTGAATTGTTTGATTGGCCGATTATTCGGTATTGGTTCGTTTGAGGTATTCACCGCCGCCAAACAACGGAGAATAGAAATATTCTGCCTAGTCTTTGCCCGCTGTGATAAGATAGGTAATGCAGACTTTTGTCCCCGTTGTAATCCGTCATGCCTATCTTCTCCCCACTGGTTGGTAGCCTGTTTAGCCCGGACCGCTTATTAGAGTTGAACTATCCAGCTCCACTGGAGGGCACACCTAATAAGGACCTGTTCATTAAGTGTGGACTAGTCGCTATGGCTCATAATAGGTTATGGCATAAAAATACAAGAAAAGGAGTTGGGCGAAATCAGTAGGCCACTGAGGAGTTATCAACTTCGTTAAAAATAAAATAAAAAACGTTAGAAATAACTAGCAATAAGAAACATAAAAATGGCGAGGGAAGACAAGCCTGACACCAAGGCAGCCACGAGGTAGCTAGGTTCCGTTGCCTATTTCTGCCCTAAACATGTCTGCCTCATTGCCCACCACGCCCAAATAACGGTCACATGAAATAGAAACAATTCAATAGGTACCTACCCCCATTCCGGAAGCTCCCGAAGTGCAACAGGTCCGCGGTTACGCCCATCCGGAAGGCGAGGCCTGGAGGCACGAGGGACTCGCCTGCCCACGGTCAGGAGGAGATGATGTTGGGCAGGCGGTCCAAAAGGGATGACAAGGACCTCTCCGTCTTCTCCCTTCTGCCGCCCTGCAGGCCGCGGGGAGAGAGGGGGCTGTCTTGCCTCGGCCACCGACCACCCCTCTCTCTCACCCGATCCGGCTTTTGCCAAAGGCCGACGCCAAGGCGAGAACGGCGGCGAATCAAGTAGTCCCGCCACATTTCAAATTCGCCGCATGCCATCGCCTGCTGGTCCAGAGCCGAAGCCAAGGCAAGAACGGCGGCAAATCAAGTAGTCCCGCCAGATGCCAAATTCGCCGCCTGCCGCCGCCTTCATAGGTACAGGCAGTCCCGCCACATTCCACGCTCCCTGGAGAGTTGAAGGTAGTCCCGCCACATGTCGCCAAGGGAAGGGGGGGGGCTGTCTTGCCTCAGCCGCCGACCACCCCCCCCCCCCCCATCATCAATGGCTGGCACAGCCAATGTCGAAAACGATGGAGCCGGGGAACGGCGCGGGGTCGCTGGAAGGGGGAGGTGCCGCGAACGACCCTCCCCCACCTCCCTCCAGGTGGAGGCTTCCAGCGACACCCCAACACTCTTCGCTTAAAGAGGGTCAACATCAAAAAGAGGTCTTCTGCCCAGGACGGGCACACGCTCCATATCGCCTCTCCTCGACCTTGAAGATTCTATAAGAGCCGGGGGGCCCCCGACCCTCTGCATGGGTGCCCCCGCCCCCTTCACTGGGAACCACGACATCGGTGCTACTCCTGCCGGCACCAGACTCAGATCGGAAATGGCTAAGATGCCGCCACGGCACAGGCTTGTTCAGTTCCGGAGGAACACCAGAATGACCCGGTAGGAAAATTGTTGCCGCCCTTCCCACTCTTTGACTCATGGTCCATATTGTTAGACTGTTAACCACATAGCACGAGACTTTTTGAACTACCAACGGAAAGTTCTGAGCCAACCATGTGAGACTAGAGACACTCTGACTGTGCTGGAACTTGCCTGACCCCACCCAAAATGGCGCCGACACAAAATGTGACGTTTTTAATGAACTTTGTTGCACCCTGATTGCGCAAGCTTTTTGCCCCGAGATATATATAACGTTTGGATAATGAAAGTAGATATGAAGGATATTGAGTATGTGCTTGGACAATGAATTGACTTAAGGGTGGGTACTGTTTATGAGTTGGAAAATGAATTGGTGTAATTTAAGGTAATGAATGATTATTGGATGATGTATTTATGAATGTATTAAAGATGAATTACTGACATGCATCATGCTTGCTCTGTAGGGGAGTTTAATATGATTTTATTGCACTGCCGCACTTTATGCAATGAACTGCCACCAGCTTCGTTCTTCCCATGTACAGTTCCAATCTGCTCCGTGGCTAGCCCACCGGGTTGTAGGCCTGTATTTATGTGTCAACCCTCTTTATTAAAGGTATTTTGGAAACGAAAGCATCGTTGTAGCGGATTGCATTAATGAGTTTTGAATGTATTACTACTATGAGCAACGAGAAAGTATGATGAAGGCTAAAGGTTAAAAAGGACCCGATATTTAGCAGCCACACTATGTGTGACAGGCAGCCGGAAAGGTGCTTTAGAAGCCCTAAAAACGACACCACAGAAATGCCACCTGACCGCCACCCTTGTACCCGATGAAAAGGGGTTACGATCAAGTAGCTCATGTCGCACAGATCGTCAATGATTATCTGTCTGACCCTTCTGGTCCATCTGGGCTTAAACGCCGTGATGGTAGGGAAATGCACTACGTGAAAATAGGTCGAGTATGTGGTAGGTAAAGCGTTTCCGGATTACTGCACGTTGATGAGGTTTTGAATGTTGCCCCCCACCCCTTCTTTTTCCTCCCTTCTGCAGGTCACGTCGGAACACTGGCTGATGTATGGATGGACGACGACCGAACCGCCGATGAGAGGGGGAGAAGGGGAATGTGAGCATGGTCCTTAGGACAAATAAAAGTTTTTTAAAGACGTAGACTTAAACATGACTGTTCCTCCTTAGAACATAGCAACGGGAGGATGGACTGACATAGAGACTGGACAAGTACTGAATGACAAAAACAAAATTGACTAGAAACGATGCGTTAAATGAAATGACTGGACGTTTTGACTAGGTAGGGAAAGGACAAAGAAAAATTGTACGGGTAAGGGTTGCCACGGCACCACCCGCCTAGGAAGTTAGAAATGTTGCCGATGTTCAAAATGCACTGCCCCCTTTCTCACACTCTTACAGATATAGCCAAGCTGTCCGACTGTTTTCCCGATCAATACTTGCCGTTGCCTCAGCCTGGAGAACTTCCCACCAAAGGAGGGAACAGAAAACGGTTTAAGATCCAACCATGGGTAAACTAGCACGACCAGGTTAATTTCCGATCAACCAACCGAGGTGTGAGTATTGGTAATTGGGAACGCTCGCAGGCGTGACAAACGAGAAGGAAAAGGGGGGAAGGGCAGAAAGAGCTAAGCACGTAGATAAATAGGATAGTAAAGATACGTAGGATATATATAAAAACAGATGTTGTAGACTAACAATTGTTTTCTGTCTTGTTGTGAATGTCTTGTATATGTGTAATACATGTGCCGTCTTCCCTGTCTGAGTTTGTGTGTGTGTAACGTACGAATATATGTCTCCCCTCTGTCTATATCTGCATGTTACCCGACCTTTGCTGTTCTGTGTTGTGAGCGCACTAAATGACCTATTTTCGTACACGTCTCTCTCTATCTCTCTCCACCCTTCTCTCTCTCTCTCTCTACATGTCATACGTGTACCGAATGGCTCGTTTAGATTGCGGACGACTCTCACTCTCTATGAGAGTCTCCCTATTTTCTCTCCCTCTTTTTGGTAAATTTGTGCCCCACCGGCACCAGTCTGATTTGATACATATTGAACACGAAGGTGTTCAGCGAAATTGACCGAAACTAAAATGACTGTATCTCGCCATGTTACTGCCTCTCCTTTCCGCAAAATGAATGAACTTGAATTGGCTGAGAAGGAAAGGACAGGTAAGACGGCTAAGGTCCCCCAATTCGGCCTTTTATAGGGGAACTATATGTCAATGGCATCCTAATTTTTATTGTTAGACAAGCGCCAAGGTCCAGATTGACCCCCAATGCCCAGATTGCCCCACCCCTTTGCCCCCAAGCACGAATGCCCGAAGCGTCCCCGCCCCACTTGATCGACCCCAGCTACTGTCCCCGATAGATATATATATATATCTGATGACCATGAGTAACTGCCGCCCCTCGAGAAAAACATGTCTGACTGTCTTTCAATGATTGCACCCCCGCTTTGTTTTAAAGAGTTAGCCAGCTCTAAAGGGAAATGTAAGACTGTTAAGGCTCGAATTAGAAGGACGAGTCTCTCCTGAATGTTGTCAATCTTGGGGTTTTTGTTGAAATACGCAGGTAATAAGAGTCCGACCTCTGTCCATATATGTCATGAACGAACGCCGATTAGACTTGGTGCGAACGCAGTAGAAATACCCACCTACTTACTTCATGGTAATAGACTTCTGACTATGACCAATGAGCATAACGCCAGGTGCTAGGATTGCGAGTGGAATTCATATGTAAAAATGTCTTCTCCTGCCAGTTCTCTAAAACTTGTTTTTACCCATTTAAAGATACTGAATCACCGGAGGAGAAGGGCCGGATGTGACGCACAGCGTGGCTGCAGATCATGAGACACATGCGACCTCAACCAAAGGTGGAGCCGCAGGACAACAAGAAACGGGACGAGGCAGCACTCTCAAAGGCGGTGAAAGAAAGAATGAAGGGCTGTCCTGAAGCTCCCTGTCCGCCAACCCACGTGTGCCTGGAGCCTCCGTCCCTCTTTTCAAGCCCGATTGATGGGCCTGCTTGCTTGTTACCTATTGCTCCCTTGGTCCCTTTGGTGTGTCCCGGGAAAATCTGCCCCCCACTCCGCCCTCTCACTCCCATCGACTAACGAAACCGCACACCCTCTTTTCCATGCGACTCTCTGCTGAAAGGAAGAACAGCATCTAGATGGAAATGGGGTTACACCACGGAAATATAGGTGCCAAGCTTAAGGCGCCACTCAAAGGATTGGTTAGGGAACAGGACTGTGGTCTAACAGCAGAGGACTGACCGCACCCTGCAACGCGCAAGGATAGCACAGAGCTGGACCTATAGCTCCACCGGGGGTGCTCAACAGCGCCAACGAAAGGACACGGACTAGAGCCTACCAGTGATGGCTCACTGATAAAAGACACTGTGACGAAGAGATCTTGCGTATTGAACTGAATTCCTCCCTTGACTACTTGGTCAAAATGTTCATTGGTCACACTTTTAAGTCAGAAACATTTATGCTATGTAGTGATTTAAAATGATAGGAACTCGACAAATGCCATCCCCTATGTGCTGCGTTCTGCCAAATACATCAACTGTCCATGATTATATGACATATGTTAGTATTGATAAATGCAAATTCTTCGATCGCACCTGTTTATATGTACCTTCATCGACTGCAAAAATGAACTTTGCTATGTAAAAAGGGGCGACTGTAGAAAATAAGAAGTATTGATGTACATAGGCAACGTTCATTTCCCTTTTCCCACTCCCCTCCCTGCACACACCATGAATATTGTAAAGCATTGACTGCATCCCTCAGCCCGCAGGGGCCTGTACCCATGCGTACATGACAGCCATTTTAGGCACCCTGGCCTCTTGCCCACTCATTAGAATCACTGGCTTCCCTCCTGCGCGCATTTGAGCACCCCCCCTCTCCCACTCTCACATACATAGACCATGAAACCCAGCACTCTGCGCGACCCTGCTATGAAAGGCAACCCTCCTGTTTGACCCAGGCACCCCCCCCCCATTTCCCTCTTGAAGAGGCATCCTTCGCCCCAGCTGACATAGCCCCCCCCAGTTGTATCTGCCTGCCCCTGTTCTCTCATGTACAGGTCATAAGATCTCTCTCTCTCTCTCTCTCTCTCTCTCTCTCTGAGGTGGGTACGTGGAAAGACTCACACCAGAAAGGCCTACAGGACTAAGCAGGCAAATGCAACTCTCAGCGAACCCTACTGCCCAGGCAATAATGCTTTGTGAACGTACAGAAGGACATCCACATAGCCATCTGGCAAATGTCTAGAACAGGGACTCCGCATGCC
This sequence comes from Lissotriton vulgaris, assembly GCF_964263255.1. Classification (NCBI taxonomy): domain Eukaryota; kingdom Metazoa; phylum Chordata; class Amphibia; order Caudata; family Salamandridae; genus Lissotriton; species Lissotriton vulgaris. The sequence goes on along the minus strand of NC_141699.1, from coordinate 33,718,223 downwards.
AATGCAGTGGTAGAAGCTTTGGCCCTGGTAGTATGAGCACACAGTCCTTTCAGAGCTCGATTCTTTGTCAGTGCGTAGAAGATCTTAATGCAGAGCACGATCAAGTGGGAGATGGCTCTCTTCTGGACTGCCTTGGCTCTTTTTTTGCTCTAGGAAACCAACAAAGAGCTGATTGTCCACCCGGCAGACCTTAACAGGATCTGTGTAAAAACTCTACGCTCTATCGGGGTACATGCAATGAAGTCTCTCCTCTTCATCTTCCTCCGCAGAGTGATGCTTTGACCAACGCGGAACGGTGCCACAACTTTTGACAGGAAGGATGTTCATGTCCACAGAACCACTTTGTTTGGGAAGAAGGGAGTGTATAGCGGATTGACACAAAAGACTCTGAAGTTTACTCACACGCTGTGCGTAGGTGATGGCAACGAGGAGCATAGTCTTGATACTAACGAGACGTAAAGTAACTCGAAAGGAGTGTGTTAGACCTGTCAGCCCTAGGGTGGTCTTTCCCTGTGATTTTTTTGCCCTTGCCTTAGGTCTTCGGGCACCTTTTCATAGCTAATCTTTGTTAGGGTGCAGGTGCTCTCTACTTCCAACATGGCTGCCACTGGCCCCTGCTACAGCAGCATGTTTTTTTTAGTGTAGCACCCTAGTTGCCAGGAGCAGGCTGGGTCCCCATACAATGTTGCGACACCAGCCACCCAGCCCCTGTCCATAGTTAGAGTGGGGAAGCTCCTGGAACCTTCCAGAAGGAAGGCGGACCTGACTTCTCCCGCCTCAGAGAGTGGTCACCTGACCTGGGCATATAGAAGCAAGGGAGGGAACTTTTTCTAGTCAGTTGGGGCATCACTGACCTGGGGAACCCACGCAGGAGTTTTAGGCGGGAGGGCCTAGTGAGGAACCTATGCTACTGGGAGTGACAGGATTTAGGTGCTGCCTCTTAAGCTGGGTGAGGTGTCCAAAGCTAGCCCCCTGATCTGGCCCAGTGGTAGGGAACCCCAGGGCCCATCTGCAGTGACTGAGGAGAAATTCTTCAAGCCTTCAACTCATCACCCCCCCCCCCTCTTCCACTTCAAGAAACAAGCAACCAAGGGCGCAGAACCATCCAAGCGCCAAGAAACCTGCTTCCTGGGACCAGGTACTGGACTGAGCTGCCCTGCGCATCCCCTGCCTTCAACTGGGCCTACCTGTCTCCCCCTGACTGACCTGTGTGACAAGCGCTTAATTTGTCCCCATACTGCCTGCAGTACTGGCTGACTAACTTGCAGAGCGCTGTAATCTGTCCTCCTGCCCAGCGCTGTGTCAGAAGCCGCCTGCCCTGAGCTATCAGTGCCCTCGTGACTCCAGCGCTGAAGCCCCCCTCAGGAGGCCGCCTGCCTGCGAGGTGCTGTATTTGCCTTCAAGCGCTCACCTGACTCCGGTGCCTGAGGAGGCCCCCACGTCATCTCGGCATCAGCGCCGCCCACGCGACGCCTCTAAGGCGCTGTCGGCCTGCCCTGGGGCTGTCCGCCTTCGCGCCGTGACCAGCTCCATGATTGACTCCCTCTCGGCGGCCCTCAATGCCAGGAGAGGGCTGCCGCATCGAATCCGCCAGGCCGCACTAGGCCTGACGCCTGCCTGGGCCAGTGTCCCGTGACGGGGGAGCGTCGCCGCGTCATCGGCCGCGCCCCCCACCCAAGCCGCGCAGCTATTGGCTGCCGGGAGCGAGCCCCTGCCCGTGAGGCCCGGCACCCGGGGAAGTTCCGATTTACCGCGAAGGGGGGTGGAGGACCCCGAGAGCCGCCACCGCCTACGGCGCACCGCACCAGCTCCCCCCTTGGGTGTCCAAGAACCACCACTGCCCCCTTTGCCGCCGAGGCCTGAGAGAGAGCCCCCACCTCGTCCCCAGCGCCGGTGCCCTGAAGCTGCGCCTGCACCGCGCTGGGTCGAGTGGGGCCGTTAGAGGCTCAGAGCACCCGCTCCTCCCTTGAGATCAACGCAAGGGCCCCGGAGGGTCGAAGAAGTGAGTAACCCCCTGGGGAGGAGGGCGGTAGGCCGGGAGAGGCCCGAGGTCGCCCCCCCCGGGGTTAACTAAGACTGGGCCCTGTTGGCCCCCTTCTGAATGTGCCTCGGATATTTGGAGACTGGAGGGTCAGACACGTTCCTCAATGTATTAAAGTGTACCATATTTACCAGCCTGATATGTGCAAAGTGTGCCATATTTACCAGCCTGATATGTGCAAAGTGTGCCATATTTACAAGCCTGAATTATAGATCGTGTACAGATTACCAGCTTGTTAATGCGAGGGAGAGTCACTTCACTGTACTGAATTTTCTTGCAGAGGTGGGCTTCCCTAGTATTCTGATGATCTGATCTAGGTCGCAAGCCGACCTGTATTCACAAGAAGAAAGGCTTGTCACTGATGACTAAAGGCTGTGTTCTTTGGAGTTCCTTGTTAGACTGATAAGTACTTGCCGATATGTTTTATTACCTTCTAGGAAAAGCGTCCATGAGAGGTTTGATGTGTTACTTAAACGCATTACTATAGTCGCTTCTTGTAGGATCCTCCGGGTTTATACAATTACCCCTTTGCCTGTCAAAGAGTCAGATGTGACAGGCGGGGTTAGTTAGTGTTTCATTGATAGATGAGCTGGTTATTATTTTAATGAAATGTTCACCCATTCATAGGAAATGCAACCTGAACGTGATTCATGAAATGTCTTAATGAAATGCTTACCTGAAATGCTGATGAATTAATAATGTATCGCTCTATTTGAAAGCCTATATAAAAGATCTTGATTTCTTTCAAATACAACTACTGGTGTGGTCTCCATATTGCGCCACTGGGTGTTTCATTGGATGAGTGTGTTAAGTAGCTGCTTTACACGCAAGCCCCTGGCTGCCTTCCTGCTCGAGCCATGCTACCCCCTTGAGAGCTGGTGGTCCCAGTTCTTACAGAGTGCATATCAGATACGTCAGGACAAGAGTTAGGGCCCATTTGGCATGACAAAAAGGATAAGGCGGAAACGTGTTCCAGCCCTTTCAAAAATCAAATCACAACCAGTGACTTAAACAAAAGGGCTGATCTGGCAAACACACAGATCTGAAAGGGCGGAATGATAATCGTTAACTGTGCACAAAGCAAATCCTTGCCAGGCAAGACTCAGAACAAATAAAGTCGGATTGCTCAGCCTGGAGGGGGTCAATCCAAGGTATACCACAGCAAGCCACAAATCTGTCGAAAACAAGAAATGCGTTACTTACCTGTAACTGCAGCAATCCAGTATTGGTATCTTTCATAGATTCACATCCCTGAATCATTCCCCGTCGTCTGGATGGGAGTCCCCGGTACATAACAAAAGTAATGTCTCACTAGACATATAAAGAAATAGGCCAAAGGTCTCACATTAGTAACATATCCAGGTCCTTTTGTAATGAGGACCAAACTCGAGAACAACCAATCAGCTATCCCCACCCTCTGGAACCTTCCTGGAAGGAGCTCTAGTCCCTCAGATTTTCTATTGCACGTCGTGCTCACGGAGTCTCCACTGAGCTCTCCCCAGTTTTTCCTTGTTTCTGGATTTCCAGTGATTTTTTCTTCAGAATTCCTCCTTCTGTGTGAAGTTCTCAATAGCTTTATGGCAGATACTCCTAAGAAAGGCCTGTTTAGGCCCTGTGCTTCCTGCAATAAGAAGAGGCTTCGGGTTGACGACCAACACAAAGACTGCCTCTACCGTCTTTACTCGGACCATTCCTCAAAGGACTGTAAGGTATGTCATACCTTTTCTTCAAAGACCCTTAAAGACTGGGATGGACGCCTTTTAATTTGGCTGCAGAGGCTTAAAGAACAAGCCTTGCCCTCTGAGGAGAGTGAGGGCACTTCCAAGTCTTAAGATCCTCACAGAAAAGGCCCAGAGTTGCTTCTTCAGGACCATCGTTGCAGCTCCCTCAAAAGAAGACGCAGAAAAAGTCTTCAGAGGCACACCTTAAGGGTTTACCAACAAAGGTTTCCCCACAGGAGGTTTTACACACCTTTAAAAAGCCTACTTCGACCTAGTCGACGACCGCCTCGTCGACGGTGGCTTCGACGGCGAGAAAATCCCCGTCTACAGCCGTGGGAGTAACCTCATCGACGACGACTGTCTCTACATCTTTGTCGTACTCCGCATCATCCACGTCGATGACGACGACTTCATCGTCGACAGCTGTTAAACCTTTATTGTCTTTATTGTTTATTGATTAAAGAAATCATCGTCGACGTCCAAGCCAGCGCCGACGCTGCGATCACAACACAGAGGGCAAAGACAGGCCGTGTATCTTGATGGGAACGTTTATTTGGCTGTGTGGGATTTCTCAGCGGTGTAGTAGGCAAGTGTTTTGACACATCTTCCAGATGCCTGAAGTGTGGCGCAAGCACAAAAGTAACAAAGCTAAAACAAAGTAAGGAACTGAATGGCAGATAGGGACGCCATCATGGGGACACAGCATCCATCAGTGCAGATGATGAATGGGTTGTAGGATAATGACTTGGTGATCCATCCTTGTATTGGTGTAGGCGAGGTGGCACACCGAGTGGCCTTGTAGGGCATGAGTTAGCATAAATTCACTCCATGTCCACATGTTTATTGGCTGGCGAAGCACTTGGTCATCAGCCTGTACCTTGTACTGGGGATCATCCAGGTTAGGGGGCACATTAGGGCGTAATCACCCCAAAAGGATATGCACAAACTTGCACACTGCGAGTTAAGGTTTTTGTATTGCACATAACTGAGGGTGTCTCACTGGGCACACTCCCTGACTGTGCATTGGCCGGTTTGTTTAATCTTTTCATAGGGAAGAGATATGTGGGGTACCTAATTCTTCACAGCATGGCACATTAAGGTGGGCGCAAACCGGGTTGTTACCGATAAATGTTTTATAACAAATGTGCAGGGTAGCGCGACTCAGGCAGGGTAGCGCGGCTCAGGCAGGGTAGCGCGGCTCAGGCAGGGTAGCGCGGCTCAGGCAGGGTAGCGCGGCTCAGGCAGGGTAGCGAGGCTCAGGCAGGGTAGCGAGGCTCAGGCAGGGTAGCGAGGCTCAGGCAGGGTAGCGAGGCTCAGGCAGGGTAGCGAGGCTCAGGCAGGGTAGCGAGGCTCAGGCAGGGTAGCGAGGCTCAGGCAGGGTAGCGAGGCTCAGGCAGGGTAGCGAGGCTCAGGCAGGGTAGCGAGGCTCAGGCAGGGTAGCGAGGCTCAGGCAGGGTAGCGAGGCTCAGGCAGGGTAGCGAGGCTCAGGCAGGGTAGCGCGGCTCAGGCAGGGTAGCGCGACTCAGGCAGGGTAGCGCGACTCAGGCAGGGTAGCGCGACTCAGGCAGGGTAGCGCGACTCAGGCAGGGTAGCGCGACTCAGGCAGAGTAGCGCGACTCAGGCAGGGTAGCGCGACTCAGGCAGGGTAGCGCGACTCAGGCAGGGTAGCGCGACTCAGGCAGGGTAGCGCGGCTCAGGCAGGGTAGCGCGACTCAGGCAGGGTAGCGCGACTCAGGCAGGGTAGCGCGACTCAGGCAGGGTAGCGCGACTCAGGCAGGGTAGCGCGACTCAGGCAGGGTAGCGCGACTCAGGCAGGGTAGCGCGACTCAGGCAGGGTAGCGCGACTCAGGCAGGGTAAGCGCGGCTCAGGCAGGGTAGCGCGGCTCAGGCAGGGTAGCGCGGCTCAGGCAGGGTAGCGCGGCTCAGGCAGGGTAGCGCGGCTCAGGCAGGGTAGCGCGGCTCAGGCAGGGTAGCGCGGCTCAGGCAGGGTAGCGCGGCTCAGGCAGGGTAGCGCGGCTCAGGCAGGGTAGCGCGGCTCAGGCAGGGTAGCGCGGCTCAGGCAGGGTAGCGCGGCTCAGGCAGGGTAGCGCGGCTCAGGCAGGGTAGCGCGGCTCAGGCAGGGTAGCGCGGCTCAGGCAGGGTAACGAGGCTCAGGCAGGGTAGCGAGGCTCAGGCAGGGTAGCGAGGCTCAGGCAGGGTAGCGAGGCTCAGGCAGGGTAGCGAGGCTCAGGCAGGGTAGCGAGGCTCAGGCAGGGTAGCGAGGCTCAGGCAGGGTAGCGAGGCTCAGGCAGGGTAGCGAGGCTCAGGCAGGGTAGCGAGGCTCAGGCAGGGTAGCGAGGCTCAGGCAGGGTAGCGAGGCTCAGGCAGGGTAGCGAGGCTCAGGCAGGGTAGCGAGACTCAGGCAGGGTAGCGAGACTCAGGCAGGGTAGCGAGACTCAGGCAGGGTAGCGAGACTCAGGCAGGGTAGCGAGACTCAGGCAGGGTAGCGAGACTCACTCAGATAAGCAAGACTCACGCTGAGTAGGAAGATTCAGAGCAGCAGGCCACAGTGAGCTGCTACTTCTAGGTGTAGCACCAGAAACAGTGAAGAACAAACTGTACCAACAAGAAGCTTCTTGCTCTGAAATACGAGTTAACCGGCTTCAATCAACAAAGGTAAACGTCTAATCAGAGACCCTTTTCAAGGTTATAGAGAAGCAGTATGAGGACAGGCAGTAATTCCTGAAGGAAAGGGTGAAGGAGAGCTTTCCATTTACCCAATTTTCTTTTTGCTTCGCTGCTTGCCATCTCAACAGATGCTCCATTGAATCGTCCATTAATATCTATTGGATCCCATCCAGTAGTTTGACGCCACAGGAACTCCCAGCACATTCTAACGGTGAACATTTGTATCTTAGAAGGCAGGAGGTCCCATGTGTAGGTTCTTTAAAATGGACTCAGCAAGACCCGAATAATTTCAATACAGTTGTTCCTTTCTCTTTGGTCCATCTGGGGACGTAGGGCTCCACATATACATTTGTTTTTTTGGTTTTTTTCCCTTGGTAGAAATAAAACAATAAAAAATCTTCTAAAATTCAAAAACTCATCGAAAAGTGAACTTCGCTCCAACCCTACAAAGATGTTGGTGCGAAGAGACCTGGTCTCAAAGCAAGAGTTTAGTTACCGGCAGCCATCTGGATCCGATGGTCAGGGAGCGTGGTCCTCGACACAGATCAAGAGGGACAAACTCGTTCTCCAACTGGAATCAGTCACTAATCTTGGTGGGATGGGCTTTCCACCCAGAGTGCCCAAGAGAACCAATATTAGGGGCTTGCATCGCAGAATAGGATCATCACGCTGAGATTTTCAGCTGACAGGAAGGCCGATAAGGGGTCTCCAGTGCAACTGGTAACGTTAGAGTATATAGTTAGATTACTGGACCTTCAAACCACACAATACCTCCAGAAGAGTATGTTGGAGATGTACATCTCAAACTGCGCTGGAATCATGGCGACCAGCCTCAGGTAACGAGCACACCAAAAGACCCAGGAGGAAACGAAACAGGTAAAAACTGAAAACAGGGCGATAAGCCAGATAAGACAGTGGGCAGTACAGGATATCCACCAGGCGCTGCTCTTTGATTGATCAAGCACATCCTCGACTCGCAGGTAAAGCACATCCCTAGAGGTTGGTAACGGGCAGCAAAACGCAGACTCTAAATGCAAGACCCCTACTCCTCTTACAAACAGTTCCAGACTGTCAGGGTCAGCAGGGCCCTTTTGTTTCTCCCAAGACAGTTCTGCTTTAACCAACCCAACGAGGTAAGCTGGCAGGTCTTCTAAGATAGTGAGGCCCTGATCACACGTTTCTCAGGGCTGGTGAACTTTTTCTGAAATCCAGACAAATATAAGGAGCAGAGCCTGGCGTTCAGGGACCACTGACAGAAAGAAAGAACCAATCACGTAGCAGATTCTAAACCCAGGAACCTGCCCAACCATCGCAGGGCTCATCTTCCAGAAAGGATAAAGGAGGGGTGCAGACAGGCACTACCTAGTTAAAGGACATGTTTCCAGAGGAGACAAGGACAACTATGCAGTGTCCAGACAGATTTAGGTGCAGAGCAGAGGGAAGGCCACGGATGGCCTCATAATGTATCTCAGACTGGTTAAGGACCAGAAATCCCAGCTCAGATGAGCCAAACCCCGTCAAATCTGCAGCCAAGGCACTAAAATGAGCCTTTTCTACCAAAGCACTGCCAAAGAGTCTATTCCATTGTTAGTTCTCCAGCAGGGATGAGGCAGATCATGGACAGAATGACACAAAGGGGGTTACTGACCATGATTAGGGAAATTAGACATCGAATGTTATAGCCGCAAACCGAATATGAAGGAGGACCTCTATCGCTTGCTGCCCTGAGCATCCCCAAAGTCCATGAGCATCTACATATGTTACACAATTAGAACCCATCCCCCACCCGCTTTGGATCTCAACTCACCATGTATGCACCTTAAAAAGTGAAGGGACCAATTTATTGGGCAGCTGGAGGGGTTTTAAAGCCGTCAAGACCTCTTGTGTGACATGTGCCCTTCACTATACCCTCTGTGGCGACCAACAGTCAGCATGCACACAGCCTGCTGAGGAGTCTGCAGCCACCCCGCTACTGTGGGAGGGAGCACACCTAGTGCACCCAAAGTCTAGATTCTGGCGCTCTAACAGTGAACTAACACACAACACTCAGGACCTTCGCTGTACCAGCATATGCCAACTCACCCTGGGGGAAAACCAGAGTGGACCGGAAAGAAAATAAGAGAGTTGTATGAAAGAGCTGCCTGCACACCTGCACAGTGCACGGCCACCCTTCCTTCTTTCTGAGGTTTTCTTTTCAATAGGATGGTCACTGAGTAACCAGCATGATAACGGAGGAAATTATCTTCATGCTTGGCCTACCTGACAGATGCCAAGTAGGAGGGGACTCTAGCTACCCTCTAAAGATGCCTCTAGGAGGGGACTCTTGCTGCCGTCTAAAGATGCCAAGTAAGAGGAGACTCTAGCTGCCGTCTAAAGATGCCTCTAAGAGGAGACTCTAGCTGCCGTCTAAAGATGCCTCTAAGAGGGGACTCTAGCTGCCCTCTAAAGATGCCAAGTAGGAGGGGACTCTAGCTGCCGTCTAAAGATGCCTCTAGGAGGGGACTCTAGCTGCCGTCTAAAGATGCCTCTAGGAGGGGACTCTAGCTGCCGTCTAAAGATGCCTCTAAGAGGAGACTCTAGCTGCCGTCTAAAGATGCCAAGTAAGAGGAGACTCTAGCTGCCGTCTAAAGATGCCTCTAGGAGGGGACTCTAGCTGCCGTCTAAAGATGCCTCTAGGAGGGGACTCTAGCTGCCGTCTAAAGATGCCTCTAGGAGGGGACTCTGGCTGCCGTCTAAAGATGCCTCTAAGAGGGGACTCTGGCTGCCGTCTAAAGATGCCTCTAAGAGGGGACTCTAGCTGCCCTCTAAAGATGCCAAGTAAGAGGAGACTCTAGCTGCCGTCTAAAGATGCCTCTAAGAGGGGACTCTAGCTGCCCTCTAAAGATGCCAAGTAGGAGGGGACTCTAGCTGCCCTCTAAAGATGCCTCTAGGAGGGGACTCTAGCTGCTGTCTAAAGATGCCAAGTGAAGGGGACTCTAGCTGCCGTCTAAAGATGCCTCTAGGAGGGGACTCTAGCTGCCGTCTAAAGATGCCAAGAGGGAGGGGACTCTAGCTACCCTCTAAAGATGCCAAGAGGGAGGGGACTCTAGCTACCCTCTAAAGATGCCTCTAGGAGGGGACTCTAGCTGCTGTCTAAAGATGCCTCTAGGAGGGGACTCTAGCTGCCGTCTAAAGATGCCAAGTGGGAGGGGACTCTAGCTGCTGTCTAAAGATGCCTCTAGGAGGGGACTCTAGCTGCCGTCTAAAGATGCCTCTAGGAGGGGATTCTAGCTACCATCTAAAGATGCCAAGTGGGAGGGGACTCTAGCTACCCTCTAAAGATGCCTCTAGGAGGGGACTCTAGCTACCCTCTAAAGATGCCAAGTAGGAGGGGACTCTAGCTGCCATCTAAAGATGCCAAGAGGGAGGGGACTCTAGCTACCCTCTAAAGATGCCAAGAGGGAGGGGACTCTAGCTACCCTCTAAAGATGCCTCTAGGAGGGGACTCTAGCTGCTGTCTAAAGATGCCTCTAGGAGGGGACTCTAGCTGCCGTCTAAAGATGCCAAGTGGGAGGGGACTCTAGCTGCTGTCTAAAGATGCCTCTAGGAGGGGACTCTAGCTGCCGTCTAAAGATGCCTCTAGGAGGGGATTCTAGCTACCATCTAAAGATGCCTCTAGGAGGGGACTCTAGCTACCCTCTAAAGATGCCTCTAGGAGGGGACTCTAGCTGCCATCTAAAGATGCCTCTAGGAGGGGACTCTAGCTACCCTCTAAAGATGCCTCTAGGAGGGGACTCTAGCTGCCATCTAAAGATGCCTCTAGGAGGGGACTCTAGCTGCTGTCTAAAGATGCCTCTAGGAGGGGACTCTAGCTGCTGTCTAAAGATGCCAAGTGAAGGGGACTCTAGCTGCCGTCTAAAGATGCCTCTAGGAGGGGACTCTAGCTGCCATCTAAAGATGCCAAGTGGGAGGGGACTCTAGCTACCATCTAAAGATGCCTCTAGGAGGGGACTCTAGCTGCCGTCTAAAGATGCCTCTAGGAGGGGACTCTTGCTGCCGTCTAAAGATGCCAAGTAAGAGGAGACTCTAGCTACCCTCTAAAGATGCCAAGAGGGAGGGGACTCTAGCTACCCTCTAAAGATGCCAAGAGGGAGGGGACTCTAGCTACCCTCTAAAGATGCCTCTAGGAGGGGACTCTAGCTGCTGTCTAAAGATGCCAAGAGGGAGGGGACTCTAGCTACCCTCTAAAGATGCCAAGAGGGAGGGGACTCTAGCTACCCTCTAAAGATGCCAAGAGGGAGGGGACTCTAGCTACCCTCTAAAGATGCCTCTAGGAGGGGACTCTAGCTGCTGTCTAAAGATGCCTCTAGGAGGGGACTCTAGCTGCCGTCTAAAGATGCCAAGTGGGAGGGGACTCTAGCTGCCCTCTAAAGATGCCTCTAGGAGGGGACTCTAGCTGCTGTCTAAAGATGCCTCTAGGAGGGGACTCTAGCTGCCGTCTAAAGATGCCAAGTGGGAGGGGACTCTAGCTGCCCTCTAAAGATGCCTCTAGGAGGGGACTCTAGCTACCATCTAAAGATGCCTCTAGGAGGGGACTCTAGCTACCATCTAAAGATGCCTCTAGGAGGGGACTCTAGCTGCTGTCTAAAGATGCCTCTAGGAGGGGACTCTAGCTGCTGTCTAAAGATGCCAAGTGAAGGGGACTCTAGCTGCCGTCTAAAGATGCCTCTAGGAGGGGACTCTAGCTGCCATCTAAAGATGCCAAGTGGGAGGGGACTCTAGCTACCATCTAAAGATGCCTCTAGGAGGGGACTCTAGCTGCTGTCTAAAGATGCCTCTAGGAGGGGACTCTAGCTGCCGTCTAAAGATGCCAAGTGGGAGGAGACTCTAGCTGCCGTCTAAAGATGCCTCTAAGAGGGGACTCTAGCTGCCCTCTAAAGATGCCAAGTAGGAGGGGACTCTAGCTGCCGTCTAAAGATGCCTCTAGGAGGGGACTCTAGCTGCCGTCTAAAGATGCCTCTAGGAGGGGACTCTAGCTGCAGTCTAAAGATGCCAAGTGAAGGGGACTCTAGCTGCCGTCTAAAGATGCCTCTAGGAGGGGACTCTAGCTGCTGTCTAAAGATGCCTCTAGGAGGGGACTCTAGCTGCCGTCTAAAGATGCCAAGTGGGAGGAGACTCTAGCTGCCGTCTAAAGATGCCTCTAAGAGGGGACTCTAGCTGCCCTCTAAAGATGCCAAGTAGGAGGGGACTCTAGCTGCCGTCTAAAGATGCCTCTAGGAGGGGACTCTAGCTGCCGTCTAAAGATGCCTCTAGGAGGGGACTCTAGCTGCAGTCTAAAGATGCCAAGTGAAGGGGACTCTAGCTGCCGTCTAAAGATGCCAAGTGGGAGGGGACTCTAGCTACCATCTAAAGATGCCTCTAGGAGGGGACTCTAGCTGGCGTCTAAAGATGCCTCTAGGAGGGGACTCTAGCTGCCGTCTAAAGATGCCTCTAGGAGGGGACTCTAGCTACCTCTAAAGATGCCTCTAGGAGGGGACTCTAGCTGCCGTCTAAAGATGCCAAGTAGGAGGGGACTCTAGCTGCCCTCTAAAGATGGCAAGTAGGAGGGGACTCTAGCTACCCTCTAAAGATGCCTCTAGGAGGGGACTCTAGCTGGCGTCTAAAGATGCCTCTAGGAGGGGACTCTAGCTGCCGTCTAAAGATGCCTCTAGGAGGGGACTCTAGCTGCCGTCTAAAGATGCCTCTAGGAGGGGACTCTAGCTGCCGTCTAAAGATGCCAAGTAGGAGGGGACTCTAGCTGCCGTCTAAAGATGCCTCTAGGAGGGGACTCTAGCTGCCGTCTAAAGATGCCAAGTAGGAGGGGACTCTAGCTGCCCTCTAAAGATGGCAAGTAGGAGGGGACTCTAGCTACCCTCTAAAGATGCCTCTAGGAGGGGACTCTAGCTGGCGTCTAAAGATGCCTCTAGGAGGGGACTCTAGCTGCCGTCTAAAGATGCCTCTAGGAGGGGACTCTAGCTGCCGTCTAAAGATGCCTCTAGGAGGGGACTCTAGCTGCCGTCTAAAGATGCCAAGTAGGAGGGGACTCTAGCTACCCTCTAAAGATGCCTCTAGGAGGGCTAGCTGCAGTCTAAAGATGCCTCTGGGAGGGGACTCTAGCTGCCGTCTAAAGATGGCAAGTAGGAGGGGACTCTAGCTGCCCTCTAAAGATGCCTCTAGGAGGGGACTCTAGCTGCTGTCTAAAGATGCCAAGTGAAGGGGACTCTAGCTGCCGTCTAAAGATGCCTCTAGGAGGGGACTCTAGCTGCCATCTAAAGATGCCTCTAGGAGGGGACTCTAGCTGCCGTCTAAAGATGCCACGTGGGAGGGGACTCTAGCTACCCTCTAAAGATGCCTCTAGGAGGGGACTCTAGCTACCCTCTAAAGATGCCAAGTGGGAGGGGACTCTAGCTACCCTCTAAAGATGCCAAGAGGGAGGGGACTCTAGCTACCCTCTAAAGATGCCTCTAGGAAGGGACTCTAGCTGCTGTCTAAAGATGCCTCTAGGAGGGGTCTCAGGCTGCCGTCTAAAGATGCCAAGTGGGAGGGGTCTCTAGCTGCCCTCTAAAGATGCCAGGTGGGAGGGGACTCTAGCTGCTGTCTAAAGATGCCAAGAGGGAGGGGACTCTAGCTACCCTCTAAAGATGCCAAGAGGGAGGGGACTCTAGCTGCCGTCTAAAGATGCCTCTAGGAGGGGACTCTAGCTGCTGTCTAAAGATGCCTCTAGAAGAGGACTCTAGCTGCCATCTAAAGATGCCTCTAGGAGGGGACTCTAGCTACCGTCTAAAGATGCCAAGAGGGAGGGGACTCTAGCTACCCTCTAAAGATGCCAAGAGGGAGGGGACTCTAGCTACCCTCTAAAGATGCCTCTAGGAAGGGACTCTAGCTGCTGTCTAAAGATGCCTCTAGGAGGGGACTCTAGCTGCCGTCTAAAGATGCCAAGTGGGAGGGGACTCTAGCTACCATCTAAAGATGCCTCTAGGAGGGGACTCTAGCTGGCGTCTAAAGATTCCTCTAGGAGGGGACTCTAGCTGCCGTCTAAAGATGCCTCTAGGAGGGGACTCTAGCTGCCGTCTAAAGATGCCAAGTAGGAGGGGACTCTAGCTGCCCTCTAAAGATGGCAAGTAGGAGGGGACTCTAGCTGCCGTCTAAAGATGCCAAGTAGGAGGGGACTCTAGCTGCCCTCTAAAGATGGCAAGTAGGAGGGGACTCTAGCTGCCCTCTAAAGATGGCAAGTGGGAGGGGACTCTAGCTGCCGTCTAAAGATGCCTCTAGGAGGGGACTCTAGCTGCCGTCTAAAGATGCCACGTGGGAGGGGACTCTAGCTACCCTCTAAAGATGCCTCTAGGAGGGGACTCTAGCTACCCTCTAAAGATGCCAAGTGGGAGGGGACTCTAGCTACCCTCTAAAGATGCCAAGAGGGAGGGGACTCTAGCTACCCTCTAAAGATGCCTCTAGGAAGGGACTCTAGCTGCTGTCTAAAGATGCCTCTAGGAGGGGTCTCAGGCTGCCGTCTAAAGATGCCAAGTGGGAGGGGTCTCTAGCTACCCTCTAAAGATGCCAGGTGGGAGGGGACTCTAGCTGCTGTCTAAAGATGCCAAGAGGGAGGGGACTCTAGCTACCCTCTAAAGATGCCAAGAGGGAGGGGACTCTAGCTACCCTCTAAAGATGCCAAGAGGGAGGGGACTCTAGCTACCCTCTAAAGATGCCTCTAGGAGGGGACTCTAGCTGCCGTCTAAAGATGCCAAGTGGGAGGGGACTCTAGCTGCCGTCTAAAGATGCCAAGTGGGAGGGGACTCTAGCTGCCGTCTAAAGATGCCTCTAGGAGGGGACTCTAGCTGGCGTCTAAAGATGCCTCTAGGAGGGGACTCTAGCTGCCGTCTAAAGATGCCTCTAGGAGGGGACTCTAGCTGCCGTCTAAAGATGCTAAGTAGGAGGGGACTCTAGCTGCCCTCTAAAGATGGCAAGTAGGAGGGGACTCTAGCTGCCGTCTAAAGATGCCAAGTAGGAGGGGACTCTAGCTGCCCTCTAAAGATGGCAAGTAGGAGGGGACTCTAGCTACCCTCTAAAGATGCCTCTAGGAGGGGACTCTAGCTGCCGTCTAAAGATGCCTCTAGGAGGGGACTCTAGCTGCCGTCTAAAGATGCCTCTAGGAGGGGACTCTAGCTGCCGTCTTAAGATGCCTCTAGGAGGGGACTCTAGCTGCCGTCTAAAGATGCCAAGTAGGAGGGGACTCTAGCTGCCGTTTAAAGATGCCAAGTAGGAGGGGACTCTAGCTGCCGTCTAAAGATGCCAAGTAGGAGGGGACTCTAGCTGCCATCTAAAGATGCCTCTAGGAGGGGACTCTAGCTGCCGTCTAAAGATGTCTCTAAGAGGGGACTCTAGCTGCCGTCTAAAGATGCCTCTAGGACGGGACTCTAGCTGCCGTCTAAAGATGCCAAGTGGGAGGGGACTCTAGCTACCCTCTAAAGATGCCTCTAGGAGGGGACTCTAGCTACCCTCTAAAGATGCCAAGTGGGAGGGGACTCTAGCTGCCGTCTAAAGATGCCTCTAGGAGGGGACTCTAGCTGCCGTTTAAAGATGCCAAGTAGGAGGGGACTCTAGCTGCCGTCTAAAGATGCCAAGTAGGAGGGGACTCTAGCTGCCCTCTAAAGATGCCAAGTAGGAGGGGACTCTAGCTGCCGTCTAAAGATGCCTCTAGGAGGGGACTCTAGCTGCCGTCTAAAGATGCCAAGTAGGAGGGGACTCTAGCTGCCATCTAAAGATGCCTCTAGGAGGGGACTCTAGCTGCCATCTAAAGATGCCTCTAGGAGGGGACTCTAGCTGCCGTCTAAAGATGCCAAGTAGGAGGGGACTCTAGCTGCCGTCTAAAGATGCCAAGTAGGAGGGGACTCTAGCTGCCATCTAAAGATGCCTCTAGGAGGGGACTCTAGCTGCCGTCTAAAGATGCCAAGTAGGAGGGGACTCTAGCTGCCATCTAAAGATGCCTCTAGGAGGGGACTCTAGCTGCCGTCTAAAGATGCCAAGTAGGAGGGGACTCTAGCTGCCATCTAAAGATGCCTCTAGGAGGGGACTCTAGCTGCCGTCTAAAGATGTCTCTAAGAGGGGACTCTAGCTGCCGTCTAAAGATGCCTCTAGGACGGGACTCTAGCTGCCGTCTAAAGATGCCAAGTGGGAGGGGACTCTAGCTACCCTCTAAAGATGCCTCTAGGAGGGGACTCTAGCTACCCTCTAAAGATGCCAAGTGGGAGGGGACTCTAGCTGCCGTCTAAAGATGCCTCTAGGAGGGGACTCTAGCTGGCGTCTAAAGATGCCTCTAGGAGGGGACTCTAGCTGCTGTCTAAAGATGCCTCTAGGAGGAGACTCTAGCTGCCGTCTAAAGATGCCTCTAGGAGGGGACTCTAGCTGCCCTCTAAAGATGCTTTTAGGAGGGGACTCTAGCTGCCGTCTAAAGATGCTTTTAGGAGGGGACTCTAGCTGCCGTCTAAAGATGCCTCTAGGACGGGACTCTAGCTGCCGTCTAAAGATGTCTCTAAGAGGGGACTCTAGCTGCCGTCTAAAGATGCCTCTAGGACGGGACTCTAGCTGCCGTCTAAAG
Source organism: Lissotriton vulgaris (assembly GCF_964263255.1). NCBI lineage: Eukaryota > Metazoa > Chordata > Amphibia > Caudata > Salamandridae > Lissotriton > Lissotriton vulgaris. The sequence continues at coordinate 33,702,181 of NC_141699.1, read as the reverse complement.
ATGCCAAGTGGGAGGGGACTCTAGCTACCCTCTAAAGATGCCTCTAGGAGGGGACTCTAGCTGCCGTCTAAAGATGCCTCTAGGAGGGGACTCTAGCTGCCGTCTAAAGATGCCAAGTGGGAGGGGACTCTAGCTGCCGTCTAAAGATGCCTCTAGGAGGGGACTCTAGCTGCAGTCTAAAGATGCCTCTAGGAGGGGACTCTAGCTGCCGTCTAAAGATGCCAAGTGGGAGGGGACTCTAGCTGCCGTCTAAAGATGCCTCTAGGAGGGGACTCTAGCTGCCGTCTAAAGATGCCAAGTGGGAGGGGACTCTAGCTACCCTCTAAAGATGCCTCTAGGAGGGGACTCTAGCTACCCTCTAAAGATGCCTCTAGGAGGGGACTCTAGCTGCCGTCTAAAGATGCCTCTAGGAGGGGACTCTAGCTGCCGTCTAAAGATGCCTCTAGGAGGGGACTCTAGCTACCTCTAAAGATGCCTCTAGGAGGGGACTCTAGCTACCCTCTAAAGATGCCTCTAGGAGGGGACTCTAGCTGCCGTCTAAAGATGCCTCTAGGAGGGGACTCTAGCTGGCGTCTAAAGATGCCTCTAGGAGGGGTCTCAGGCTGCCGTCTAAAGATGCCAAATAGGAGGGGACACTAGCTACCCTCTAAAGATGCCTCTAGGAGGGGACTCTAGCTACCCTCTAAAGATGCCTCTAGGAGGGGACTCTAGCTACCCTCTAAAGATGCCAAGTGGGAGGGGACTCTAGCTACCCTCTAAAGATGCCTCTAGGAGGGGACTCTAGCTACCCTCTAAAGATGCCTCTAGGAGGGGACTCTAGCTACCCTCTAAAGATGCCAAGTGGGAGGGGACTCTAGCTGCCGTCTAAAGATGCCAAGTGGGAGGGGACTCTAGCTACCCTCTAAAGATGCCTCTAGGAGGGGACTCTAGCTACCCTCTAAAGATGCCAAGTGGGAGGGGACTCTAGCTGCCGTCTAAAGATGCCAAGTAGGAGGGGACTCTAGCTGCCGTCTAAAGATGCCAAGTAGGAGGGGACTCTAGCTGCCGTCTAAAGATGCCAAGTGGGAGGGGACTCTAGCTGCCGTCTAAAGATGCCAAGTAGGAGGGGACTCTAGCTGCCGTCTAAAGATGCCAAGTAGGAGGGGACTCTAGCTGCCGTCTAAAGATGCCAAGTGGGAGGGGACTCTAGCTACCCTCTAAAGATGCCTCTAGGAGGGGACTCTAGCTACCCTCTAAAGATGCCAAGTGGGAGGGGACTCTAGCTGCCGTCTAAAGATGCCAAGTAGGAGGGGACTCTAGCTGCCGTCTAAAGATGCCAAGTAGGAGGGGACTCTAGCTGCAGTCTAAAGATGCCTCTGGGAGGGGACTCTAGCTGCCGTCTAAAGATGCCAAGTAGGAGGGGACTCTAGCTGCAGTCTAAAGATGCCTCTGGGAGGGGACTCTAGCTGCCGTCTAAAGATGCCAAGTAGGAGGGGACTCTAGCTGCCGTCTAAAGACGTCAAGTAGGAGGGGACTCTAGCTACCCTCTAAAGATGCCTCTAGGAGGGGACTCTAGCTGCAGTCTAAAGATGCCTCTAGGAGGGGTCTCAGGCTGCCGTCTAAAGATGCCAAGTGGGAGGGGACTCTAGCTGCCCTCTAAAGATGCCAAGTGGGAGGGGACTCTAGCTACCCTCTAAAGATGCCTCTAGGAGGGCTAGCTGCAGTCTAAAGATGCCAAGTAGGAGGGGATTCTAGCTGCCGTCTAAAGATGCCAAGTGGGAGGGGACTCTAGCTGCCGTCTAAAGATGCCTCTAGGAGGGGACTCTAGCTGCCGTCTAAAGATACCTCTAGGAGGGGACTCTAGCTGGCGTCTAAAGATGCCTCTAGGAGGGGAGTAGCTGCCTTCTAAAGATGCCTCTAGGAGGGGACTCTAGCTGCTGTCTAAAGATGCCTCTAGGAGGGGACTCTAGCTGCCGTCTAACGATGCCAAGTAGGAAGGGACTCTAGCTACCCTCTAAAGATGCCTCTAGGAAGAGACTCTAGCTGCCGTCTAAAGATGCCAAGTGGGAGGGGACTCTAGCTATCCTCTAAAGATGCCTCTAGGAGGGGTCTCTAGCTGCCGTCTAAAGATGCCTCTAGGAGGGGACTCTAGCTACCTCTAAAGATGCCTCTAGGAGGGGACTCTAGCTGCCGTCTAAAGATGCCTCTAGGAGGGGACTCTAGCTACCTCTAAAGATGCCTCTAGGAGGGGACTCTAGCTACCATCTAAAGATGCCTCTAGGAGGGGACTCTAGCTACCTCTAAAGATGCCTCTAGGAGGGGACTCAAGCTGCCATCTAAAGATGTCAAGTGGGAGGGGACTCTAGCTACCCTCTAAAGATGCCTCTAGGAGGGACTCTAGCTGCAGTCTAAAGATGCCTGTAGGAGGGGACTCTAGCTGCCGTCTAAAGATGCCTCTAGGAGGGGACTCTAGCTGCCCTCTAAAGATGCCAAGTAGGAGTGGTCTCTAGCTGCCCTCTAAAGATGCCAAGTAGGAGGGGACTCTAGCTGCCGTCTAAAGATGCCAAGTAGGAGGGGACTCTAGCTGCCGTCTAAAGATGCCTCTAGGAGGGGACTCTAGCTACCGTCTAAAGATGCCAAGTAGGAGGGGACTCTAGCTGCCATCTAAAGATGCCTCTAGGAGGGGACTCTAGCTGTCGTCTAAAGATGCCTCTAAGAGCGGACTCTAGCTGCCGTCTAAAGATGCCTCTAGGACGGGACTCTAGCTGCTGTCTAAAGATGCCTCTAGGAGGGGACTCTAGCTGCCGTCTAAAGATGCCTCTAGGACGGGACTCTAGCTGCTGTTAAAGATGCCTCTAGGAGGGGACTCTAGCTGCCGTCTAAAGATGCCTCTAGGAGGGGACTCTAGCTGCCGTCTAAAGATGCCTCTAGGACGGGACTCTAGCTGCTGTTAAAGATGCCTCTAGGAGGGGACTCTAGCTGCCGTCTAAAGATGCCTCTAGGAGGGGACTCTAGCTGCCGTCTAAAGATGCCTCTAGAAGGAGACTCTAGCTGCCGTCTAAAGATGCTTTTAGGAGGGGACTCTAGCTGCCGTCTAAAGATGCCTTTAGGAGGGGACTCTAGCTGCTGTCTAAAGATGCCTCTAGGAGGGGACTCTAGCTGCTGTTAAAGATGCCTCTAGGAGGGGACTCTAGCTGCTGTCTAAAGATGCCAGGTGGGAGGGGACTCTAGCTACCCTCTAAAGATGCCTCTAGGAGGGGACTCTAGCTACCCTCTAAAGATGCCAAGTAGGAGGGGACTCTAGCTACCCTCTAAAGATGCCAAGTGGGAGGGGACTCTAGCTACCCTCTAAAGATGCCAAGTGGGAGGGGACTCTAGCTACCATCTAAAGATGCCTCTAGGAGGGGACTCTAGCTACCATCTAAAGATGCCTCTAGGAGGGGACTCTAGCTGCTGTCTAAAGATGCCTCTAGGAGGGGACTCTAGCTGCTGTCTAAAGATGCCAAGTGAAGGGGACTCTAGCTGCCGTCTAAAGATGCCTCTAGGAGGGGACTCTAGCTGCCATCTAAAGATGCCAAGTGGGAGGGGACTCTAGCTACCATCTAAAGATGCCTCTAGGAGGGGACTCTAGCTGCTGTCTAAAGATGCCTCTAGGAGGGGACTCTAGCTGCCGTCTAAAGATGCCAAGTGGGAGGAGACTCTAGCTGCCGTCTAAAGATGCCTCTAAGAGGGGACTCTAGCTGCCCTCTAAAGATGCCAAGTAGGAGGGGACTCTAGCTGCCGTCTAAAGATGCCTCTAGGAGGGGACTCTAGCTGCCGTCTAAAGATGCCTCTAGGAGGGGACTCTAGCTGCAGTCTAAAGATGCCAAGTGGGAGGGGACTCTAGCTACCATCTAAAGATGCCTCTAGGAGGGGACTCTAGCTGGCGTCTAAAGATGCCTCTAGGAGGGGACTCTAGCTGCCGTCTAAAGATGCCTCTAGGAGGGGACTCTAGCTACCTCTAAAGATGCCTCTAGGAGGGGACTCTAGCTGCCGTCTAAAGATGCCAAGTAGGAGGGGACTCTAGCTGCCCTCTAAAGATGGCAAGTAGGAGGGGACTCTAGCTACCCTCTAAAGATGCCTCTAGGAGGGGACTCTAGCTGGCGTCTAAAGATGCCTCTAGGAGGGGACTCTAGCTGCCGTCTAAAGATGCCTCTAGGAGGGGACTCTAGCTGCCGTCTAAAGATGCCTCTAGGAGGGGACTCTAGCTGCCGTCTAAAGATGCCAAGTAGGAGGGGACTCTAGCTGCCGTCTAAAGATGCCAAGTAGGAGGGGACTCTAGCTGCCGTCTAAAGATGCCAAGTAGGAGGGGACTCTAGCTGCCCTCTAAAGATGGCAAGTAGGAGGGGACTCTAGCTACCCTCTAAAGATGCCTCTAGGAGGGGACTCTAGCTGGCGTCTAAAGATGCCTCTAGGAGGGGACTCTAGCTGCCGTCTAAAGATGCCTCTAGGAGGGGACTCTAGCTGCCGTCTAAAGATGCCTCTAGGAGGGGACTCTAGCTGCCGTCTAAAGATGCCAAGTAGGAGGGGACTCTAGCTACCCTCTAAAGATGCCTCTAGGAGGGCTAGCTGCAGTCTAAAGATGCCTCTGGGAGGGGACTCTAGCTGCCGTCTAAAGATGGCAAGTAGGAGGGGACTCTAGCTGCCCTCTAAAGATGCCTCTAGGAGGGGACTCTAGCTGCTGTCTAAAGATGCCAAGTGAAGGGGACTCTAGCTGCCGTCTAAAGATGCCTCTAGGAGGGGACTCTAGCTGCCATCTAAAGATGCCTCTAGGAGGGGACTCTAGCTGCCGTCTAAAGATGCCACGTGGGAGGGGACTCTAGCTACCCTCTAAAGATGCCTCTAGGAGGGGACTCTAGCTACCCTCTAAAGATGCCAAGTGGGAGGGGACTCTAGCTACCCTCTAAAGATGCCAAGAGGGAGGGGACTCTAGCTACCCTCTAAAGATGCCTCTAGGAAGGGACTCTAGCTGCTGTCTAAAGATGCCTCTAGGAGGGGTCTCAGGCTGCCGTCTAAAGATGCCAAGTGGGAGGGGTCTCTAGCTGCCCTCTAAAGATGCCAGGTGGGAGGGGACTCTAGCTGCTGTCTAAAGATGCCAAGAGGGAGGGGACTCTAGCTACCCTCTAAAGATGCCAAGAGGGAGGGGACTCTAGCTGCCGTCTAAAGATGCCTCTAGGAGGGGACTCTAGCTGCTGTCTAAAGATGCCTCTAGAAGAGGACTCTAGCTGCCATCTAAAGATGCCTCTAGGAGGGGACTCTAGCTACCGTCTAAAGATGCCAAGAGGGAGGGGACGGAGTAGTTTCTGTCCTGTAACTCCAGTTCTGTAGTAGGGGTATCTCTGTTATAGTCATAATCTAGTGAATAGTCCCGCCCATGTGCGCGGACCCCGGAGCAATCAAAAATAATCTCTTAAGCTGTCAAAACATGCAGAACTGCATAGACACTTAAGAGAGAATTTAAAGACAGATAATGCAGCCTATATCCACAGGCTACACTGTCCAATACTTCAACTGGAAATTCCACCAAAAACCACAACAGCACAGCCTGTCCAGGGTTTTCCACAGAGAAAAACCTTGCTTTGAACAGCAAAACCCTCTGGAATGATAGAGAGGAAGGAGTGGACAGACAAGCCCCATAGGCTGCCATTATGTGGCTCAAAACAGGATACTGTGCCTTTAAGAGAACTTCCCAGAAGCCTCACAGTATCCCAGAATGCAGTGCAGGTCCCTTTCACCTTCAGTTCTTTTTGAAGGCGTAACACGCCAGACCTGTAGCATTCCTTACATGAATATCTCTCTCCACCGGGGAGGAGGGCGGGCGCTTATGACTATAACAGAGATACCCCTACTACAGAACTGGAGTTACAGGACAGAAACTACTCCTTCTGTAGTAGGGGATCTCTGTGTATAGTCATAATCTAGTGAATAGAATGGCAAGCCCATCCCCACACCAAAGCGGCGGTGGAGAAACGAGAAATAACACCACTATCGTGCGAACAAATTTCGCAGCGAAGCCTGCCCAACCTGAGCATCTGCCCTGGTATCAGTGTCCAGACAGTAATGCTAAGCCAAGGTATGGACTGTCTTCCAAGTGGCGGCCATGCAGATTTCTGCAATCGGAACATTAAGCAGCAAAGCAGTCGCGGCAGCTTTGCCCCTGGTGGAATGAGCCTTAGGGTTACCTCCTAAGGTCGTATTAGTCTGTTGGTAACACAATAGTGTACAGGACACAATCCACCTAGAGATGGACTGTTTTGAGGTAGCAAAACCGGTCCAGACTGATTCATAATTGTCAAACAATTGATTTGAACCACGAATATCTCTGGTTTTAGCCAGATAAAATTCCAACACCCTCCTAACATCCAGGGAATGTAGGGACCTTCCCGCTGGAGATGCCGGATTCTGAACAAACGTAGGCAAAGTTATTGTCTGATTGACATGAAAACCAGAAAGAACCTTAGGAAGACATTTAGGGTGAGTATGCGTAACAACCTCAGCAGCATGAAATACAGTATAAGGTCCTTGGCAACACAACGCCTGAATACCACTCCTCCTGCGGGCCGATGTGATGGCCACGAGGAACGCCGCCTTCCAGGACAGATGCTGCAACGAAGCCCTATGAATAGGTTCAAAGGGCTCCTACATCAATCTGGACAGCACCACATTCAATTCCCATGAAGGCGAAGGAAGCCAGACCGGAGGGAATGCTTTCTTCCAGCCTTCCAACAAATCTTTGATCACAGGGATCTGGAAGAAGGAAGTCTGAAGGGCATTTCCTGTAGGCAGTCAGCGCAGCAATATGAACCGTAATGGAGTAGACATTAAGGCCCGACTGCGCCAGGCGTAGAAGATACAGAAGGAAGACATCTTCCTTACACGTCGACAGGGCATGGTCCTTGGACTTGCACCAGATGCAAAAACTTCTTTCACTATTAAGCAGAAGAAGTCCTAGTGGAAGGATGCTTAGCCTCCTTCAGTATGTCCATACAAACTTCTGGTAGATTCAAATGGCCATATCGCACTATCTCAGGAGCCATGCAGCCAAACTCAAAGACGAGAGGTTGGGGTGCAACGCCTGCCCCCTGAACATTGCGAGAAGGTCCGGCCTGCAAGGCCTCCGTATGAGAGGACGGAGAGACCGGTGAAGCAGGTCCGTGAACCACCACTGTCTGGGCCATTCCGGGGCAATCAGGATCATCCGCGCCCTGGACTGAGACAGCTTGATGAACACCGCCGGAATCAAGGGAAAGGGTGGAAAAGCGTACAGAAAGCTGTTCGACCAGTTAATCCAGAACGCATTCCCCAGCTTCCCCACAGGCAGTACCTGGAGGCGAAGTCTCGGCATTCGCCGAAGACTTCTCCTAGTACTTCGTCGTTTATGACCCACTCATGGCTTTCCTGAATCAGTCTGCTCAGCACGTCTGCCCGAGCATTCTGCACACCTGGCAGATGGGTAGCCGTTAGAGTCAGTCGCCAGATCGCCCGCGCCTCCTGCGACAGAGTGCGCGATCTCGAACCCCCCTGCTTGTTGAGGTAATACATTGTGGTCAAATTGTCCGTCTGTACAAGCAGAGAGTTGGTCTGGAAGGACGGAAGAAACGCCTTCAATGCCAAGGGAACAGCTCTGAGTTCCCAGAAAATGATGTGATACGTGGACTCCATCGGGGACCACGTTCCTTGTATCTGCAAGTCTCCGGAAAGCGCCCCCCAGCCGTGGGGAGACGCATCCGTCACAACAGTCTGTGTGGAAATGTCCTTGTGAAAGGGAACCCCTCTTAGGAGATTCTCCGCTGAACACTACCACTTCAGAGACTGAAGAGCACGCAGAGACAGTCATATCTTATCGCCCAAGGATCCTTTCCTCTAATCCCACTGATCCTCCAAGCACTCCTGCAAAGGTCTCATGAGCAGCCGTGCGTGTGGCGTGAGGAACATACAAGAGGCCACCGACCCCAGTAGAGAAGACACCGTCTCCACTACCATAGATGGGGCGGTCACAAGAGCCTGAGCCTTCCCAAGGGGAGATAATCGACTCTCCACCGAAGGAGACACGCTCGCTGACAGCGTATTGACGCAGGCTCCAAGTACTGTATGCACTGGACCGGAATGGGGACAGACTCTGACATGTTGATGTGCAACCCCAGCTCGTTCCAGAGAACGCACGTCCTCCTGAAGTGCGCCTGAGCTTCCGAGAAGGAGGAGGCCTTGATCATCCAATCGTCCAGGCACGGTTAGAGAAGCCACCTCGTTCTTCCACAGGCGTGCAGCTACCACTGCCATGCACTTCGAGAATAGTCTGGGCGCAGACTTCAGCCCGACTGGCAGTTCTGTGTACTGATAATGATGGGCGCAGACCTGGAATCGCAGGAACTTCCTGTGTGCAATGAGCACATGGGAGTATGCATCCCGTAGAACTATGGCACCAAGCCAATCTCCCTGTTGCAGCAGAGCATAAACCTGATGCAACGACAGCATGCGAAACTCCTCTACTGCGAATCCACTTGTTTGCTTGTCGCAAATCCAGAATGGGCCGGAACTCGTTCCTGTCCATCTCACGAACCAGAAGAACCGGGAGTACAGACCTCTCCTCTTTTGAGACAGAGGTACGTCCTCTATCGCCCTTGTCCTAGACAGGATAACGGCCTCTGCGTAGAGCTCGCACCGCTGAAACCGCGAGCCGACCGGAGGAAGTGCTGGAGGAGAGCCGATGAACCGAAGACTGACTTAGACCCAGCCGGCCTTTGTTCGCCGAGGAGCCACAAGCTCTCCCGCGTATGCGCACAATATACTTGTAAAGCATCAAATGGCGGCCCGGGACCACCGGCAAATCCTGGGAGGAAAAACGCCGCTAGAAAGGGCAGAAGGCCTCAGGCCGTTTTCCATGCCCCAAACCTACAGCCGTCCAAAAGTCTCCGATTCAGACTTCATGCGGGCCACTCACTACTCTCATGGCAACCCAAGGGTTGCCCAAAGAACGGGAGAGTAGAAGCACACTGCTGAGCCGCAGGCTGCAGAGACGTCAGGCAAATAAAAGTATGGCAATGTAGGACAAACCCACAATACCTGGGGGTCGGCAGGAGAGAAAAACTTCGCTCCGACACCGATGCCTAGATCCGAAACTATCAGGCCCATTAGACCACCTCTTGTAAGGCTTCCCTCCTGTCTCTCGGCAGAGGAACCACAAATCGGTGAAGAAAACCCCCCCCACAGAGGGATCTCACAACAACGGTCCAACAACCGCGGGCCACAGCGCAAGGCCTACATGCCGCCACCCCTGCGACCAAGTCAGGAGCACGGTCGGAGCCAGAACCTCCTGCCAGGCGGTAGTGGACGAAAGGTAAGTCCCGCCAACCAGTAAAGAGTCGGAGAGGGACTCCCCGTACTCATGGCAGACGCATCCCTGGCATCAAGGCACGGAGGTTCGCAGACTGAGGGGCAAAAGGCCCCTGGGGTGGTGGACGGAAGAGGGAACCGAGGGGATTCTGAAACATCCCCGGTGGTCTCACCAGTAGTGGTTGAGCAGGAGGCGACCTAGCAGACGTGCAGGCATGCAAGCACTCAAAACTAAGCAAAAGGACAAACGTCCCTCGTGTACACGTGGTGAGTAACCACAAACTCCCCATCAGAAGGGTTCCTCGACGCTGATCAACTGCTCTGCGTCGTGAGTGGAAGGTGCCGGGAACACAAAGTCCCCTCTACGACGGGAGGCTCACCAAGGAGCGAGGACTGGAACCAGACCCAGGCGTCAAGAGCCGGCAGTACTCTGCGGCTGTAACCCATGACACCGACCTCACTACGACGTCACCATCACTAAGACAGTGACTGTCTCTATGACAACCAACACTCAGACGTCAAAATGTCACTAGGTGTCAACCAAGGAGGCGCCGAGCCATCCCTAACGGTGACGTCCTGACCCAACGGAAGAGGGCAGAGCCCAAGTGACCAATGCCCCAAAAGGAGCATCACTGCTCCATGACGTCTAGCCTCAGTGTCCCATGACGTCGAGCATCCCTGCCCCATGACGTCGAGCATCCCTGCTCCATGACGTCGAGCATCACCGCTCCATGACGTCGAGCAACACTGCTCCATGACGTCGAGGCACCCCATGACGTCGGGGCACCCCATGACGTCGAGGTACTCCATGACGTCGACGTCGGGACACTCCATGACGTCGACGCCGAGACACTCCATGACGTCGACGTCGAGACACTCCATGACGTCGACGTCGAGACACTCCATGACGTCGACGTCGAGACACTCCATGACGTCGACGTCGAGACACTTCATGCTCGAGGCCCTTCATGACGTCGAGGCACCTCATGACGTCGAGGCACCTCATGACGTCGAGGCACTTCATGACGTCGAGGCACTTCATGACGTCGAGGTACTCCACGACGTCGACGTCGAGGCACTCCATGACGTCGACGTCGAGGCACTCCATGACGTCGACGTCGAGGCACTCCATGACGTCGACGTCGAGGCACTCCATGACGTCGACGTCGAGGCACTCCATGACGTCGACGTCGAGGCGCTCCATGACGTCGAGGCACTCCATGACGTCGAGGCACTCCATGACGTCGAGGCACTCCATGACGTCGAGGCACTCCATGACGTCGACGTCGAGGCACTCCATGACGTCGAGGCACTCCATGACGTCGACGTCGAGGCACTCCATGACGTCGATGTCGAGGCACTCCATGACGTCGACGTCTAGGCACTCCATGACGTCCAGGCACTCCACGTGCCGACTGGAACCGCGTCATAGCTCAGACGTGCCCTTACTGGGGATAACCCCAGAGATCACAGCATGGGACTCGGTAGAGGACCTACCCTCACCTCACCCAGAGGCTGATGATGCCTTCAAACTCCTCTGTTTGAAACCTGGAAGCCGAAGCCCCCTAGAAAAGAAGGTACAGAGAAGACAGGTGTCCAAAGACACAGGCAAGCACAGAGTACAAACCCTGTGAGCTTCAGCTTTGGCCTTCAGTTCAGCTGCAGACAAAGCACATGTCAGACTAGAAATAGTCTAAAGACAAAAAGACTGCAGAAATTCTGCCAAAAAACCGCAGCAGAATGCAGATAAAGGCCAAAGACGTCGAGTGAAGCTACAAAAATCCAAAAATATCACAAAAATAGTATAGAAAAAGCTCAGAAAGGAAGAGCTAATGCTCCAGGGTCCTGCTAGCAGGAGCCGGAAAAAAGAACTGAAGGTGAAAGGGACCTGCACTGCATTCTGGGATACTGTGAGGCTTCTGGGAAGTTCTCTTAAAGGCACAGTATCCTGTTTTGAGCCACATAATGGCAGCCTATGGGGCTTGTCTGTCCACTCCTTCCTCTCTATCATTCCAGAGGGTTTTGCTGTTCAAAGCAAGGTTTTTCTCTGTGGAAAACCCTGGACAGGCTGTGCTGTTGTGGTTTTTGGTGGAATTTCCAGTTGAAGTATTGGACAGTGTAGCCTGTGGATATAGGCTGCATTATCTGTCTTTAAATTCTCTCTTAAGTGTCTATGCAGTTCTGCATGTTTTGACAGCTTAAGAGATTATTTTTGATTGCTCCGGGGTCCGCGCACATGGGCGGGACTATTCACTAGATTATGACTATACACAGAGATCCCCTACTACAGAATCTAGCTACCCTCTAAAGATGCCAAGAGGGAGGGGACTCTAGCTACCCTCTAAAGATGCCTCTAGGAAGGGACTCTAGCTGCTGTCTAAAGATGCCTCTAGGAGGGGACTCTAGCTGCCGTCTAAAGATGCCAAGTGGGAGGGGACTCTAGCTACCATCTAAAGATGCCTCTAGGAGGGGACTCTAGCTGGCGTCTAAAGATTCCTCTAGGAGGGGACTCTAGCTGCCGTCTAAAGATGCCTCTAGGATGGGACTCTAGCTGCCGTCTAAAGATGCCAAGTAGGAGGGGACTCTAGCTGCCCTCTAAAGATGGCAAGTAGGAGGGGACTCTAGCTGCCGTCTAAAGATGCCAAGTAGGAGGGGACTCTAGCTGCCCTCTAAAGATGGCAAGTAGGAGGGGACTCTAGCTGCCCTCTAAAGATGGCAAGTGGGAGGGGACTCTAGCTGCCGTCTAAAGATGCCTCTAGGAGGGGACTCTAGCTGCCGTCTAAAGATGCCACGTGGGAGGGGACTCTAGCTACCCTCTAAAGATGCCTCTAGGAGGGGACTCTAGCTACCCTCTAAAGATGCCAAGTGGGAGGGGACTCTAGCTACCCTCTAAAGATGCCAAGAGGGAGGGGACTCTAGCTACCCTCTAAAGATGCCTCTAGGAAGGGACTCTAGCTGCTGTCTAAAGATGCCTCTAGGAGGGGTCTCAGGCTGCCGTCTAAAGATGCCAAGTGGGAGGGGTCTCTAGCTACCCTCTAAAGATGCCAGGTGGGAGGGGACTCTAGCTGCTGTCTAAAGATGCCAAGAGGGAGGGGACTCTAGCTACCCTCTAAAGATGCCAAGAGGGAGGGGACTCTAGCTACCCTCTAAAGATGCCAAGAGGGAGGGGACTCTAGCTACCCTCTAAAGATGCCTCTAGGAGGGGACTCTAGCTGCCGTCTAAAGATGCCAAGTGGGAGGGGACTCTAGCTGCCGTCTAAAGATGCCAAGTGGGAGGGGACTCTAGCTGCCGTCTAAAGATGCCTCTAGGAGGGGACTCTAGCTGGCGTCTAAAGATGCCTCTAGGAGGGGACTCTAGCTGCCGTCTAAAGATGCCTCTAGGAGGGGACTCTAGCTGCCGTCTAAAGATGCTAAGTAGGAGGGGACTCTAGCTGCCCTCTAAAGATGGCAAGTAGGAGGGGACTCTAGCTGCCGTCTAAAGATGCCAAGTAGGAGGGGACTCTAGCTGCCCTCTAAAGATGGCAAGTAGGAGGGGACTCTAGCTACCCTCTAAAGATGCCTCTAGGAGGGGACTCTAGCTGCCGTCTAAAGATGCCTCTAGGAGGGGACTCTAGCTGCCGTCTAAAGATGCCTCTAGGAGGGGACTCTAGCTGCCGTCTTAAGATGCCTCTAGGAGGGGACTCTAGCTGCCGTCTAAAGATGCCAAGTAGGAGGGGACTCTAGCTGCCGTTTAAAGATGCCAAGTAGGAGGGGACTCTAGCTGCCGTCTAAAGATGCCAAGTAGGAGGGGACTCTAGCTGCCATCTAAAGATGCCTCTAGGAGGGGACTCTAGCTGCCGTCTAAAGATGTCTCTAAGAGGGGACTCTAGCTGCCGTCTAAAGATGCCTCTAGGACGGGACTCTAGCTGCCGTCTAAAGATGCCAAGTGGGAGGGGACTCTAGCTACCCTCTAAAGATGCCTCTAGGAGGGGACTCTAGCTACCCTCTAAAGATGCCAAGTGGGAGGGGACTCTAGCTGCCGTCTAAAGATGCCTCTAGGAGGGGACTCTAGCTGCCGTTTAAAGATGCCAAGTAGGAGGGGACTCTAGCTGCCGTCTAAAGATGCCAAGTAGGAGGGGACTCTAGCTGCCCTCTAAAGATGCCAAGTAGGAGGGGACTCTAGCTGCCGTCTAAAGATGCCTCTAGGAGGGGACTCTAGCTGCCGTCTAAAGATGCCAAGTAGGAGGGGACTCTAGCTGCCATCTAAAGATGCCTCTAGGAGGGGACTCTAGCTGCCGTCTAAAGATGCCAAGTAGGAGGGGACTCTAGCTGCCATCTAAAGATGCCTCTAGGAGGGGACTCTAGCTGCCGTCTAAAGATGCCAAGTAGGAGGGGACTCTAGCTGCCATCTAAAGATGCCTCTAGGAGGGGACTCTAGCTGCCGTCTAAAGATGCCAAGTAGGAGGGGACTCTAGCTGCCATCTAAAGATGCCTCTAGGAGGGGACTCTAGCTGCCGTCTAAAGATGCCAAGTAGGAGGGGACTCTAGCTGCCATCTAAAGATGCCTCTAGGAGGGGACTCTAGCTGCCGTCTAAAGATGTCTCTAAGAGGGGACTCTAGCTGCCGTCTAAAGATGCCTCTAGGACGGGACTCTAGCTGCCGTCTAAAGATGCCAAGTGGGAGGGGACTCTAGCTACCCTCTAAAGATGCCTCTAGGAGGGGACTCTAGCTACCCTCTAAAGATGCCAAGTGGGAGGGGACTCTAGCTGCCGTCTAAAGATGCCTCTAGGAGGGGACTCTAGCTGGCGTCTAAAGATGCCTCTAGGAGGGGACTCTAGCTGCTGTCTAAAGATGCCTCTAGGAGGAGACTCTAGCTGCCGTCTAAAGATGCCTCTAGGAGGGGACTCTAGCTGCCCTCTAAAGATGCTTTTAGGAGGGGACTCTAGCTGCCGTCTAAAGATGCTTTTAGGAGGGGACTCTAGCTGCCGTCTAAAGATGCCTCTAGGACGGGACTCTAGCTGCCGTCTAAAGATGTCTCTAAGAGGGGACTCTAGCTGCCGTCTAAAGATGCCTCTAGGACGGGACTCTAGCTGCCGTCTAAAGATGCCAAGTGGGAGGGGACTCTAGCTACCCTCTAAAGATGCCTCTAGGAGGGGACTCTAGCTGCCGTCTAAAGATGCCTCTAGGAGGGGACTCTAGCTGCCGTCTAAAGATGCCAAGTGGGAGGGGACTCTAGCTGCCGTCTAAAGATGCCTCTAGGAGGGGACTCTAGCTGCAGTCTAAAGATGCCTCTAGGAGGGGACTCTAGCTGCCGTCTAAAGATGCCAAGTGGGAGGGGACTCTAGCTGCCGTCTAAAGATGCCTCTAGGAGGGGACTCTAGCTGCCGTCTAAAGATGCCAAGTGGGAGGGGACTCTAGCTACCCTCTAAAGATGCCTCTAGGAGGGGACTCTAGCTACCCTCTAAAGATGCCTCTAGGAGGGGACTCTAGCTGCCGTCTAAAGATGCCTCTAGGAGGGGACTCTAGCTGCCGTCTAAAGATGCCTCTAGGAGGGGACTCTAGCTACCTCTAAAGATGCCTCTAGGAGGGGACTCTAGCTGCCGTCTAAAGATGCCTCTAGGAGGGGACTCTAGCTGGCGTCTAAAGATGCCTCTAGGAGGGGTCTCAGGCTGCCGTCTAAAGATGCCAAATAGGAGGGGACACTAGCTACCCTCTAAAGATGCCTCTAGGAGGGGACTCTAGCTACCCTCTAAAGATGCCTCTAGGAGGGGACTCTAGCTACCCTCTAAAGATGCCAAGTGGGAGGGGACTCTAGCTACCCTCTAAAGATGCCTCTAGGAGGGGACTCTAGCTACCCTCTAAAGATGCCTCTAGGAGGGGACTCTAGCTACCCTCTAAAGATGCCAAGTGGGAGGGGACTCTAGCTGCCGTCTAAAGATGCCAAGTGGGAGGGGACTCTAGCTACCCTCTAAAGATGCCTCTAGGAGGGGACTCTAGCTACCCTCTAAAGATGCCAAGTGGGAGGGGACTCTAGCTGCCGTCTAAAGATGCCAAGTAGGAGGGGACTCTAGCTGCCGTCTAAAGATGCCAAGTAGGAGGGGACTCTAGCTGCAGTCTAAAGATGCCTCTGGGAGGGGACTCTAGCTGCCGTCTAAAGATGCCAAGTAGGAGGGGACTCTAGCTGCAGTCTAAAGATGCCTCTGGGAGGGGACTCTAGCTGCCGTCTAAAGATGCCAAGTAGGAGGGGACTCTAGCTGCCGTCTAAAGACGTCAAGTAGGAGGGGACTCTAGCTACCCTCTAAAGATGCCTCTAGGAGGGGACTCTAGCTGCAGTCTAAAGATGCCTCTAGGAGGGGTCTCAGGCTGCCGTCTAAAGATGCCAAGTGGGAGGGGTCTCTAGCTACCCTCTAAAGATGCCAAGTGGGAGGGGACTCTAGCTGCCCTCTAAAGATGCCAAGTGGGAGGGGACTCTAGCTACCCTCTAAAGATGCCTCTAGGAGGGCTAGCTGCAGTCTAAAGATGCCAAGTAGGAGGGGATTCTAGCTGCCGTCTAAAGATGCCAAGTGGGAGGGGACTCTAGCTGCCGTCTAAAGATGCCTCTAGGAGGGGACTCTAGCTGCCGTCTAAAGATACCTCTAGGAGGGGACTCTAGCTGGCGTCTAAAGATGCCTCTAGGAGGGGAGTAGCTGCCTTCTAAAGATGCCTCTAGGAGGGGACTCTAGCTGCTGTCTAAAGATGCCTCTAGGAGGGGACTCTAGCTGCCGTCTAACGATGCCAAGTAGGAAGGGACTCTAGCTACCCTCTAAAGATGCCTCTAGGAAGAGACTCTAGCTGCCGTCTAAAGATGCCAAGTGGGAGGGGACTCTAGCTATCCTCTAAAGATGCCTCTAGGAGGGGTCTCTAGCTGCCGTCTAAAGATGCCTCTAGGAGGGGACTCTAGCTACCTCTAAAGATGCCTCTAGGAGGGGACTCTAGCTGCCGTCTAAAGATGCCTCTAGGAGGGGACTCTAGCTACCTCTAAAGATGCCTCTAGGAGGGGACTCTAGCTACCATCTAAAGATGCCTCTAGGAGGGGACTCTAGCTACCTCTAAAGATGCCTCTAGGAGGGGACTCTAGCTGCCGTCTAAAGATGCCTCTAGGAGGGGACTCTAGCTACCTCTAAAGATGCCTCTAGGAGGGGACTCAAGCTGCCATCTAAAGATGTCAAGTGGGAGGGGACTCTAGCTACCCTCTAAAGATGCCTCTAGGAGGGACTCTAGCTGCAGTCTAAAGATGCCTGTAGGAGGGGACTCTAGCTGCCGTCTAAAGATGCCTCTAGGAGGGGACTCTAGCTGCCCTCTAAAGATGCCAAGTAGGAGTGGTCTCTAGCTGCCCTCTAAAGATGCCAAGTAGGAGGGGACTCTAGCTGCCGTCTAAAGATGCCAAGTAGGAGGGGACTCTAGCTGCCGTCTAAAGATGCCTCTAGGAGGGGACTCTAGCTACCGTCTAAAGATGCCAAGTAGGAGGGGACTCTAGCTGCCATCTAAAGATGCCTCTAGGAGGGGACTCTAGCTGTCGTCTAAAGATGCCTCTAAGAGCGGACTCTAGCTGCCGTCTAAAGATGCCTCTAGGACGGGACTCTAGCTGCTGTCTAAAGATGCCTCTAGGAGGGGACTCTAGCTGCCGTCTAAAGATGCCTCTAGGACGGGACTCTAGCTGCTGTTAAAGATGCCTCTAGGAGGGGACTCTAGCTGCCGTCTAAAGATGCCTCTAGGAGGGGACTCTAGCTGCCGTCTAAAGATGCCTCTAGGACGGGACTCTAGCTGCTGTTAAAGATGCCTCTAGGAGGGGACTCTAGCTGCCGTCTAAAGATGCCTCTAGGAGGGGACTCTAGCTGCCGTCTAAAGATGCCTCTAGGAGGGGACTCTAGCTACCCTCTAAAGATGCCTCTAGAAGGAGACTCTAGCTGCCGTCTAAAGATGCTTTTAGGAGGGGACTCTAGCTGCCGTCTAAAGATGCCTTTAGGAGGGGACTCTAGCTGCTGTCTAAAGATGCCTCTAGGAGGGGACTCTAGCTGCTGTTAAAGATGCCTCTAGGAGGGGACTCTAGCTGCTGTCTAAAGATGCCAGGTGGGAGGGGACTCTAGCTACCCTCTAAAGATGCCTCTAGGAGGGGACTCTAGCTACCCTCTAAAGATGCCAAGTAGGAGTGGTCTCTAGCTGCCCTCTAAAGATGCCAAGTAGGAGGGGACTCTAGCTACCCTCTAAAGATGCCAAGTGGGAGGGGACTCTAGCTACCCTCTAAAGATGCCTCTAGGAGGGGACTCTAGCTACCCTCTAAAGATGCCTCTAGGAGGGGACTCTAGCTGCCGTATAAAGATGCCTCTAGGAGGGGACTCTAGCTGCTGTCTAAAGATGCCTCTAGGAGGGGACTCTAGCTGCCGTCTAAAGATGCCAAGTAGGAGGGGACTCTAGCTGCCATCTAAAGATGCCTCTAGGAGGGGACTCTAGCTGCCGTCTAAAGATGCCAAGTGGGAGGGGACTCTAGCTACCCTCTAAAGATGCCTCTAGGAGGGGACTCTAGCTACCCTCTAAAGATGCCAAGTGGGAGGGGACTCTAGCTACCCTCTAAAGATGCCTCTAGGAGGGGACTCTAGCTGCCGTATAAAGATGCCTCTAGGAGGGGACTCTAGCTGCCGTATAAAGATGCCTCTAGGAGGGGACTCTAGCTGCCGTCTAAAGATGCCAAGTGGGAGGGGACTCTAGCTACCCTCTAAAGATGCCTCTAGGAGGGGACTCTAGCTACCCTCTAAAGATGCCAAGTGGGAGGGGACTCTAGCTACCCTCTAAAGATGCCTCTAGGAAGGGACTCTAGCTCTGTCTAAAGATGCCTCTAGGAGGGGACTCTAGCTGCCGTCTAAAGATGCCAAGTGGGAGGGGACTCTAGCTACCCTCTAAAGATGCCAAGTGGGAGGGGACTCTAGCTACCCTCTAAAGATGCCAAGTGGGAGGGGACTCTAGCTACCCTCTAAAGATGCCTCTAGGAGGGGACTCTAGCTACCCTCTAAAGATGCCTCTAGGAGGGGACTCTAGCTGCCTCTAAAGATGCCAAGTAGGAGGGGACTCTAGCTGCCGTCTAAAGATGCCAAGTAGGAGGGGACTCTAGCTGCCCTGTAAAGATGCCTCTAGGAGGGGACTCTAGCTGCCCTCTAAAGATGCCTCTAGGAGGGGACTCTAGCTGCCCTCTAAAGATGCCAGGTGGGAGGGGACTCTAGCTACCCTCTAAAGATGCCTCTAGGAGGGGACTCTAGCTACCCTCTAAAGATGCCAAGTGGGAGGGGACTCTAGCTACCCTCTAAAGATGCCAACTAAGAGGGGACTCTAGCGTCCGTCTAAAGATGCCAAGTGGGAGGGGACTCTAGCTGCCGTCTCAAGATGCCAAGTTGGAGGGGACTCTAGCTACCCTCTAAAGATGCCAAGTGGGAGGGGACTCTAGCTACCCTATATAGATGCCAAGTGGGAGGGGACTCTAGCTACCCTCTAAAGATGCCAAGTGGGAGGGGACTCTAGCTACCCTCTAAAGATGCCTCTAGGAAGGGACTCTAGCTGCTGTCTAAAGATGCCTCTAGGAGGGGACTCTAGCTGCCGTCTAAAGATGCCAAGTGGGAGGGGACTCTAGCTACCCTCTAAAGATGCCAAGAGGGAGGGGACTCTAGCTACCCTCTAAAGATGCCTCTAGGAGGGGACTCTAGCTGCTGTCTAAAGATGCCTCTAGGAGGGGACTCTAGCTGCCGTCTAAAGATGCCAGGTGGGAGGGGACTCTAGCTACCCTCTAAAGTTGCCTCTAGGAGGGGACTCTAGCTACCCTCTAAAGATGCCAAGTGGGAGGGGACTCTAGCTGCCGTCTAAAGATGCCTCTAGGAGGGGACTCTAGCTGCCGTCTAAAGATGCCTCTAGGAGGGGACTCTAGCTACCTCTAAAGATGCCTCTAGGAGGGGACTCTAGCTACCCTCTAAAGATGCCTCTAGGAGGGGACTCTAGCTACCCTCTAAAGATGCCTCTAGGAGGAGACTCTAGCTACCCTCTAAAGATGCCTCTAGGAGGGGACTCTAGCTACCCTCTAAAGATGCCTCTAGGAGGGGACTCTAGCTACCCTCTAAAGATGCCTCTAGAAGGGGACTCTAGCTACCCTCTAAAGATGCCTCTAGGAGGGGACTCTAGCTACCCTCTAAAGATGCCTCTAGGAGGGGACTCTAGCTACCCTCTAAAGATGCCAAGTGGGAGGGGACTCTAGCTACCCTCTAAAGATGCCTCTAGGAGGGGACTCTAGCTGCCGTCTAAAGATGCCTCTAGGAGGGGACTCTAGCTGCCGTCTAAAGATGCCTCTAGGAGGGGACTCTAGCTGCCGTCTAAAGATGCCACGTGGGAGGGGACTCTAGCTGCCGTCTAAAGATGCCACGTGGGAGGGGACTCTAGCTACCCTCTAAAGATGCCTCTAGGAGGGGACTCTAGCTACCCTCTAAAGATGCCAAGTGGGAGGGGACTCTAGCTACCCTCTAAAGATGCCAAGTGGGAGGGGACTCTAGCTACCCTCTAAAGATGCCTCTAGGAGGGGACTCAAGCTACCCTCTAAAGATGCCTCTAGGAGGGGACTCTAGCTGCCTCTAAAGATGCCTCTAGGAGGGGACTCTAGCTGCGGTCTAAAGATGCCAAGTGGGAGGGGACTCTAGCTGCCGTCTAAAGATGTCAAGTGGGAGGGGACTCTAGCTACCCTCTAAAGATGCCTCTAGGAGGGGACTCTAGCTGCCGTCTAAAGATGCCAAGTAGGAGGGGACTCTAGCTACCCTCTAAAGATGCCTTTAGGAGGGGACTCTAGCTACCCTCTAAAGATGCCAAGTAGGAGGGGACTCTAGCTGCCCTGTAAAGATGCCTCTAGGAGGGGACTCTAGCTGCCCTCTAAAGATGCCTCTAGGAGGGGACTCTAGCTGCCTCTAAAGATGCCTCTAGGAGGGGACTCAAGCTACCCTCTAAAGATGCCTCTAGGAGGGGACTCTAGCTGCCTCTAAAGATGCCTCTAGGAGGGGACTCTAGCTGCGGTCTAAAGATGCCAAGTGGGAGGGGACTCTAGCTGCCGTCTAAAGATGCCAAGTAGGAGGGGACTCTAGCTACCCTCTAAAGATGCCTCTAGGAGGGGACTCTAGCTACCCTCTAAAGATGCCTCTAGAAGGAGACTCTAGCTGCCGTCTAAAGATGCCTCTAGGAGGGGACTCTAGCTGCTGTCTAAAGATGCCTCTAGAAGAGGACTCTAGCTGCCATCTAAAGATGCCTCTAGAAGAGGACTCTAGCTGCCATCTAAAGATGCCTCTAGGAGGGGACTCTAGCTGCCGTCTAAAGATGCCAAGTAGGAGGGGACTCTAGCTACCCTCTAAAGATGCCAAGTAGGAGGGGACTCTAGCTGCCGTCTAAAGATGCCTCTAGGAGGGGACTCTAGCTGCTGTCTAAAGATGCCTCTAGAAGAGGACTCTAGCTGCCATCTAAAGATGCCTCTAGGAGGGGACTCTAGCTGCCGTCTAAAGATGCCAAGTAGGAGGGGACTCTAGCTACCCTCTAAAGATGCCAAGTAGGAGGGGACTCTAGCTGCTGTCTAAAGATACCTCTAGGAGGGGTCTCTAGCTGCCGTCTAAAGATGCCAAGTAGGAGGGGACTCTAGCTGCTGTCTAAAGATGCCAAGTAGGAGGGGACTCTAGCTGCCCTGTAAAGATGCCTCTAGGAGGGGACTCTAGCTGCCCTCTAAAGATGCCTCTAGGAGGGGACTCTAGCTGCCCTCTAAAGATGCCTCTAGGAGGGGACTCTAGCTGCCGTCTAAAGATGCCTCTAGGAGGGGACTCTAGCTGCCCTCTAAAGATGCTTTTAGGAGGGGACTCTAGCTGCCGTCTAAAGATGCTTTTAGGAGGGGACTCTAGCTGCCGTCTAAAGATGCCTCTAGGAGGGGACTCTAGCTGCCGTCTAAAGATGCCTCTAGGAGGGGACTCTAGCTGCTGTCTAAAGATACCTCTAGGAGGGGATTCTAGCTGCCGACTAAAGATGCCAAGTAGGAGGGGACTCTAGCTACCCTCTAAAGATGCCAAGTAGGAGGGGACTCTAGCTGCCCTGTAAAGATGCCTCTAGGAGGGGACTCTAGCTGCCCTCTAAAGATGCCTCTAGGAGGGGACTCTAGCTGCCCGCTAAAGATGCCTTTAGGAGGGGACTCTAGCTACCCTCTAAAGATGCCTCTAGGAGGGGACTCTAGCTGCCCTGTAAAGATGCCTCTAGGAGGGGACTCTAGCTGCCCTCTAAAGATGCCTCTAGGAGGGGACTCTAGCTGCCTCTAAAGATGCCTCTAGGAGGGGACTCAAGCTACCCTCTAAAGATGCCTCTAGGAGGGGACTCTAGCTGCCTCTAAAGATGCCTCTAGGAGGGGACTCTAGCTGCGGTCTAAAGATGCCAAGTGGGAGGGGACTCTAGCTGCCGTCTAAAGATGTCAAGTGGGAGGGGACTCTAGCTACCCTCTAAAGATGCCTCTAGGAGGGGACTCTAGCTGCCGTCTAAAGATGCCAAGTAGGAGGGGACTCTAGCTACCCTCTAAAGATGCCTTTAGGAGGGGACTCTAGCTACCCTCTAAAGATGCCAAGTAGGAGGGGACTCTAGCTGCCCTGTAAAGATGCCTCTAGGAGGGGACTCTAGCTGCCCTCTAAAGATGCCTCTAGGAGGGGACTCTAGCTGCCTCTAAAGATGCCTCTAGGAGGGGACTCAAGCTACCCTCTAAAGATGCCTCTAGGAGGGGACTCAAGCTACCCTCTAAAGATGCCTCTAGGAGGGGACTCTAGCTGCCTCTAAAGATGCCTCTAGGAGGGGACTCTAGCTGCGGTCTAAAGATGCCAAGTGGGAGGGGACTCTAGCTGCCGTCTAAAGATGTCAAGTGGGAGGGGACTCTAGCTACCCTCTAAAGATGCCTCTAGGAGGGGACTCTAGCTGCCCTCTAAAGATGCCTCTAGGAGGGGACTCTAGCTGCCGTCTAAAGATGTCAAGTGGGAGGGGACTCTAGCTACCCTCTAAAGATGCCTCTAGGAGGGGACTCTAGCTGCCCTCTAAAGATGCCTCTAGGAGGGGACTCTAGCTACCCTCTAAAGATGCCAAGTGGGAGGGGACTCTAGCTACCCTCTAAAGATGCCAAGTGGGAGGGGACTCTAGCTGCCCTCTAAAGATGCCTCTAGGAGGGGACTCTAGCTGCCGTCTAAAGATGCCAAGTGGGAGGGGACTCTAGCTACCCTCTAAAGATGCCAAGTGGGAGGGGACTCTAGCTACCCTCTAAAGATGCCTCTAGGAGGGGACTCTAGCTGCCCTCTAAAGATGCCTCTAGGAGGGGACTCTAGCTGCCGTCTAAAGATGCCAAGTGGGAGGGGACTCTAGCTACCCTCTAAAGATGCCTCTAGGAGGGGACTCTAGCTACCCTCTAAAGATGCCAAGTGGGAGGGGACTCTAGCTACCCTCTAAAGATGCCTCTAGGAGGGGACTCTAGCTGCCGTCTAAAGATGCCTCTAGGAGGGGACTCTAGCTGCCGTGTAAAGATGCCAACTAGGAGGGGATTCTAGCTGAACGTCTAAAGATGCCTTTAAGAGGGGACTCTAGCTGTCGTCTAAAGATGCCTCTAGGAGGGGACTCTAGCTGCCCTCTAAAGATGCCAACTAGGAGGGGATTCTAGCTGCCAACTCCATCCTAGGACACGTGATTTTAACCACCAGACACCAATGAGTTTTAGAAAGCCAACAATAAGGAAGGAGGAATAACATAGAAGTGAATCATGTTTGCTGTTAGAGGACACTGGGCACTGTCAAACCACATGCAATAAAGTACAAGAGAAATGCTTACCGTGTTCGGGTTTTTCTTGTCCGCCAACCCTGGGATCTTCAGATGAAGGCTCTGGAGCACATACGTCGTCTGCATCTAGAGAGAGGTTGGAAACAGATTATGTCGGCCATACCAATAATATTATCATCCGGTTTTGTGCTGTTTGAGGTTTGTGAAGTTTTTTTGCTGCACTCTCCTTCAAACAGGGTCTTCAGGCGACTTCTTAACATCTCATCGCTCACCAGAGCATCTTTTAATCCACAGCCAAGTGGAAGGGACCAAAAAGTGGTTTGAATCGTCAACATCTCCTTAGAGACTCTCCCGACTCAGTTTGTTGCTCAATACCAGTTAAAAGGGGTCGATTTGATGGGAGCAGCCTCATTTACTGTCCTTCAACTAGGTTCTGTGTCTTTGATGTGGGTTGAGCGTTTAGATAACCAGCCTATTAATGTGTTTAAATCATATAGTTTTAATAAATGGTCATGAAGGGGCCTTTACACTCTGTCTGATCGCCCGAGTGTTCCAGTCCTCAGATCACCCCTGGCAGAGAAGCACCCCTGCCTGAATTGACGACGTCAGTGCAAGAAACTACCGCTGCATATTAAGTCCAAGTGTGACTAGGAGACCATTGTGCCTGGGGATGAATTGGTCGCAACGCATGCCAAAGCGGAGAGGCACATTGTAAAACATTCTCATTTTTACACCATCACATTTAAATGTTAATTTTATGAGGGTCGGGACATGAAAAGCTTTTAATGTTTACGATTCTGGTCAGGAAATCACAGCTACCCAAGGAACCCTTGAAAAGAAAGGATGAACGCAGTGCAAGAAGGGACAACAAGCACAGATACAGGGCTCATCTTTAGAGAACGCAGTCTGTTCCCTCAGATGCTCTCTTTCAGGGTCCTACCTGAGGGGCATCACTGCCCAAGGGGGTCTTCAGAGAGGGCGCTAGGGAACCGACTCACCTCTAGGGACAACCACAGCAGAACTGGTGGTGGTCCCCTGCAGGCTCATGAGTGAAGCACTCGCGTCCACCATCAGCGGGGACGCCTGCAGCACCTCAGATGCTCACCTGGAAGTAGACCGTCCAGTAGGGTATGAGTGCCAAGAAGACGGGGATGATCTTGCACAGAGACTTCACGTCTTCCACTTGGTCTTCTTGGAAGGGACCACCATGGGTTGACTTGGCCATGTCCAGCATGCTTGGCTTGGCGGTCTGCCGACTGCTCCCACTGCTCTCGCTGCTGCAGAAAGAGTATTCAAAGTCAGTTCAAGACTGCGGACAGACTGCACTGAGACAGGTGTATGGCAGGTACTGTAGAGCGCACAGGTACAGCTTCGCCACCATGAAGCACAGCGGAAACTTGAACAACAACACGAATAACCAGATTTGGCAGTATCTGCCAGGATTCTCTGCAGGCATCTCTCCAGTGAAGAGCAAAGCACATCTGTGGACTGGAGGCATTCCAGTCCCAAACTAAAGCACAAAGCATCAGCACATCTAAGGTACATGGGAACGTTTTCTGTTTCCTTAGAAGATTAATACTTAAATATAGATTTGGAGGTAGGAAGGTGAGGTAGAACCCCCATCACAGAATGACGAACGGCTCTCGCCAATGACAAACAGGGGTTCAGTGTTGAATCCCCATAAATGGAATATAAACTAATTATGCAAAATACCATATTGCTAACAAAGATATAGGTAACCAATCACTAAAGATTTCCTGCGTTCTATGGAAAATCTATTGATACTCCAAACTGGGGGCATTGACCTCCCCCAACACCGGGAACCAATGTCCCCCTTATGGAATACGTTGGTAAGAGAACCAAGAGCTCCCACTCTTGCATCTGGACAGTGGCGATGCCCTGCTCTATGGCTTCCCAGACTGCACACTGCCCCCGAACATCACACATGCCTCCGCACGCCTCATCAATAGTCTGAAGAAAGAGGACCACGTCATCCTCACAATGATGGAACTCCATAGGCTCCCACTGTCAGTCACTCCCTCTTTAGAATCAACTGCATCCTCCACAAAGTCACCACAAGGAGCATCCCAGCCTACCTGGCTCACAAAGCCACCACAAGGAGCATCACAGCCTACCTGGCTCACAAAGCCACCACAAGGAGCATCACAGCCTACCTGGCTCACAAAGCCACCACAAGGAGCATCACAGCCTACCTGGCTCACAAAGCCACCACAAGGAGCATCACAGCCTACCTGGCTCACAAAGCCACCGCAAGGAGCATCTCAGCCTACCTGGCTCACAAAGCCACCACAAGGAGCATCACAGCCTACATGGCTCATCAAGTAACCACAAGGAGCATCGCAGCCTACCTGGCTCACAAAGCCACCACAAGGAGCATCACAGCCTACCTGGCTCACAAAGCCACCACAAGGAGCATCACAGCCTACCTGGCTCACAAAGCCACCGCAAGGAGCATCACAGCCTACCTGGCTCACAAAGCCACCACAAGGAGCATCTCAGCCTACCTGGCTCACAAAGCCACCACAAGGAGCATCCCCGCTGTGGTTCTGAAATTCCGGACCTTGCTGTAATATGGTACCAAGATCCAACACTCGTGTCACAAAATATCATCGTACCATGACGAATTTGGTATCGGCAGACCGGTAATGATTAGGACATTATCCCTGTGCATTTGCGTCATGATTGGGCAATGCGAACACCCTTAAATCATGGTTTCCGTTCCAAACCCTCGGACTCCATTTTGTGAACGGCATCCATCTTATGCCTTGCCCTCATATAAGTCAATTGATTAAGGTCGAGATTGATCTGAAAGGACACGTCCACCTTAGCTGACTTCCCCATGACCTGGCCGAACTGACTCTACCGCCTCCAGCCAAGCCTGTTTGGGCAGCTCCTCGCCCAGTGGCCGAGTAAGATATCATCAAAGCACAACATGCCATAAACCATTCACCACCTACAGACCATGTTTCCTGCACACATACACCTATCCATGTTCCTTGTTTATGGCCAGTTTTATGACAAGGAGGTGCCCTGTTCTATTGGGGTTTCATCGATATCTGATTGTAATTCCGGGCTGGGCTGGGTCATCTATCACAAACTGGACATCTAAAATATGGGTTGGCCGTCATGACTTCACTCTTTGCTTTATTGTGTAAATATGTCTATGACCATATCATAAACTCAAGAATTCTTGCCTGAAGTGTAATATCGTATATAAAAGGAGAAGGCTGGTTCTGTAAAAACGAACAGTCTCCTGAGAACTTACGGCCCGTGCTGTCGTACTTCTAGGACACATGTTACTTGGTTGCAGCCAATAAAACTCGGTCTCTGACTTCACCTAGAAGACTCTTGGTTTCTGTGGTCCGGAACAGGGAGAACTCAGAGGTCTTCGGGTGTTATCCCCTGGCACCACCGGGTTCCTAAAAACCCGGCACCTCAGTTGGCGCCCAACTCGGGGCGGTATCAAGCGGTGACGGTCCAAGCCAGATGTTCGTGAGGAGCTTCGTGTGAAAATTCCAGAGGACGGCCAGCCACTTCAGCGACCCCTGTATGTCGACGTGGTTCCGAAGGTCTTTGCTGCGAGGTTCCCCGCGTCCCGACGGCTACGAAGGACTGCTGCCCTGACTATCGCCCTGTTTTGGACCCAGTGACCCTTGGTAGAGCGAAACGATAGACGAGTCTTCTAAGTGACGTCACCGATCTTCAATACTTCAGTTAAGTATAAGTGGAGCGTCTCCTAGTCCTTAGTTTGGTTCTTAGTCTTTGGTATCCTTGAGGTACACTTTGTTTGGAACTTGCAAGCGCCAAAACCGAGGGATTTGTGTATTCACGAAAATATCTTAGTTAGATAATCCCTTGAAGTTTGAAGCTAGACTAGTGAGCAAAGATGCCTGGTTTTAGCAGACTTGGAAACTTGTTTTGTCTTGGTTGTAGTAAGGACTCCCGATTAGAGGATTTGTGTCCGGTTCCTCCGATTGGAACTCCAACATATGAATTATATATCAAGCACGGAGTAGGCCCTATCACATATAATGAGGTATGGATAAAATACACCCGCAAGGATGGTGTCTTAAAATGGCCCCAATATGGTAGTTTTGACTCAGAAGTTTTAGATAACCTCGAGGTCAAACTGTTTAAGAAGAAAGCCCGGCCGGCGATGTTTGACTCTTTTCGCTTATGGCGCAAAGAAGCCAAACAGAAAGAAATAAAATTAGCTAAGAAGAATAAAAGAGGTATGTCGATGGTGCAAGCGCCCATCGCATACAGGGATAATGAGGAAGAGCAGGAAAATGAACAAATGCTCAGAAGCAAGAAACTAGCAGTAGATAAATGTTACCCGATGTTGCCCCATGAAGGACAAGATTCAAAGGGAACATCCGAGAAAGATCCATTAATGTCCCATTTATTGAATTCACCACCCCCATATATATATATATATATATATAGAGTATTACTGGACCCCCGAAGCGTTTCGTTATACCGCGCCCTGGCGCACGAAAAGCAGCTCTTGCACAAGCACCAGCTCCTCTTCAGCTGGTTCCTACTTCTCCGGCGCAGCCTTCTCAAGGGCCGCCGCCTTTGCTACATACTCCGTCTACTTCTTATACAACCTTGCCTACTGCTCCAACTATTTATCCTGATACTACTTCTGCCACTGCCTCGACTT
Organism: Lissotriton vulgaris; assembly: GCF_964263255.1. NCBI lineage: Eukaryota > Metazoa > Chordata > Amphibia > Caudata > Salamandridae > Lissotriton > Lissotriton vulgaris. The sequence continues at coordinate 33,674,328 of NC_141699.1, read as the reverse complement.
CTTCTGCTGTTGCTTCAACTTCCTCTTTACATCAGCCTGTCTATTTCGGCGCATCTGCCTCTCCGCAAGCTTCTCCTTCCGTTCGACAGAGAGTGGCAAGTACTGTCACTGGTCTGTTCTCACCTTTCTTTGGGTCGCCTAAAACGACCCCCAAAACAGGACGTAGACAGTTGCGTAGTCAACTACCTGATTATGAGGAGAGAATAGTGCTGAATGAGTTAGCACGTAAATGGGTTACTGACACGGTTAAATACGATGTTCAGTCTGTTATAGAAGTTTTCCGACAATGGGATGCACCCACTCAGAGATACGTATTCGAAGAGATGTGTGTATATCTTTGCGAAGATTTGGAAACAAATGATCCCAAACGCAAAATGCAGGAATTATTTTGTATGCGTTTCAAATTCTATGAAGGCATGATTGTGGGTGCCGATGTTGAAAAAGCAATAGACCTGTTATTATCCTATAGGAGTAAGGGAAATGTGTCTAGATCACTGTATGAGGATGATTTGTCAGGTAGGAAAAAGGCACGACAGTACCCCATGAGAGAGGTTCCTCCAGTTTGGAGGGAAGGTGATGCGAATGCGCATCCACCTGTTCCACCGCATTTCCAGCGTGTATGGGTACATGTCCCCTGGAAAAGATCTGAAGTGCTAGCACTCAAGCAGACATTACCCGATCCACGTAAAAATCCAGCAGGGTATTATAAGGAGTTTTCACAGCCTGCCAGCTCATGTATAATGAATTTAGCAGATGTAGACATGCTGTTTGGGAACGTCGTTCCACAGCCTTTATGGAGTAAGAGCCGCCATACAGATCATGATCAAGAACTAGGTGACTCTTGGGCTAATATTGCTGCTACGGATGCTAGACAAATTGGTGGTTCTAAACCTGAGCCTTTAATAGCTGAACTTCCTGGTAGAATTATCACGTACATAAAGACCTTAATGCCTGAATTGCGTGTCAATTGGAATAAGTTATCTGCGTGCAAGCAGAAGAAAGATGAGAATGTGTCTGACTTTTTCACGAGATTTGAAGAGACTTTCGTCGATCATAGTGGTCAGGATATGGCTACCGAGGGTGGCCAAAGATTGTCGTAGACAAATTCGTACATAACTTGCTTCCCGAACTGTGTAATAAATTGAAAGATTCAGAGAGTGCTTGGGCTGTTTCCACATCAGCACAGATTTTAGCCACAGCCCAGTACTACGAAAATAGGCGCAAGGACGAGCTAGATAAGGCAGACAAAAAGACTAAAGATTTAAAGACCAAAGCTCTTCTCCAGCAAGCCTATCCGCCTCGCACACCTAGTCAGCCCAATTATCAACTACCACAGCAGTATTCGAGAAACGCGCAAGGAAACGAGTTTTCCCATCAGCGTTTACCATACGGCCCGAATCAGTGTGCCTATTGCAAAGAAGAGGGTCATTTCAAGAATAATTGACCAGCTCTGGCACAACGTCTGAATGGTGCCTCTGGAGCTTCTGGTGCACGAGGTAGAGGTGTTCAACAGACTCCTAGGGGTAGGGGTCGTGGAAATTTCCCCCAGAATAACACTTCCTTCCCGCCTCAGAATTCCATGAATAGCTTTGATCAACAAAATAAGGCGTCCTCTAGATCAGCTCAGTACTATGCTGATGATTATTACGCAGAAAACGAGAATGAGGGTAATAATTGCTAGGACAGCCATGGACAAAGACTGGGAGTTGTTTCAGTTCCAGTAGATCAGAATGGACCTTATGTCGAGGTGATTACATCAGGAGTGTCAGAGCCATTTCTGCTGGATACTGGTGCTACGAAAAGTTCTATTATGCACTCAAAACTTCCTGGCGCACCTTTGTCTGGCGAAATGAATATTTCAGTAGGTTTCTCTGGCGCCCCTGTTAGAAACCCGATCTCTAGTCCTATGGCCCTTTTTGTTGGCCCATGCGAATTAGAAGCACCCTTCATCCTTACATCAGGTTGTGGCGAAAATTTGTTAGGTTTGGATTTGTTAAAGAGATTATATGCGACTTTGTACTGTTCTCCTTCGGGAGTACAACTTACCCTTGGTGAGAAAGTGATTACCCCAATGTATTTGTCAAAGGAAGATATTCCGACTGAATTGTCATCCCTCCCGGATATACTTTGGGCTACTGGTTCTAATGATGTAGGTTGTTTAGAGATAGCACCGTATGTCATAACGTTGAAAGCCAATGTTAGGTTGCCACGTATCCCCCAATACAAGATCTCTAGCGAATGTGAAAAGGCGTTGTTAACGATCATTTACGATCTGATTGAGAAAGATGTCATTGAGGAAACAACAGGCAACATTTGTAACAGTCCTATTTTGCCTGCCTTAAAGCGTACTGATCCTTCACAGCCTCCTGTATACAGAATCGTGATCGATCTTAGAGAAGTAAATAGGATCGTTGTACCGCAGTTTCCAGTCGTCCCCGACATTACTGCCTTATTGACAATGGTTCCAGCTTCAGCCACTTGGTTTTCGGTGATTGACCTGAATAGCGCCTTCTTCAGCATCCCGATCGCCGAGGAGAGCAGAGACATTTTTGGCTTCAATTTAGGAGGACGAAGCTTCCGCTTCAAACGCGCTCCTCAGGGCTACTGCGAGAGTCCATTCATATTCAGTCAGGCTCTGAAAACACAACTCGATACGATTGTTCTGTCTGATGGTGCGACTCTGATTCAGTATGTAGACGATCTACTGATCGCTGCAGATACTGAAGAAATTTGCAAGCAAGCCACACTGTCGTTGTTGCGTCATTTATGTGACATGAAGCATAAAGTCCCCCATCCAAAATTACAATTTTGCCGACAAGAAGTGACCTACCTAGGTCACATCTTATCGAAGGAGGGAAGGAGACTGACCCCAGAAAGAATACAGGTAATCGCAAGATTGAGTGCCCCAAGGACACAGAGAGAAGGTCGGGCTTTCTTGGGCATTACATCGTACTGTAGACAATGGATACCGAATTTCTCCCTATTGGCCAAACCTTTGCTGGCACTACTCTGCAAAGACACACCCAATCCTATGCCTTGGTCTGAAGATTGTCAGACAAGTTTCCATGAGTTGCGCGAAGCATTGTGTTCGGCTCCTGTGTTGGGCAACCCCGACTACAGTAAGCATTTTACATTATATGTCCATGAGAAGGAAGGTTGCGCATTATCAGTCTTGACACAATACTTTGGAGATAAACAGCGCCCATGCGCGTATTTCTCCGCGACTCTAGATCCTGTAGCTAAGGCATTACCAAGTTGCTTGAGGGCCACTGCTGCAGCAGCTGTCTGTATTCGACAGTCTGCTGGGTTAGTCATGAATAATACTCTGATCGTTATGGTCCAACATGCAGTAGACATTTTACTAAACAGAACGAAGACACAGTATTTAACTAGTGCTCGACTGTCCAGCTATGAGCTGACACTGTTAGCCAGCCACATACACATAAAGAGGTGTGATACACTTAACCCCGCCACGTTATTACCTATTCCGGCAGAGACAGATGAGGTTGAAAAACACGATTGCTGCTTCAGGACGGAAGAAGAGACAAAAGGGAGAGTAGACTTGCAGGACACACCCCTTCCTGAATGTAATGATAATTTATGGGTTGATGGTTCATGCTTCAAGTTGCCAAATGGTGATACGACTGCAGCATATGCTGTAACAACATTGCACACTATTGTAGAGACCGCACGCATCCCCCAGAATTCCGCGCAAGCAGCCGAGTTAATAGCACTTACAAGAGCATGTGTGTTGGCAAAAGGAAAGCAAGTGAATGTGTATACTGATAGCCAATACGCCTTTGGCATAGCCCATAGTTTTGGACGATTGTGGCGTGAAAGTGGGTTCCTGACGTCACATGGTGCAAAAATCCAACATGGTCAACTAGTTAACGAGCTCCTCGAGTCACTGACCTTGCCGCTACAAGTTGCGATTGTAAAGTGCAGTGCACATAGAAAGATTCAAGATGATGTTGGTCGTGGGAATGCATTTGCCGACGAGGTTGCGAAAGAGACTGCAAGGAAAACAATGAGTCGGATGTATGTTGTAGGTCCTGCTAGATGGATCCCCGATGTGGGTATGTGTGAGGACACTATTGAAAGTGTGAAGTCCATACAAGCTGATGCCACCGGAGAAGAGGTGAATGAATGGAGAGAAAGCAAGGGAAGATTGGATGCGAATGGTTGTTGGGTCGAATTGTCAGAGCACCAACGATGGCTGTTACCCGACGCATATGTACTCGCAGTGGTGACAATGGCCCATGGAATGGCACACATCAGTGCGAAAGGAATCTGTAAACTGTTGGCCCCAGTATGGCAGAATAGTGGTATCCCGAAATGCGCAGAGAATTTGGTCAGGAACTGTATGGTGTGTTTGAAGTACAATCCCGGTAGGGGAACCCCAACCCCTGCTGGTCATTTTGCGCATCCAACGTACCCCGTTCGAGGTATTGCAGCTCGACTTCATCCACATGGAGAGGTGCAACAATCTGAAATACGTGCTTGTTGTTGTTTGCGCTTTCTCCAGGTGGGTGGAAGCGTACCCTCTCAAGGACAACACTGCCTTGTCAACTGCCAAAGCCCTTGTCAAGGAATTCTTCCCTAGGTTTGGGATGCCTAGAATGGTCTGGAGTGATAATGGAAGTGAATTCGTGGGACGGGTGATGAAGAGAGTGTGCGAATGTCTAGGCATCCACCAGAAATTTCACGCTGCAAACCACCCCCAATCAGCAGGTCTAGTAGAGTGCTATAACGGCACCCTAAAGCTCAAACTAGCCAAGATCCAAGCCAGCACAGGTCTTAAGTGGCCTGACGCCTTGCCTTTAGCACTCCTATCTACCAGAATGATTGTCCATTCTAGACTGGGACTTAGCCCACACGAAATCGTGTTCGGGCGCCCAGCAAATATATGGGGGGTACCGAGGCCCAGGAGGCTCAGTGAAATAGAGCACCCTGTACTGCTTGACTATTTACACGAACTGACAACTAAATTACGTGTTTTATACCAACAGGTTCACAGTTCCTCTCCGCCAGCCTCTGACGATCCAGGTCACTCCATTGAACCCGGCACCTGGGTTTTGGTGCAGAATTTTCAACGCACAAACAACGAGCAGCCCAGGTGGACCGGACCGTACCTCGTCCTTCTTTCCACGAGATCAGCCGTTCGGGTGGAAGGAAAGAAGAACTGGATCCACGGGACCCACTGTAAACGGGTCCCTCTGCCTCTTCCATATGACCGATGGGTCCAGGACGGAGTCGCTGACTCTGGGACTGAAACTGTACCTCGCTTTGCACTCTTCAGCGATGCACGGCTGAAAGGAACTGGTACAGAAAAGGAGAGTGATCGTATTTTGCAAGGATTTGTGCCACCGTCAATACAGTTGGACACTACAGAACCTGAAACATTGTTTAAAGACCACACCGTACCTGGGAAGCAACGATATAATCTGAGGTCGAGAAAAAGGGACTAATAAAAGTGAACTTATGCGACTTTCTTTCCCCTAAGAACTATTTTTGATTTTACAGCTCTCTCGCCCAGGGAACTTGCTCATTTTTGATTTTCGAACCGCCATCCGGTTCTGCTGCTAGGGCCGCGGTTGAAGTCTGAGGAGTGCAGCTGGGGACGCCTAGGTCAACGGTTCTGGTCGGTCTGAGGGAATTACCCCGGACTGGACAGAGCGCACTTCTTGGCAGAATCAAACTCCCACCGCGGGCAGCAACTAGAGGATGGAGCTCCCGAGGGTAGAGAGACCTGCTAGACCCATGAACTTTAAAAGGCAAATATGCACCGTGATGGCCAAAAAGAGATTCTTGATAATATGTATTCTACTGTTGTGCAGCATAGCGATGTTCTTGATTAGCTTTACTCTATCCACGTTCCAAGTTACCCTTGTAAATAACACTCAGCCCACACCTCCTCCTACTGTTCCCACACACTCCTTTCACCCTCTGCCTGAACACGAGTCCGCCAGAAGACTAGAATTTGTAAATAACTCATTCATCCAGCTCCTACACCAGCACCAGTCTATAATGAACACATCGAACCGTTGGATATGTGGACTTATGCCACACACAACCGATAAGGGCATCCCGTACTTCGTCCTGCCATTCAGTTATTATAGTTCTCTGTGGGCTTTCCAGACAATGTTCCTGTTCGCCATAGAACCATATCCACCGCGTCCCATAGGGAGCAGTTCCAGCAACAAGGCACTAGTGGCAGGAGTAAGGAATATGAGCAGGGATATCGACACATATCGAACGATTCCCAAAGATGAGTTTGCCCCGTACACAGGGTGGAACATCACCAAATATGGGATTTCCTTAAGTGAGACCCAGAAATCGAAGAAATCCTCCCCAGTTTGGGTAGTACCCCACCGAGGTCACCTATGTCTGCAAGGTATTGGTAGGGATCCGAAAGCACAGTTGGGGAAGAGCGTATGCACGGAAACGTATGTGTTCGCATCCCGAACTTCCCCTCCATTCATAGCGGCTAAGGGTACATACTTCGTCTGCCATGACAAAGCATACACATGGTTGCCCCCTGACTTCTCGGGCACATGTTTTATCTCGTTTCTGCTGCCACCCACCTACACGGCTGATTACCATCGGACAAGGACAGTTAGGGGTGTCGTGAGTCAAGACGACACTGCGAGTCAAGAGTTTAGGGACTTCGCAAAGGGTTTTCTGCCATTTTGGGGGCCTATGGTGAACAGCAGGAACATTCGCCAGTTAACAAGGGTAGTTGAATCCGCCGTGACTGAGACGGCCGGTGCCCTTAGTAGCCTGACTGCCGAGCTTCAATCGGACCGACTTATGACCCTTCAAAATCGGGTTGCCCTAGATGTCATACTCGCAGACCGTGGTGGTGTATGTAGAGTAATCCAATCCAGTTGCTGCATTTTCATCCCTGATAATGCTCCGACGGTGTACCAAGCCATCTCCAAACTACACAAAATCTCTGATTCCCTTCACTTGGAAAAAGGGGATTGGTCCTTGCTCGGGTGGTTCTGGGAACTGATATCTGCCTGGGGATGGATAACTCTGATCTTCATTGGGATGATCTTAGCCATTCTGTTTATGTTCTGCCTGTTTGTGCAGTGCGCTCCTGCAATATGTGGCCTCTGTGCTACTTCATGTGCAAGGAAGCCTGTGTCGAGGGACGAATTGAGCAACAGAATGATGCTACAGCAACATCTCCATGAATTCATCAATACAGATTTGGACTCAGATTAGCAAGAGTTATTGCCTAATATGAGGGCAAAAGGAGGGTCTGTGGTTCTGAAATTCCGGACCTTGCAGTAATATGGTACCAAGGTCCAACACTCGTGTCACAAAATATCATCGTACCATGACGAATTTGGTATCGGCAGACCGGTAATGATTAGGACATTATCCCTGTGCATTTGCGTCATGATTGGGCGATGCTAAAACCCTTAAATCATGGTTTCCGTTCCAAACCCTCGGACTCCATTTTGTGAACGGCATCCATCTTATGCCTTGCCCTCATATAAGTCAATTGATTAAGGTCGAGCTTGATCTGAAAGGACACGTCCACCTTAGCGGACTTCCCCATGACCTGGCCGAACTGACTCTACCGCCTCCAGCCAAGCCTGTTTGGGCAGCTCCTCGCCCAGTGGCCGAGTAAGGTATCATCAAAGCACAACATGCCATAAACCATTCACCACCTACAGACCATGTTTCCTGCACACATACACCTATCCATGTTCCTTGTTTATGGCCAGTTTTATGACAAGGAGGTGCCCTGTTCTATTGGGGTTTCATCGATATCGGATTGTAATTCCGGGCTGGGCTGGGTCATCTATCACAAACTGGACATCTAAAATATGGGTTGGCCGTCATGACTTCGCTCTTTGCTTTATTGTGTAAATATGTCTATGACCATATCATAAACTCAAGAATTCTTGCCTGAAGTGTAATCTATACTACTATTATAAAGAGAGAACTTGCACCTTTAGGCAAGGTAAACTCGGGAACTACAGCGCCAATCCACACACCCAATACATTGTTGGAATCCTCAGGGTGTATAGATGGACATAGGCGACTTAAAATAAAAATAAAACGTAAATTAAAAAAATGAAATTTACAAACAAAGTAATCCCCTAAAACTAGCGCCGGCCGCGACGTAGCGCTGACCGGGACCTACACCTGCGTGATGACGACAGGCGGGGAGGAGCAGTGACGAGCGGCGAGGAGTGGTGTGGCGGCTCAGGTAAGGCGAGGCAAGAGGTGGGAGCCGGGAGCCGGGACTCTGATTCAACCATAACTACAGAGGTTTTACTATAAATAGTTGTTGGGCTCCGAGCCACCCGCCTGCTCTTGCCGCCTCCACTCTGCCCCCTTCCCGCCCCCCCCCCCCCTCCTCACTCGCAGTCTAGGCCCCGCGGCCCTTGCTGTCATTCCATTGGCCTCGCCAGGCCTCTCTGAAAGCGTGTCTTACAAATTGAGGGATACCGAAGACTGACAGACAGACAGACACTGAGCGTGTCATTTCACAGAAAAGCCGCTGCGGAGTCCGTGGGGGGTACGAAGCGCCAGGGGTCCTGGGGCCTGAGAATGCATTTTTTTTCCCTCTGCTGGTGAAACTTTTTTTCCCAGAACTGGTTTGACTTCCATAACAACAGGTGTCCCGGGAAAGCACCAATGCCTAATGAGAGCGAGGCTTGTGATGCTCTGGCCTTCGGCCTCCCCTCCCGCCCGGACTTGGTGAAGGCATCTTAAGCGGTGTCTATTACACAGCTCCGCGCTCTCTCTCGCCACGGGCTCTGCCCTGCATGGAGCTCTCTGCCTCGAGTGCCCCCCGTGGAAGATACCAAACAATGGGAAATAACCATTCATCTTCAGGGGGCTCCGGTTTAGCAGTTGGTTAGGCAAGCCACAGCCTGCTTGCTTTTTCACGTGAATATGTCTGCAATCATTTATCCATAGAGGGCGGGGTTGCCTGTAGAGCCTTATACGGGGATGTGAGATTCTGTAACAGTGCCTTGGTCACCGTGTTAGGGGTCAGGCACACGTCAGGCACTGCCTGGCATCTGTGTATTGTGAGCACTTGGGGTGCACTGCATGGGTGTAAATAGGTTCCCCCAGTCGTGAAACTCGTGCACAGAGGTCTGTAGCTCACACCCGGGTGTGTTAAGGTCGGGAGGGCGGGGGGGGGGGCTGGTTCGAAGTGTGCGAGGGTGGTGAGATGGAAGGCGTCAGTTGGTTGAAAGGAGTACCAGAAGGGATTCGTCGTGCTCCTCAGATGATCATATGAACCCCAGAGTTGTGGACAAAAGGGAGTCAGCAGCAGGGTGGAGGGACGTGGGGAGAATGGACAGGGAGTGGTGGGGGCTGAAGTGGATGCGGGAAGCGCGCAGGCTCGGTCCAATACGTTTTAAGCAGCACTTGGCTTTGCAGTATTCTGACAGGTGACTGATCCAGCCCCAGCCCTCGTGGCCTTCCAGAGAGACCTGACAGTGAAACATTCGCCCATCACTCACTCCATTTGACATCAGCCCGGTAGTAGTTCTGATGGGCGTGCAAGGTTAAGAAGGGTTACTTCTGCAAACTATGTCATTTCAGTTTTTTACAACTTCAGGAACTGCGTCACCTTTATAAAGACTGCGACGTTTTATATGCGAGATAACGTCCTACGAAGGCAGAGTTTGCAGGGACCGATCTCTGGAAAAAAAAACTTTTAATGTGAAAATTGTCTTGCAAAAGAACAGTTCTTTTTCGAATTTCTAAGTGCTTGAGGAGTGCCAAGTTCTAAACTTTTCGGGCCAAATTCAAAAGATGCAGACCCCTACATAAGTGACGATTGTGTGTAAGTTGTTGCAATTCCAGACCATTTTCAGGCTAACTGACTGCCATCACTTGGCGCCGAAAGGCCAATCGTGTAATCAGTGATGTAACTGATGTCTTCGCCCTATTACGGTGTGACAAGCGGGACAGAAAAAGACATTTTGATGAAAACAAGAAACAAAACAGATCGCCACCCCCGCCCTCAGAATAATCCCACACAACTGTTCGAGCTCAACCAGGAAAGCACATTTGGGGGCCACAAAATGTATTCCTCTCCCAGCTCCCATTGGCTGGGTCTTGGAGAGTGATGGCAGGAGGCGCCCCTGTGATTGGCGGGCGCAGTGGCCTACTTCACGGATCAGCGTTAAACTTTTCACGAAGGAGCTGGGGTGGACGAACTTTGTTTTTAGACAGTTTCATGCAAATTCATCAAATGTTGCAAAATTGTTGCAAAAAAACGGACCTAATTGTTAACTACACTTTGGCGACAGCCACTGTAAAATCTATATATACTATATTAGTATAAAGAGAGAACAGAAACCTTTTGGCAAGGTAAACTCGGGAACCACAGCGCCAATCCACACACCCAATACATTGTTGGAATCCTCAGGGTGTGTAGATGGACATAGGCGACTTAAAATAAAAAGAAAACGTAAATTAAAAAAATTAAATTTACAAACAAAGTAATCCCCTAAAACTAGCGCCGGCCGCGACGTAGCGCTGACCGCGACCTACACCTGCGTAATGACGACAGGTTGGGAGGAGCAGTGACGAGCGGCGAGGAGTGGTGTGGCCGCTCAGGTAAGGCGAGGCGGGAGGCGGTAGGCGGTCCGGGCAACGTCGGGGTGGACGGGGGCCCGGGAGTGGCGGTGAAGTCCAGATCGTGGCTGAGGTAAGGCAGAGGCAGGCTGGCGAACGGGCGGGCAGGCGGGGGGCGGTATAGGCAATGTCGGTGCGGGCGGGGGCCCGGTCGGGACTGCACAAAAGTCCAAAATGCTGCCCCCAGCCCCCTTCTGCCCCGGGCAACGCCGGGGCGGGCTGCTAGTATCGTATATAAAATGAGAAGGCTGGTTCTGTAAAAACGAACAGTCTCCTGAGAACTTACGGCCCGTGCTGTCGTACTTCTAGGACACATGTTACTTGGTTGCAGCCAATAAAACTCGGTCTCTGACTTCACCTAGAAGACTCTTGGTTTCTGTGGTCCGGAACAGGGAGAACTCAGAGGTCTTCGGTGTTATCCCCTGGCACCACCGGGTTCCTAAAAACCCGGCACCTCACAGCCTACCTGGCTCACAAAGCCACCGCAAGGAGCATCACAGCCTACCTGGCTCACAAAGCCACCGCAAGGAGCATCGCAGCCTACCTGGCTCACACATCCACCACAAGGAGCATCACAGCCTTCCTGGCTCACAAAGCCACCACAAGGAGCATCACAGCCTACCTGGCTCACACATCCATCTATGACACTAGCTCCATCCCCAGTGTGCCAACGGTGGTACCTTACCTCTCAAGGGTGCTACCTCTCAATCCCCAGTGTGCAAAGGGCTGTACCTTATTGTACCTTATCTCTCTGTAGCACTACCTCCATCCCCAGTTTGCCAAAGGCTGTACCTTATCTCCCTGGGGCGCTACCTCTATCTCCAGTGTGCCAAGAACTGTACCCTACCTCCATTGGGTGCTACCTCAATTCCCAGTGTGCCAAGGGCTGTACTATACCTCCATAGAGTGCTACGCAGTCCTCGGTGTGCCAAGGGCAGTACCTTACTGTACCTTACCTCCCTAGAGCGCTACCTCAAACCCAAGTGTGCCAAGGGCTGTACATTACCTCCCTAGGACGCTACCCACACCCAAAGAGTGTCAAGGGCTGTCCCTTATCTCTCTAGGGCACTACCTCAATCCTCAGTTTGTCATGGGCTTTACCTGACCTCTCTATGCCGCTACCTCAATCTTCAGTGTGCCAAGAGTTGAACCTTACTCTACCTGACGTCTCTAGGGCTGTACCTCAAACACCAGTGTGCCAAGGACGGTACCTTACGTCTCTAGGATGCTACATCAATCCTTAGTGTTCCAAGGGCTGTACTTTACCTCTCTAGGGTACTAGCATAATCCCCAGTGTGCCAAGGGCGGTACCTTACTGTACCTTACCTCTCTAGCACAATACCTGAATAGCCATGGTGCCAAGGGTGGTACCTTACTGTACTTACCTCCCTAGGGAGCTACCTCAATGCCCAGTGTGCCAAGGACTGTACCATACCCCATAGGGTGCTACACATTCCTCAGTGTGCCAAGGGCTATAATAACTTACTTTACCTTACCTCCCTAGGGCGCTACCCAAACCAAATGTGTGCCAAGGGCTGTAATTTATTGCTCTAGGGCAGTACCTCAATCCTCAGTGTGTCATGAGCTGTACGTTACCTCTCTAGGGCGCTACCTCAATCCCCAGTGTGTCAAGGGCAGTACATTTACTGCACCTTACCTCCCTAGCACAATACCTCAATAGCCAGTGTGCCAAGGGCAGTAGCTTACCTCCATAGGGTGCAAACTCAATCCCCGGTGTACCAAGGGCTGTACATTACCTCTCTAGGGCACTACCTCAACCCCCAGTGTGCCAAGGGCGGTACCTTACTGTACCTTACCGCCCCAGGGTGCTACCTCAACCCCCAGTGTGGCAAGGGCGGTGCCTTACTGTACCTTACCTCCCCAGGGTGCCACCTCAATCCCCAGTGTGGCAAGGGCGGTACCTTACTGTACCTTACCACCCCAGGGTGCTACCTCAACCCCCAGTGTGCCAAGGGCGGTGCCTTACTGTATCTTACCTCTCTGGAGCGCTGCCTCAATCTCCAGTGTGCCAAGAACTAAACCTTACTGTACTAACTAAAACATCCCAATGGGCAACTTAACTGATTTTGTTGTTTATCCACTGTTTCCTCGTGGTCACAGTGTGAGCAGCTGAGGGTGAGAGTAAAGAGAGAGGTTCTCAGAGTCTTGTGACTCCTACATAATCAGGCAAGACAAGGGCAGAAGGGAAGAAAATTCCAAAGCATCACAACCAAGTAAGAATAGGTTCAGACTCCTGTCCGGATGCAACAAGTGTGGGAATTCGCATGCAAATACCTAATAAAGCAGCAGAGGCAGTGACAGTACCCCAATGCTCCAACCATTGTACCTTACTATAGTAGGGCCTTGCCAGAACGCCTTTAAGAGGGCTTCGGGGCACACATGGGATTTGAGGGTCAATCTTTGTACTCCTGATCTGTTCTCAGCGATGTAACCTCCTAAGTCTATGGAACAAATCAGGGGCAAGTCTTGGAGCTGGTTTTGAGCCGCGGGTCGCAACTCTCAGTTCTGTTAGCAGCTCTAACTTCTCACTACTTGGTACCAGAAGCCCCTCCTGGCATAGGGGGTTGTCATCGTACTCCCTAGGAAAGCGTTGGTCTCCACTGCACACGATCCAATACCACAGCACCCCCCCTATGGTGTACAAGGTCGCTGCTAAGGCCCACACAGCTGTTGGAACTTTGTCTACAGCAATTACTTCCATGACGGCCCCTCCCGACATATAGGGTTGCTGCAACAAGGTGGTACGGGCTTCACGCTCCCCGGACAGCACTCAGTTCATGACGGCCCTCTCCTGGGGTCGCGGACATTATCCTACCCAATGGCAAGGACCCATTCAAAACAGCGGTTTCCTCACACCGCGCACCAGGAGTCCTCTCGGCAGGTCTCCCCACAGGACCTCGCTCCCTTCAATACTCGCCTCTTCTTCACATTGGTCTTGGCAGCAGGCAGGCCCTAATGCTCCAGGCTCTAAAGCTGGTAGTCTTGGTTTCCATGGGTGATGTCCCTTCACCCAGAATGCCTTGGCCCCCAGCCCTGGTCACAGGCAGACATGTTACAGAGCTTTTCCTCACACTGTCCGTCTGGCTACTTGCAGATGACAATTTTTGGGGTCTCAATCTCCCCTTCTTATAGGCGATTTCCAGGCACCAAATGTGATTTAGGGTATGGGTTTTGAAGTTTTATGTTTGGGTTGTGCTTCTTTCGAAATAAACTTTTCCTCTCTCACTTCCTCTTGAAAGGCTTCCTGTCACAGCAAGAGAGATTCCGAAGTTGTAGGTTTCACAACACAGGCCGTGGAAGTGACTAAATGTCAGCCACAGTGAAATGTGCATCAAAAGGGTAATCCCGGACTCCCAGCCCTCCACTTCATGATTCACTCATAAGGCACATCTCCTTCCTGAGGTGAGTCCAGTCCATTCCTTGGGATCTCTCTCACTGAATCAAAGTGCACCCTTTGAAGTGTACAGGTGGAGTTTATCGCTCTTCCTTCTCCAGTGAATTCCACCCAGCTCGTAGGAATGCAGCAATACATAAATCTGTCTTGGGGATTCTACTACTCCACATTTTTTCACCCGGCAGGCCTGGGCTTCCCAAAATGGAACCTAGAGTCCTCCATGTAATGTACCTTTGCAGGGACACTGGGCCTCAGTGCATGGGCAATGAACGCACCCTTATTAGGTACTATTACCTCCATGCATTGTGCCCTCACGGACGCACATAGATTCAGCACACACATTTGCTCTGCTGTTAAGTACAGCAGTCTTTATGTATTGTGCCATGGTGTCCTACTTGCAAACACACACACTGCTAGCACACACATTCACCTTATGAGTGCTGCACATCCCTTTACCCTTCATGTATTGTACTTTTTGCAAGCACGCAAACACCCATCACATGCGTTCACTTTGCCTGCACTGCACAGTTCTACATCTCTTAGGATATGTATCCCTCGTAGGTGTACATACACCCAGCACCCGCACTCACCATGCATTCACTGCAGAGTAGTGCTACATCCCTGCAATGTACCCTTACCAAACACACATACATCCAGCAGTCACCACATCTGCGCTGTGCAGCACTTTTTACTGATGTAGGCCAAGGGTGAGTTAAGCACATAGCAGCGGAACTTTTACAAAAGTAAGTGAACTTGCAGGCCACACTCCAGTAACATAAGTTAAAAGGACCTGTTCACTGCACTGTATGATGCAACAACCATGCTCATGCTGTTTAACTCCTGGTGAAGGCAACAGCCCTCAACTTCAACATCCCCGTTATTGAACTTCAACGTCCCCCGTTATTGAACTTCAACGTCCCCCGTTATTCAACTTCAACGTCCCCCGTTATTCAACTTCAACGTCCCCCGTTATTCAACTTCAACTTCCCCACTTACTGAACTTCAACTTCTCCAGTCACCAAGTATGGCTAGACGCAAACACACACAAGGCATTTTAACCCCTTCGATGCTGATGACGAGCTCAGCTCGTCATCAGCCAAGGGTGGCGTGTGATGATGACAAGCTGAGCTCGTCATGTAACGCGGTACTTTGAATTGCGCAGCACAGCGCAAAAATCACCGCAGCAGCGATGCGGTTAAGAAACCTAGGAAGAGGTCACTCTTGCCATAATCTTAGATGCTTGTCCCACCCATAATGCTCACAGCTGCAGCACACTGAATAAACCTCTTGTTTTCCACAAATTCACAAAAAAAGCTGATAGCTACTCCCAACAACAAATCCCACACCATCAAACATCCCCAGGGAAGCAAACACCACATATCTGGGCAACCTGCCACTGTAGGATTATTTACAGTCACACAACACTTCTGACCCCACACTGCACTGCTTTTTTTTTTTTTTTTTTTAAATTTTTGAAAACCTTTATTGTGCATCGAATCAGAACAAGTACGGGCCTACAACCTACCGGCCGGCCACGGAAACAGTTAAGCACCAATGCAGCGTTACGGCGACATAGTATTATCCCACATTTTGAGCAAGCATTAAAAAGTTTACACTTCAATTATCATTTTACCATGTCCCAGAATCAGTGAAGGTTAATTTTAAAAGGTTTTGTTAAAGCAATTATTGAAACAAATCGTACTGTCCCAAGTCTTATAAAAGAGAAGCAAAAGAAGGATCCATGCGGGAGGAGCATGACCGTAGTTGCAAGCATGTACACAGGATATCAACGCCAACCAGCAAGTCCCCCCCGGGCAGTAAGGCAGCTATTCTCAGAGTCAGGTAGAAGACCCCCCTCACGCACCACCCGGTCCCCGCCGCCACCTAACCCCTAGTAAACTAGACATGGACCCGGACCAAAAGGAAAAATAAAAAATAGGAATAAAAGAAGGCACCATAGAAATAATGACTAAATTCTAACTACTAACCCCCCACCCTACACGCATGCGGAGGCTACGGCCTGCCCCCCCCCCAGCAGTGTGTCTGTCGCCCAATAAACCCGAAATGCAGCGAGAAGAAAAAGAAAGAGAAGGAAAAGAAAAAGGAATACCATGTGATATAGAGAGGGAGAGAAGGACACCCTAATCTTCGACTCTCAAAGACAAAAAAAAAAAAAAAAAAGGAAACAGGAGGAGGATCAATTCCAGGCAACCCGGTTCCCACCAGTCACTAATACACCTTCCACCCCTGGTTCAGGACAAGCAGCAAACATTAAGGCAAATACAGGAGTGAAGCATTAATCAACAGCGGTCAAATAATCTGGACGCAAGAAACAATCCCAAACCCCGGTCCATCAGCCCAGCAACCAACAACAGGAGAAGCAGCCTAGCCCTGACCCGAACGTGGACACACCCCCAGATGCGCTTCCCAAGAGAGGCCCGCCCACCGCAGAACAAAGGAGCAAAATGGCGAGAGGAAAGACGACAACAATATGGGAGCACAAAATGGCCACGATGAATCACCAGGGAGTCCGTCAAGTGTAGCAGAATGGTCCATAATAACACCAGGAGCACACGATGTTGTAGACAGTGTAGGCAAGAGGCACAGTGCAGGAGGAGAAGGCAGCCGCAGCACCACAGACAGTTCTCGAGGCACACACGATAAAGAGTCCGGCCACAATGTTGCACTCTTCACTGGGAGGGGAAACAAAGTATCCCGGGTGGAGTCGTCAAGCTGGTGATCTTGGGCGGCAGCAAAATCGACAGCGAGCTCAGATGTATAGCAGGCAGGAGAAAGCGCTGTTGCCCCATCCATTGAAGGTGGTGGCAGGCGGCAGCTTTGCAAAACCGGATCGTTAGTGTCCCACCTCTGCGTAGACGCCATGTCGTCCAGCTTGTCCCCCAATTCCCGGTAGCAATGGCGCACATCTGCACGGAGGGTGCACAGGGCTGCCAGGACAGTGCCAAGGGTAATCTCAGGCTGTAGTCCCTGGACCTCATGTCCCCGGGGAATCTCTCGAGTTTCGGGCTCTCCTGTAGACAGGGCAACACTGGTCGCTGGCGTGGACGGGCGCATCACCTCACAAAACATGGCGGTGTACAGAGCCATTATGACCAATCTCCACGACGTTCACCGGGTTAAGGAGAGAACCAGCGCACCCCCTTTTAGCTGCTGGCGGAGCATCCTGCGCCGTGCCCAAGAGACATTCCGTGCAGTTCAAGCGCCCCTCAGCAATCCCGGGCAGCGAGGCGTGGGGTCAATAAGCTACATGCGACGCAAAATGGCCGGACAGTCCTCTCCCCGTACCTTCCGCCTCGAACAAAGGCTCTGTTCCGATGGGGATCTGCCACTCCGTGCGCGCTGCCCTCTCTCCGTCCGCCTCGCGTCTTTATAGGTGGCTGGGCTCTGGCAGCGCCTCGCAAGGGTCTCGTCGGTGTCTCAGCAGCCAGCGCCAACGGAGCTCTCCGGCCGGCAGCAGGTCTCAGGGGCACGGCAGGAGGAGCCCACGTAAGCGGGGTCCAGGGCCGTGAGCTAGGAGGCGAATATCTTCGGCTGCCGGGCAGGCCGAGGGTCCGGGAAAGCGCCGCCGGGATCAGCGCCGCTTCGCACACAATCTACCGTCGATTGCGCCAGGATTAAAATCAGGATGTCAGCGCGGCAAAAAAGGACTGGCGGAGCCGGGAGCCTACAGGTCCGCTCCGGTCGCCATCTTGGCTCCTCCCCCACACTGCACTGCTTTAAAGACACTTTAGGCACCTGAGGAGGTATGAAAGTCCTTTAAGTGTGTCCGAAGTGCAGCTTACACCAGCAGCAGAGTTGGGGTTGCTGCTTTCCATTCATTGGGGTTTCATGGTGTACAGTGTGTACATATTTAGGTACATCGCAGTGTGAGATGAGGCAGCAACAGAGTCTTAAGAAACGAAAGCGCTAGAGGAGAACACTCATTGAGGCAGATGCCCCCAGCGCATATCCTGTAGTCAGAGCGCCTAGAAGCACTGCCTTCCAGTTACAACAAGTGTCTGAAGAGCCTAGGAGTCAGGAGTTTTCTCAAGAGGTAGACTGGGATGTCCAGGCGGCTGGAGGTCACCTAGCCTTTGGCCTTACAAACCCTGGACCTGTCTCTTGCTTCACCTGTGGGGCTGGGGTCAAAGGGTCCGGTGGCTACCAATGAACATAGATCTCTAGCCGAAGTACAGTGGTGGTGAGGGGGGGGGGGTGGGGGGGGGGGGGGGGGGGATAGAGATTTATTTTTCCCAGAAGGCTTTGTTGATGGTACCAAGAGCCCTGGATCTGATTCTGGTGTAAGCTGTGACCCAGTGTAGAGCTGTCGGGGTGATATGTTCCAACCTAGTGGAGAAGCGTGGCTCAATGGTTAGAGCGGCAGACCCTGATGCAGAGCTCTGGTCCGGGACCAGGATTCAATTCCCGCCCCGGCGGCTCTTGGACTCAATCTCCCCGGGCCTGATAATTCTCGCCTCAGTGCCTAGTCTAATCATGGGTCCCACTCTGTGACTCTGGGCAACAATGGCCCCCCCCACAGACGCCGGGGATTCCTGACTTCATCTTGGGAGTGCCCAGGAGTGGACATCTCACAGGAAAAGCCAGGAAGGGTTCCACAGCGGTATGAATATAGCGCTACGAGACCTCTGGGTAGAAGGCGCTATATAAATACAAACACATTCACACATTCACATTCAACCTACAGAGGTCAAGACCCGCTCCGCTGCCCGGTTCTTGCAGCCCCTCTGACCTGGTGTCAGTCTTTAGGGGAGACCTATGTAGCTGACGTTACAACAAGGGGGGCTCTCTGCTATGGTGCACCCATCATTACAGAGCAGACGCAGGGTAAGACTACGTTTAAAGTGATGGCTGCAGTTTTTAGGGGTTACCCCAGAGAGTAGGCTTTTGGGTGTTAGGTGTAGACAGGCTAGCAGAGGCGGCTGGAGGGATCTTTACACAGCAGCATGCGTCACATCCTGTAGTCTAATGAAAAAAGGTATATTGAAAAGTGAGACCATAAAACGTGGAGTTTCTCCTGGTATGTAGGACCCGGACTCAGATAGGCCACAGAGGAGTCATTTGGGCAGGCTGGCTGTAATGTAATGTGGCGATCACGGAGGTTACTGACGCTTTCAAATTACTGTTTCATATATTTTTATTAAATAATAAAACATTTTTTAATAATGTTGAATGTAAGCACGATTATCTGGATTTTCTCTGGGAATAAAAGGCCACCTTGAATGAGCTGTAAGGTACCCCAGCTCCCTGGTTTCTGTGGTCTGCCTGCCCAGCTCTGACCCGCGGTCAGCCTGTAATCCTTGTTCACACCGCCTGATGTTTGCTTCTGGCGATCCGAGACTCTGCAGCTTGTATTTATTCACTAGTCTCAAGGAGACACTGTGTCTACACAGAGATGTGTTAACACTCAGCATGTCTGAGGGAGGAGGCGCCCCCTCGCTAACAGAAATATGTGTGTCTGTGCACGTCTCTCTGTACCAGATCCGCATGCATGCTGGTGACACCTTGTGTGCATGCACATCTCTCTGTACCAGATTAGCGTGCATGCTTGTGACAGCTTGTGTCTGTGCACGTCTCTCAGTACCAGATCCGCGTGCATGCTGGTGAGACCTTGTGTGCATGCACGTCTCTCTGTGCCAGATCCGCGTGCATGCTGGTGAGACCTTGTGTGCATGCACGTCTCTCTGTGCCGGATCCGCGTGCATGCTGGTGACACCTTGTGTGCATGCACGTCTCTCTGTGCCAGATCCGAGTGCATGCTGGTGACACCTTGTGTGCATGCACATCTCTCTGTACCAGATTAGCGTGCATGCTTGTGACAGCTTGTGTCTGTGCACGTCTCTCAGTACCAGATCCGCGTGCATGCTGGTGAGACCTTGTGTGCATGCACGTCTCTCTGTGCCAGATCCGCGTGCATGCTGGTGAGACCTTGTGTGCATGCACGTCTCTCTGTGCCGGATCCGCGTGCATGCTGGTGACACCTTGTGTGCATGCACGTCTCTCTGTGCCAGATCCGAGTGCATGCTTGTGATACCTTGTGTGCATGCACGTCTCTCAGTACCAGATCCGAGTGCATGCTTGTGACACCTTGTGTGCATGCACGTCTCTGTGACAGATCTGAGTGCATGCTTGTGACAGCTTGCGTCTGTGCACGTCTCTCTGTGCCGGATCCGCGTGTATGCTGGTGACACCTTGTGTGCATGCACGTCTCTCTGTGCCGGATCCGCGTGCATGCTTGTGACACCTTGTGTGCATGCACGTCTCTCTGTGCCAGATCCGAGTGCATGCTTGTGATACCTTGTGTGCATGCACGTCTCTCTGTGCCGGATCCGCGTGCATGCTGGTGACACCCTGTGTGCATGCACGTCTCTCTGTGCCGGATCCGCGTGCATGCTGGTGACACCCTGTGTGCATGCACGTCTCTCTGTGCCAGATCCGAGTGCATGCTTGTGATACCTTGTGTGCATGCACGTCTCTCTGTGACAGATCCGAGTGCATGCTTGTGACACCTTGTGTGCATGCACGTCTCTCTGTGCCAGATCCGAGTGCATGCTGGTGACACCTTGTGTGCATGCACGTCTCTCTGTGCCAGATCCGAGTGCATGCTGGTGACACCTTGTGTGCATGCACGTCTCTCTGTGCCGGATCCGCGTGCATGCTGGTGACACCCTGTGTGCATGCACGTCTCTCTGTGCCAGATCCGAGTGCATGCTGGTGACACCTTGTGTGCATGCACGTCTCTCTGTGCCGGATCCGCGTGCATGCTGGTGACACCCTGTGTGCATGCACGTCTCTCTGTGCCAGATCCGAGTGCATGCTTGTGATACCTTGTGTGCATGCACGTCTCTCTGTGCCGGATCCGCGTGCATGCTGGTGACACCTTGTGTGCATGCACGTCTCTCTGTGCCGGATCCGCGTGCATGCTGGTGACACCTTGTGTGCATGCACGTCTCTCAGTACCAGATCCGCGTGCATGCTGGTGACACCTTGTGTGCATGCACGTCTCTCTGTGCCAGATCCGAGTGCATGCTTGTGATACCTTGTGTGCATGCACGTCTCTCTGTGCCAGATCCGAGTGCATGCTTGTGATACCTTGTGTGCATGCACGTCTCTCTGTGCCAGATCCGAGTGCATGCTGGTGACACCTTGTGTGCATGCACGTCTCTCTGTGCCAGATCCGAGTGCATGCTGGTGACACCTTGTGTGCATGCACGTCTCTCTGTGCCAGATCCGAGTGCATGCTGGTGACACCTTGTGTGCATGCACGTCTCTCTGTGCCGGATCCGCGTGCATGCTGGTGACACCCTGTGTGCATGCACGTCTCTCTGTGCCAGATCCGAGTGCATGCTTGTGACAGCTTGCGTCTGTGCACGTCTCGCAGTACCAGATCTGCGTGCATGCTGGTGACACCTTGTGTGCATGCACGTCTCTGTGACAGATCTGAGTGCATGCTTGTGACAGCTTGTGTCAGTGCACGTCTCTCTGTACCAGATCCGCGTGCATGAGTGTGACACCTTGTGTCCGTGTACGTCTCTCTGTGATAGATAAGAGTGCATGCTTGTGACAGCTTGTGTCTGTGCAAGGCTCTCTGTGCCAGATCCGCGTGCAAGCTTGTGATATCTGGAGTGGTGTGGCTCACTGGTTAGAGGCGGCAGACCCGGGAGCAGAAGTCGGCCGGGACCAGGGTTCAATTCCCGACGCGGCAGGGTCGTGGACTTTGGTCAGCGGACTCGATCATTCTCGCTTCGGTGCCTACTCTAATCAGGGGTCCCACTCGGCAACTCTGGGCATCAGCTTGCCTAATCTCCACAACGGCCCCTCCAACGCCGGGGATGCTTGGCTCCACCTTGGGGACTCCCAGCAGGGACCATCCCACAGGGAAAACCAGGACGGTTTCCCCAGCGTTACACAGCGCCAGGAAACCTCCGGGTAACAGTGCGCTTTACAAGCTCAAACATAATAATAATAATACCTTGTGTCTGTGCACGTCTTTCTGTACCAGACGCGGGTGCATGCGTGTGACACCTTGTGTCTGTGCACGTCTCTCTGTACCAGATCTGCGTGCATGCGTGTGACACCTTGTGTCTGTGCATGTCTCTCAGTACCAGATCTTCGTGTATGTGTTTGACACCTTGTGTCTGTGCACGTCTCTCTGTACCAGATCTGCATGCATGCATGTGACACATTGTGTCTGTGTACGTCTCTCTGTACCAGATCTGCGTGCATGCGTGTGACACCTTTTGTCTGTGCACGTCTCTCTGTACCAGATCCGCGTGCATGCTTGTGACACCTTGTGTGTGTGTGTGTGTGCACGTCTCTTTGTACCGGATCCGCGTGCATGATTGTGACAGTCTGTCTGTGCACGTCTCTCTGTACGAGATCCGCGTACATGCTTGTGACACCTTGTGTCTGTGCACGTCTCTCTGGGACAGATCCGAGTGCATGCTTGTGACAGCTTGTGTCTGTGCACGTCTCTCTGTGCCAGATCCGTGTGCATGCTTGTGATACCTTGTGTCTGTGCACGTCTCTCTGTACCAGATCCAGGTGCATGCGTGTGACACCTTGTGTCTGTGCACGTCTCCCTGTACCAGATCTGCGTGCATGCTGATGACACCTTGTGTCTGTGCACGTCTCTCTGTACCAGCTCTGCGTGCATACATGTGACACCTTGTGTCTGTGCACGTCTCTCTGTACCAGATCTGCATGCGTGCATGTGACACATTGTGTCTGTACGAGTCTCTCTGTACCAGATCTGCGTGCATGCGTGTGACACCTTGTGTCTGTGTACGTCTCTCTGTACCAGCTCTGCGTGCATGCATGTGACACCTTGTGTCTGTGCACGTCTCTCTGTACCAGATCCTCGTGCATGCTTGTGACACCTTGTGTGTGTGTGTGTGTGCACGTCTCTCTGTACCGGATCCGCGTGCATGATTGTGACAGTGTGTGTCTGTGCACGTCTCTCTGTGCCAGATCCGCATGCATGCTTGTGACACCTTGTGTGGATGCACGCCTCTCTGTGCCAGATCCGAGTGCATGCTTGTGACAGTCTGTGTCTGTGCACGTCTCTCTGTACCAGATCCGCGTACATGCTTGTGACACATTGTGTCTGTGCACGTCTCTCTATACCAGATCCGCATGCATGATTGTGACAGTGTGTGTCTGTGCACGTTTCTCTGTACTGGATCCGCGTGCATGATTGTGACAGTGTGTGTCTGTGTACGTCTCTCTGTGCCAGATCCGCGTGCATGCTTGTGACACCTTGTGTCTGTGTACGTCTCTCTGTACCAGATCTGCGTGCATGCGTGTGACACCTTGTGTCTGTGCACGTCTCTCTGTACCAGATCCGCGTGCATGCTTGTGACAACTTGTGTGTGTGTGTGTGTGTGTGTGCACGTCTCTCTGTGCCAGATCCGCATGCATGCTTGTGACACCTTGTGTGGATGCACGCCTCTCTGTGCCAGATCCGAGTGCATGCTTGTGACAGCTAGTGTCTGTGCACGTCTCTCAGTACTGGATCCGCGTGCATGATTGTGACACATTGTGTCTGTGCACGTCTCTCAGTACTGGATCCGCGTGCATGATTGTGACACATTGTGTCTGTGCACGTCTCTCTGTACCAGATCCGCGTACATGCTTGTGACACATTGTGTCTGTGCATGTCTCTCTGTGACAGATCCGAGTGCATGCTTGTGACAGCTTGTGTCTGTGCACGTCTCTCTCTGCCAGATCCGCGTGCATGCTTGTGATACCTTGTGTCTGTGCACGTCTCTCTGTGCCAGATCCGGGTGCATGCGTGTGACACCTTGTGTCTGTGCACGTCTCTCTGTACCAGATCCGCGTGCATGCTTGTGATACCTTGTGTCTGTGCACGTCTCTTTGTACCAGATCCGGGTGCATGCGTGTGACACCTTGTGTCTGTGCACATTTCTCTGTCCCAGATCCACGTGCATGCTTGCTACAGAGTGTGTCTGTGCTCGTCTCGCAGTACCAGATCCCCGTGCATACCTATGACAGATTGTGTGCATGCACGTCTCTCTGTACCAGATCTGCGTGCATGCTGGTGACACCTTGTGTCTGTGCACGTGTCTCTGTACCCGATCTGCGTGCATGCTGATGACACCTTGTGTCTGTGCACGTCTCTCTGTACCAGATCTGCATGCATGTGACACATTGTGTCTGTGCGAGTCTCTCTGTACCAGATCTGCGTGCATGCGCGTGACACCTTGTGTCTGTGTACGTCTCTCTGTACCAGCTCTGCGTGCATGCATGTGACACCTTGTGTCTGTGCACGTCTCTCTGTACCAGATCCTCGTGCATGCTTGTGACACCTTGTGTGTGTGTGTGCACGTCTCTCTGTACCGGATCCGCGTGCATGCTTGTGACACCTTGTGTGGATGCACGCCTCTCTGTGCCAGATCCGCATGCATGCTTGCGACACCTTGTGTGGATGCACGCCTCTCTGTGCCAGATCAGAGTGCATGCTTGTGACAGCTTGTGTCTGTGCACGTCTCTCTGTACTGGATCCGCGTGCATGATTGTGACAGTCTGTGTCTGTGCATGTCTCTCTGTACCAGATCCGCGTACATGCTTGTGACACATTGTGTCTGTGCACGTCTCTCTATACCAGA